>NC_073267.2:24065000-24707500 GCF_029289425.2 Pan paniscus
AAGGATAATGGCCCCCAGCTCCATCTGTGTGCCTGCAAGGGACATAATCTTGTTTTTTATGGCTGCAGAGTATTCCAGGGTGTATATGCACCACATTTTCTTTATCCATCTCTCATTGAAGGGTATTTAGGTTGATCTAACCAGTGCTCATTTTTCTAATCCACAAATAACTTCTGCAAATTGAAAAAGACTTAAAAATCCAGTACAGAAATAGGTAAAGAATAGAAGTAGGCAATCTTTAGAAGTGGAAATGCAAATAGCCAATAAACAAATGAAATTATGCCCATTCTTATCGGGGTAGGGGAAATGTAAATAAAAATGGCAATAGATTACTTTAGAAATTAATCAATTTGACCCAAACAGAAATGATTTATTACCATCACTTATGATTGTATGGAGGAAGAAAGGACTCTCATACTTTGCTGTTATGAGTAAGAATTGCTTTAACCATTCAAGAAAAATCTGAAAGTAGCTACTGGAATTCAAAATATACTTATGCTCAGAAATTTCGCTTTTGGCATGCAGAAATGGAAGTACCAATTCCACAGAAAAATGTTTATTACTTTAAGTACCTGATTCTTGCAAAAATCTGGAAACAAAATTAATATCCAAAAGCAGGGATTTATTGAATAAATTATAATGTGTTATGTTTCAGAATTGTATGCAACTGTTGAAAAAAGCCAGGTATATGGAGAGATGCCTATACTTTCTTGTTAAGTAAAGAAGCACATTTGTGTAATATCATCCTATTTCTGAAAAAAAAAAAAAAAAAGAAAACCTTTCATCTGGTTTTCATGTATAATGCTTGCATGAACTCAGGAAAAACATGGAAAAATACATAGTAAATTGTTGACATTAGTTACTTTGAAGGGAAGGCGGCATGTGACATATACTGCAACTTGAATTTGAAGTGAAAATTCATTAAAGTGCATATAAAACAGGATAACTTGTACCTTTGTCCTTAAGACAAATTACCGCAAAGGACAGGTACAGTGTGACATCCTAAATCTTGGGGTAGGCATAAGGGGATATGCATGTCTTGTCAAGGTCTGTTTCATGGTGTTTAAAGAACTTTATTTTATTTTATTTTTATTTTTTTCTTTGCCTTCTTTTTTTTTTCTTTTTTTTCTATTTATTTATTTATTTTACTTTAAGTTCTAGGGTACATGTGCACAACGTGCAGGTTTGTTACATATGTATACATGTGCCATGTTGGTGTGCTGTACCCATTAACTCGTCATTTACATTAGGTATATCTCCTAATGCTATCACTCCCCGCTCCCCCAACCCCCTGGCAGGCCCCAATGTGTGATGTTCCCCACCCTGTGTCCATGTGTTCTTATTGTTCAATTCCCACCTATGAGTGAGAACATGCGGTGTTTGGTTTTCTGTCCTTGCGATAGTTTGCTCAGAGTGATGGTTTCCAGCTTCATCCATGTCCCTATAAAGGACATGAACTCATTCTTTTTTATGGCTGCATAGTATTCCATGGTGTATATTTTTTTGAGACAGGGTATCATTCTGTCGCCCAGGCTGGAGTGCAGTGGCACAATCACAGCTCATTGCAGCCTCAATCTCCCTGGGCTCAGGTGATCCTCCCACCTCATCCTCCCAAGTAGCTAGGACTACAGGTGCTCACCACCGCACCCCAGCTGACTTAAAAATATTTTTTAGTGATGGGGTCTCATTATGTTGCCCAGGCTGGTCTTGAACTCCTGGTCTCAAGCAATCCTCCTGCCTCAGCCTCTCAAAGTGCTGGGATTACAGGTGTGAAACACCATGCTTGGCCCAGAAGAAGTTTAGACAAATGAAATTTAACAGAGTTTAACTGAGCAAAGAACAATTTGAGAATAGGGCAGTCCTCCTTTTCAGAGAGACTCCTGCACAGCCGTGTGGTTGGAGAGGATTTATGGACAGAAAAGGGAGGTGAGGTGCAGAAACAGCTGGCTTGGTCACAGCTTGGCATTTGCCATATTTGAACACAGTTTGAACAGTTGGTTGCCTGTGATTGGCCGAAACTTGGTGATTGGCACAAGAGTAGGTTACAGACTATTGACACATCCAGTTAGGTTACAGTTCACTAAGTGCGGAGAAACCTTAGGCCCAACTTAGAATATGTCAGGAGGGGCTGGGTGCAGTGGCTCACGCCTGTAATCTCAGCACTTTGGGAGGCCAAGGCAGGTGGATCACCTGAGGTCAGGAGTTCGAGACCAGCCTGGCCAACACGGTGAAACCCCATCTCTACTAAAAACACAAAAATTAGCCGGGTGTGGTGGCATATGCTTGTAATCCCAGCTACTCCAGAGGCTGAGACAAGAGAATCGCTTGAACCCGGGAGGCGGAGTTGCAGCGAGCCGAGATTGTGTCATTGCACTCCAGCCTGGGTAACAAAGAGAGGCTCTGTCTCAAAAAAAAAAAAAAAAAAAAAAAAAAAGCACCAAGATGTTACAGTGTGACTCTATGTAAGGAAATACAAATGATTCAATGATGCAGATATTTTTAATAAAATATGAATTACAAAAATTGAATTATGAAAAAGTAATGTCTGGAATAAAAAAATATATACAAAAATAAAAAGTGCTTAGGCATGCTGGCTCACACCTGTAATCCCAGCAACTTTTTGGGAGGCCGAGGTGGGAGGATTGCTTGAGGCCAGGAGTCTGAGACCATCCTGGGCAATATTGTGAGATCCTGATCATTACAAAAAATAAAAAACTATCTGGGCTTGGAGGTGTGCACCTGTATTTCCAGCTACTTCGGAGGCTGAGGTGGTAGGATCCCTTGAGACCAGGAGTTTGAAGATGCAGTGAGCTATGATCACACCACTGCACTCCAGCCTGGGTGACAGAATAAGACCCCATCTCTTTAAAAAATAAAATAAATTAGAAAAGTTAAAGTATTATCAAATGGTCATTTTAAAATAGCCTCCTTAAACAGATTTTTCTAATGTATTTGTTCTCTTCAAATTTTCTGGTGACAAATTTATTCCTATACTCAATGAATGGTTCCAGATTATAGAAAACCATGGAAAACTTTCTAATTCATTTTACGAGAACGATACAACCCTGAAATTCAATCTTGAAGAATATAGTGGAAAAAAAAATAGAACAGAAGACCAAGGCACTAGATGAAAAACTATAAATAAAATAATAGCAAACAGAATTCAATAATACATTAATAGAGTCACTAACCATGACCAAGGAGGATTTAGCCTAGGAACGCAAAGACGTTTGTTTTTCAAATCATTTTATTAAAAAAAAATAATAAAATCTTATAGGTTACAGTGACACTTTTTGTACCCCTCCTGGGTTTTCTTCTCTTCCTTTTTCCATCCCCTATAAATTGCAAAAACCAGAGATAAGGACTATTTTGAAGTTGGTATTTATCTTTCCAATATATGTTTCATATCCCTACAACTTTTATAAGTATCCATCAATATTTAGCTACATATTATCTTGTATGTTCTTTAAAATTCCATAACTGGTTTTATTCTAGGTGTGTTCCTGTGGAACTGGCTTTTGTTCATTTAGCCTTCTGTTTTTGAGATTATCCATGTTGATACAAGTAGATCTAGCTCATTCATTGTATAAATGTACTGGTGGGGCATGGTGGCTCATGCCTGTAATCCCAGCACTTTGGGAGGCGGAGGTGGGTGGATCACATGAGGTCAGGAGTTCGAGACCAGCCTGACCAACATGGTGAAGCCCTGACTCTACTAAAAATACAAAATTTAGCCGGGAGTGATGGTGCGTGCCTTAGTCCCAGCTACTCGGGAGGCTGAGACAGGAGAATCACTTGAACCCGGGAGGCAGAGGTTGCAGTGTGCCAAGATCATGCCTCTGCACTCCAGCCTAGGCAACAGAGCAAGATTCCATCTCAAAAAAAAAAAAAAAGTGCCATTATTTATAATTTTTTACATATAGACTGAATGTTTGTGTCCCTTGTCCCCCAAATTGAAATGTTGAAATCCTAACTCCCGATTTGATAGTATTAGAAGGTAGATCCTTTGGGAAGTGATTAGGTCACGAGGGTGAAGCCTCATGAATGGAGTTAGTGCCATTACACAAACAACCCCTGGGAGCTTTCTTTCCCTCATTCCCCCATGTAAGGATACAGCAAGAAGGTAGCCACCCGCAATCCGGAAGAGAGCCCTTACCAGAACCCGACCATGCTGGCACCCTGATCTCAGACTTCCAGCCCCCAGAACTGTGAGCAATACATTTCTGTTGTTTATAAGCTACCCAGTTTATGATATTTTGTTATAGCAGCCTGAACTAAGACAAATTTGGGTTGTTTTATTTTTTTCGGTAGCTATTATAAACAATGCTATAACAAACATGGTGCACATTTTTTACACTGCCATGTGTGAATAAGGTTGTGGCAGTTTACTGTCCTATCAACAGAGTGTGAGAGTTCTGTCTTCCACATTCTTGCTAACTCTTGTGTGGGATGCGATTTTATTCCCATTTTTATTTGCATTTCCCTGATTACTAGTGAGGTGGAAATTTTTCCAGTGTTTATTGATCTGGAGTACTTCCCATATCCAGAATTGTCTGTCTGTATCCATTGTCTAATTTATACTAGATTTTAAAAAAATCCCTTTCCTATTGACTTGTAGGATTTCTTTTTATATTCTCAATGCCGACCCAGGACTGTTTAATAATAGGAAATCTATTAATGTATTCTATCAAAAGAAGAGATAAAAATTCTGTATGATTTAGTCAATAAGTACCAAAAGGCATTCAATAGGCCTGATATCCATTCGTGATAAAAAAGCTCTTTGAAAATTTGAGATAGAAATGTGATAAAAATATCTCTTTTAAATCAAAGTACACATCAGGCTTGAAGAAACATCAGATATCTTCCTATTAGAGACAAGAAATGTTCACTGTTATGGATTGAATTGCATTTCCACAAAATTCCTTTTTTTTTTTTTTTTTTTTTTGAGACAGAGTCTCACTCTGTCACCTTAGCTGGAGTGCAGTGGTGCAATCTAGGGTCACTGCAACTTTTGCCTCCTGGGTTCAGGTGATTCTCCTGCCTCAGCCTCCCGAGTAGCTGGGATTACAGGTGCTTGCCATCACGCCCAGCTAATTTTTGTATTTTTAGTAGAGACGAGGTTTAGCCATGTTGGCCAGGGTGGTCTTGAACTACTGACCTCAGGTGATCTACCCGCCTCGGCCTCCCGAAGGGCTGGGATTACAGGTGTGAGCCACGACACCCGACTCATTTCTCCAAAATTCTTATGTTGAAGTCCTAACCCCAAATGCCTCTGAATATGTCTAGAGACATTACCTTTAAGGAGGTAACTATGTTGAAGTGAGGTCGTTATGGTGGGCACTAATCCTGTATAACTGATGTCCTTATAAAAAGAGAAAATAAGAACACTGACATGTACAGAGGCAAGACCATGTGAAGACACAGGGAGAAGATGGCCATCTGTAAGCCAAGGAGAGAGGCCTCAGAAGAAACAGACCCTGCTGACACCTTGATGTTAAGCTTCTAGCTTCTAGAACCAGGAGAAAATAAATTTCTGTTGTGTAAGCCACCTGGTTGTGGTACTTCATTAGGAAGCCCTAGTCAACTAATATCCTTTCATTTACTGATCTAAGTGTGCTGTGATTCATTTTTTCTTTTGACACAGGGTCTTGCTCTGTCACCCAGGCTGGAGTGCAGTGGCATGATCTCCACTCACCGCAGCCTCAGCCTCCCAGGTTCAAGTGATCCTCCCACCTCAGCCTCCTGAGAAGCTGAGATTACAGGTGCACACCACTATACCCAGCTATTTTTTATTTTTTAAGAGATGAGGCCTCACCATATTGCTCAGGCTGGTCTTGAATTCCTGGGCTCAAGTGATCCTCCCGCCTCAGTCTCCCAAAGTGCCAGGATTACAGGCCTGAGCCCCCATTCCTGGCCTGCTGTGAAGTTTTTGACCAATGGTGTAAGAGAGAAATAAGAGACAGAACTATGAGAATGAAAGAAACCAATTTATCATTTATAAGTGACATGATTATATGATAAGAATTATAACAATCTCAATAAGACAGTTCAGGAAAGTGGTCAGATGTGAGATAAACCTCTGAAAATCAGTAACAAATAAGGAAACTATTATTAAAAGTATTTTGTGCAATAGCAATGAAAAAATAAAATAACCAGTCTGTATGTAACATAAGACGTACGTGAGGAAAAACTATAAAAATTTACAGAGCAATACAGACGGTTTAAATAAATAAAGAGAGGTTTCGGTTGCTTGCATTGGAACCTAAAGAGTTTAGAGATTTAAATTCTTCCAAAATTAGCTGACAGACTCAACATATGGAATTTACAGTTTTTAGTAGCTTAATAAAATAATCCTGTGGTTCAATTAGAACAATTTGAGAAAGGTGGGAACATGAGATATAGTGACTGATTTCAAAGCTCTAACAGTTAAAACAAGGTGGGATGGCTAAAAATTCAAAGCCAGGGAAATGGAACAGATACCTAACCACATGTTACTTTATTATTATTGTTATTATTATTATTATTTTGAGACAGAGTCTCACTCTGTCGCCCAGACTGGAGTGCAGTGGTATGATCTCGGCTCACTGCAACCTCCACCTCCTGGGTTCAAGCGATTCTCCTGCCTCAGCTTCCCGCGTAGCTGGGACTACAGGCATGCACCATCACACCCGGCTACTTTTTGTATTTTTGATAGAGACGGGGTTTAACCATGTTGGCCAGTCTGGTCTTGAACTCCTGACCTCAAGTAATCTGCCCGCCTCAGCCTCCCAAAATGCTGGGATTACAGGCATGAGCCACCGTGCCTCACCACGATGTTACTTTACCTATTAGCAAAAGTAGTAAATGAGGAATAAATAACGCAAAGATAATGTATTATTATTATTATTATTATTATTATTATTATTATTATTGAGACAGGATCTCACTCTGTCACCCAGGCTGGAGTGCAGTGCAGATCGTGGTTCAACGCAGCCTCAATTTCCTTGTGTTCAGCCTCCCAAGTAGCTGGGACTACAGTCTTGTGCAGCTATGCCTGCCTAATTCTTGTTTTTTGTTTTTCTGTAGAGACGAGGTCTTGTTATGTTGCCCAGGTTGGTCTCCAACTCCTGGCCTTAAGTGATCCTCCTGCCTTAGCATCCTCAAGTGCTGGGGTTACAGGCATGAGCCACCATGCCCCACCCAAAGAAAATATTTAAAAAATCAAAGAGCAAGTGGAACTTGGAGCAAAGGAGCAACATAGATCTAGTAAGGCCAGAATAGGCTGTGAATACAGTTGCTGGAAAGTTAGAGGAATCTACAGTGCCTGCCTCTGACCCTCATCTTCCCTTTGCATCTATTCCTGCTGGCTTTGGGGCAGGGCTGTGGGATGGTCACCCTAGGCATTCCATCCTTATTTCTCCTCCAGCTGGCTGCATAGAGTTTCTATAAGGGCCCCTCATGGAAAGACTTCGTGCGATAAAAGTCAGACTTGAGATGAGTGTTTCCTAGAACTCATGCAGCTCAGGGCCCTATGGTTGCCTGTACATAGCACGAGTACTTCTTAAGAAATCACAGGTGGGATGTGTGCTCCCCAGGTGAGTGCTCCACAGGTAAGTCCACTGGCTCATTCCCTGAGGTAGCAGAACTGGTGTAGGAGGCACAAGTTTTCCAGGAGTCCTGCTTGTGATGGCCTAGGCTTCACCCTACCCCTCCTCTCAACAACAGAGCAGGACAAGGAGGAAGGAAGCCAGCTGAGGCCAGGCGCAGTGGCTCACACCTGTAATCCCAGCATTTTGGGAGGCCAAGGTAGGGGGATCACTTGAGGTCAGGAGTTGGAGACCAGCATGGCCAACATGGTGAAACCCTGTCTCTACTAAAAATACAAAAATTAGCCAGGCGTGGTGGCGTGCACCTGTAGTCCCAGCTACTCAGGTGGCTGAGGCAGGAGAATTGGTTCAACCCAGGAGGCAGAGGTTGCAGTGAGTTTGCAGTGAGACTCTGTCTCAAAAAAAAAAAAAAAAAAAAAAAAGAAGGAAGGATGCCAGGGGTCTTTGCAAGCTGGCTGTGGGAGTGGGAGGATCCCGGGAGTCCCACTCAACCATCTGGAATAGGTCTCCAACTTGTGAGTGGGGTGGATGGTATAGAAATGTCCTGAAGGAGTAGGAGGAGGAGTTATGAGGAAACGCTCCCTGTGCAATGTATGTTCTAGAACAGGAATTGGCAAACTTCTTCTGTAAAGGGACAGACAGTAAATATTTTAGGCTCTGTGGACCATCTGGTCTCTTTTGGCAAGGACTCAGCCCTGCCCTTGGAGTGGGAAAACAGCCATAGGCAGTAGGTAAACAAATGGTCATGTTTTATGTTCCAATAAAACTTTATTTACAAAAACAAGGGCAGGTGGGATTTTGCCCACAGGCCATCGTTTGCAGATCTCTGGTTTTAGAACTTGTTTTCATAGTTAGACCCATCTCCACTGCTTCCTTGTAAGTCACTGGCAAATATTTCTGAGATTCTGTTTCCTCAAGTCTAAAGTGGGGGTGATAATAGGTCTGTCTCCTAATGTTGTACATAGGAAGTGCTCCAGAAATGGTATCTGTTGTTGCTTGGTTGTTAACTTCTTCATTATGATTATTATTTCTTGTGAGGAACAGAAGGTACTCAGGGAAGTCACCCTAGGACAAACACGATCTCCCCTCCTGGCTTAAAAATAAAATGGGAACACTGATTCTACTTAACACTTCTGTCAGTAGGCATGAGTCTCTAACATTTCCAAAACCCTCTAACATCTGTTGGCAGGTCTTTGGATAGACTTAACAGTAAATCTGAATTCCTGAAGGATCCAAACTCATTTTTGTAACTTCAAATTGGAGACTGAACTAGAGATTTTTATGGAACTGAGACAGGTCAGGACTTGATGGTGGTTTAGGAGAGTAAGTCATTGTCCCCGTAAATCATATCTGACTTCTAGTTTCACAGTGTGGCGAGACCATCCTTCTGCACTCGGGCTAAATTTCTTTCTTGCCGGGCAGTCATTTGTTGCTGGACACTTAGGAAGGAACATACATTTTCCTTTTACCTCTCTGTGTGCTGCCCGAACATCCCCAAGTCCCTGCTCTGGGGACTGCCTGTGTGGTGACTCTGTTTGTCACTGTCAGGACCCAACATGTGGTCTCTGAAAAGCTGGCTTTTATTTGATCAAAGGGCCTCTGGCACTAAGATGTCCAAATTATTTTATTTGATTTTTTCAGAGCCAATAAATCAGAGTCTGAGATATATCTTGCAGCCATCTCCTTACCTGTATCCCTACCGCCTTGATAGAGGCCATTGTGTTGCCTTCCTGGATTATTTTCACAGCCTCCAGACTGAACTCTATGCTTCTGCTCTTACGGGTCCTCACCACAGCCTCCCCACCGCCCCCATCATCACACAGCAGCCAAAGTGGTCTTGGAAACATGAAGATCAGATTACATTAAAACTTTTTAATGGGGATGGGCATGGTGGCTCACGCCTGTAATCCCAGCACTTTGGGGAGCCAAGGAAGGAGGATCGCTTGAGGCCAGGAGTTTGAAACAAGCCTGGGCAACATAGTGAGACCTCGTCTTTCAAAAAAAATTTTTTTTTAATTGAAAGATTAGCTGGGCATGGTGGTGCTTGCCTGTAGTCCTAGCTACTTGGGAGGCTGAGGCAAGAGTCTGCAGTGAACTATGATTGTTCCACTGCACTACAGCCTAGACAACAGAGCTAGATCCCATCTACAAAAACAAAAACAAACAAAAACCAAAAACACTTTCTTTTTTCTTTTTTTGAGATGGAGTCTCGCTCTGTCGCCCAGGCTGGAGTGCAGTGGCACAATCTCAGCTCACTGCAACCTCCACCTCCTGGGTTCAGGTGATTCTCCTGCCTCAGCCTCCCGAGTAGCTGGTATTACAGGCATGTGCCACCACACCCAGATAATTTTTGTATTTTTAATAGAGATGAGATTTCACCATGTTGGCCAGGCTGGTCTCGAACTCCTGACTTCAACTGATCCACCCATCTTGGACTCCCAAAGTGCTGTGATTACAGGTGTGAGCCACCACACCCTGCCCCACAAACACTTTTTAATGGCTTCCCGTCAATCTTAGAATAAAATCCCAACTTCCCATGGAGGGTGGTACATGAGGGCCTGCATCATCTTGTCCACTTCTACCTCCTGGGGGTCCTGGCCCACTGGGTACCAGCCACATGGGTCCATTTCACATTTCTCAAATAAAAGCCCTCCTGCCTCAGGACTGTGTACATGCTGATCCCTCTGAGGTGACACTTGTGTTAATTTCCTCTTTGTGCTGTGACTTCATGACCACAGACTTAGTGGCTTAAAACAACACACATTTCTTATCTTCCAGTTCTGTAGGTCAGAAGTCCAAGATGGATCTCCCTGGGCTAAAATCAAGGGGCATTCTTTCTGGAGGCTCTCAGGATAATCTGTTTCCTTGCCTTTTACAGAGGTACAGGCAGCCTGCATGCCTTGGCTCATGGCTACATCACTCTGACCTCTGCCTCCATCATCACGTCTCCTTCTCTGACCACGCCCCTGTCTCCCTCCTTCCCTTATTAAGGACCCTTGTGATTACAGTGGAACAACCTAAATCATCCAGGATGATCACCCACCTCATGATTCTTAGTTTAATCACATCCAGAAAGTCTTTACTGCCATGTGAGGTTACATGTTCACAGGTTCTGGTGATCGGGACGTGAACATCTCTAGGGGCCACTGTGCTCTTGTGAAACAGCTGATCCCTCTCCATCTTCTGGTCTTGATTTAAATGCACCTTCCTTAGAGAGGCTTTTGCCAACACCATCTGCATTGACTTCTGATTTTCTCTTCCACAACACCCTGTTATTTTGCTTTATAGCAATTTCTTCAATAAACATGTCTCTATTATGTAAGCCTCTTTAAAATTAGGTAGTCTGTGTCCTAAAGCTGAAGACATCCTTGCTACAAAAACCTTAACAGCCTGCACCTCAGCCCCCTAAGATCCTCTAGTCAGAGGAACCTCCTTCTCTCCACCCAAAAGCTTGGTTCTGCCCTGCCCTGGTCGCACATAAAATCCTTCCTTCTTTTTCTTCTTCTTCTTCTTCTTCTTCTTCTTCTTCTTCTTCTTCTTCTTCTTCTTCTTCTTCTTCTTCTTCTTTTTTTTTTTGACAGGGTCTTACTGTGTTACCCATGCTGGAGTGCAGTGGCACAATCATGGCTCACTGCAGCCTCCACCTCCCAGGTTCTAGCAATCCTCCTACTTCAGCCTCCCAAGTAGCTGGGACAACAGGTGTGCATCACCATGCCCAGATAATTTTTTATTTTTTGTAGAGATGGGATCTCACTGTGTTGCCCAAGCTGGTCTCGAGCTTCTGGGCTCTAGCTATTCACCTACCTTGAGAAGGAGCAGGAGCATCTTAAAGATGATCTTGGCTTACCCCCAAGTCAGTCTTGCCGCTGAGCTGCAATGTCCAGTTTGGTTGGGATCTCAGCGGCACAGACTTCTCATGCCGTCTCAGTGGGGCACTGGGCTAGTCGGGGAGAAGGTTCAAGAGTAGAGGGGTTTAGCTTGTTGACATGAATATGCCCTGCCAGTTACAGTGTTACTAGCAGGACTTTATCCTTGTCTGAATCAGCAAATGGCCTGTCTGGTTAGAGTGCTTGCATGCTCTAAAATTTATGATCTTAATCACAGCTCAGTGAGAATATTTGCAGGCAGAAGACTCTCTGTTTTAGGTTGGGCTCCCTAGAAGCAGACCCTGAGACGAGGATTTGTGTAAAAGTGAGTTATTATGAGGGGTTCTCAGAAACACTAGTAGGGGAGTGGAAAAATAGAATGGAGAAGAGAAGAAGCCAAGAAGTGTGTTGGATCAAGCAAGGTCCTACAGGAGGACTGCTGTGGCTCAGTCCCCAGGACAGCTCCAGGGAGAGTTCAGGCTGCTCCTTGCAGTTTTCCCATCAAGACAAGAGAGCTGGCGTGATGTTTCAGAGACAGGGGCTCACTCTGTCACCAAGGTTGGACTGCAATGGTGCGATCATAGGTCACTGCAGTCTCAAACTGCTGAGCTCAAGCAATTCTCTTGCCTCAGCCTCCCAAATAGCTGGGACTATAGGCACTCACCACCATGTCCAGCTATTTTTAATTTTTTTTTTTTTGTAGAGGTAGGGTCTTGCTGTGTTGCCCAGGCTGGATTTGAACTCCTGGCCTCAAGTGATCCTCCTGCCTTGGCCTCCCAAAGTGTTGAGATTACAGGCATGAGCCATTCCACCCGGCCAGCTGGCATGCTTCTAAGCCTGCCTTCACCACTAATTGGTTAAGGGCTGGCCTCCAAGGGGAGTGCAAATTCCCAGGCACTCCAGTCTCGGCACACACAGGCAAAGTGAGAGCAGCCCTCTGCCAACATGCAGGTGCTGGCTAAGAGAAAGCACACAAGGAGCTGTGTGCAGAGCGTGGTCTGAGTGCGTGTGGGCAGAGGCCCCAAGAGCCCTGCTATGTCCTCTTATTCCAAGTGGATCCATTAGTTCGTTCTGCACACATTCATCCATCTTCAACTCTGTGCCAGGCTCTGGGCATGCAGGCGACAAAGACACAGCCCTAACCCTCATGAAATTTTTACAGCCAAGTAGGGGAGACAGACATTAAGTTTTAAAAAGCCTCCCAAAATGAGGAACTGTGATTGTGAGTAGCACTGTGGATGAGAAGAACACCTGGGAGGAGACCTCGTCTAGCAGGTGGGCGGGAATGAAGCTTCTCCAAACAAGTGACGCTGAGCCAAGAGCTGAAGGATGAGTAAGAGTGAACCAGGCATAAAAGGGAAGAAGGAGCATTACAAGCCTGGGGTGCATGTGCAAGGGTCCTGGGGCAGGAATCCACAGGAGCAAGTGAAAGGCTGGTGTGACTGGGGTCCGAAGACCAAGGGGAGAGCAGTAAGTGATGAGCCTGTGGGTTGCTGAGGAGTGATTATTCCCCACTTACCACCTGGTTCCTTTTCGAGCCTGTTCAATGTCGTTCAGACCCAGATGTGTGAGCCATTCTCTGGTACGTTCCCTGGAAGCAGAGGGGAAATGGGGACATAGTGAGGATGTTAGGGTGGAAGAGACTATTTTCAATGGTTCATCTTTTCCCCACTGAAGCTTATAGCTGAAATTAATACATAAATTTACAGCCACAAGTCAGTTGTGATAAATAATCCCAGAAGTGTTCCGATTATTTACATTTTTATGGAATCTTGCCTGAGCAAACCCAGAGAGCACACTAGGCACTTGAAGAATTATGTCTTGTTCAAAACCAATTTAATAGCAATGGAAAATAAAGCCATCTGTGGGAACTTGTAGAGCAGAGTAGTAATTCTCTGCCAGATGAGCAATATACAAAAAGCACCAAATCAACCCGAGCACACCAAGCGTTTGCACAGTTCAAGGGAAAGTAACAACTGCAACTTCAATGAACCGTCGGAAGACATCAGGCCTCAGAGTGTCTTTTGCTTGTGTTTTCAGCAGATGTCAGACAGATGAGGATTCTGCTCACGTAGCAATGTGAGAAGAGTCCCTCATGGTCTCCCTATATGCAGTGGGGCTGACTGGTGAGAGGCTGTGCAAAAGGGAAGAAAGATCACATGGCGGAGGGGTTAAGAGCATGCGTTTGGGGCCAAAGAGTTGGGAGTTTGCATCTGGGCTCCCCCACTTACTAGCTGGGTGACATAGGGCAAGTCATTGTTTCTTATTTTCCTAATGTGTAAAAATGGGTAATATATGTGAGTGTTTTTCTCTCCCAGTCCAGCATCCTTTCCCCCTGTGTTAGTCTGCTTTGCATTGCTGTAAAGAAATGCCTAAGTCTGGGGTCTGGGTAATTTATAAGGAAAAGGGGTTTATTTTGGCTCACAGTTTTGCAGGCTGTACAGGAAGCATGGTGCTGACTTGGAGCTCAGGAAGCTTCCAATCACGGCGAAAGGCGAAGGGGGAGCCCATGTGTCACATGGCAAGAGAAGGAGCAAGAGAGAGAGGGGGAGGTGCCAGACTCTTTTAAACAACCAGATCTCATGTGAACTAAGAGCAAGAACTCACTTATTACTGTGAGGCAGGCACCAAGCCATTCATCAGGGATCCACCCCCATGACCCAAACACATCCCACCAGGTCCCACTCCAACACTGGGGATCACATTTCAACATGAGACTTGGAGGGGACAAATATCCAAACCATATAATCCCCAATCTAACAGCATCATGGTTTCCTCTTTTCTCTTGCTTATTTTTTCATGGTTTATTATTTATTTTTTAACAGCTTTATTGAGGTATAATTTACATACATTAAAATTCACCCATTTAAAATGTACAGTTCGATGAGTTTTAGCAAATTCATATAATGCCACAATTATCTCTACAATCCAGTTTTAGAAAACTTCCATCACTCCCAAAAGTTTTCTCATTTCCATTTATAGTCAATCCCAACTCCAACCTCCAGCTCCAGGCAACCACCAATGTGGTTACCATCTCTACTGTTTCCCTTTTTCTAGAAATTTCATGTAAATGGAATCATACAATATATAGTCTTATATGTCTGTCTTCTTTCACTTAACATAATGTTTTTGAGATTAATCTATGTTGTTCATTTATTTATTTATTTTTTGAGATGGAGTCTCACTCTGTCGCCAGGCTGGAGTGCAGTGGCACGATCTCGGCTCACTGCAATCTCTGCCTCCCAGGTTGAAGCAATTCTCCTGCCTCAGCCTCCCAAGTAGCTGGGACTACAGGCGCCTGCCATCACACCCAGCTAATTTTTGTATTTTTAGTAGACATGAGATTTCACCATGTTGGCCAGTATGGTCTTGATTTCCTGAGCTCATGATCCGTCTGCCTCGGCCTCCCAAAGTGCTGGGATTACAGGCATGAGCCACCATGCCCGGCTGATCTATGTTGTTTTAAGTATGTATAGTTTATTCCTTTTTATTGCTTTATGTATACACCACATTTTGTTTACCCATTCACTAATTGATAGATTTAGATGAATTTGAATTTGGATTGTCCACTTTTGTTTGGCTGTTATGAATAATGCTGCTTTGAGCAATTGGATATATGTCTTTGCCCTGATATATCCTGCATTTGAATCTTGATTAAATACTTATGAGTGGAATTGCTGGATATTTGGTGCATAACTTAAAAAACTGCCCAATTTTTTTCAAAAGTGGCTGCACAATTTTACATTCCTACCATCAATATATGAGGATTACAGTTACTCCATGTCCTTACTAACATTAGGCATTGTTGGCCTTTTCTATCTAACCATTCTATTAAGTGTGTCATGGCATCTCATTGTGGCTTAAACTTGCATTTCTGCAACAGCTAATGGTATGGAGCAACTTTTTATATGCTTATTATTCATTGGTATATCTTCTTTGGTGAACGGTCTATTCTTTCATTTATTTAAAAGATTAGGTTATCTATCTTCATATTATCAAGTGTAAGCATTCACTGTGTTCAATACAGGTCCTTTATGTGTTTTGCAAATATTTTCTTCCAGTCTATGGCTTGTCTTTTCATTTTTCTTGGTGGCACCTTTTAAAGCGCAAAAATGTTAAATTCTGATGAAATCTAACTTGTCAATTTTTTTCTTTCATGAATTGTACTTTTTAGGGTTATTTCTAAGAAATGTTTGCCTAGCTCAAAGTCACAGGAGTTTTCCCCCCAGCCCAAGGTCACACAAGTTTTCCTCCTATGTTTTCTTCTATATGTTTTATAGTTTTAGCTCTTATATTTAGGTTTCTGATCCATTTTGAGTATTTTGAGTTAATTTTTGTGTGTGAGGTAAGGGCCTATGTTCTTTTTTTTTTTTTTTTTTGACAGGGTCTTGCTCTGTTGCCCAGGCTGGAGTGCAGTGGTGCAATCATAGCTCACTGCAGCCTCAGACTCCTGGGCTTAAGCAATCCTCCTGCCTCAGCCTCTCCTGAGTAGCTGGTACTACAGATGTGCAACACCACCACGCTCAGCTAATTTAAAAAAATGTTTTTTAGAGATCTTTTTAGGTCTTGCTATGTTGCTCAGGCTGGTCTTGAACTCTTGGCCTCAAGCGATCCTCCCGTCTCAGCAGCATATATGTATCCAACTGTTCTAACACCATGTGTTGTAGATTGTCCTTTTCTTCTTGAATTACATTGTCCACTTGTTGAAAGTCATTTGATCATTTGTGTGTGGATTTATTTCTAGGCTCTTTTAGTTTCGTTCTGAGGAATAAGCCCTTTTCTATTTGATGCAGATTCATAGCACAGTAATAGGAGAATTGATCTGGGATTCTCTGAGGCTTTCAACCTAGGATTTGAATCTCGAGCAGAGAGAAAGACTTTGGTTATAATAGTGGTTTCCTCTAGCCACAAAACTATCAATGGTAACGGCTAGCACCCATATGGCTCTAAGTGCCCAGCACTCATGCAAAACACTTTAATTATATTAATTCATTTAACACTTATAATACAACCATCAGACTCATACTATCATTGTCCCCATTTCTCAGAGGGGAAAACCAAGGCATGCAGAGCCTAAGTAACTTGCCAACCTCAAAATTAGTAAGTAGCAGGGCCAGGATTTGAACCCAGGAAGTCTGGCTCCAGAGCCCATGCCTTATTTTTTTAGAGACAGGGGTCTCAGTATGTTGCCCAGGTTGATCTTGAACTCCTGGGCTCAAGCGATCCTCCTGCCTCAGCTTCTTAAATAGCTGGGATTATGGGTGAGCCACTATACCCAGTGTGAGCCTATGCTTTTAAACATCAGGCTATCCTGTGTTGGTTATGATTCCTCTTTTCTACCCTCTGGGGATGCCTTAGTTCCTGTCTTCTTCCAGTCCTGGCCATAGTATAAGCCCATCTTAGAGGATCTGGTCCCAATTTCCTCCCAGGAAATGGTACAGGAGTTGCTGAAGGGGTTTACCTCCTGGGGTAACATTGTCAGATGTACGTTTAAAAAACAACTGTGATTTCCACCACAAAGTGATGTTTTCTTCAATAGTGTGTAAGTTTGCTAGGGTTGCCGTAATGAAATTCCACAGGCTGTGTAGCGTAAAGAACAGAAATTTACATCTCACAGTTCTGGAGGCTGGAAGTCCAAGATCAAGATGTTGTCAAGTTTGCTTTCTCTTGAGGCCTCTCTCCCTGGGTTGCAGGCGGCACCTTCTTGCCACATCCTTACATGACCTTTTCTCTGTGCACACCCATCCCTGGTGTCTCTTCCTCTTCTTATTAGGACACCAATCCTATTGGATTAGGCCCCACCCTTATGACTTCATTTAACCTTAATTACCCCTTTGCAGGCCATATCTCACATTGGGGGTTAGGATTTCAGCATATGAATGAGGGGCAATAATTTAGTCTATAACAAATAGCTACAATTTGATGGAACATTTATTATCTCCTGTCTGTGCTAAGTAATTCCCATGCAGTCTTTCATTTCATCCCATACTAGCTTTGCAACCTTAGACAACTAACAACCTCTCTGTGCTGAGTTTCCTCATCTGCAAAATGGGGACACAAATAGTACCTGCCTTATAGTGTTGTTACGAGTATTACGAGTATTAAATCAACGAATATGTGTAAAGCACCTAGAACAGTGTCTGGTGCAGAGAGTTTGTTAAATAAATAAACCCGCGCTGTGAAGTTGGTAGAATTCACATCCAAAGATAAGCAAACCAAGCTCCTCTGAGGATATGAAGCAAGCACTTTGTCCAAGGTCAACTGGCAGAAACATGTTTAAATTCAGTGCTGTGGGCAAGGTGCGGTGGCTTACACCTGTAATCCCAGCACTTTGGGAAGCTGAGGTGGGCAGATCACCTGAGGCCAGGATTTCGAGACCAACCTGGCTGACATGGTGAAATCCCGTCTCTACTAAAAATACAAAAATTAGCCAGGTGTGGTGGCGGATACCTGTAATCCCAGCTACATGGGATGCTGAGGCAAGAGAATCTCTTGAACTTGGGAGTTGGAGGTTGCAGTGAGACGAGGTCGTGCTACTGCCCTCCAGCCTAGGCAACAGAGCAAGACTCCGTCTCAAAAAAAAAAAAAAAAAATCACTGTCATCCTGGATCTTTGTAATGGGCTCAGGAACTGGCCCCAGAGTCCTGGTAGATTCTAGCGTGCGTCTCCAGGGAAGGAGAGACTGACCAATCTTACATTTGGAGAGCAGGACTTAAGAAAAAGCAATCACCAACGGCCATTCTGCCCAAGCAGAACTCGCACTCTGATCCAGTGCAATCCACTGCCTCGAGTGATCGGTAGGGAATTTTTCAGGTCAGGAAGCGGGAATACAGCAGAGAAATCTATGCCATGCGTTGGGAGAAAGAGCAGGAATTCCATGTGACTGAAGCGGCAGGTGGCTGGGGGGATAGGGCAGTGGGGAGGCAGGGGCTTGGAAAGTGGGGAAGCTGAGCCACAGTTGTGCACATTGGGACTTGTCTGTCCTGTCTGCCCTTTGTGTTGTAGGCCACAAGGATGCACTGGAGAGTTTTATGCAGGATCACTGACTGCATCAGTATCAAGCCACAAAAATGGATTCTGGCCAACTTAAGCCAAAAAAACAAAAGCTAAAATAGAAAGAAAGCTCTTTTGAAAAGGCTGCCTCAAAGATCTAGGCAACAGGAACTAACTGAAAACTCATTAAGGCACCTTACCCCGTTTCTCCGGAATGGGGCCTGGGGGGCACCTCCAGGCCTATTCTAGGGAGAGCTAATCTGATTGGTTTAGCCTGGGTCACATGACCATGCCTGGGCAGGCAGAGAGCCTCTTGATTGACAGTCCCACCCGACAGATTTGAATGAGGGAGGGAGGTTCCCCAGCGTGAGGGTGGGTGCTGTTGCCTGAGGAAGGGGAGTTGTTTAAAACAAGAGGAGAAGCTGCAAGTAGACTACTAGTAACGAGAGAGCAGACCTGAGAAGCAAACCAGAAAAAGGGACTTCTGTTAATTTGTCACCAGGACACACTGCCGTTTCATGTGCAATGCAGCTGTGCTTAAAATCGGCCCCCTGTGTAATTTCAAGGATAAATATAGAGCTTTTTCAATAGTTAAAAAAAATCTAATGGCAAGAACTAGATACATTTCTGTGCGTTTTATGAAGAAATTCACTATTTTTTTGAGTAGAGAATACTTGAGTAATATATTCATGTAGTTCAGAACTCAACATGATGCAAAAATATATACACGTGACAGTCTCATTCACGTCCCATTCTCACCCTCAGGCTTATATGTAAGCACTTACTTGTTTCTTATATACCCTTCTGGTATTTTTATTATTATTATTTATTTTTTTATTCTGCTATAAGTTCAGATGAGTATGTATGAGTATATGAAAGATTTGTCCTGAATTTCCTTTCTGGATGGTGTTGGGGACCTGAGGAAGCCCAGGGGAAGTTGGAGGTCTATTTCATCAGCCTAGTAACACCTCTGGGATTCTCCCATTGACCCTAGGTCTTTTGTGGGGTCTTGGGTACACTAGAGTCCTCAGCCCCCTGCTGTATTTCTGGGGGAAGGTCTCAGGCTTCCGGGCCTGGGAATAAGTACTCTTATTTCAATGGAATACTCCAGTTCTTCAGGCCTGGGGAATGTAGTCGTTCAGCTTAGTTTCCAGATTCCTCCCAGTCCTCTAGGGCAGGGGTCTGCAAACTGCAGTTGGAGGGCCAAATCCTGTTCATCACTTGTTTTTTTTTAAATAAAGTTTTATTGGAACACAGCCACAATAATTTGTTTACATATTACTTGTGGCTGCTTTTGCTTTATAGCAGCAGAGTTGAGTCATTGAGACAAAGATGGTACAGCTTTTGAAATCTAAAATATTTTTTATGTTGTTCTTTATGGAAGTTTGCCAGTCCCTGCTGTGAGAGCTGAAAAGGAAATGAGGACCTTGTCCTGGAAGTGCTTCCCAGTGGTTGGAGAAGCCCTTAGTGGCCCAAAACGAGGAGGCCATCACTGCAGAGAAGGAGCAGCTCATTCAAAAGTCTGGGAGTCATCCTTGTCACCTCCTTTCCTTCATCCTATCCCCACCCCACATTCGATTCCATACCAATGACTATTGATTTTTCTTCTCCAAAATATTTCTGGATTCTGTCCTCTTCTCTCCATCTCCAGCAGCATCACTGCTTCATCTCTTGCCTGGACCACTGCAGTCACCTCCTCAGCCCCTTTCCTCCTGCTTTCACGGTGAGGCTGTTGCAATCCATTCTCCACCGAGCAACCGAAATCATCCTTGCAAGGTGTGGATCTGAAAATCCTTCAATGGCTTCCTGTTGCATTTGGGATAGTGACCCAAAGCACAGTCTGGCCTCTGCCCACTTCTCCGGAGCCCTCTTGTGTCATGCCTACCACCAGCTCTCTCTGCACTCTGGCCACACTGGTGGTGCTGGGCTCCTCCGGAACAGGGCTTTCCCACAGACTATTTCCTGTGCCCACATGCTCCCCACTCTTCCTGCTTTTCCAGTGAGCTCCTTCTCATCCTTCAGGTGTTACCTTGACCATCACGTCCTCTGATAAATCTCTCTTGACATCTTTTACTGGGTAAATGCCCTCATTACAGGCTGCTGCAGCCCTGTGTCCCCATTCTCCTGAATCGTGTTGAAGTTGCAGTTCTACATGTATGTGTGAGTGTGTGTGTGTGTGTGTGTGTGTGTGTGTGTGTGTGTGTGTGTTGGTCACCTTCTCCATGAAGGCAGGAACCCACATCTGGCCTTGCTGACTATGGCATCCCCATTGCCTAGTATAGTGCTTGGCACATAGACCCTCCATAAATATTTATCAAATAGATAAATAATGAATCTTACTCCATTGCAGCCATTTCCGGGTATGAGAGAGATTCTGCTCTGCTCTGCAACTTGCTGAGGTTTTAGGTGCCAAAGTCTTAACTTCATCCCTTGAGAACCACGTTTAACAGTGAGTTGGCAGAGCCAACCTAGCCTGGTGTTGATTGAATGCCACTTTGAGATGGCAGCTGCTGTATTTCTTCCAGTTGGTGTCTCCAGCCCCAGACAGGGTGTACACGACAAGCTTTTCTCCAGACTGTGTCTTGGAGATCTGTCATACCAAGAGGGATGGATGCTTGTTCCATTTGCTTTTCCAGCTTCTCTGCACCTGGTCTCCCCACAACCCAACCAGTGAAGATGCTAGTGAGGAAGGCAGACAGGTGTCTCAGCGCCTTCCCCATCCACACCCCCACTAGCTGTTAAGTATTCCATGGGATCCAGACAGAGAATTTTATTTGTTTTTCTGGACCCAAGCTGCCCCTTGACACAGCCGGTGATTGCTTTTTTTTAAAAAACCACGAAGGAGAAACTAGGTTTTTTCATACACTGATAAGGTGTCAGGTGACAGAGAGATCAGCATCCCAACACATAAATCTGCAACTAATCCTTAGAAATCAATATTTTTCATTAAGAACCTGTGAGAGTTGGACCATTATGGGGAAAATCTGTTTAGGTTGACACCTTGATGAAGTTATTCAGTTCAGGGGCTTAAGTCATTGAAAGGTAATAAAGAGCACAGAGCAATCTTGGGACTGGTTAGGGGAGAAAACGATGGGGGTATTTAGCTTCAGTTCAGTGAAAAAAGACCTCCTGATTTATTGGGGAATGATGGGGTGCTGGCCTCTTGGGCAGGCTGGGCCAGACACCATGCACATGGCAGCCTTTCAGTCTCACCACCTCTCCTCCCTCTGCAGTCACTGCTGTTTATAAGCTGCCTGGCAATAACAAAGCAGTAGGGAAATATTTAGAGGGTTTTGGGAGATTTCCAATATTCTCTAAGTCCCCACCCACATAATGCTCTTTCACATTTTGGACTTTCTCCTGTAGGTCACAAGGAATGGGGGTATTTAATTATTCTAACAGTTTAACAATGAGATTGAATTCACTTTTGTAAAATTGCCTTTATGACCTATTAGATCTGAAAGGACCCAGTTCATTGTCAGAAAGAACCAGGGTTATTCAAAGCCAATCCCTGGTATCGTCAGGATCAAAAGGGTAGCATCAAATATTTCCTCGTGGGTCTCAATTGTCCATAGACAATCACATTGGATGGGATCTAGGAAGTACATTTTCTTGTCTCTCTCTCCTTCTCTCCTTTCTTTCTTTCTCTTTCTTTCTTTCTTTTTTCTTTCTTTCTTTCTCTTTCTTTCTTTCTTTTTTCTTTCTCTTCTTTCTTTCCTTCTCTCTCTCTTTCTCTTCCTTCCTTCCTTTCTCTCTTTCTCGCCTCTCCTTCTCTTACTCTTTCTTTCTTTCTTCCCTGTCCATGATCCCAGATCCATCTTTCTCCAGTCCTCTGTAATCAATGCCAGATGACACCCATTCCTGATTTTGTCCTGGGAACTGCATGGTGGATTCTCACATTCTTGGAGTAGACCATTTAGAAGACAAACAAATCTCTGTCTTATGACTATTGATTCCCTCTCAGCATAACTTTCATGCATTTATAAGTGCTGGCAGCCACGCTGCATGGAAATATCCCTTTGGTACCTTCTTGTAAGGTCAACAGAGTGCTGCAGCACAGTGTTTTAGATTTGATGAAATATGATATGATTTCTGATTTAATACAGTTGAAAGATGTCCTGTCTGGGTGTGAGGCTGAGGAAGTATTCAAGTGATGAAAGGTACAGAGAGTCCCATTCCACTGAAAAGCCACACTGGCAGCTGGGTGGGATGTGTGTGGGCAATTGCAGTAGGGATAGTAAGAGGAGGGTGGATTCAAGAAAGAGTTAAGAATTCAAATGGATAGGAGTGCTAACAATTTGGATTAGGAATCCGTTCATGTGTTGAGCTTTCACTACCTCCTCATCACTTAGAAAGAGTGGGAGGAAAAAGAAGATAAGAAGAGCCAAGAAGGGAATTCAGATGAATGTCAAGAACTAAGGCACAAATAGAGGCACAGTCAGAGAGAGAGAGGGTAAAGCGGAAGGGAGTGGAGTCAGGGGAGCCAAGGGTGGAGAAGGACAGAAGGATTGACCGAGCCACTGTCCTCAGAGGTTGTGTAAGATCACTACTCAAAATGTCTATTTTGCTGGGCAAATATGGTGTTTTCTATGACCCTACTCAGAACTGGCTCAGTGCGGTGATGAGAGCCAGAGAGCAGTGGATGGAGGGGTGGGTAGAACTCAACTCCTGGGGCTTCTCTCTTGCTGTGTTCCATAGAGCTATGTTTCCAGATATGTCACCCTCACAGAGCATGATGTGAATGGCACTCCTGGAGGTTCTGGATGGAAGTGGAGTCCCTGAGCATAGACTACACTACTCTTGAGTCTCTTGGCTGAGAAGAGAAGGGAGGAGGCAGTAGCTAGTGGGGAGTATCTAGCTCTGAGGGGATGGTGGTGCTGAAGAGGCATCCATTACTATTAAAAACAAAGAGGGGCCAGGCGCAGTGGCTCACACCTGTAATCCTAGCACTTTGGGAGGCCAAAGTGGACAGATCGCCTGAGGTCAGGAGTTCAAGACCAGCCTGGCCAACATGGTGAAACCCCGTCTCTACTAAAAATAGAGAAAATTAGCCCGGTGCAGTGGCACACACCTGTAATCCCAGCTACTTGGGAGGCTGAGGCAGGAGAATCGCTTGAATCCGGAAGGCGGAGGTTGCGATGATGAGCTGAGATCGTGCCACTGCAGTCCAGCCTGAGTGACAAGGCAAGACTTTGTCTCAAACAAACAAACAATAAAACAAAGAGGGCAGGAAATAAATGAAAGGGTGGGATCTAGAAAAAAAATGGGGAACCTAACTTTGTACAGGAGCCACCTGTCTTCCACTGAGCAGCAGGAAAGGGGATAAGTGTCCACCCATCCCTAGCTCTTTAATGGAGCTCGTTCCCTGATACAACATACGCTGGGATTCTGTTTGGCTCAGTCTTTTTCTAGATCACAGTTGCCAGGCCAGACCAGGAATTGGGCTCAGTGTTTTTCTAGATTACAGTCTGGCTTGCCTACATGAGCTGTCAGTCTAGCTCTTATTTCCTGGCAGTGTATTCTAACACCTCATCCATTCACTTATCCATTCAACAAGTATTCATTGAGCACCTACTCTGTTCTAGATATTGTACTAGGCACAGGTGAGTACAAAGCTGAACACGATCCAATTCCTGTCCCCAAGGAGCTTAGAGTTTTGTGAGAGAGGCCGACAAGCAAACAGGAGATTACAGCATCATGTGGTAGGGGCTTTTCTATGGGTAAATCGCAGGCACCAGACTCAGTCTTGGAGCAAGATGCTACCTGGAAGAAGAGACATCTGAGACTAAAAGGGCAAGTGCAGTTTAGCCAAGCCAAGAGGTGGTAGGAATGGTATTTTGGGAGAAGAGCAGTCCAGTGAAAAGGCTCAATGGGTAGAGAAGGAGTGGCACATTGGATGAATGGAATAAGGCCTAAGAGGCTGGATTGTGGATTGAGAGGAGGGAAGTGGCAAGAAGTGAGGCTAGGGGAGAGTTTCTTAGCCTTGGGACAATTCACATTTGGTGCTGGGGTAACTCTTTGTTACAGAGGTCTGTCGTGCACACTCTAGGATGCTTAGCATCCCTGACCTCTTCCTGCTAGATACCAGTAGTACTCATTCCCTGCTTGTCACCACCAAAAATGTCTCCAGGCATTATTGCCAAATGTCCCCAGTTGGAGGTGGGGGAGCAAAATCACCCCCGACTGAGAACCACTGAATTAGAAAAATCAGGCAGGGATCCTATCCAAAAGGGTCCTACAAATCATGATAAAGAGTTAGGGCTTTATCTGGGAGGCAATGGGCAGCCCTTGAGGGTTTTAATCATGGGGTGGGGGAGGGGTTCCACGAACAAATCCGTGACTTAGAAAGATCACCTTGGCTGCAATGACCCAGAGATAGAAGTGAGATCAAAGGCAGGAAGACCACTTTTGAGGCTGCTGCTGTGACCCTGGTGAGAGAGAGTGGGGACACGGATCGGGGGCAATAGAGTTCTGGTGGCCCAGTGAGATGTTTTCTTCAGTTTACAAATCTCAGCTTCTCTCTCCCCCTACCCTGTTTCAGGATGTTCCCTGAGTTGGAGACAGTGGTTCTCAAACTTTGTGGGCAGTCACCAAGAGTGTTAATAACAAGTGCAGTGGCTCAGGCTCCTTGAAGGGGGAAAGGGCCCAGGCCTTGGCATTCCTCCTGGCTTCCCCAGGTGATTCAGATTCCCACCAGCATTTGGAAACCACTGACTTAGGGTATCCATAGCTACAGGCAAGATACATTCTGTGGGTCTCAGTCCCACCTGACCTGCAGAATCTGGGATGAATGTCCCACCTGATGCACAGAATCTGGGATAAATGTCCCACCTGACCCATGGAATCTGGGATGAATGTGCTACCTGACCTGCAGAATCTGGGATAAATGTCCCATTTGACTCTCGGAATCTGGGTTGAATGTCCCACTTAACCCACAGAATCTGAGATAAATATCTAACCTACGTACGGAATCTGGGATAAATGTCCCACCTGACCCATGGAATCTGGGATAAACATCTGACCTACCTGTGGAATCTGGGATAAATGCCTCACCTGACTCATGGAATCTGGGATGAATGTCCTACCTGACCCACGGAATCTGGGATGAATGTCCTTCCCCGAGACGTGGTCTTTTCCAGGCTGCTCAGGGATCATACTCGGAACACTTGGTTCCTGGGCGTCCCTCCTGTCACATATCTGGGAGCAGTGCATGAGGTCCTGGTTGTGAAATTGCATATCTGCCTCTTGCTGACAGCTCCTGCAGGTCAGGGGATGCCTTGAGGACAGAAGTTGGCCATGGACATGTCTGCTGCTCCCATATAAGAGAAATTCGTAGGTGATTCCAAGCCCAGCTTCCTGGCCCTGATGCAGTCATATATCAAAATAAAGAGGGGCTGTTTCCAGGGGAACCTAGGCAACAGTAATAACAATAATTAAGAACAGTAGTGATAACAGCAAAGGTAAGAACTGCCATTTACAGGGGGCTTACAGTGTACCAGGCATTATGCTGAGAACATCGTATATATTATATCATTAAATCTTCACACTAAACTAGAACATAATTGCTAGAACATTACCCACATGTTACTGATAAGAAAAGGGAGGCTCACAGAGGTTAAGAAACTTGCCCGAGTTCATGTAGCTATTAAAAGGTAGAATTAGGAACTCAGGTCTGCCTGACTTGAGCATAAGCTCCTAACCACCGCACAGCCACTATAACCTTTCCCACGTCAGCCCAGCCTCCATCTCCAGTAACTTGAGACAGAGAATTTGCGAGTCCTTGTTTAGCTCCTGAGTATATCCATTAGGATCATGTTTGTTTGTGACAGAAACCCCAAATAAAAGTAGTTTATGCAAGGTGGAATTTTGTCTCCTCTAAAAAAGAAGTCCAGAGGTATGCAGTTTAGAGCTGGTGTTATGCCCCTTTTACCTTGATGCTCTGTGATTCTCAGCAGACGACTGCTACCTCATGATCCAAGATGGCAGCTCACATGAAGCCATCACATCTGCATTCCAGCCAGCAGTAGGGAGGAAGGATCAAAGAAGGTGCTGTCTTTCTCCGAAGTCACACATAACCCTAGTTACATGTTGTTAGCCAGAACTTAGTCACATAATACCCAGTAGCAAGGGAATCTGCTCATCAACTAAAAATGAGTGTTTATTTCTAAGGTAGGCAGAGGAGAAGAAATTACCGGCAGCTAATGGTCTCTGCCAGTGGAATGCTGCTAAGGATCTAGGCTAGATAATTTTTTAGATTGTTTTATTTTACAACTTTCACTTTTGTGGGTACATAGGAGATGTATATATTTATGGGGTACATAAGATATTTTGACACAGACATACAATGTGTAATAATCACATCAGGGTAAATGGGGTATGTATCACCTCAAGTATCTATCCTTTGTGTTACAAACAATCCAGTTATACTCTTTTAGTATTTTAAAATGTATAGTTAGATTATTATTGGCTGTAGTCAATCTATTGTGCTATCAAATACTAGATGTTACTCATTCTTTCTATTTTTTGTAGACATTAACCATCCTCCCCTCCCCCTATTCCCCATCATCCTTCCCTTCCCAGCCTCTGGTAACCATCACTCTAGGTTAGATAAATGTTTTGGGAGGGTAGCCATGTAATTTATCATCGTAAGTGGGACACTTTGGGGGAGCAAAAGAAAGCACTAAAAATCCTGAATAGGTATGAATAGATTTAGTTCAGGCACGGGACTGTCCAGGAGAATTGGAATGTAAAATCACCCTACTGGAGGAATCTGCCTCCTGTATTAGAAACAAGACTGGGTCAAGGTCGTTCTCATTATAAACCTGATAAAGTCCGACTCCATCCCTGCAGAATGTATATGTCCACTCTCTGGCTGGCTGTCAGCACAAACCTTTTGATTGAGGTTTTGTCTAAATGCCAACTTGAGGTAACATCTTTGCCTTAGGTATTTGTCCTCAAAAGGCAGCAACTACCATTGATTTCTGCACTATGTGGCAGCTGTTTAATTCATTCCTTACCTAGTTTCCCCTCCACCTTCTGAGGTCTATGAGTCAGGTGCTATCATCTCCACTTTACATGCATCCACTGAGGCTGGGGGTGGTGGGGTTAAAAGACGTTCCCAAAGTCCCTCAACAAATAAATGGCAGAGCCTGGGTTTGAACTGGTACCTTGTGGATACTGAGCACCCTTCTTATAACCACTCTATTATACTTCAGCCCCATCTCAGGCCATCCACTTGCCTACCTGACCCACTGTACTGCTCACCTGTCTTTTCCATTCCTGATTCCATAAACTGGGCTGCCTCATCACTGGGGCAACCATTTGGACCTCCTAGTTGATGTTCCTTTGTTATTCAAACCTCCTCCTTAGCTCCACATCCTCTCCTTTCCTATTCCACTCTCAGCTCTCCATGCCATCTTGGTTTCTACTCATTGGTAGCTCCATGGCCTTGGGCCCTTCATGGAGCTCAGACCAACTGGATCATCTCTGAGGTTTTCCCTACAGTGAGGAAGGATGAAGATAAGACACAAAGAATGGAAGACGTAGAGGCAGAGAAGTTTGCTGGTGGAGTGGTGGAAGCTTTAAGCTCTTCCTACTGTTGGCCACAGCTTTATAGGAGAAAGAAGATGTGGGGTCTTAAGAACTCACCTTGAAGATATGGAAGGGGGAGCTGACCAGGGGCAGTTGAAAGGATGGCATAGCAGCATGAGAGCTCTGCAGAGGTTGAAGAGTTTGTATGTAGAGCTGCACCAGTTCACAGTGTGGTGTGATTTGCTTTACTACGGCTCAGTCTCCTCTGGGATGGGGAAAGAGAAGGCATGGTTGAGGGAAGCCTTGGTGTATATTCCCTGTGCTATTCTGCCATAACTCATAGTTAATTTTTCACATGTCTCTCATCTTATCAATTCTTGTATCCCCAGGGTCAGACACAAAGCCTGACACCTGGGAAGGTGTTTCTCAGATGTGAGTGTTTGATGAATGTTTCCTTTCAGCTCTAAACCCTGATGGCCTTTCAAATGCTGAGTACTCCTGTACCCCTTTCATGATCCATCCTCTGCCTCCCTCCCCACCAAATACTCACTCAAAAAAGATGCAGCTTTTTAAAACCAGCTATATTTATTAATAGCCATTAATGCATGTGGTCATTTAAACATTAATCATTCAATAAAGCAATACATCACAACATAAAATAGAAATAACACAAAAAACAGTGCTTTCCCTTTATTTAACTAGTTGGTTGGGTCTTTGTGAGCCAGCTGTCTTTTGTAGTGAAATGTCCACATTTCATTAGGTGTTTGTGACGCCCTGGAAATAGCTTGTCAGTTCCCTTTCCTCTTCCTGCAGATGGCAGCATGGAGTAGTGGTTAAGCCCGTGGACTTTGGAATCAGGTTTTCTGCGCTCAAGTCTTGTCACTGCGATCTACTAGCTGTGTGACCTTGGGTGAGTTACTTAACCTCAGTTTCTCCATCTGAAAAATGGAGAGAATAATAAATACCTATCTCACAGGGTTGTTATTAGATCTTTCATAAAAAGCTGTGAATAGAATTGCTACTTTCCTTTCTACCACCCAGGTGGGGTGGGAAACTTCTGCTCTCGGCAGTCATTTAAATCCTGTGCTCTGGCCAGGTGGCTCACGCCTGTAATCCCAGCACTTTGGGAGGCTGAGGCGGGTGGATCTCTTGAGGTCAGGAGTTCGAGACCAGCCTGGCCAACATGGTGAAACCCCATTTCTACTAAAAATACAAAATTGCAGGGGGTGGTGGTTCATGCCTGTAATCCCAGCTACTCGGGAGGCTGAGGCAGGAGAATTGCTTGAACCCGGGAGTCGGAGGCTGCAGCAAGCTGAGACCGTGCCACTGCACTCCAGCCTGGGCGACAGAGGAAGACTCTGTTTCAAAAAAAAAAAAAAAAAAATCCTGTGCTCTGACGATCCAGTGACTTACTTCTTCATAGACAGCAAGAAACTCCCGGCCATCCAACTCTTGGTGGAGAGGAAGGGGCATTGCTTTTCAGTTTTACTCTCCATGATTTACAAAGGCAGCAGCATTTCTGAGTGAAAACGAATGTTCGCCTGCTGCTGGCTGGTTCTGTATGTATTGATTAGCGTCCCAGGGGTGGGACTGGGGGTACTGTTCTAGAAACACTCACTTTGATTCCTCAGATAAATCCCCCCTGGGTCCTGCTAGGAAACTAATTGGGAGTTGATTCTGATGAATAAATGTGCTGCCGCCGCCTGAGGAATTGACCACGCCGGCAGATGGCTGGAGAATGAGAAACACTCTGTTGTGGCCTTCTAAGGGGCCCATCAATAATAGATCGGCTCCAGCCCGGGGAGAGGGAAGCATTTCTGCTGCAGGTATGAATTATGGATGCCGTTTAGGGTAATGCGGATCTATCTCAAAGGTTCCGCTCAGTTTATGTGCTAGTAAAAGCCGGCAATTTGCTTGTGTTCCAGCTATAATTTGCGCTACATTAAGGGACCCTCCTTTCCATAATGGATGTGTGGTTGAACGCAGGCGCAGCCAGGCCTCGAGGGCAAGGCCTAGGCGGCCAGATCAGGAACACAGCTAGGTGTCATCCTCCGCAGCCCAGTCACAAGGCCCCAGACGTTTTGCTGAGGGTGCAAGTGGATGCCTTAAACTCTTTCCCAAGGTCCTGGAAAGAAACTGCACTACAGCCTTGCTGTGACTCACTGTCAAATGCAGTTAATGCACATACTGAGAGGAGCACAAAGGAAAACCTATGGGCTACAGTCTGGACAAAGACACAGCAGTCTTGCAAGAGAAGCCATAGATAGGGTGGTTAAGAGCACAGATTCTGGAGCCAGATTGCCCAGGTCTAAATTCTGGCTTTGCCATTTTCTAGCCATGTAGCCTTTTGCAAATTATGTAGCCTTTCTGTGCCTCAGTTTCCTCCTCTATAAAAAGGCAATAATAGCACCAACCAGTTATATGCTGAAGCCAGAGCAGACACGTGAAAGCCAACTGTTTAATTATCAGAAATTTTGCAAGCTGGTTGTTAAATACAGCCTTTATTAAAAATTAAATTTTATAAGCTTGCAATTAAAACCAAAGGTAATAAATGCTCCAAACCCATTAATTCCTAATTATTTTACTCCATTTTACTACTGTCTACGCTCTTGGGGCTACTTATGTCTACTGTGTCTGCATGGTGGCAATGATACGTAATGTACGTCCCTTTCCAATGATACATGATGTGCATCTTCCCGGTGATGTATGATAGGCATTTCTTCCCAACGCCAAGATCGTGACATTACACTGACAGCTTGGAATTGGCCACGGTGGGAGTAGTTACACCAGGGACATTGGCAAGTGCTACAAATCAAAGCTTTCCCATTGAGAGCTGGTTGTTAAACTTTTAAGAGCACACCAGTGGTACTGACCTAATAAAGTTGTTTGGAGGATTGAATAGTTAATATGTTTATAAATTGCTTAGAACAGAGCCTGGCACAAAGTAAGCGCCATATAAAAATTTGCTGTTATTATTTTCAGAGATTTTTACAATTTTTTTCTAGCATAGATCAAGTGGTCACTGTGTGAATGAAGTCCTCCAAGGAACTGCAATCTTTTTCTTTCTTCCTAACCCCTGTGGTCCAACAGCCTGAGAAAAGACTTACATACTTTCTCTTAAAGGCAAGGACACACTGAAATCTGGGGGGAAAATTGGTTTGGGTTCTCCTGAGCTTTTCAAAGTACTTTCCTTTAGTGTGAGCTGGTGTGATAGTGGACTGACTTTAGTGAGGAATGGGATTCTGGCTTTATCACTGATCTGAGCAGATTATTTTACCTCTTCAAGTTAGGACTACAGGTGCACACCACCACAACTGGCTAATTAATTTTTTTTTGTTTTAAGAGATGGGGTTTTCACATTGTTGTCCAGGTTGGTCTCGAACTCCTGGTCTCAAGCAATCCTCCTGCTTTGGCCTCCTCAGTTGTAAAAAGGGGGTAATAACGGCTGCCTCATGGGTTTGGGTGGTAAAGGTGATATGGTTGCCTGAGGTCCAATTCTACCTCTAGCACTTGCTGCCCCCAAGACCTTAGGAAAGCTCCCTGATTTCTATAAACCTTAGTTTCCTCATCTATAAAATTGGAGCAATAATACTTCTGTTTCCTGGTGGCTGGGAGATGAAATGGGGTAATGCAATTAAGAAGGTAGCATTTTACCTGGATATAGGAGATGCTTAATAAATATTAACAGTGACCTTAGCTGCTACTTGGCAATGATACCTCTTACCATCCCTGATAACTGGGTGGTTTTGGCTGATCTGGCTGGTTGGCTGCGGAAGGCTCCCTTTCTTTCCTCTCTCTTGCAGAACTCTTCCTCCCAAAACTGTGCCTCACTGAGCTGAAGGGCTTGTGACCTCTCATACTGAGGCTGTGTCCTCTGGGATAGAGTGTGGTCAGAAGGGCTTGTGACCTTCTCATACTGAGGCTCTTCCTCTTGGGTAGAGTGTGATCAAGCAGTGCATCCTTGCTCACACCTGCAAGCAAATGGCTCAGAGCTGTTGTGAGGATTAAATGGGATAATGTAGGTGAGGATTGAATGGGATAATGTAGGTGCAGCAGGACCACTCATTAGGAATTTAACATGGCAGAATGGCCTGCTGAGGAACGAATTGTGTCTTATTTTCTCAGCTGGATGTTCATCAGAGAAGGATGAGATGTTCTTTCTCTTCTCTTGCCCAGGGGGATGAATGGGTCTTTGTGTCCTTAAGGTTTGAGTTTGTACTGTCTCCTCTGTGGGAAGGGTTAACAGAATTTTTCTTAGGCTGTTGGATCTCAGGAGTCTAGGAAGGAAGAAAGAATTTTAGCTCCTTAGTGAGGTTTGCTCAAAAGCAGTGTCTGGGTGGTTTTCTCTGAAAAGCCAGATGCTATGGGCAGGGGCTTGTGAATCATATGAGGATATCCTGAGGTCAGGCTCTGAATGGTGGGTGACCCCTGAGTTTGCTGGCCACTACCTTCTCCCAAGTGGGAAACAGAACTTATGGCACCTTTGAATACTCAGTGGGAGGCTAGGCACTGAATGTGATTTGGGGCTTTCCAGGATCACAGAAAGAGGAAGGTGGGCTTCGAGATAATGGGGAGAATCTACTTATTTGTTTATTTATTTGAGATGGGGTCTTGCTCTATTGTCCAGACTAGAGTGCAGTGGCTCAATCACATAGCTCACTGCAGTCTCTAACTCCTGGGCTCAAGCAATCCTGCCTCAGCACCCTGAGTAGCTGGGACTACAGGATCACACCACCACACCTGGCTAAATTTTTTTTTTTTTTTGGAGACAAGAGTCTCACTTTGTTATCCAGGCTGGTCTCAAACTTCTGGCCTTAAATAGTCCTCCCACTTTGGCCTCTCAAAGTGCTGGGATTACAGGTATAAGCCACCAAACCTGGCTTGGGAGCGGCCTAATAAATGACTGGTAACTCAACTTCTTGATAACCTTGTTCTCTTGGGGTATGAGGTTGTGTTTGAACTGGATTATGTTTGGTGCAGACAGAGAAACATGCTTTTACGTTCACCTTTCAACTTGAGAGCAATTCTTATTTGTGACTCATGTAATATGCTGGCTTCATAATAGAGGCTCAATAAATGGTCGTTCTCTTCACTCTTCTGTTTATTCTTTATTACATTTAATCACAAATCTGAACCCTATAGCAGTTTAAGGGTTGAAACCTAGGGCTTGAGAGTTCAAATCCTTGATCCACCACTTACTTGGCTGTGTGAACCTTGGGTAAATTCCTTAATCTTCATGAACCTCAGTTATACCATCTGTAGAATGGGGATTAAAAAATAGTGCTGTCTGTGAAAATGAAATGACTTTTAACCCAGTGCCTCTGGTATAATAAGGACTAAGTAAATGGTGCCTTTATTTTTGTATGCTCTATGAGTCAAGTGGGACAAAATAAATTCCATTAAACAAAGGAAGAAATGAAGGCACAGAGAGCTGGATGTCTCCCCTGAGGTCAGTAAAGGACTCATGAACCCAACACGTGGCTCTCTTGTGATCCAAGCCAGAGGGGAACATGGTGTTCCCAGTACCGCTCAGAGCCAGGATTCCACCAGCCTGAAAGTTCCATGTTCCCAAAAGCTTTTCAAAGCTATAAATATAGATGGAGCCTTCTGAGAAATGTGCTGGGTCAGAGCTTTTGCCTAAGCAGACAACTTTGGCTGGCTTTGGCCCTTTTTCCTGATTGCCCTGTTCCATGAATCTGTTGTTTTAGTGCACTCTGTGGTTTCTAGTTGAATCTTCCAGAACCACTTAAGACTTAGGGAGGAGAGGAGGGTAGGATGCCAACCTCTGGAAAAGCATGGGCACTGGAAAGACCCAGTTTAATTTAGCCAGAGTCACCACTGAATCTGTCGGGGCAATTGTTTTTAAATTTTAAGTGGCATATTTCCTTGTTTAGTTATTTTTAGAGCTGGTTTTCTGATTATAAATGCATTACGTGGCAATTATAAAAAAATAAGGAAGTCAAAAATCCCATCTTTTTTTTTTTTTTTTTTGGAAGGCAAGCAGGTTAGTAAAAACCCAATTTACCTAAATCCCATTGGAGTTTGAAAACTATACACACCTTATAGAATTGATAGCTTTTCCAATGAATTAATCAGTAAATCAATTAACCAGAAAATCTTTATTGACTGCCTTTTGTGTGCTAAGGCAGATTCCAGGATGAGGTAAGAAAATGAAAAGCTCTGAACTAATAAATGTCATCCAGTCCCAGAGGGAGATCAATCCAATGGCGATGGAATTAGTGATCAAGCGATTGGTCCTTAGAAGTGGCAGGAGTTGAGGCAGACAACGAATGTGCTATGAACTGGACGAAAAATGAGCCCCAAGGTGAAGGAAAGGCTTGTTGAAAAAACCCAGTGGGGAAACATCCTGTTTCTTAGGCCACAAGTGAAGGGAAGGCAACCATATCCATCCACCCACTCAGCCACCCACCTGGTTTGTAGAAATTGATCCAGTGATGCATCTAGTTAAAAATTGCATGCAGTTAAAAATTTTTATTACTCTGGCAGGGCGCAGTGGCTCACGCCTGTAATCCCAGCACTTTGGGAGGCAGAGGCGGGTGGGTCACGAGGTCAAGAGATCGAGACCATCCTGGCCAACATGGTGAAACCCCATCTCTAATAAAAATACAAAAATTAGCTGGGTGTGGTGGTGCACACCTGTAGTCCCAGCTACTTGGGAGGCTGAGGCAGGAGAATCACTTGAACCCAGGAGGCAGAGGTTGCAGTGAGCCGAGATCATGCCACTGCATTCCAGCCTGGGTGACAGAGCGAGACACTGTCTCAAAAAAAAATGTTTTTTACCCTTAAAAAACAGCCTTTTGAGGTATAATTGACATATAATGAACTGCAATATTTAAAGTGTACAATCTGATAAGTTTTGACGTAAGTCTACACCAGTGAAACCATTGACACCATCAAGATAATGAACTTATGCATCACCCTTAAAAGTTTCCTTGTGGCCTTTTCTAATTCTTTCCACCTACCTTCCCGGACAACCACTGATCTGCTTCTGTTGGTATATATTAGTCTGGATTTCCTACAATTTTATAAAAATGGAATAATACAGTATTCACTAGTTTTTGTTGAGTTTACTTCACTCAGCATAATTATTTTCAGATCTATCCACATGGTAGCATATGTCAATATTTCATTATTTCTATTGCTGAGTAGTATTCCATTGTATGGATATACCACAGTTAAATTCACCTGTTGTTGAGCATTTGGGTCATTTACAGTTCTTGGATACTAAAAATAAACTTGCTTTTTGTACAAACATGTTACGCAATGAGAGTTCAAAGAACAAGCCTGACAAATCCAGTTTCTCAGGAAGAAACATTTAAGAGGGACTTATGAACTGGAGCAATGTCTTGGGAAGCCACAAGATGTTGGCTCACTGCATTCACCCTAAAAAACATATTCTTCCTATAGTAAGCTTTTTTGATAAAACATGTGCAGCTAGTCATGTCTCAGACTTTCTTGCAAAACTCTTGACCACTGGATAGGTTAGATAAATGTCTTTATGAAGGATTATCTAAGCTATAAGAACATCTTGGTAGGCAGGAGTCACACATTGGTCATCGCGGTGGTTTCCCTTCAAGATGGTGTCACACTCCTGCCATGCAACAGACTGTTTTCCTGCAAGACATATGCTTTCATTTGTTCATGGGTAAACACCTAGGAGTAGAATGGCTGGTTCATATTGTAAGTACATGTGTAACTTTTTAAGAAACTGAGAGACCATTTTCTAAAGTGATTGTACCATTTTACATTGCCACCAGCAGTATATAAGAGTTCTATTTTCTTTTTCTTTCTTTTTTTTTTGAGATGGGATCTCACTCCTGGGGTCTCACCCAGGAGGCTGGAGTGCAGTGGCACAATCTTGGCTCACAGCAGCCTTGAACTTCTTGGGGTCAAGTGATCCTCACACTTCAGCCTCCCAATAGCTGGGGCCACAGGTGCATGCCACCATGCCCGGCCAACTTTTTGTATTAAATATTTTGGGTAGAGACAGGGTTTCACTATGTTGCTCAGGCTGGTCTTGAACTCCTAAGCTCAAGCAATTCTCCCACCTTGGCCTCCCAAAGTGCTGGGATTACAGGCATGAGCCACCGAACCCGGCCAAAAGTTCTATTGTAACCATTCTAACTGGCATAGGAGTGATATGTGATTTTAATTTACATTTCTCTAAAGATTAATGATTGAGTCTCTTTTCATGTACATATGTCCTGTCTGTATGTCTCCTTTGGTGAAGTGTCTGTTCAAATATTTTGGCCATTTTAAAAATTGGCTTGTTTTCTTAAGTTTTGGGAGTTCTTTATATATTTGAGATATAAATTTTTTATAAACTATATGATTGATCAGACATATGATTCTCTAACTCTGTAGCTTGTCTTATATTCTCTTCACAGTGTCTTTTAAAGAGCAAAAATTTTTTAATTTGATGAAGTCCAGTTTATCAGTTTGTTCCTTTTTGGGTCGTACTTTTGATGATGAATCTAAAAAATCTTTGCCTAGATCAAGATTAAATTTTTCAATGCCCTAAATGTTTTATAATTTTAGGATTTATATTTAGATCTACAATCCATTTTGAATTAAGTTTTATATATGATGTGAGGTATGGATAGGAGTTCATTTTTCTTTTTGCATATTGGTATCTAATTTTCTCAGTACATTTTTGAAGGAACTTTAATTTCTCCACTGAATTCCCTCTGCATTTTTGTTAAAAATCAGCTGTCCATATATATGGGGCTATTTATGGATTTTTGTATTCTATTTCATTGATCTATTTATCATCTTTTATGCCAGTATTATAGCTTTGTAATAAGTCTTGGATGGTGTTAGCATTACAACTTTGTTCCTTTTTTTTTTTTTTCCAGAGGTATCTTGGCTATTTTAGGTCCTCTGCAGTACCATATACATTTTAGAATGCATCAATTTCTACAAAAAATGCTTCCTGGAGATTTCTGTTTGGATTTCATTGAATCTATACATCAAGTTGGGAAAATTTACATCATCTTAACAATATTGAGTTTTCTTGAACCTATAAGTATAGGTTCAAGACCAACATTTTATTTATTTATCTATCTATCTATTTATTTATTTATTTATTGAGATGGAGTCTCTGTTGCCCAGGCTGGAGTACAGTGGTGCACTCCATCTGGGCTCACTTCAACCTCTGCCTCCCAGGTTAAAGCGATTCTCCCGCCTCAGCCTCCTGAGTAGCTGGGATTACAGGCATGCACCACCACTCTCAGCTAATTTTAGTATTTTTAGTACAGATGGGGTTTCACTATATTGGCCAGGCTGGTCTTGAACTCCTGACTTCAAGTAATCCACCTGCCTCGGTCTCCCAAAGTGCTGGGTTTACAGGCATGAGCCACCATGCCTGGCCTATTTTGGTCTTTAACTTTTCTTGGCAGTAGTTAGTAATTTTCATAGTATAAGTTTTTCACATCTTTTGTCAGATTTATCTCTAAGTATTTAATATTTTTGATGTTATTGTGAATGGTATTGTTTATTAATTTCAATTTCTGGTTGTTTATTGGCATCATATAGATATATAATAGGTTTTTGTATCTTGAGATTGTATCCTGCAACTTCACTAAACTCAATTATTGGTTCTAGTAGCTTATTTGTTGCTTCTATCAGATATTCTGCATAGATGACCATGTCATCTGTGAATAAAGAGAGTTTTACTTCTTTCCTATCTGAATGCCACTTTTTTCTTTGCACTACTGCACTGGTTAGAACCTTCAGTACAATGTTGAATAGAAGCAGTGATAGTGAACATACTTGTCTTGTTCTTATCCTCAGAGGAAAGCACTTGTTCTTTCATTATGATGTTTGCTATAGGTTATTTGAAGATGCTACATAGTTGAAAATGTTCTCTTCAGGTTCTACATTGCTGAAAAGTTTTATTAGAAATGAATGTTGTTAAATATTTGCAAATGAGTTTTTTTGCATCTATTGAGATAATTTTTTTTTCTTTTTTAGTTTGTGAATTTGGTAAACTACTTGATTTGTTTTTGAATGTTAAACCAACCTTGCATTTCTGGGGTGAAGCACTACTCATCATAATGTATTATCCTTTTTATGTATTGTGGGATTCAATGTGCTAATATTTTGTTTTGCAGTTTTACATGTATAGTCATGAAGAATATCCATCTGCAGCCTTCTTTTCCTGTAATATCTTTGTCTGATTTTAATGGTAGGGTGATAGTGGTCTTATAGAGTCAGTTGGGGAGTATTCTTCCCTGTCCTATTTTCTGGATGACTTTATACAGAATTGGAGCTTGCCAAGTACGTGAGCTTGGGGAACATGCATCTGCAAAATTGAGGAATAACAATGCAGTAGTGCCTACATCACAAAATTGTTGTGAGAATTAAATGAGACGATGTATACATTCAATAACTTTTACTTGTTATAATTATTACCATGAGCCAGTGTCTCCGAGACAAGACTAAACTGGAGAATGGGATAGAAAAGGGCCTCAAGGAAGGGTATGGACTGTTTTTCTCTCCAGATATGGTCTCACTTGGGCCTTCATGTCCCTTACTCCTTAAGGTCATTGGAAAGACAAAAACTGGCCCCCCTACTTAATCTCTGCCCACATTAATTAACTTCTGCTAGCCTTGTTTTCTTCATTCACAAGGAAGGGATATTATTAATAGCAAATATTTGTTGGGCACTTTCTAGATGCCAGACACTGTCCTGAGCACTATCCATGTGTCATCACTTAATCTTCACAACAGCTTATGAGGTAGGTACTATTATGATCCCCAGTTTTGGTGATGGGAAACTGAGGCAGAGAGCTGTTAGTAACATTTAAATTCACACAGCTAATAAATGGCAGAACTGGGATATGAACCCAGGCAGTTTGGCTCTAGAGTGCACTTTTTTACCCCTTCTCTCTTCTTACCTTATAGATGTTGTTGTCATTGGTGGTGGTGGTGGTGGTGTGTGTGCATGTTGATTGAGATAACCTGGAACACATGAAAGATGTCAATAAATGTCACTTTACTTTCCACAAGTTCTGCAAAACTCTGGAAGGAATAGCACACTGATTATTTTGTCTTCTCTCAACTTCCATCCCCATGCCAGCCCCAATCCAGGGCTGACTCCAATTAGAAGAGGCTCTGTTTCAGCAGAGAGGATAAGCTCTAGTCCCAGAAGAACCCTGACTCTCAGGGTAGAGTGCAATGCCAAGGGCCCCTGGCCCTTTGCTACTCAAAGTGTGGTCCTGGGACCAGCAGCATTAGTATCATCTGGGAGCTTGTTAGAAATGCGTGATCTCAGGCTTCACTATGACCTACTGCACCAGAATTTGTATTTTAACAAGACCCCAGGTGATTTGTGTGCACATTAAAGTCTAGGAATCACTGCCCAAAATCAATACTTTTTCTGCTTGATCCTTCCAAGCGGTCACTCATTTGCTGAGGTGATGGGAGTTCACCAATGCATCCCTTCACAGATGCGATGTTTATATTGAGTACACATTTATCTTCCCTGTGCAGGAGACGCAAAGTCAAATCCCTTCAGTTGGCCAGATGGGAACTCTGGTAGAGTGTGCATGTTCTGTCTAAAAGGGACAGCTACCATTTCACTCCAGCCAACTGCTACATGGAAACGCTATCCCAGTGTTTAGATCTTCTGATATTTTCTTTTAAGATGGACCTCACTCTGCTGCTTAGGTTAGAGTGCAGTGGCATGATCACAGCTCACTGCAGCCTCAACTTCCCAGGCTCAAGTGATTCTCCTGAGTCAGCCTTCGGAGTAGTTGGGACTATAGGCATGCACCACCATGCCTGGCTTATTAATTTTTTTTTTAGTAGAGACAAGATCTTGCTATGTTGCCCAGGCTGTTCTTGAACTCCTGAGCTTGAATGAGGTGTGATCCCCACACCTGTTGGGATCTTCTGATATTTTAATCAAAGCTGGAAATGTGGATTTTCATCTGAAATCTCTTATTTGTTAAATGTTAATAACTAATTCAAACTAGTAAAATAATTTTGAGGGCCAAAGAAGCATGTGTGCTGGCCATATTCTCCAAGGGATGCCAGCTTGTGACATCTGACCTAAAAATGACTTCTAAAGAGTGCAGCTTCTCAAATAAATCAAGTATGTATTGTACATGACAGTCTTTTGAAAGTTCAGAGGTTTTTGCAAAGCATGCAAGATTTTCCATTACTTGGTTGTCTCTACTGTCAGCTACACTCAACCACAAATATTTAATTGCTGTTTCATCTTCTGTACTTTGGCATGTATCTGTTCTCTTTGCTTTGACTATCCATTCCCCTTCATCTGTCTAGCTAGCTTTGATTCATCCTTCAAGATGCAAACCAAATTTCACCTCCTCTGTGAATATTTTCTGGTTTCCCTCCATCACAGTTGCCCACTAGTGCAATTCTCCACCCTGGGCCATGTTGTGCTGGAATCATTTGTTTATATCATTGTTTCCCCTATAAATGCTCAGACGTCAGGGACCAAGTCTTATTCCCAACATCTAGGAAGTGTTAGGCACAGAGTAGATGCACTCACTAACTATTGCAGCATAACCAATCACTCCACAACTTAGCAGCTTGAAACAGCAAACATTTATTATCTCAGTTTCTGTGGGTTAGGAATTTGGGCGTGGCTTTCCTGTGTATCTCTGGCTTGAGGTTGCTTACCAGGTTGCAGTCAGACCTCAAAGTCTCTCACCAGGTTGCAGTCAGAGTACGTGCTGGAGCTGTGGTCTCATGTGAAGTCTCAGCTGGGGGGAATCTGCTTCTAGGCTCCCTCCCACGGTTTTTGGAAGGTTTCAGTTATTTGTAGGCTGTTGGAGCTAAGGGTCTAGGGTCTCGGTTTCTTGCTGACTGCTGGCCAGAGGACTTCCTCAGTTCTTTGTCACTGGGATCCTTGGACAGCTCACAACATGGCAGCTGGCTTCCCTTGGAGTGAGAGTGAGAGAGTGCTCCAGATGGAAGACGCCATCTCTTTGTAATCTAATTCCAGAAGTGACATCTCTCCTCTTCTGCATTCTACTTGCTAGAAGTCAGCCACTAAATAAAGCCCACACACAAGCGGGGAGGGAATTACACAAGAGTGGGGCTACCAGGAGGCAGGGAGTATTGAGGTCATCCAAGAAGCTGCGTACCGAAATGCCCTGCTTGTAGTTATGTGCTGTGGTTACTCAGCCTTGGGATTCAGATTGCCCAGGTTCAAATCTTAGTCCTGTCACTCTGTGAAAGTTTACTTACCTGTAATGGGCATCAAGGGCTTCTTGACCCATAGAATTGATATGGGGACTGTGTTTAACAGAATGCCTGCTTGCCTCTAAAAAGGTGACCTATGATTAATGTTGTTTTAAGAAATGATGATGATGATTTTTTTTTTTTGAGATAGGTTCTCTCTCTGTCACCCAGGCTGGAGTGCAGTGCCATGAACATGACTCACTGCAGCCTGGACCTTCTGGACTTAAGTGGCCTCCTGAGTAGCTGGGACCACACGTGAATGCCACCATGCTTGGGTAATTTTTAAAATTTTTATAAAGAGAGGGTCTCACCATGTTGCCCAGGCTGATCTTGAACTCCTGGGCTCAAGGAATCCTCCTGCCTTGGGCTCCCTAAGAGTTGGGATTACAGGTGTGAGCCACCGTGTCTGGCCAAAGAAATGATTATTGAATGTATCATAGGTATCTAGGTAAGAGAGTGACCATACGGAAAAATGGAAGAAGGATGACTGGTTATATGCTCAGTTCTCTGAATCACCCCCTCCGACTCAAATTCCTCATTTCTAGATTTTTTCCTTCCTACAAATTAGCTTGATCTTTCCCGGGTATGACTCCTACAACTCTGCCCCGGCCTCCAAGTCTAAGTGAGCTCTCCCTATTGTGCTCAAATCCTGTCCTTTTCCCACACCAGATCATTTTAACCCTTGCCATTCTTCAAGCCAACAATTCTCCCAACAATTTATTTCTTCCGCTCCCACCACTCCAGTGCTCAGTCTGTGAGTGATTCTGGGAAGAGTGGTCTGGCTGGGTTGGATGGCCAGGTGTATTTCAAGTTCATCTCAGCTGTCTGGTCATTTTTTATTTAAAAAAAAAAAAGCTTTGGGAAGTAGTCTATTTAAACACACATAAGCAGCTGTTCCTCCCTTTCCACCTGCTTTCATCCCTTTCTCAGCAGATGGGATCATCATCTATTTTATTGAAATAACAATAATACCCCCAAGTTTTGTTTTGTTTCATTTTGTTTTTATGAGACGGACTCTTACTCTGTCTCCCAGGCTGAAGTGCAGTGGCACGATCTTGGCTCACTGCAACCTCCGCCTCCTGGGTTCAAATGATTCTCCTGGCTCAGCCTCCTGAGTAGCTGGGATTACAGATTTGCGCCACCATGCCTGGCTAATTTTTGTATTTTTAGTAGAGATGGGGTTTCACCATGTTGCCCAGGCTGGTCTTGAACTCCTGACCTTAAGTGATCCACCAGCCTTGGCCTCCCAAAGTGCTGGGATTGCAGGCATGAGCCACTGTGCCCCGCAAATACCCCCAAGTTTACTGACCTCTTAACTATGTTAGATGCCAATCTAAGCCCCTTTAATGGATTATCTCCATTGTCACAATAACTCCTACGAACATAGTACTGGGACTATCCTATTTTACATATAAGGAAAGTTAGGCTCAGAGATATGGAATGATTGACAAATGTCCAATAGTAGAGCTGAGATGTGAATCCATGTTAACCTGATCCCCAAATTGAAGCTCTTATCCACTTTTACTGAAAAGCCGTTTGGATTCTTTAGTCCACCTACTTTCTATCTCTGCTTAATGGGCTGCAAGATGCCCATTTCACTGAACTTGTTTCTCCTAAGGACCTGCAGGCTGCTTTGCTGAATGCTCCTCCTCCGCCTTGATCCTGCTTTGGCATTCCAAACTGCTGGGTTTGTGATCCTTTTTGGATCTCTTCACTAGTTTATGGGGCTCTGCATGCTCTTGGCTCTCCAACAACCACTAGAACTTCTTACTGACTGGCCGTTTTCATTCCATCCCTTAAATGTCAGCATGTTCTGAGGTTCTGTCTCAGCCTTCCTTGCAGGCTACACATTCTCCCTGGGTGACCTCATGTCCTCTCGTAGCTCCAGAATCGTTGCTTCTTAAATAACCTCTCTGTTAATTTTTTAGTCCCTGCTTTTATTTAAAGCTTCTGATCTGCCTTTCTAACCAGTGGGTGTTCTGGAAGTGCTTCAAAATCAGCTTGACTCAACTCAATGTCATCTTTCCCGAAATACTCTCTTCACCCGTGTTCCTTAGCCTAGTAGTAAAAACAGCCTACCCAGTCTGGACTTTAGTTAACAAATTCTGTTTATTTCTCCAAAGCAGTACCAGCGATTATTCCTCTGGAAAGACCTCGGTCTCAGCTCAGTTTTCCTCTACCATTTGACTGGACTATTGCAATAATTTCCTAAGGGTCTCTCTGTCTTCAGAATCCTCACTGCTATCCATCTCCAAAGACATAGACCTATTTATGTTATTTGGCATCTTGAATTTTTCCTGCTATATATTTCATAAATACCAGATTTCTTGGACTAGCATTCCATGACCTTCTCATATTGCCCACACTGACTTTGCTAAGTTTATTTAATTATTAAAAGTACTATGTGGGGCTGGGCGCAGTGGCTCACTCCTATAATACCAGCACTTTGGGAGGCTGATGCTGGAGGATTACTGGAGCCAGGAGTTTGAGACCAGCCTGGGCAACATGGAGAAACCTTGTCTCTATGAAGAAAAATGCAAAAATTAGCTGGATGCGGTGGCACGCCTGTAGTCCCAGCTACTTAGGAGGCTGAGGTGGGAGGATCGCTTGAGCCCAGGATATGGAGGATGCAGTGAGCTGTGACTGCACCACTGCACTACAGCCTGGGCAACAGAGCGAGATCCTGTATCAAAAAAATAAATAAATAAAATAAAAAGTACTATGTGATAATTACTGGTAGGAAAGCTCTTCATTTTTATAGGTTTATCTTACAATCATACAGCATCTGAAATTTCTACTTTAAGTGGTAGATATAATGGATCACAGTGATAGATTCTCCTGCATCAGCCTCCCAAGTAGCTGGAATTACAGGTGCCCACCATGATGCCCAGCTATGATGTTAAGCCATTCTTGTGCTCCTAATATAAGTGTATTATTCTTTTGATGAACTGATGAGCTTAATTTTCTAATATTTATTTACAAATGTGTATCTGTATTCATAAATGAATTTGTCTGTGGCTTTCTGTTTTTGTGCTTTCTTCATCAGGCTTAAATAATAAGGTGATTCTAATTTCATAAAAGTAGTAATATCAAATATGTATGCATGTGGGCCTTAATAGGCACCAGACACTGTTCGAAGCAGTTGATAGTTATAAACTCACTTAATCTTCACAACAATCTCCTCGTCATTTAACAGAGAAGGGAGTGGAGAAAGGAAGAGAATAAATAACTTGCCCAAGGTCACACAGCCAGTAAGTATTATAGCCATGACTTGAACAAGGCAGAATGGTTCTAAGAGCTTTGTGCAAAGTGCTTTGCTAACTTCTTCAAAGTCATAGTCAACTTGGGGAGTTTCATTTTTTTCTGTAGTCTAAGATACTTTAATAATATAGGAAGAATTATCTTTTTTTTAAGGCTTGGTAAACTTGGATGTAAATCTATGCAAGTGTGGTGATTTTTAAAATGGTAGATCTTGACCTTTCCAATCGTTCATGTTATTGATCTGTTTAGGTTTTCTTCTTCTTTGGTCAATTACTTAAGTTTTAATTTTGTTAGACTTTCTTCAATTTCCCTTTGATATTTAAATCTGTTGCCATGGCCTTGCACAGATTTGAAGATATTGCTCCATTGTTTTCCAGTTAATATTTGTTGTTAATTAAAAATGTGATGCCAATCAGATTATTGTCTCCCCTATACTTTCTATATTGATTTCTTTCTTTTTCTTTCTAATTCTTTTTTTTCTCTCTCTCTCTTTTTAGTAGAGTTTCTCTGTGTTGCCCAGGCTGGAGTGCAGTGGCGTGATCTTGGCTCACTGCAACCTCCACCTCCCAGGTTCAAGCAATTCTCCTACCTCAGCCTCCCTAGTAGCTGGGATTACAGGTGTGTGCCACCATGCTTGGGTAATTTTTGTATTTTGTATTTTTTTTTTTTAATGGAGTCTAGCTCTGTTGCCCAGGATGGAGTGCAGTGGTGTGATCTCAGCTCACTGCAACCTCTGCCTCCCAGGTTCAAGTGATTCTCCTGCCTCAGCCTACTGAGTAGCTGGGATTACAGGCACCCACCATGATGCCCAGGTAATTTTTGTATTTTTAGTAGAGATGGAGTTTCACCATGTTGGCCAGCTGGTCTCGAACTCCTGACCTCAAGTGATCCTCCTGCCTTGCCTCCCAAAGTGCTGAGATTGCAGGTGTGAGCCACTGTGCCTGGCCTAATTTTTGTATTTTGGTAGAGATGGGATTTTTCCATGTTGGCCAGGTTGGTCTTGAACTCCTGGCCTCAAGTGATCCACCTACCTCGGCCTCCCAAAGTGCTGGGATTACAGGCATGAGCCACTGCGTCTGGCTTCTTATGTTGGTTTCATGTTGATGCTGTAGCAAATTACTACAAATTTAGTGACTTGAAACAACACAAATGAATAGGTGTGTAGAAGTCTGAAGTGGGTCTCACCGGGCTGAAACCGACAGGTGGGTAGGACTGCATTCCTTCTGGGGGCTTTAAGGAGAATACATTTATTTGTCTTGGTCAGTTGTAGAGGTGATGCATCTCCAGCCCAGAAATAGGGCTTTATAGACAGGGAGTCACACTCTCTGTCTCTCTCTCTTTTTTTTTTTTTTTTGAGACAGAGTCTTGCTCTGTCACCCAGCCTGGAGCGCAATGGTGCGATCTCAGCTCACTGCAACCTCCTCCACCTCCCAGGTTCAAGCGAATCCTCCTACCTCAGCCTCCTAAGTATCTGGGATTACAGGTGCCCACCCCCACTCCTGGCTAATTTTTGTATTTTTAGTAGGGACAGGTTTTCACCATGTTTGTCAGGCTGGTCTCGAACTCTTGACCTCAAGTGATCGGCCCGCTTTGGCCTCCCAAAGTGCTGGGATTACAGGCATGAGCCACCGTGCCCAGCCTATCTCTTAATCTCCATTACTTTCTAGGGCAAATGATACAAACTTGGTCTTCTCTTCAGGGCTCATGCAGTTATTTCCTTAATCAACTTATCCCATAAATCACATGACCTATTTCAGAGACCAAATAATTACAAATAAAAGATTCCCCCCAAACCATAGATTCTTGTTGGCAATGAGCATCAGTTGAGCTCAGATTCGGTAAAAAGTAAAAATGAAAAAAGATCCATAGCTATAGATTTCTGTTAGCCTTTTTTCTATGGTTTTTGATAACCACTGTCCAAAATACCAATAATGTAAGTATAAACCCTTCCCAATGCAAAAAGACCAGTCTTTTTTGTTTCAAAAGCCAATTTCTACCTGGTGGGATTTTTTTTTAAAACAAAATCTAAAGTCTTCTTCTCTTTTAAATATTTCTGACTTGGAAAACTGGTAGGTAGAATAGCTGCTGGCAGCCCAAATGCTCAAAATCACTTCTTCATTCTTTCAACGGTTGCTTTGTTCATTTAAAACACTAACAACCACTGCAAACCATGATGGAGTGCCCACTGTGTTCCATGTGCTGAGGTTACAGAAATGATGAAGCCTGAAGGCCTTGAAATGCCTATAATCATGCATGACTTCCCCCTCCACCTTTCTCTCTCCCACTGCCTTCCTTTGGAGCTATTATACATTGGTCTCCTCTGAGTTCCTCAAAGCATCTAGATCCCTTTTGCCCAAGGCCTTTGCATGGAGAAGTTCTATTTTCTTGAAAGGCCTTTTCCTTTCTCCTGCCATCCAGGCCTCTTTCTTAGGAAAGCCTTCCCTGAGCCTCCAGTACCCGTACACCTTACTCACTGGGCACCCTGTACTTCTCCTTCCAGGCATGTAGCTCAAATGTAATTAACAATGTAAATAACTTTGGTTTATTGTGTGTTCCCTCCTGAACCCAAGTTTCATGCAAGCAGAGGCCATTATGTCTTTTTTGCTACCGTATCTCCAGTGCTTAGCACAGGGCAGACCATTGGTGCTCAATAAATGCTTGACAGGGAAGGAATGTGGACAGTTTCCCTACCCTTGGGATGTCCCCAATCCCATGGGTTTGCTTGTCACCACCTGAGTGACTGTAGATACTTTACCTCCTTCTCTGTGCCTCAGTTTCCCCTTCTGTGAAAGGGATGATAACAGTACTGGTCATAGAGTTGTGGTGAGAATTCAATGAAATAATGCACGTGAGGTTCTTAGAAAGTGTGCCATGCATAGGAAGTGCAGTGTTCCACCAATCTTAGTAATTATGATGATGATGGCAAATACACAGAGTTCTGTACATCTGTGAGGAGGAAGCGATCTGAGTCAACTTTGGGTTGGGTTTCGGAGGATTCACTAACAAATACACATCCAAAAATCTAATCCTAATCCAAAAATCTGAAATTAGAAAAGCTCCAAAATCCAAAACTTTTGGAGCACCAACATGATGCCACGAGTGGAAAATTCCACACCTGACCTCAGCAGATGGGAGCACAAAATTACTAAAAATATTGCATAAAATTACAATAAAATATTGTATAAAATTTAAATATTGTATATTTTATCTGATATACAATTGTATCAGGTGTGTATATAAAACAGATGAATTTCATGTTGAGACTTGGGTCCCATTTCCAAGGTATCTTAGTAGGCATATGCAAATGTTTCAAAATCTGAATTATCTAGAATTGGAAACAGTTCTGGTCCTAAGCATTTCGGTTGGATATTCAACCTGAAACATTGGACTGGGTGGTCAGGGGAAGGCAGCTTTGAGGAGAGGACTTTTGGGCTGAGACCTGAGTGGCAAGAAGGAAGGAGCCATGGGTAGGGCTTGGGGATGAGCCTCCCAGGAAGAGAGGACAGGAGGTGCCGTGGACTTTATGAGGAACCATGTTGGGTTTGCTCAAGGAGTGGCAAGGAGGCCAGGGTGGCTGGAGCAGCGCAAGCGAAGGGGAGAGTGGCAGGAGAGGAGGTCAGGTCAGGTCATTCAAGATCCTTTAGGTCATGGCAAAGAGTTGGGATCTTACATTGGAGTTTTAAGAAGCGGCATAACACAATCCAATTTTAAAAGGGTCACTCTGATCACTCTATGAAGACTGCACTGCGGGGATAGACTTGGAAATGTGAACAGAATGTGCCAGCCAGAGAATGGCATTTCAGGGGGAGAAAATGGCATAGTCAAAGCCCCTGAGTTGGGAATCAATGTAGCTTGTTTTGGGGGACTGAGAAATTTCAGGGGGGCAGGAGCTTAGTGTGCCTAGAGGAAGATGTGTCTACAAATGTGACCCAGTCCTGCATTGCAATAGGCCTGAAGGACATTCCAAGGTGTTTGAATGCAATTGTGGAGAAAAAGATAGAGATTCTGGCAAAGTATTTAAGCAGGGGATTTATAAGGAGTATCAGTTGCTCAAGATCCAAGCAGAAAAACATAAACCTCCCTAGATACTTCTAACAGAGGCCATTTAAGGGAGGGAATTAGCTACACAGGTGAAGGAAGAGCGGAGAAACCAACCAGGGCATGTGAAGCAACTCATAGATTATTATCACCAGTAGGAAGCCAGTACCACCGTTTGGGCTGGGGGAATGCTGAGGGAGGAGGTGGTGTTAGTAGAATCTAGGAGCTGGGGCTGGTCAGTGGGATTAGATTCACTTGGGGGCTGTCTGGAAGGAACCATTAGAAACTAGATATATGATGAGGGCTGTCCAGTAGGCATTAGTAGGAACTAGAACTGCAGTGGGGACTGTCCAGTTGAGCTTAAACCTTGGGAAAGATGCAGCAGCTTCCAGAGTCACTGCCTGGTGCACTGAGGCTGGGAGATAAATGCCCTGACTTCTTCCTTTCCCACCGTGACTCTCCCACCCATGCCTCCCACTGGCCAAACCCGGCCATAAGTCAGAGATCAGGAAGCTGGAGAAACCCAGCTCACAGGAGAAGGACAAGCATAGATCTGTAAGCAGCAGGACATGGCTGGCCCATAGGACCAGGTCTGTTTTCTAGGGAGATCCCAGTACTGACTGTGTGGGAAGGGCTGGCTGGCCTCAAGGAGTCAAACTGATTTTGAAGGATCCATAACGAGAATAGGGCATAAGCTCTACCATGAACTTGGGCAAAGGCAGTGGAGATGGAGAGGAGGGGTGGATTGAAAAGACCTGCCTAAGTCTAGGTGACCACCTGAATGTAGAGAGGGAGAGGGAGGAAAGAGAGCAGGTGTTGGATGTTTCATGTTTGGGCAGCTGCACAGAATCCAGGTGCAGAGTGGGAGGAATGATGAGTAAAGAACTCCATTTCAATGTTCTAAGTTTGAGGTTCCTACAGGTCACCCACATGAAGGGGAAGCCCTTGTGCTTCTCTTCAGACCTCTGCTTAATGATGATGAGTAATAGTAGATAACATTAATTAATGTTTATTATGTGCCAGACATGGCTCTAAGCACTTTATGTGTAGTAACTAATTTAATCTTTACAATACCCTTATGAGGTTGATAATATTGCTTCCCCCATTTTACTCATGGGGCAACTGAGACACAAAGGGATGGTGATGCCTGACTACACTTACCTAGCTTGTAAGGGTGATGATTTAAACCCAGGCAACCTGGATTCAGCCTCCGAGTGCTGTTGTGAGAATTAATTGAGATAGTGTAGATCACTTGTTTTTTTGTTTTGAGACAGGGTCTCACTCTGTCGCTAAGGCTGGAGTAGTGCAGTGGCTGTGATCATAGCTCACTGCAGTCTCGAATTCCTGAGCTCAAGCGATTCTTCCACCTCAGCCTCCCAAGTAGCTTGGACTACAGGCACACGCCACTGTGCCCAGCTAAATTTCAAGGTTTTTTTGTGTAGATATGGGGCCTCGCTATGTTGCCCAGGCTGGTCTTGAACTCCTGGCCTCAAACAATCTTACTGTCTTGGCCTCCCAAAATGCTAGGATTACAGGTGTGAGCCACCACACCCTGCCACTTGTTTTTGTTTTAATGTTATTATTGGAATATGTTAGTGTTTGCGGGAATTTTTGGCTCATACAACTTGACATTTAAGATCGTGTTAACATCACCCTGAGAGAGGAAGAGGATGTGAGGATGGAAATAACAGTATTAAAACTTTAATAGACTTGAATTGAAATATGGTTACCTTTCTTGACATCTTGGTGATCTGGACAAGTTGACTTGAACTCTTTGAGCCTTAGTTTATTTATTGGTTAAAGATGGCACAATAACACCTCACTTGGTTGTTGGGAGGGTTTAGCAAGGTTAAGTATGTGCAGCGCCTAGCTTGGTGCATGGTACATAGTAGGTGGGCAGCAACGTAAAGGTCTCCTTTCCTGGGGAATCTCCTGGTTTAGTGGAGCAAGGGAATATGGGGTCTAATCCAGCCTCACTAGGGACTTGTCTTTGGTGAGTCCCTCCTACACTCGATCTTGGTTCCTCAACATCAAAAGAGTTGGACGGATCTCCAAGGCTCCAGCTCTGGAAGCCCAGTAAGTAACCTGTGATTTCATGTCCCCAAGATTCCATGCTGTGAAGTGGAACTATAACGTCAACCTCCAAAGCAGACTGAGTGCTGGGGGCCAGGTAGAGGACACATGGTCTTTGGGGATAGTGTTTTGTCCTCTGAGGGCATGGATTTGACATCATGAGAGCATTCTGAATCTACTCAAGGCGAAGGAAGAAGGCTTGGGGCAGGATCAGCGAGGGGATAACATCTGTAGGAGGTTTTTTTTTTTTTTTTTTTTACATGGAGTCTCACTCTGTTGCCCAGGCTGGAGTGCAGTGGCATGATCTCAGCTTAGTGCAACCTCCACCTCCCAGCTTCAAGCAATTCTCCTGCCTCAGCCTCCCAGGTACCTGGGGTTACAGGTGCACACTACCACTTCCAGCTAATTTTTGTATTTTTAGTAGAGATGGGGTTTCACCATGTTGGCCAGGCTGGTCTCAAACTCCTGACCTCAGGTGATCCGCCCACCTCGGCCTCCCAAAGTGCTGGGATTACAGCTGTGAGCCACTGTGCCCAGCCACGTCTGTAGGAGTTTTAAGCATTTTTGAGAAGAGTGTTCTGTTTATAAAATGCCATATTAATACTCTGTTAATTTGGGCATGGGCCAATAGATCAAATTCCTTTTGCCTTCCTTTATTTGCTCATGGAAAAATGATTGAGGACCTATTACGTGCCATGCAGAGCAAAAGGGGCTGCAGCTACAGCAGCAAACAGGAGTCCTCCTGGATCTTATAGTCTAGTAGGAGAAGCAATGAACAAATCAACACATAAGACAATTTAGCTTGACAAGAAGTGTTATGCAGAAAATGAAACAGAGGCAAGGAATTGTGGTCGGGAAGGAGCGGTCAGGGAGGCCTTTCTGAGAAGGTAACGTCTGAGCTGAGACCTGAACAGTGAGGGGAAGAGAATTCCAGGCAGAGGGAACAGCAAGAGCTAAAACCCCAAGGCAGAATAAGCTGCAAGCCTGTGATGAAACGGGAGTGAGTAGGAGCCAGATTCTTGACGTCTCCTAAGTAGAGTTTTGCTTTTTTTTTTTTTTTAATTATACTTTAAGTTTTAGGGTACATGTGCACATTGTGCAGGTTAGTTACATATGTACACATGTGCCATGCTGGTGCGCTGCACCCACTAACTCGTTTTGCTTTTATTCCAGGTGTACTGATCGCCATTGGAATGCTTTTAGCATGGAAGGGGCAGTCTAGGTTGAGACTTCATTTACGTTTTAAGAGTGCTCAGAAATCTTCGGAAGCTGTTTTCTCTGCTGACTTAGGAGAATTAATTAGCTAATATCTGCACAACACTTGATAATCTTGGAGGAACAGAGATACATTATGATTATTTCCCCATTGAGATTTTCTAAATGGAGGTCTGAATACCTGGGATTCTCACCCTTAGGAGACTGAATGAGAAATGGCACACCGTTCCCTGCTAAAGAAAACATTTCTTTCTCCTGCCCTGCAGGGAAATCTCACTTCCATTTTTACGAGGCCAAAAAGGGGGAAAACAGGGCCAGTTCTGACTCTGTAATTAATTTCAAAGAAAGTCTTTTACCTTTACTGCCTATAAAGATATACAAAATAATTTTTATTTAGGTAATCCCTTTCTCTAGAGAGCTCACACAAGGAGTTTGATCTTCTCACCTTGCTGTGAAGTAGGCAGGAAACTTACTACCTTTTAATTTTTACTTTTAAAACAGGCAGAAAAATTACACAAAAGGGTTTCCGGCAACCTAGGGAAATCCAGCTCTTGGAAGCTCCACCCTTCACTGTATCCCAGATCCTTGTCCCTGACTCCATTTCATTTCTTTATTTTATTTTATTATTATTATACTTTAAGTTTTAGGGTACATGTGACTCCATTTCATTTCTTTTGAGAATTTGGATTTTTGCCGATTTTCATCCAGTTAATCTCTCTCCCTGCCTTTTCCTAATAACAGCTAAAGCTGATGGTGCTCTTACCCTAAGCCACACACGCTGCATGCATCATCTCATTTAATTGAAAATTTACGGAGGTAAATTTTGTTGATACCACCAATGTCACAGATGCGGAAACTGAGGCTCACAGGAGCCAAGCAACATCCTGAAATCACATTGTTTGTAAGAGTCAGGGTTGGGGCTTGGACCCAGGCAATTTGACGCCAGAGTGCACATGCTGAAACATTACCATCTATTGCATCCTTAGACTTAAAACCATAAGAATAACTTGGATGTCTTTGCAGATTCTTCTTGCAGTACCATATTCAGGGCACTGAAGGCATACTCTTTATTGTTTATTTACTTATGTTTTGGGCAGCGATATCATTTTTTTCTTTTTCTTTTTTAAATGTGAAGTGCTGGAGGTGGGAGGTGGGTGGGTACTAAGTGGAGAAAAAATGCCTTTTATGGATTGTCTGTTAAGCCTTGTGAAGTTGGAGCTATGTCTCAGTGCCAGACAACTGTGCCTGCTGACTTAATGGCTCTGAAAGATGACAAGGCTTAAAAAATCGACTGTCACTGCAGCACTTGGAACAGATTGAAATAGAGCACTTGAGTCATCTGTTAACGTTGCCACTCTGGGCCCCTGTCAATGCCCAGTTAGAGGCAGGAATGCATTTTAAAAAAACTTTGATTCAATTCTGATGGCTAAGGTGCCCTGTCCCAGGTGAGGGGACTGTGGGATGGATACTGCTGCTTGGCAAATACCCAACTTCCAGTAGCTGCTTGCAGCTGAAGGGTGCAGCTGAGTTGCTGTGGTTAGTAAACAGTGATGTTCCCAGTAGAGCTCATGACAAGGGCTAGGAGATATATACTGTCCTGTCTGCAATGCCCCTGTATCTACTCTGTTTGAAATAATCCTATAATCCTTGGCATGCCACATAGCCCAGTGCCCACATGTGTTCCCAATGCTTGTACATCTGTACCCACAGCCCCACCCACACTCAGCCTCCTGCCAGACTATCTCTAACCCAAACTTCACACCAAGCCCTGTCTAGAACTCACCTCCAATGTTATGGAAATTATTAAGAGCATGGGGTTTAGAATCAGAGGAGCTCTAAATGGAAAGTCCCCACTGTTCCAAAGGTACATAAAACAAACCCACACAAACTGAAGAATGCCTGACTGCATCGAATCAAGATGTCAGCGGAAACCAGTATAGCTCAGATGGTATATTTGGGTTTCTTAAGTATTACTGTGTAAGAGGTGCAATGTGTGTTTTGTTGAACAAGGTGGACAAGGGCCTTTGGGAGGTAGAGGTGGGTTTACAGATATGATGGCAGGTAGGGCTGGAGGGCAAATGTATGAGAAGACCAATTGGCTTTGAATCCAGCTCCATTAACTACCAGCTGTGTGACCTTGGACAAGTTACTACCTAACCTCTCTGTCCTTCTATTTCCCCACCAGCTCTAAAATGTCGAGATGAATAATAGTATCTAACTTTTGGGTTGTCATAAAGATTAGATCAGTCAGAAGTGCAAGTGTCTGGCACTGTGTTAGTTTTCAGAGAACTTTAGTTAAAAAAAGAAAACCAATAAACAGAATGTAGGATCTTATTTTCAACCCAGGAAGATGGAGAGAATTGGTACAAGCGGAGGTAGCTGGATGGAATAGGAAGTCCCATGAGCTTCTATAGCCATTAGCCTGGGGGAATTGATAACCTTGTCTTATATGAAGTATCATGACAGCCCCAATGGGTACTATTGACCAGAAAGAAAATCTGTAATACTGGAAGAGGGAAATGCAGTAGGGAAAATAGTATGTTTGTAAAAAGTAATTTATACAAGGTTTGATGATTTGGCGGTGCCACTTGAGGAATTTTCTGCATGTTATCTGGGTTTCTACTATGGAAGTATAATAATATTAGTGGGTTTGAAAGGACAAGTCTTGATTGGAAAGAGAGTTGAAGACTACCATGAGATGAAGAGGAAGCTCTGGGGAATTTCTTTCTATAATCATAAGAATGAGGTAAGACAAGGACACAGCTGAAGTTCATCCATATGGAACAGAAGGCCCAGGTCTTGTCAAGTTGTGTGGATACCACTCCCAGATTACAAAGACTGGCTTCCCGTTAATGAAATTATACTGACACATGTCACAAGCTAATGAAGAAAATGTTAACCACAGGCAGGACAAAATGTGGACTTGCCTGATCCACTGTGAGAGAGGGTCTGCAGGGAAATTTGGGAGGGGCTCATAGAGAACAGTGAGATCACAAGCAGAAGGCTAGCGCCATGCATAGTGGATATGGAATGGGCGGCAGCATTCTGTAGAGCATCTTGGAGGGTATGTTTAACTGACATCATATTTTGAACCCAATAGTATAGTAATTTGGGGAAAATTAATAGAAGAACCCATACATGTACAGACACACGCACACACACACACACACACACACACACAAAGATATGTAATTAGATATTTTGATCAACACACTTTTTGTTGTTGTTGTTGTTGTTGTTGTTGTTGTTGTTGTTTCTGAGACAGGGTCTCACTCTGTTGCCCAGGCTGGAGTGCAGTGGTGCAATCATAGCTCACTGCAGCCTCGACCTCCTGGGCCCAAGCTAGCCTCCCACCTCAGCCTCTTGAGTAGCTAGGACTACAGGTTCATGCCACCACACCTGGCTAAGTTTTTTTTTTTCTTTAATTTTTAGTAGAGACAGGGTCTCATTATGTTGGCTAGGCTGTTCTCAAACTCCTAGGCTTAAGTGATCCACCAGCCTCGGCCTCCCTAAGTGTTGGGATTATAGTCATGAGGCACTGTGCCTGGCTGATCAACATACTTTTTAGTCAAGTATATTTAGTATTTTGTTGAAGCTTTTAGAATCCTGTGGGAGAGAAGTAAAACCATTAATAAAGCGTTGGTACTTAATCAGACTTTTAAGCAAGTACATGGGCAATAAACAATAATTTGTGCAAATAGCAATAAGGCCTGGCTGGGTGCAGTGGCTCACATCTCTAATCCCAGCACTTTGGGAGGCCGAGGCAGGTGGATCACCTGAGGTCAGGAGTTTGAGACCAGCCTGACCAACATGGTGAAACCCTGCCTCTACTAAAAATACAAAAATTAGCTGGGTATAGTGCTGCGTGCCTGTAATGCCAGCTACTCGGGAGGCTGAGGCAGGAGAATTGCTTGAACCTGGGAGGCAGAGGTTGCAGTGAACGGAGATCATGCCATTGCACTCCAGCCTGGACGACAGAGCGAAGCTCTGTCTCAAAAAAACAAAACAAAACAAAGCAATAAGGCCTAAATTGAAAACAGTGAAGTGGAAGATGAAGAGAACTTGGATGGCAAAACAAACAGAATCCAAATTGGACCTTGATAAAACCAGCACTAGGTAATGTTTGTTGAGTCTTGTGCACGGGATGAGACTTCTACATGTATCAACCCTCACAGCATCCCAATGACATAGGAATTATCTCCAGCATACCAGCGAGGGAACCAAGGCACAATAGCTGCTATGTGGTAGCGTCAGAATTGGAAAAAAAGCCTGGGGGCTGAGTATGCCACCGTCTTATCCTTTACTATTTCTTTTATAGAAACAAAAATCAGAACTGCAGGTGTAAATCATTCATACTTTGGTTGTTTTTGGTTATTTCCCCATTTGGAGTAAAATGTATATAGTTCTCATTCCTTGGTGGAGACTATATAATTCTAAATAAATCTTTTTGTGGTCTTCGTAAAGTCTTGCACTGAAAAATCCCTCCAGGTATAGTAATCGGTGGAAATCTTGGCAGGGTGGACCCTATTTATTCTGCTATTGTAGTGAAAATTCTGTTGCCCAAGCAACATATCTGAACAGCCTACTTCACAGATCCATTAAGATGTCTCAGGCACATCAGATTAATATGTCCAAGGCTGGACTGAAATATGTTCTGAAGCTTTTTTTTTTTTCCATCGGTGGCACCACTGTCCTTCTGGTCACTCAGGATATGAGCCTGGGATCCTTGATGTCTTCTCTCTCTTTCAATTTCCACAAGTATGTCCAGTTGGGCATCAAGTCATTGGGTGCTAGTTCTTAAATGGCCCTCAGACAGGGCTTTAGTTCCATCCCTACTGCCTCCACCCCAGTTCTGGCCCTCTCAGACTCATGACAATTGCAACAGCCATTTTCTAACTGGTGACCCTACTTGTGTTTTGTCATCTTGTTTTTAATGCTTCTTTTTTTTTTTTTTTTTTTTGAGTCAGGGTCTCACTCTGTCACTCAGACTGAAGTGCAGTGGCATGATCACAACTCACTGCAGCCTCCAATTTCTGAGCTCAAGCAATCCTCCTGTCACAGCCTCCGGAATAGCTGGGACTACAGGTGCATGCCGCCACACCTGGCTGATTTTTTTTCTTAATATTGTAGAGATGGTGCATCTTACTATGTTGCCCAGGCTGGTCTTGAACTCCTGGCCTCAAGCGGTCCTCTGGCCTCAGCCTCCTAAAATGCTGGGATTACAGGCATGAACCACTGCACCTGGCCAATGTTTTCTTTCTTTTTCTTTTTCATTTTATTGTTTTCCTCAATTAACTGTTTTGATTTCTGTTGCCTTTTGAAAAACCTTGGGAGGCATGCACTTTGATTGTAATCCCATCAGTAAATACCTTTAAGATTTAAAAATAAAAAATTAAACCTATAAAATGATCAAAATCAATTTCAGAACTACAATTTAGGGGGTCTTCTTTCTACAGAAGATAAGAAATTAGTTTTGAGACTTTTCCCTTCCCCAGTCTCTGTGATTTTAATTCCATCACTTTTTAAAATTATTTAAAACACCATTTGGAGGGAAATCAACCTTGTATCCATACTAAAACAATATTTTAGAGTTATTGTGTCTATTCCACTGTATCCACACTGAAACAGTATTTTGGAGTTATTGTGTCTATTCTATTAAACTTGGCTTCAGTACTCACAACATGTTCTTTTTGGCCACTGTTTCCTTATTCTTGAGTATTTATCTTTGATTGCTATTTCATTTTTCTGGTGTGGGTCTTCAAGAACTTTATTCAGGATGGATCTTTGTATGTCATTGTTTCAGAAAACTCTTTGATGACTTCTCCCCAAATGACAACTTGGCTGGACATAGAAATCTTTGGTCATAACTCTTTAGTGCTTTGTAAATAATGCTTCATTTTTTTTTTTTTGCTCTACCATTTAGTATTGCAGAATGCAAGTCTGAAGCCAACATGATATTGCTCCCTGAATACTTGTTGGCGTTAACTTTTTCCCAATTATTTCTACGTGTGGATCTTATTTGCCTGAGCGAAAGTCCAGTCTTCATTTTCAAGCTATTGTCTTCATTTAGATCCAGAGTTCTTCTTCTTTCATTTGGTAGTGTGTTTGCTCCTTTTGAGATTTGTTATTTGTTTTTGGGTTTGCTCATACTTTTTGTCACTTTGCTATTTCCTCTGAGTTTAGTGCGAGAGGGGAGTGAGTTTTCTCAAGCGTATCTTCACTGATTCTGTCTTCTGTGTGGCCTTCTCTCCTATGTGCAACCTCCAAAGTGGCTTCTAATTAGATTATTGTGCTTTTCATCTTTAGATAATCCTTCCTGACCTACAATTAATTTCTCATTATGACTACACGCTCCAGTTCCATAGATTAAAAAGACTTATTGGATCTTGTTGAGATCACACATCAAATATTAAAAAGGTGCTTTTCTCTTTCCCTTCCGCTCTCTCACCTTTATCTTCCTCTTCTTCTTCCTCTTTCTTTTTCTTCTCATTTGTTTTTGGGCAGTAAGTTAGTTTTCCTTGACTCTATAGAGAGGTTTCCTTCCTTTGAACTGCAAAATGTTTTTCTATGCCTCATACTTCTCTTATTTGCCCAGATGGTTATAAGAGGAACCTTCCAGTCCACACTTAAGGAGAAAAGGCAAAACAAAACCCAGAGGAATTCAGAAGCTTAGGAGGTATTGAGCCTGGTGGGGAGAGAATACTTAAGAATAATGGAAGGAATAGAGTCTTTGGGAGACCCCTGTATGGGGCTTTGTCATAGATGCTACAAACAAAACCCAAGTCTCTCTATGCTACATCCTGGACCCAGAGGTGTCATGTGTATAACACAAGGTATAAAAGATGACAGAGGTTTTCCCCAACAATATAAAAGGATCTCACCAAACATGGATCTGCAAAGAAAAGGTTTTACTCCATCAATCACCAGTTGAGAGTTGGTTCAGCCAGGAAGTCCTGAGTTTGGGTTTTGAAACCCACTCTCCCATCCCTGCTCATCTAGGGAAGCTGGATTCTAAGCTTAGTCTTCAGCCCTTTTAAGTATACCCAAAAATATGTTCAGTGACACTGCTGTAGGTGCCAGGGCTACAGTGGTGAGTCTTTGCTCTCAAGGAGATTACAATTTATGGGGTACTAATTGGACGTTAATCTAAGAATGATACTAATAAACGCAAATAAAGGCTAATTACAAATTGGGAGTGTGTAACTGGGAGCGGGCAGGGAGATCTGGGATGCTTCCTAGAGGAAGTGATATTTGAGCTGTGATCTGAAGGGTGAGTAGGAATTAAGTGAACTAAGTGGGTGGGGATGGGGAGGGAAGGGCACACAAGGCAGAGGATGTTTGCAAGCTAAGTATTCCCAGTGGGAGGAAGCGGGGACTATTTGAGGAATCTGAATAAACAGCTCCTGTGGTTGGAGTGCAGGTGCAGGAGGAAGGCTGCAGGGTAGGTGGGGGGAGGCAGAGGTCCAGATGCTGTGTCATAATTATGGGCCTAGGTTTCCTCTTGAGAGCAAGGTTGGGGGGCCCTGGAAGGGCTTCCTTGAAGGGTGGAGCTGGAAGGGAGGAATGACTCATTCAGATTCTGCCTTTTGGTAAAGTTAATTGTAGAATCACAGACTCTCCTGGCTGGGGGAGCAGGTAATGAGGGGGAGGAGGAATAGATTAAGAAACACCTACCAGCACATGAGCATCAGCTGTGCCCTTGTAGAAGGGAGTGGTGTTTTTTGTTTTGTTTTGTTTTGTTTTGTTTTTTTAACTTCCTTTGTGAAAACCAGGTGGTTTGTCCAAGCATCGGTCAGGATGGGTTGGGGAAATTGGTTACTTATTTGGGCTTCTTATCCACCCCTTCTTTGTAGGGTGGGGGAGGACAACCTCCCCTGCTGAATCCATGGAATTGAGTCCATGGGGCTGGTCACAGCCCAAGGAAGCCTGTGCTACAGGTGTAACCACCCAAAGGGTTCATTTTGCCCACTGCCCAGATAGGGCCAATTTCTCAAGACAGGTGAATTGCAATAGAGAAAGAGTTTAATTCATGCAGAGTCGGCTGAATAGGAGACTGGAGTTTTATTATTATTCAAATCAGTCTCCCTGAAAATTTGGAGACTGACCAGAGTTTTTAAAGGGTGATTTGGTGGGTAGGAGTCCAGGGACTGGGGAGTGCTGATGCCAATTCGTACGGTCAGATGAAATCAGCTGAGTTGAAGCTGTCTTCTTGCACTGAGTTGGTTCCTGGATGGGGGCCACAAGACCAGATGAGCCATTTCTTTGATCTGGGTGGCACCAGCTAATTCATTGAGTGGAGGGTCTGAAAAATATCTTGAGCACCAATCTTAGGTTTTACAATAGTGATGTTATCCCTAGGAGCAATTGGGGAATTTCAAAATCTTGTGGCCTCCAGCTGTGTGACTCCTAAATCATAATTTCTAATCTTGTGGCGAATTTGTTACCTTACAAAGTCAGTTTGGTCCCCAAGCAAGAAGGGTGTTTGTTTTGGGAAAGGGCTGCTATACTCTTTGTTTCAAAGTTAAACTATAATAAGTTCAACCCAAAGTAATTTGGCCTATGCCCAGGAGTGAACAAGGACAGCTTGGAGGTTAGAAGCAAAATGGAGTCAGGTCAGATCTTTTTCACTGTCATAATTTTCTGACTGTTAAAGTTTTTGCAAAGGTGGTTTCACAGGAACCAAGCCTCTCACCCTGCCCTTGCCTGCAGCCCAAACCCCTCCAACTTAGAAGATACTTCAGGGACTGGGGGGTGGATGGATGTTTCTAGCAGGTTCTCCCCATTATGTCCCCAGTACACCACCTTTTCCAGAAGGGTAATGGCATATCAGACTTCAAAGAACTCTTTTAGTCTGGTTTTGTCCACACTGCACTGTGCAGAAATTCCTTGAAACTCCTGCTATGTCACTTGCATCCCATCTGTGTCTTCTATTAACCACCAGTGAGTGGAGGAGCTAGAAAGCTGTGCTCACACACACAAAATAGATCTTTTGAAATGAATCTCTAAATAGCCTTTCCCAGACCAGTCTGGGCAACATAACAAGAAACTCTCTCTACAAAAAATTTTTAAACATTATCCAGGCATGGTGTCCTGTGGCTGTAGTCCCAGCTACTCAGGAGGCTGAGGCAGGAGGATCGCTTGAGCCTAGGAGTTCAAGGCTGCAGGGAGCCATGCTTATGCCACTGCACTTCAGCCTGGGCAACAGAGCAAAACTCAAACAACAACAACAACCAAAAAACACCACCACCACCACCAACAAAAAACCTTTCCAAAAAAGTAAACCAGTTTATATTGCTCAAAACAATAAGCAAGAATGCCTGCTCTGTTCCTTTGCTGGGTATTTTTGGGACGTCTGCTACTTTTTGGGATGAAAATATTGTATCTTATTCCTTGGATTTGCGCTTCATTCTGTGAGCTTGCTTGTGAATCCTGTTTTCTCTTTCATCAATGTCTGTTCAGGCTGCAGTGGGTTAATTTAAAATGGCAGGTCTCCCTGCAGGGGAGATACAGCTAATTACACTGGCTCTGGGAGATCTCTGAGCTCATTCCAAGGTAGATCAGAGACGACTTTTGAAAATGTATTCATTGCTGGGTGGCTTTTGCAGGAGAAATGAGGGAGGGACCTGTTCTTCTTCAGGACTAATTGGTTGGCCATGTGCAATGTGAAAAGTAGTTCTTGGAATCTGTTCTGTTGTAGGTTTTTATTTTTTATTCTATAGCCGAGAGACTTGTTATCACTAGAAAATTCGATAAATTAATGGACTCTGAAAATCAATAAAATAATTAACAGGACATTTCTGGGTGAAAAGAATTTTTTAAAATTGGAAGTTAATATGACTGATGACAGGGGTTAAGCAGGTGACAGAGTGAGGCCAGCCGGGTCGCGGAAGGGAATAGTCAGGGTGTCACTGAGGAGAATCCGAAAGTGGATTTCCTGATAATGGGATTGCTGGGTTGAGTCGTAGCTCTCTTTTAAGTTCTTTGAGATATCGTCACATTGCTTTTCACAATGGCTGAACTAATTTACATTCCCATCAGCAGTGTAGAAGCATTCCCTTTTGTCCACAACCTTGACAGCATCTGTTATTTTTTGACTTTTTCATAACCATTCTGACTGATGCGAGATGGTATCTCACTGTGGTTTTGATTTGCATTTCTCTAATAATTAGTGATGTTAAACAGTTTTTCATATGCGTAGGAAAATCAATCATTCTACCAGAAAGACAGATGCATGCGTATATTCGTTGCAGCACTAGTCACAGTAGCAAAGACAAGGAATCAACCTAAATGCTCATCAGTGGTAGACTGGATAAAGAGAATGTGGTACATATATACCATGGAATATTATGCAGTCATCGAAAAGAATGAGATCATGTCCTTTGCAGCAACATGGTTGGAGCTGGAGGCCATTATCCTAAGCAAATTAATGCAGGAACAGAAAACCAAATACCACATGTTCTTACTTATAAGTGGGAGCTAAATGTTGAGAACACCTGGACACAAAGAAGAGAACAACAGACACCAGGGCCTACTTGTGGGTGGAGGGTAGGAGGAGGATTAGAATGGAAAAACTATTTATGTGGTATTGTGCTTATTACCTAGATGATGAAATAATCTGTACACCAAATAACCGTGACATGCGATTTACCAATATAACAAACCCGTGGGCTGGGCACGATGGCTCACACCTGTAATCCCAGCACTTTGGGAGGCCTAGGTGGGCGGATCATGAGGTCAGGAGTTCGAGACCAGCCTAGCCCACATGGTGAAACCCTGTCTCTACTAAAAATATGAAAATTAGCTGGGCGTGGTGGTGGGCGCCTGTAATCCCAGCTACTCAGGAGGCTGAGGTGGGAGAATTGCTTGTGAACCCAGGAGGCGGAGGTTGCAGTGAGCTGAGATTGCACCATTGCACTCCAGACTGGGTGACAAGAGTGCAACTCTGTCTAAAACAAAAAGCAAAAAACAAACAAAACAAAACAAAAAAAAACCCGTGCACGTAACCCTGAACCTAAAATAAGAGTGTTTTAAAACAGAAAGCATATTTCCTGTCAGCTGCAGCTGACTCTAGCCATGTTGGAATGTGGGCCTAGTGTTGTCTTTCAGACTTTTTCCAATGAAGCTGAAATTCTGGATATTTATGTGAAATTAGTTGGCAGCTAAATTCAAAATATGTATGAAGGCCAGTCAAAGCACACACGTTATAGCCGACCAGTTTGCAGCATAGAGTCTAGATTGCAGAGTGAAGAAATTATTATTATTATTATTATTATTATGTTTTTATTTTTATTTTTGGAGACAGGGTCTCACTCTGTCAGCTCACTGCAAACTCTGCCTCCCGGGTTCAAGCGATTCTCCTGCCTCAGTCTCCCGAGTACCTGGGACTATAGGCAGCCGCCACCACGCTCGGCTAATTTTTGTATTTTTAGTAGAGACAGGATTTCACCACGTTGGCCAGGCTGGTCTCAAACTCCTGACCTCAGGTGTTCCGCCTGCCTTGGCCTCCCAAAGTGCTGGGATTACAGGTGTGAGCCACTGCGTCCGGCAAAGAAATTATTTTATCTCAGTGATTTACATCTACTTGGGACCCTCACAAAAGGAGGGAAGATTAAATATTGGGCCCCTCAACCTCAGGGCTTTGTTTTTCTTTCCGTATTGGGAGAAGACTGGTATTTTCAGAGCTCTGCTCCTGAAGTACTCGATAAGTAAAGTGTGGAAACATAATCCATGTTTAACCCATCAACCTAACAGGGAGTGACCACTGGGGAAACCACCATGTGAGCCATCATGGGTGACAGCTCCAGCCTATCATTTTCTTAGCTGTACATGGGGTCCAGTGGAAGCTGTCATGTAAGGTTGTATAGGTTGTGTACTGTTTAACTGTAGAGAGTCTAATTTATACTGCAGACTATGTAAATGACAAACTGTGGGGTTGTGCAATGAAATCACACAAACCTTGTCAGACACCAGAATTCTCGTATTTAAGAATGGACAGTGATGTATACGTTTGGATGTATGCTTAGTATAACTGATGATATTTAGATTTAACTTTTTCACTTTATTGTGAGCTTCTTGAGAGGAGGCAATTTGCCTCATTCATCCTTCTATTACTAGGAATCCACACAGTGTTTGGCAAACTCTAGACAAAACAATTATTTTCTGCATAAAATGTCCAGCAAGCAATTGAAAGTATGCTTTTGGAGACTGGGAAAAAGTTAGATTTGGAGGTGGAGATTTGTGAGTCATCAGTGACTTCTTCAAGATATTGGAGTAACTGGCATTGGCGGGAGAACATGGGAGACAGGAACCTGGGGTGATGGAGGAAGAGAGAATGTATTCATTAAGGAGGTTGAGGAGGAAGGGTGTGAGGTGTGCAATCAGGAGATATGTGGTCACAAAAAGCAAAAAATAAAAAACAACAAACAACCCCCCCCATTACTGCATCCTCATGGTCAGCACATAATATTCTCAATAAATATCTGGCAAATAAATAAATGAACAAAATAGCGAACAGTGGGCATTGCCAAGTCCTGTAGAGAAATCATGTAGAATACAGATTGATGCAAGGTCATTGGGTTAAAGAGAGTCGTTTATAGTGACTCTATAGTCACTATAAATAGTCATTTAGTGACTTTGAGAAGAGCAGTAGCGGTCTCACTAGAGTGACAGGGGCAGACCTTTGACTTGAGTGGGTTAAAAGAATGAGCTTAGCTGTCTCTTCTTCCAGAGAGCTGTGTATGACTGCCTTAGTTGCCCCGTGACCTCCTGATTGAGTTTATGTTCATATATGCCCTGCTATAACACTCTGTATTCAACACCTAATGAAATAATTATTACTCAGTATTACATTTGTTGGCACTTCTCTGTAGCCTTCATGAATCTGTAAGCTATGTGAGCACTGAGACTCTAACCTGATTTCTTTTACATCAACCCTCATGGTTTAAGTAATGGTGTATAGTTAAGGTGTTCATAGATATTTTTTGAATAGCAATAACTAAGAAGACAGAGAAAAGTAACTGGCATACCATATAATACATGTAGGCTTGAGAAACACACAAACCTAAATGGATGTAGAGTGGAAGGAATAGTTGATTATTCCTGGTAGGGACATTACTAAGTTTCCACAAGGAGATTCACAGAGATCTTTCACAGCAGAAACAGCTGAGAGAACAAAGTATCCATTTTGGGCTTCTTAAAATGCCACTTAAAACACAGGGCCATGTTTTTCTACCTTTTTCAGACCTAAGAAATGAGAAGAATAACTTTCTCAGCAGTAAGAGTTTCTGAGGTAAGAGCAATCAAGGAGGTTTTGTAAGTCTGACCTTCAATAAAATAAAACTGGAGGTTAGAATCCAACAGGGCTTCCGGCCAGCATACAAATATTTATCAAACATGGAAAAGTGTTCAAAATGTATTGCTAAATAAACAGCAGGCTACAAAATAATATGTACCTTTTCTAAAATGCATTTTTCTTTTCCTTTCTGAAAACATGAGTATTTCTTAGAAATAAACAGATGTGTAGAAAATAAAAGATTGCAAGGGCATTCACTAAAATGTTTACCTGGTTACGGTTGACTTTTGGTGCTTTGTTCTTTTTTTTGCTGGGGGCTCTGTGTTAAGAATTATTACTTGTGGAAGAAACCCATAATGTATTCAATGAAGTCTTTGAATAACATGCTTAATAACATGGAAAACGATGATCATATTTGTTAAGTGAAAAATGTAGGTTGCAAAATTTGTTACATGTGAAATGATGCCATGGTTATAGCAATTTATGGGTCTGCGCATCTGTGCACAAGAAAAGATAGTGATTATTTCTAGTTGGTGAGCCTAGAGGTGATTTTTATATTCTTTTCGGCATTTTTTTGTTATAACAGGTATAATTATTTCTGTAATAAAAATTAGCTAAATTAATAAAATTTTATAACATTGATGTGTTACTTTGAAATTAAAATGACTAATAAACATAAATACCCACTAGGATGTCAGGAAAGGCAGAGATCAGAAAGTATATCTGTAAATATCCTGTAAGATGTTACAACTCTAAAAATTCATATTTGTTAGCTTTTTGTGTTTTCTGACTATTTGTTTTTATTTTTTTTGTAGAGACAGGATCTTGCTCTGTCACTCAGGCCAGAGTGTAGTAGAGTGATTACAGCTCATTGCAGCCTCAAACTTCTGGGTTCAAGCAATTCTCTCACTTCAACCTCTGGAGTAGCTGAGACTACAGGTGCACGCCATCATGCCCGACTATTTTAAATAAATTTTTTGTAGAGACAATCTGGTCTGTGTTGTGCAGGCTGGTCTTGAACTCCTTGGGCTCAAATAATCCTTCTATCTCAGCCTTCTGAATAGGAGGGACTATAGGCTCGTGCCACCATTTCCAGCTAATTTTTTTATTTTGTTTTATTTTTTTGTAGAAGCAGGGTCTCACTTTGTTGCCCGAGTTAGTCTTGAACTCCTGGCTTCAAGTGATCCTCCTGCTTTGGCCTCCCTAAATGCTGGGATTACAGGCATGAGCTCCCATCCCTGGCTTATTCCTGACTATTTTTATGTGGTAATTGCCATAAAACATGAACAAGTATAGTAATGAGAAAGGACTACTTTGATCATGTCACTCCCCTGCTTTAAATCCCTCCATAGCTTTCCACTGCTTTGGAATAAAGTCCAAAATCCTTAGGCAGATTTATTAGGTCGGTGCAAAAGTAATTGTGGTTTTTGCCATTGCTTTTTAAAAAACTTATTTATATTTTATTTTATAATTATATATATATTACAATGTATTCACTAAATAAGGAGTGCTCTGTCCTGCTATAGATTTCTTTCTTTCTTTTTTAATTTTACCTCAAGTTCTGGGATACATGTGCAGAACGTACAGGTCTGTTACATAGGTATACATGTGCCATGGTGTTTTGCTGCACCCATCATCTAGGTTGCATCTAGTGTCATCAAGGTTTTAAGCCCTACATGCATTAGGTATTTGTCCTAGTGCTCTCCCTCCCCTTGGCCCTCACCCCTCAAGAGGCCCCAGTTTGTGATGTTCCCCTCCCTGTGTCCATGTGTTCTCACCATTCAACTCTCACTTATGAGTGAGAACATGTGGTGTTTGGTTTTCTATTTCTGTGTTAGTTTGCTAAGGATGATGGCTTCCAGCTTCATCCATGTCACTGCAAAGTACATGAACTCATTCTTTTTCATGGCTGCATAGTATTCCATGGTGTATATGTGCCACATTTCTTATCCAGTCTGTCATTGATGGGCCAGAATCCAGCAGCACATCAAAAAGCTTATCCACCACGATCAAGTCGGTTTCATCCCTGGGATGCAAGGCTGGTTCAACATATGCAAATCAATAAATGTAATTCATCACATAAACAGAACCAATGTCATTGCTTTTAAAAGTAATGGCAAAAACTGTGATTACTTTTGCACCAACTTAATACAAGCCTTTTGATGACCTGGATTTGCCTGTCTCTCTGCCATCTCCTGACCCTGCTTTCTCACCCCTGCACCACTCTGATCATGCATCCGCTCTCTCTCCAGCCATGCTGGACTTCTGCACATGCTCTACTGTTCTGGGACAGTCTTTTTTCTCCCTCCCCCACTGGCCTCCCAAATTCTTACACAAAGTTGAGATACCAGCTAAAATGTCACTTCCTTTCAACTCTCTCTGCTTCTCTGTTTAGTTATTCTGATTTATATATTCTCTCAGCACATGGTACATCTTCTGCTTAAGTTCCCATGACACCGTTGTCATTTCTCCTTTAGCATCCACCTTGCTCATTAGATTGTGTTTTCGGCAACTTGCTCACTATGGTAGTCTTAATGCTTAGCACAGTGCCTGCAAAACCACAGGTGCTCCATAAAGATTTATAGAATGAATGAATGAATACATTCAGGGGCTGCACAGAAAGGGAGAGTTCAAGGGTCTCATTCATTCGTCAGCCTTTGGGGATGGAATAGGTGGTGACAGTTATAAAGGGACCCAAGGGTCTAAAGCCTGATAGAAGAAAAGCCCAGGGAACCAGCCTGGGCTGGGAACAGTGGCACTAAGCTTCACACTAAAAGGCTGATCCCCAAAAAGGTGATGTTTCACTTAGACCTTGAATGAAGAGACTGCCTGGGGAACTTGCACAGGTAAAGCCTATAGGGTGGAAAGTGCTTACTGTCCAGAGTGACAAAGGGCTTAGGGTGAGCAGAAATGGAGAAGAAGGGTATGACTAGTAAAGTGACATAGGACAAGATTGTAGGTCCAGATTGCAAAAGCCATTTAGCCAGTCACTTTGGGCTTTAGGAAACACAGAGCCATCCAAGATTGGTTTTGTTTTGTATGAATATTTAACAAGCAGCTTAATAATTGGAAACAATGCCAATTAGTTCTCTGTCATCGTTTCCATGTCACGTTTGCAAATTCAGCACACATAGATATGCCATGAGCTATGTCAAAGAAAACCCAAAACATACAAACAGCTCATTTGATCTGAAACTCTAAGCTCTTTTACTCAAAAAATGTTACAGGAAACAAGCTTATAAACGGTGTTTACAGGCAGTCATTTGGGAGCTAAAGCATTTCTGTTTTGCTGAAGCTCTTTAAAAAATTTATGGCAAGATCAACATTATAATGCCAATAAAGGGAATTTTAAAAAGGCTGAATAAATAAAGAAATGTAACCACTGGTTAAACACAGGAGGATATGACGAGACTTGAGCTGAAGAATTGTTAGACTAGAAGAGCTTTTAAAAATTTTTAAACGAAAATAATATCTGTTCATTGTAAAAAAAAAAAGAGGGTGGAGGGGAAGAAACAAAACAATACAAATAGTTTTTTTTTGTTTTTGTTTCTGAGATGGAGCCTTGCTCTGTCACCCAGGTTGGAGTGCAGAGGAGTGATTTTGGCTCATTGCAACCTCTGCCCCCAGCTTCAAGTGATCCTCCCACCTTAGCCTCCTGAGTAGCTGGCATTACAGGGACATGCCACCATGCCAGGCTGATTTTTGTATTTTTAGTAAAGACAGGATTTTACTGTGTTGAGCAGGCTAGTCTTGAACTCCTGACCTCATGTGCTCTGCCCGCCTTGGCCTCCCAAAGTGCTGGTGTGAGCCACTGCACCCGGCCAAAATATTTCTTCTAGTAGTTACCTCCATATCTCTACATAATATGCAAAAACTGTTGTTTCTTGATTTATCAATTGTGGACATTATGTATTGACTGCCAGCCATGATGGATGAGGATTTAACTAATTTTTCACTACATTCCTTCTTCTTTTTTTTTTTTTTTTTTTTTTTTTTTGAGACGGAGTCTCGCTCTGTCGCCCAGGCTGGAGTGCAGTGGCGCGATCTCGGCTCACTGCAAGCTCCGCCTCCCGGGTTCACGCCATTCTCCTGCCTCAGCCTCCCGAGTAGCTGGGACTACAGGCGCCCGCTACCACGCCCGGCTAATTTTTTGTATTTTTAGTAGAGACGGGGTTTCACCGTGTTAGCCAGGATGGTCTCGATCTCCTGACCTCGTGATCCGCCCGCCTCGGCCTCCCTTCTTTTTTTTTGAGACAGAGTTTCACTCTTGTTTTCCAGGCTAGAGTGCAATGGCAGGATCTCAGCTCACTGCAACCTCTGCCTCCCGGTTTCAAGTGATTCTCCTGCCTCAGCCTCTCCAGTAGCTGGAATTATAGGCATGTACCACCACGTTCGGCTAATTTCGTATTTTTAGTAGAGACAGGGTTTTACCATGTTGGCCAGGGTGATTTCAAGCTCCTGACCTCAGGTGATCTACCTGCCTTGGCCTCCCAAAGTGCTGGGATTACAGGCGTGAGTCACTGTGCCTGGCCACATTTTTTTTCTCTTCCCTGTCTTCCTGCTATGATTATCTTATTATATATATTTACCTTTGCAATTTTAGGGACAAATTTAGGCTAGAGTTTTACATTTTAGGCTGTTATAAAAGCAACGCTTATGACAGCCCTGGGGAAGGAGGCCAGGTGGCCGCAGGTGGCAGCAATATGGGTGGATGGCAGGTGAGGAAGGACAAAGCCTTGGGGGCATCCTTCATGTTTCTCTTTCTCAGACAGTCCATGTCCATAGAACCAGACGATTCTCTTGGCTCTGCCTTCAAAATATATCCAATTAGACTGCATCTCTCGATGCCTGCGATGCTTCCATTCCGATCTGAGCCCTGTCTTCTCTTGCCTGCGTTATTGTAATTGCCTTCTGATGGGTCTCCCTGCTTCTGCTATTGCCTCTCTGCCAAAGGAGACATTTAAAATGTGAATCAGAGCACACCACTTGTATTCTAACCACACACCTCCCCCACCGCCCCCATAGCTCTCCACTTCATTCAGAGTCAAAGCCAACTCCCTGCTGCCACATCTGGACCACAGCTGCTGCCTGGGTTTCATTGCCAAGACGCTCCTCCTTTCTCACTCTGTTCCACACTGGCCTGGATGTTTGTTCAACCAAACCAAGCACACTCCCACCTCCTAACCTGTGCATTTTGATCCCTCTGTCTAGAGTATTCCGACCCCAGCAATCTGCATGGCTCATTTCCTTTCACCAGCTGCTCTGGAGGGAGTGGCACTAAAGCCAGGAAATGGCAGGTGCAGATCAGCATTTGAGGGAGCTTGAGAGGTGGGGTAGAAGGAGAATTGGGCACCAGGGAGGAGGAAGGCCCAGCCATGCCTCTAACATGATGGCCTCCGGCCTGATTTTTGGTTAAAGTAAAAGGAGCAATGGGAAAGGGAGAGGCTAGAACCTGAAAAAGAAGGAAAAGTGGACCGGGCACGGGGGCTCATGCCTGTAATCCCCATGTGTCCGGAATTGGTGGGTGCTTGGTCTCACTGACTTCAAGAATGAAGCCGCGGACCCTCGTGGTGTTACAGTTCTTAAAGGTGATGTGTCCAGAATTCGTTCCTTCTGATGTTTGGATATGTTCGGAGTTTCTTCCTTCTAGTGGGTTTGTGATCTCGCTGGTTTCAGGAGTGAAGTCGCATACCTTCACAGTGAGTGTTACAGCTCTAAAGGCAGCACATCCATAGTTGTTCATTTCTCATGGTGGGTTCATGGTCTCGTTGGCTTCAAGAATGAAGCTGCAGACCTTGGTGGTGAGTCTTACAGCTCGTGTTACAGCTCGTAAAGGTAGTGCAGACCCAAAGACTGAGCAGCAGCTAGATTTTTTGCAAAGAGCAAAAGAACAAAGCTTATACACTGTGGAATACGACCTGCGCAGGTAGCCACTACTGGCTCGGGAAGCTGCTGCTGGCTGCTTTTATTCCCTTATCTAGCCCCACCCACATCCTGCTGATTGGTCCATTTTACAGAGAACTCATTGGTCTGTTTTACAGAGAGCTGGTTGGTCTGTTTTGACAGGGTGCTGATTGGTGCGTTTACAATCCCTGAGCTAGACACAAAAGTTCTCCAAGTCCCGCTAGATTAGCTAGGCACAGAGCACTGATTGGTGCATTCACAAACCCTGAGCTAGACACAGGGTGCTGATTGGTGCATTTACAATCCTTGAGCTAGACACAGAGTGCTGATTGGTGTATTTACAATCCCTTAGTTAGACATAAAGGTTCTCGAAGTCCCCACTAGACTCAGGAGCCCAGCTGGCTTCACCCGGTGGATCCCGCACCAAGGCCACCAGTGGAGCTGCCCACTAGTCCCGTGCCTAGCCTGTGCCCGCACTCCTCAGCCCTTGGGCGGTGGATGGGACCGGGTGCCGTGGAGCAGGGAGCGGAGCTTGTCGGGGAGGCTCGGCCGCGCAGGAGCCCACGGCAGAGAGGTGGGGGTAGGCTCCAGCATGGTGGGGTGCAGGTCCCCAGCCCTGCCCTGTGGGGAGGCAGCTGAGGCTTGGTGAGAATTTGAGCGCAATGTCGGCCGGCGGGCACTCCTGGGGCACCCGGCGCACCCTCCACAGCTGCTGGCCTGGGTGCTACACCCCTTACCACCCGGGGCCGGTGGCGCTGGCCAGTGGCTCCGAGTGCCGGCCTGCTGAGCCCACGCCTACCTGGAACTCGCGCTGGCCAGCAAGCGCCGCACGCAGCCTCGGTTGCTGCCCGTGCCTCTCCCTCCACACCTCCCCGCAAGCTCAGGGAGCCGGCTCTGGCCTCGGCCAGCCCAGAGAGGGGCCTCCACAGCGCAGTGGTGGGCTGAAGGGCTCCTCGAGCATGGCCAGAGCGGACACCAAGGCCGAGGAGGCTCTGAGAGCAAACGAGGGATGCGAGGGCTGCCAGGGCTGCCAACACGCTGTCACCTCTCACCAGCACTTTGGGAGGCCAAGGCGGGTAGATCACTTGAGGTCAGGAGTTCGAGACCAGCCTGGCCAACATGGTGAAACCCCATCTTTACTAAAAATACAAAAATTAACCGGGTGTAGTGGCACACACCTGTAATCCCAGCTACTCCAGAGGCCGAGGCACGAGAAGAACTTGAACCTGGGAGGAGGAGGTTGCAATGAGTCAAGATTGCACTACACTCTAGCCTGGATGACAGAGCAAGACTCCGTGTCAAAAAGGAAAAAAAAAAAACCAAAAAGTTAATGGGGGAAGAATGTCCCTAAGGAGGGAGAGGGCGCAAGATGAAAAGGATAAGGGTATGAAACAAAATTAATTAACAAGTTCATGCCTGAGAGCCATACTTTTCTCTACGAAATGGAAGGCAGGGTCCAATCCAAGAGGGCTGGGGCCAACTTAGGGGACAGAGAAGTGATCACGTGGGTTTCAAGCTCATCAGCTGCTGAGGGGTACAGGAGAGGGAGATGACAAGGGGAGTATAAATGGATTTCCCAGGGAGGGATAGCATTAGGAGAAATACCTAATGTAGATGATGGGTTGATGGGTGTGGCAAACCACCATGGCGCATGTATTCGTATGTAACAAACCTGCACATTCCACACATGTATCCCAGACCTTATAGTACAGTTAAAAAAAAAAAAAGTGAAAAAAAAAAAAGATGATGTTTCCACTGAGACGCACTAATTGTGAGCGAAGTAGGATCATGGATAAACATCAGCAGGTAGGTTTTGCATTTGCTCAGTGTGAGACAACTATTGTATGCCTACATAGTGCATGGCCTTGTGCTTCCTGATCCATTCTTCATGATTCCCTTGCTCTATGTGTATGGCAGGTCTTCACCCCTGCAGGTAGTGTTTCCCAGGCTACCTTGTCAGCTAAATTTTGGCAGCATATGGCCCCTATTAAGAACTGGCTGGAGCTTGGAAGGCAGAATAAGGCAAAAAGGCGAGTATTTCTCCCTTTTTTTTCCTGTGCTTTAAGTGTGGTTTCCATCAGCAGCTACTTCTCTTCCATGACTCCAGGTTCCTCCACGCAGTTCCCGGGTTGTCCTCATTTATTCCCGTCCAGTAACTCTGCCTTCTGCTTTTCCCCCTGCAGTGAAAGGATGGCAAAAACATCTCCTCTTACCTGAGGCTTATGAGCTCTTCTAACATCTGTATAAACGACTTCATAAATTAAATTATCTCTATTTCAAATTAAAAAAAAAGGATTTCCCTGAATGCTGAGCGACCCAGCAAAACTGGAGTTGAATTTGAAGTCTCCACATTTGTGCTTGTATGATGTATGCTTTTCCCCTAGCAGTGCTTGGCAGTATGTTGTAATAATAACAACCACAATAATGATAACTAACATTTAATAGAGGATTATTATTTTCCCTATTTAAAAAATGAGGAAACTGAGGCACAGAGAGGTTACATAGTCAGTGAGTAGTCAGTGTTACTCAGGGTTCTCCAGAGAAACAACAGAACCAATAGGATATTCATTCATTCATTCACTCATTCAGAATTGGCTCATGTGATTATGGAGGCTGACAAGTCCCAAGATCTGCTATCAGCAAGCTGGAGATCCAGGAGAGCTGATGGTGTAGTTACAGTCTGAACGCTGGTAACCTTTATAGCCAGAAAGAGCCCATGCTGCACTTTCAGTCTGAAGATAGGAAAGAACAAATGTCCCAGTTGAAAGAACTGTCAAGCAGAAGGAATTCCCTCTCACTTACGGAAATGCCAGCCTTTCTATTCTATTTCTGCCTTTAACTGATTGGACAAGGCCTGCCCACATTAGGGAGGAAAATCTGCTTTACTCAGTTTACCTATTCAAATGTCAGTCTCATCAGAAACACCCTCATAGACACTTGTAGAATAATGCTTGACAAATGTCTGAGCATCCCATAGACCAGTCAAGTAGATGCATGAAATTAACCATCACGGTGGTGGAGCCTCAATTCAAACCCAGGCAATCTCTACCCATTGGAGTCTGAGGCTGAGCAATTTTTGAGATAGTGGCTGAAATATTGTGGAGTGATTGAAGTAATGCTCTAATGGAAGTGTAAGCTGGGAAATACTAGTACTGATGATATTACTACTAATAATTATTGCTTTTAGAGATCAAGCCAAGATAAAGGTTTGGGAGTGGGAGGTATTGGAAGTCTCCAGGGAGCTTAGGAAACAGTTGAAACAAAAGTGCTGAAAGGTGTATTATGGAAGGTATAGGAGAAGCTGCTGCAACAGAAGGACCAGAAAATACAGAGGTTTAAACAGAATGGAAGTTTATTTCTTCCCACATAACAGTTCAGAGGTGGGTGAGAAGGGTTTGCCAACCCCGATACATAGTTACCATCTCTAGCCCAGCTTTTCCAGTTGTTAGCACCTGCCAGCCAATGGGAAGAAGGATTGCACAGAGCAGTGCATGGCTACCTTTTCTAGGATCTGCACCTGAGCTGTCTGCCATGGCGACCATCTGTGGCTATTGCGCACTTGAAATATGGCAAGTGAGAATGAGGACGTGAATTTTGTATTTAATTTCATTCTAATTAGTTTAAATTTACATTTTGAAAAATCATACTCCATTCAGTTATTGTAAAGCTTTTAAGGATGTTTGAATAACTTGGATATATTGAATGTGCTTTTTCAACTACAAATTGTATAAAACTGAAATACAGATCAACTCTCCCTTCCTTCCTTTCTTCCTCCCCCGCTTCCTTTTTCTCTTTCTTTCTTTCTTTCTTTCCTTCATCTTTTTCTTTCTCTTTCTTTTTGAGACAGGGACTTGCTCTGTCACCCAGGCTGGAGTGCAGTGACACAATTGTAGAGGACTGCAGCTTTGACCTCCTGGGCTCAGGCGATCCTCCCACCTCAGCCTCCCTAGGAGCTGGGACCACAGGTGTGCTCCACCATGCCCAGCTAATTTTTGTATTTTTTATAGAAACGGGGTTTCCTCATGTTGCCCAGGCTGGTCTCGAACTCCTGGGTTCAGGTGATCCACCTGCCTTTGCCTCCCAAAGTGCTGGGATTACAGACGTGAGCCACTGTGCCCAGCCCAGATCAACTATTTCTAATGAAAATGTAGCATCTTCATTGAAATGCGCTGTGAGTATAAAATACCCACTGGATTTTGAAGACTGAGTGTGGAAGAAAACAATATAAGTTATCTGATTAATACTTTCTTATATTGCTTACATGTTGAAATGATAATATTTTGGACATTTTGGGTTACATAAAATATATTATTGAAGTTAATTTCCCTTGTTTCTTTTTACTTTTAAAAAATACAGCTACTAGAAAATTCAGAATTACATATGTGGCTCACGTTATATTTCTGTTGGACAGTGCTGGTCTAGACAACTAAAAAATGTACACGTCACTTGAGCTCACATCCATTGAGCAGGAATTAGTCACGTGTAGGCACCAACCTGCAAGGGATGCTGGGAAGTGCAGATGTCATCTCAGCTAAGCAGCCAAGTATCTGCAGAGAATTAGCAGTGATGGACAGTCAGCAGCCTCTGCTTTGGAAAGACCAGAAGTTATGATCAGAGATGGTACAGGCATGACAAGGTCCAGGATGTAATAGAGTGTAAATAGTTAATCCAGAGGAGGAGGTTAAGCAATTGTGGATAATCATTTTGTCATTAAATGCAAGATACTTATCTTCCTATTTAGTCTACCAAAAAGACACAAATACAATTCTTTTCAACAACTGTCTTGGACACTATTACCAAGTTGCACCTTAAATTTTAAGTGAGCATTATAATTTTATACATATCATCATATAATCCTTATAAGAGCCAGCACTCAGCACAATGCCTGGCTTGTTGTAGGTGCTCAACAAACATTAGTTGAACAAATATATGAATGAATTAGGCCATTTAGATGGAGATAAAAGAAAAGGAAGTAAAAAATACATAATTCATCTATTCAACAAATATTTGAGCATTTACTGTGCTAGGCACTGGGGATATAGCAGTGAACAAGAGACAATTCTCTTCTCTGGAGGAACAAGGCTTAAAATAAACAAGCAAGCATACAAATATTGTAATATGATATCAGTTCACAATAAGTACAGTCATGTGCTGCATGACAACGTCTCGGTCAATGACAGACTGCATGTGTATGATGATAGTCCCATAAGATTATAATATCGTATTTTTACCGCACGTTTTCTTTGGTTAGATACACAAATACTTACCACTGTGTTACAGTTGCCTACAGTATTCAGTACCACAACATGCTGTGCAGGTTTTTAGCCTAGGAGCAATCGGCTGTATACCATGTAGCCTAGATATGTGGGAGGCTCTACCGTCTAGGTTTGCGTAAGTACACTCGATGATGTTTGCACAATGACAAAATCACTTGACATTGCATTCATCAGAGTGAAGTGAGTAAGGTAGAATTGGAGATGTCTGTGGGAAGAGCATGACAGGTAAGAGGAACAGCAAGTTCAAAGACCCTGAGGCCAGAATGTGCTAGCGTTAGTGGAGTAATAGCCAAGAAGCCAACGTGGCTGGCAAGGAGTGGGTTAAGAGTAAGAATAACAGAAGATGAAGTCAGAACTGGTGACAGACTACTTAGATTGTATTTGATTTTTATCTTCAGTGAGAGGGAGACCCGCAGAAGAGTGTCCTTCTTTGAACCTGTTTAAAATTGTTACTGCACCTTTTTGTAAACAATTCCTGTCACAGAAGGCAAGGAGGTGTGAACAACCTTGTGAATAAGAGCCCAGGTAGGGAGAGAGCCAAGCTTTCTCTGACTTTTGCTAAAGAGCTTTCAGAAATTGGTTTACTTAGCTGTGTTTAGCATTCCCACACTTCCTCTTTGGCGGACTGAAGAGACAGCAAAGTGTTATTTTGGGCTTCCTTCCAGACTTGGAATTAGTTTGTTTTCGTCTTTTATCACAAACATCCTGCTGCCCTTTGACAGTGTTCCTGGTAATGGAACCTTTTTGTTTTGTTATATTTTAATCTGCTTAGTGCATGTGGCTTGTCTATCTGGCTTCACAAATCACTGGTTATCATCACAGTCAATGGTCTGTGTCCAGCCAATTTCACAGACAAACACCTCTTTCCTGGTCACAGTCCCTGATGTGGGGAAGTCTGATTTACAAAGTCAATAAAAATGCATTCAGGGAATTACTGGGCCCTGCTGGCTTAATATACGAGATTAAAATCTCCAAGTTTGGGACAACAAGAAGTCATTTAACACACGTAAGATGGCAAGTGGGTTATGGAAATGTCAGCTGGTCAGGGTCAGGCACCACTGGGAGGGGATTTATTGGAAGATGAAGAGACTAATTGATTAATTGCCTTCAGTACTTTTCCCAGGGTGACCTGGGGAAGATATCATACTACATCACTGGTCACTTTGGAGAGTGGACAATTTTTCATAGTGGAAGGTCATCTAGACCCAAACCAGGAGGGTATTTTTAAAGAAAAATAATTTTTTAATTAAAAGTTTTACTCATTGCCAAATTAGTAAGTGTTCCTTTTACATGTTGTAGTTTGGCTAACCTGGAAGGTGGACTCTAAGAGAGGAATTCGCATGCAGTTTACTAGGGAGTACCCTTGGAATCACACAACTCAGGGAGGGAGGAAAGCAGGCCTGGCAGAGGAAGAAATTGGGCTGTGATGCAGTTGCAACAGAGGCTTAAGCTGATCGCGGGAAAACTCGGGAACTGGGATTAGGGAAAGGGACCAGTTATTGGATGTAGATATCCCCAAGAAAGGTGTGTGACCCTGAGTGAGGCTGCTCTCAGCTGAGGACAATTCTTGGAAAGTGTTTCAGCTGAGAGTTGTTAGTGGCTAATGTTCCCAGCAGCTGAGGAAGGAGTTCATCAGGCCAGCAGTGGGGATCTGGGTGGCACACCACAGCATCCACTACAATAAACATCTTAGAAAATAGAAGCAAAAGGAAGAAAATAAAAATGACTCCAGATTTCACCATGTTGAGAAGAGGATTGTTAACTTTTTGGTGTGTATCTTCTAAATCTTTTATATCATAAATATATAGGTAAAGGCATAGATACCTATATCTATATACAGATACGTATATAGGTATATACATAGAGATATATGTACATATATAAATTGTGTATTGTGTATTTTCTTTATACATATGCAAAAATGAATCATGTTATTTCATCTTGTTTTTTCTTAACATAAACTTTTTTTCTGTGTTAATGTAGATTAAAACAGATACATCTAGTTCTTGACCCAGAATTTCACAGCAAAGAATTTGCACTGGGGAAATAATCTGAGATGCACATACAAGATGTTTACTGCCGTATTTTTTATAACACTTAAAAAATCTGGAACAACCAAATGTCCAACAGTTAAGGGTCTAATTAAATTACATTATAGGATATCCCTACTGTGACCATCAAAGTTTAGAACAGGGGTCCCCAACCCCTGGGACTGGTACCGGGCTGCATAGCAGGAGGTGAGTGGCGGGTGAATGAACACTACCACCTGAGCTCCGTCCCTGTCGATCATCAGCAGCATTAGATTCTCATAGGAGGGCAAACCCTGTTGTAAACTGTGGATGCGAGGGATCTAGGTTGCACACTCCTTATGAGGATCCAATGCCTGATAATCTGAGGTGCAGTTTCACCCAAGAATCCTCCCCCAACCCTGCCCCAGTCCATGGAAAAATTGTCTTTCATGAAACTGGTCCTTGGTGCCAAAAAGGTTGGGGACCACTGATTTAGAAGTTTATTTTAATGATGTGAGAAACTGTGACCAATATATGGTTAATTTTTTAAAAATATACAAACATTAGCATTTTGTAGAAAAAAGCTTATGTGCATTGAAAAAGAAATAGTAGAAGCCAGGCACAGGTGGCATGTGCCTATAGTCCCAGCTACTCTGGAGGCTGAGGAAGGGTCACTTGAGTCCAGGAGTTCAAGGCCAGCCTGGGCAACATAGTGAGACCCGGTCTCAAAAAATATATATACAGAAACAGTAGAATATCAACCAAAATGTTACCAATGGTTATATCGGGTCTTGAATTCCTGGCCTCAAGTGATCTGTCTGAATCAGCCTCCCAAAGTGCTGGGATTACAGGCATAAGCCACTGAGCCTGACCCCAATGGTTCTGGCTAGTGCCTTTTCTTTTCTTGTTTTTAAAAATTGTTTTGCGTTCTTTTTCTTGGTCAGAATGTGTTCTTATTATTAGAGTTTATAGATTTAGGTGGTACAAATGCAGTTTTGTTACATGGATACACTGTGTAGTGGTGAAGTGTGGGCTTTTGGTGTAACCATCACCTGAATAATGTATATTGTACCCAATAGGTAATTTCTTATTCCTCACCTGCCTTCCCACTCCTCCTTTTTGCGTCTCCAATGTCTATGATTTCACTCTGTATGTCCATGTGGACCCATTGTTTAGGCCCCACTTATGAGTGAGAACATGTGGTATTTGACTTTCTGTTTCTGAGTTATTTCACCAAGTATAATGGCTTTCAATTCCATCTTTGTTGCTGCAAAAGACATGATTTCATTCCTTTTTTAGCCAGATATGTATCACACTTTCCTTATCCAGTCATCCACTGATGGACACTCAGGTTGATTCTCTATCTTTGCTATTGTTAATAGTGCTGTAATAAACATATGAGTGCAGATATCTTTTTTATGTAATGATTTCTTTTCCTTTGGGTAAATATCCGGTAGTGATTGCTGGATTGAGTGGTAGTTCTATTTTTAACTCTTTGAGAAATCTACATACCATTTTCCATAGAGGTTGCATTAATTTACATTCCCACCAATAGCATATAAGCATTTCCTTTTATCTGCATCCTCGCTGACATCTGTTGTATTTTTTGACTTTTTAATAACACTCACTCAGAATGTATTATTTTGTAATTAGAAAAAAGCATTTAAAATATTTTTGGTTGGTCCCCAAATATTTTTAACACTACTTAAAAGTTAAACCAGTAATTAATGCACATGGCACAAGAGTCAATAAAACAAAATGCCATACAATGAAAAGTTGTCTCTCATTCCAGAAACCTCCTTCTTCTCCAGTTCTTTCCCCAAGAGGCAACCGCTATAAGGAGTTTCTCATCCATCCTTGTGGAAACGGCATATGTAACATATACACACACAATAGCACAGTCTTTACACTGTTCAACACCCCCCAACTTAATGTACCTTGGAGAACTTTCTAAATCACAACATATAGATCAACTTTATTCTTCTATTGCCTAAGTAGTATATTACTATATGGCCATATCATACTATGGATAACTTTTTATTTTTGCAAATATTGTTGTAATGACCATTATTCTACAACGTTAAAAAATACTCATGTACGGGTTTTTGTTGGACAAATTCCTAGAAGGAGAATTGCTGAGTCTGTTGGTAAGTGTATTTTAAATTCTGAGAGGTATTTTCAGACTTCTCTCCAAAGAGGCTGCCTCATTACCAGGAATGTGTATGCCTATGACTTCACACCCTTGGGATATCTTGTTCTATCAAAGTCTTTGTTTTTGTCAGTCTGGTGGGTGAAATGTACAGCTTGTCAATGTTTTAGATTGCATATCTTTATAAACAATCATCTTTAAGGGAAGGACAATAAAGTAAGGTTGTGAGAGATTTTGTATTTTAATTTTCCTTTCTTTCCTCTCTCATCTCCGCTTTCCTTCTTCCCTCCCTTTGAGTTTGAGATGAGAATGTCTACAGAGGATGTAGGGTAAGGGTGGAGAAAGAAATAGAGTTAGCAAATAATGAAGAGAGAAGTCCTGTAGGTAAGGAAGGAGGGAATGGAATTTTCTCTTACCTCTGAAGTTAGCTCATTCATCCAACAAATACTTCTTAGGGAGTATATTAGGGAGTATCATTTACTCTCATCTGCCTCCCTCTGTTGCAGGGGAGTTTACTTTTCCACCTCATTCATGTTGAACTTGACCATGTGACTTGCCAATGAGGAAGTAGCAGATTTGATGTAAGCTGAGACTCCGTACTTGGTTGCACCATTGATGTGACTGCATTTGACTGTGTCCAGTGATTTACCATGACAAGAGCTTTCTCCCACATGGCTGCTGCCCCTTTTTCCTGGGCCCCAGTACAAGTACACTTGGTCAGACCTAAACTCATGCACAGCCTGGAGCCAAGCAAGGCTGAGCTGCAGGCTGAAGCAGAGCTTTCCGGGTAACCTGAACTCCTGTTGGCCTGCAGATTCATGAGCTTGAGAATAAATGTTCCTTGAATAAATCATTGAGCTTTGGGGTAGTTTGTTGTGCAACATGGTGACTGTGGCAGTAACTGACTGAAACACCCACTCTGTGCCCAATGTTCTTTTAGAATATTCCAGTAAACAAACAAAAATAAATAAAAAAACTTTCTTCTACCACTGAGTTTACTTTCTTGTAGGGGGAGATAGACACTAAGCAAATATGTCAGATGGCGATAGGTGTCATGGGCCTCTGCTGTCAACACAACGTGTTCATTATTCAGGCCTCCTTAAGGCAGTCTCTGGTTTCTGTCTGAGGACGTAGTTGGGCTATCCCTGCTATGGCCTCCAGGTTGTGGACAAACCGATCCTGTAGTTCCCCCACCTTTCCACTGTGCCCTCTCATTCCTGTGCTCCCTGTGGTCCTGCCGATTTCTTCCTGGCAACACAGGGCAAGAGCTGGCATGAATTAATAGCCACCATTCATTGAGCATCAAGTTCTATGTGCCTGGCACTGTGATAAGCATTCTATATGTTTGAATGTGCACAAACTTTTATGAGATAGCTACCGTTATTATCTCCATTGTACAGATGAGGAAACTGAGAATCACAGAGAAGAGGAGGAATCAGAATTTGAACCATGGCAGACAATCTCAGGAGTCCATAATATCTTAACTGTGATACTATAAATGCGTGTCAACAGAAAGCAAATCTTTCTGTTTCTTCTAAAAAGTTGGATATTTTGACTTTTGGAGTAAATATTCCTAGGATCACTGATTTTTCACTCACTGGCTCTTGCTTTTTTGCAACAGTTAAAGTCATAATCAATTAAATTATTTAGCATATAAACCTAATCTGTTCCAGGAGCTCTCTACACTTTAGGGATATAAAAATTAGGATAGACTTGGTATTCTAGTGAGTCTAGAAGTTCACAGTCTAATAATAAAGATGTAAACAAATGACCACAGCAGGCTGCAGATTGGATTATATAAAAATATAACAGTAATAATAACATAGCAGATAACATTTGTCGAGCACTGACAACATGCTAGACATTGTGTTAAGTACTTTACAGACATTATCTTGCATGAGATTCTATAGATGAGGAAACTAAGGCTTAAAGAACTATCCCCTGCCCACGGTAGTGCTGCCAGATGAAATTCAAATTTGAATTAAACTTGTCCCATACTTATTCATTGTTTATCAGAAAATTATATCAGAAATTCAAATTTAACTGTGTATTCTGTATTTTTAGTTGCTGAATCTGGCAACCCATGCCCAAGGTCACCTTTGGACCCAAAGCTGTTTCACGCTGGAGATGAGGCTTGCCATCCCCACCACACACTGTACCTAAAACACCCACACAACCAACAGGCAGCATGCTTTCAAATGCCCCTTGGAGCCGGGTAATCTTCAGACCTTACTGGCCTTCTAGAGTCAATGCACCAGAATGGTATAGGCACTCAGAGAAATTAGCGGTGTGTGTGTGTGTGTGTGTGTGTGTGTGTGTGTGTGTGTGTGTGTGTACAGAGATGGAGACAGGAGGTAAGGGGGAATCTTGCCACCTTTGCCCTCCAGGTGCCGAGGAGACAGCAGCTAAGCAGCAAAATGAGTGGCTCATCTCTGGGCTGCTCCTTCCGGAGGGAAATCAATGATTTAGTTAAAGCCTCGCCTGCCCCGTGCTGCGGATTGGGGCCATCCCGAAGGAGCTGCTCTGCAGAGCCTTTTTATAAACCGGCATCAATTTACACTCCAAATGAAGTCCTAATAAACTGCTGCCGCAGCCCTGCCAGGAGTAGGCCGGGTAAACACTTCCTTTTAATAAAACACGTGCACACTGGTCTCAGCAGGGCTGGAGCTTTTGTGCACACAGCGTCGGAGCCTGGACCCAGGGGCCTGGGGGAAGAATCCCTGCACAGCCCATTGGTGTAAGTTCATCTGTTCTCACTCGCCCAGGTCGCTGCTCCTGGTCTTTAGATTCCTAGTGTGGGAGAAGCCTTAGATTTCCACCAGGGCAATCCCACACTGGATGCTGCTGGAACTCTAGTGTTTCCCAACAATCCGTCCACCATTCCTCACCGCTTTCCTTGGGGGAACAGTGAAGCCATGCTTGTTAGGAACTCTGGTCTAGAGTCAGGAAGTTTGAATTCACGTACAGATTCGATCTCTTGCTAGCTGTGTGACCTTGAGTGTATTTACTCAGCTTCTCTGTGCTTTGTTTTATCATTTATAAAATAAAGATAATAGCATCTACCATTTAAAGTTGTTGCACAGTGATTGGCATAAATACTTAGTTACAACTGTTATTGTGATTTTATTACTAAACTGGCTTTATATATCATGATGTGACATTGTTAGCACATAATGAGTGCTCAGTAAATGGTATAGTATTTGTATTATTATATTTAGTATGATTACAAGAATGGGTAGTCCATATCAGAAAAACCTTTGTAACTTTGAGACAAGGTTATATTGCTATAAATTCTATCTGTTGTCCTAACTCCATCCTCCTGAAACTAAACAAAACAAATTTAATCCTAACAACCTTCAAATATTTGCCCCACTCTCAAATGTGTCCTAAATTCTGTTTCATTTAGGTGAAACTGCACCAATTACTTCAGCTACTGATCCAAAGATGCCCTAGTTTTTTTCCTAGGAAGCCTCATGTTTAAAATGGGGAATCAAATACTTATGTTCCAGGAGGGCCTAAGTTAGTGCTCATGAAAGCTCTAAGTTTGTAGCACAAAGTAAGTACTCTTTCCTTCTGCCTCCCACGTGAAAACAGAGCGTCCTAGTCCCACCTCCCGAAAGCCAGCCCAGCTAGTGATTATGACTGGGGTAAGTTTGCCTGGGTGCAAAGCTGGCTTCATCAAAGCCGTCTGACCTTGGGCAAGTTATGTAACCTCTCTTTGCTTCACATACCTCACCCATAAGATGGCAATAATAACACCGTGTGCTTGTGTTGATTTGCTGAGACAATCCGGGTAAAGCATGTAGCACAGTGCCTGGTGTACAGTAGGTTCTCAATCCATCTTGGGCGATTATTATTCCAAGTGAGCCACACAGAACTAAAAGTAGTGCTCAAGAGGAGAGCACTGTTTCTGCCTTAGTCCTTTTGTGTTGCTGTACAGGAATCCCAGAGCCTGGGTAATTGATAAAGAAAAGAGGTTTAGCCGGGCACGGTGGCTCACACCTGTAATCCCAGCACTTTGGGAGGCCGAGGAGGGCGGATCACGAGGTCAGGAGATCCAGGCCATCCTGGCTAACACGGTGAAACCCCGTCTCTACTAAAAATACAAAAAAATTAGCCGGGCGTGGTGGCGGGTGCCTATAGTCCCAGCTGCTCGGGAGGCTGAGGCTGGAGAATGGCGTGAACCCAGGAGGCGGAGCTTGAAGTGAGCCGAGATGGTGCCACTGCACTCCAGCCTGGGCGACAGAGCGAGACTCCATCTCAAAAAAAAAAAAAAGAAAGAAAAGAAAAAGGTTTATTTGGCTGATGGCACAAGAAGCATGTACAAGAAGCATGATGCCAGCATTCGCTTCTGGTGAGAGCCTCGGACTGCTTCCACTCATGGTTCAAGGGAAAGGGAACTGGTGTGTGCAGGGACCACATGGTGAGAGAGGAGGCAAGAGAGAGGGGAGGGAGGGTCCAGGCTCTTTTTTAAATAACCAGCTCTCATGGGAACTAATAGAGCAAAAACTCACTCCCCTCCTCCCCTGCATGGAGGCCATTCAACTATTCATGAGGGATCTGTCCCCATGACCCAAACACCTCCTGCCTCCAACATTGGAAATAAAACTTCACCCTGAGATTTGGAGGGTCCAAACATCCAAACTGCAGCAGTTCCCTAACCCTTTCTTTGGTCCAGCATCAATCCATCCTCGTTGGCCATTCCAGCATCAATCTGCCCTCCTTGGCCATCTTCTCCCACTGTCGACTTGTTTCAAGCTTATAGTCTTTTCTACACAAGCCATCACTAAGTGTCAACACTCCTACCTTATCCTCTACCACCTGTTATTTCCTTTGGGCTCAAATATAGGCCTTCCCATTAATCTGTATTGAATTTCATCTTGCTAGCTTTGTGCCATGATTCCAATTGTTCAAGAAGCTTTTGGATGCTCCGTCTGTCACCAAACACTGGCCAGCACTCCTAGTGTCCTGGCTCACAAACAAAGTGGATGTTATAAAACCTGGAGGAAGAGCCAGAGCTTGTAGTGGACTTCTGTTGCTCCTGCCTGCCCAGAATTCATGCCCAGTTTTTGCTAACTGCCCTTCAGTATTTCTTTAGTAAACCATCCCTTTCCCATGGAATGTGGTTTTGGTGGGGTTGTCAGTCAAGGTGCTGGAGGAGGGTGCAGGTCCCAAGCTGGGCCAATAAGAGTATTTCTCTGGGGTTTAACTGTTGAGAATGACAGGAGGAACTCTCCCAATCCCAAGGAAAAAAGAAGAGAAAAGAGGCTGGGCATGGTGGCTCACACTTGTAATCCCAGCACTTTGGGAGGCTGAGGTGGGCAGATCACCTGAGGTCAGGAGTTCGAGACCAGCCTGGCCAACATGGTGAAACCCCGTCTCTACTAAAAATACAAAAAATTAGCCAGGGGTGGTGGTATGCGCCTGTAATCCCAGCTACTCAGCAGGCTGAGGCAGGAGAATCGCTTGAACCCAGGAGACAGAGGTTGCAGTGAGCTGAGATCACACCATTGCACTCCAGCTTGGGCAACAAGAACAAAACCCCACCTCTAAACAAAACAACAACAAACAAACAAACAAAAAACAAAAGAAAAAGGGAGAGCTGGTTTATTCTGAGGACGGCAGACAGTGGACAGGAATTTGTTGACTATTTCCTACCTGTGGATCCTTTGTGCTGTCTTTTTCCTGTCCTTTTAGGGGCCTACTTCTTCAGTTTTGCCTTGATGTCATATATCAGTTTTTATTGCCACAAGAATGCTGTGTAACAAACCATCACCCAATCTAGTGACTTAAAACACTAAGCGTTTACTTAGCTCATGAATATAAGGAACACCAAGTGGGTTTTTGGGTCTTGGTTAGGTTCACTCATGAATCTGCAGTTACCTGAAGGTCAACTAAACAACTCTACTGGTCTTGGCTGGACCCTATCACATTTGTAGGGGGTCAACTGGGAATTGGGTCAGCAGTTCTAGGATAACCTTCACTGGGACACCTGGGGTGACTCAGCTATGTTCATTGTGGCATCCTCTAGCAAGTTAGCAGGGCATGTTCTCAGGATGCAGGCAGAGGAGCAAGAGAAAGGACTGCCAGGGCCTTTCCAAGCTCCTGCTTGTATCACCAGTGCTAGCATTTCATTGGCCAAAGCAAGTGAGAGAATCCACAAAGTCACAAAAACTGTGGATACAGAGAGGGGCTGGGAGTTAAACATGCTATTGGATCAACCACATGCCATGAGCTACTTCAAAACCTGAAAAGTTTATTTTACACCCAGTGTTTGTTTTTGTTGCTTGCAACTAAAGAGCCCTCACTGATGAAGAACTGGAAGGTAAAATGGACTTACATCCACATCCTAGTCTTGGAAGCCAACAGAAGAGAATGTTTCAAAATAGAAGCCATGTCAACACCTTTGGCTTCCCTTGTTCTGGGGCTCTTGGATCTGGACTGAACCACACAAACAGTATTCCAGGTCTCCAGCTTGCAGATGGCCTGTTGTGGAACTTCTCAGCCTCTGTAATCATGTGAGCCAGTTCCCCTAATAAACCCCCTCTTCATCTATCTATCTATCTATCTATCTATCTATCTATCTATCTATCTATCATCTATTATATCTCTCATCATCTATTATCTATAATATCTATTATATCTGTCATTATCTATCATCTGTGTATCTATCTATATATAATAACATCTGTTATATCTATCATCATCTATCTATCTGTCATCTATCCATTTAGTCATCTATCCTATTGGTTCTCTCTCTCTGAAGAATACTGACTAATACACCTGGTAAACTTAGAAAATCAGAAAAGGAAAACTTACCTCTTATGTAACCAAATTACATCTGGGGAGCAGCCCCTCTGGAGGGCAGAGTGGAATGAAAGCCAGTTCTAGGGAAAAGAACTAGGGAAGGGAGGACAAGGTCTTAATTTGTGTCGTCTGTGACAGCTGGAGCCAACTCATGTAATAGGGTCATCTAGCTCCACTAGTTACTTCTGTGTGACCTTTCATGGGTGAATTGACCTCTCTGGGCTTCATCCTCAAAGGATTATGAGACTTGAATAAAATTCCACCCATAAAGGATTTGTAAAGCATGATGATTGCCTAGTAAATTGCCCTTTCTTTTTTCATCCACTGTGCAGCTACTAAATTACTGTCTCTTGGCTCCAAACCCAACTTTCTATATTCAGCGTTGTGATGCTGGGACTGAGACTCACATTTCTGCAGTGTCAGCTGCTCCCTGTGAGGCTTAGTCCATAAGGGGCACTAGTGCGAGACCATGAAGTGGGAAGAGGAAATAGAGACCTGCTTCTTTCTGTTGGCTTCCTGATGCTGCAAGCATGTTCTTAACAAGCTTCTTCATCCCAGGTCCAGCCTATAGTTTTTCCTAAGCTCACAAAACCAGTCTCATCGGAGACTCTAACACCAGCACCAGCTGGCTAGCTGCCCCCTCTCCTCAGAGATTTGGGTCCCAGACCCAGAGGAACTCTCCTCTGAGTTTCTGAGTTTTTTTGTTTTTTGTTTTTTTGACAGTTTTGCTCTTGTTGCCCAGGCTGGAGTGCAATGGCGTGATCTTGGCTCACTGCAACCTCTGCCTCCCAGATTCAAGTGATTCTCCTGCCTCAGCCTCCTGAGTAGCTGGGATTACAGGCATGCACCACCATGCCTGGCTAATGTTTTTAGTAGAGACGGAGTTTCTCCATGTTGGTCAGGCTGGTCTTGAACTCCCAACCTCAGTTGATCCGCCAGCTTTGGCCTCCCAAAGTACTGGGATTACAGGCATGAGCCACTGCACCCGGCCCATGTCTGAGTTTTAATAATTCCAATCTCTTCTCTTGGTGCTCCAGTCTCTGGTGGCAGCTGCTTCCTGCAAGGGCTACTTCTGTGATACCTCAAGAGTTTTGTTTATCTTCTTGCAGTTGCCTAGTCATCACCTTTATATCCTGTTGAAAATACATCACCATGTACCCCATAAACATATACAGTTATTCTATGTCAATATAAAAGAAAATATAGCATGAAAGATTTTTTACACTAAATTCCTCCTGTTCCAATAACTAGTATGACTCCTGTCTCCTGACTGGACCCTGACTGAGAAGCCCGTTTTCTCTTTCACAGAACCTCATACACAGTGCTACTAAAGGATCCTTTCCATTGTCCTGAATGTTTCTTTCCTCCTATTCCCATTGATACAGATTTTTGTCTTATAGTGATCACTAAACTTGTTTGTGTCAGAATCTACTGGGACCTCTGTTAAAACATTTTTGGGGATGGCACCTCTAGAGAATCAGGTGAGAATCTGGAATCCGTATTTTTATTTTTATTTATTTATTTTTTGAGACAGGGTCTCACTCTGAACCCAGGCTGGAGTGCAGTGGCACAATCTCGGCTCACTGCAGCCTCCGCCTCCCAGGTTCAAGTGATTCTCCTGCCTCAGCCTCTCGAGTAGCTGGGACTCCAGCACATACCACCACACCCGAATAATTTTTGTATTTTCAGTAGAGACAGGGTTTCACCATGTTGACCAGGCTGGTCTCTAACTCCTGATCTCAGGTGATCCACCTGCCTCGGCCTCCCAAAGTGCTGGGATTACAGGCATGAGCCACTGTGCCCAGCCTGGAATCTGTATTTTTAATAAATGCTCCAGGGAACTCTGAGGCATAGTTTGGTTTGGGAAGTCACTTTTCTGCAGGCAGAGACCAGGTTTTTCCGTCTTTGTTTTCAGGACTGTGGCATTGGGCAGTCCTCAACATGAATGCTTATTGAATGAGTAGGTACATGTTGTAGTTGCACGACTCCGCAGCTATTTCCTCCACATAAAATTGAGAACCAAAAAGAACTGAAAAGGACTTTGTTTTTCTCTTAATGAAAGCATGTATAATGGTGGTCAGTAGAATAGAAGATACACTCAATCCTGCTTGCTTCTAAGATAAGATGCTGGACCAAAAGACCCAGGCCTGAGTTTATTAAGAATAATTGTAACAAATATTTTGAGAAATTATCCTGTAAAATAACAGATCATTGTTTTTTATTAGTATTCATCTGTTTTATTATCATACTTTAAGTTCTGGGATACATATACAGAATGTGCAGGTTTGTTACATAGGTATACATGTGCCATGGTGGTTTGCTGCACCCATCAACCCGTCATCTACATTAGGTATTTCTCCTAATGCTATCCCTCCCCTTGCCCCCGACCCCTGACAGGCTCTGGTGTGTGATGTTCCCCGCCCTGTGTCCATATGTTCTCATTGTTCAACTCCCACTTATGAGTGAGAACATGCAGTGTTTGGTTTGGTTCCTGTGTTAGTTTGCTGAGAATGATGGTTTCCAGCTTCATCCATGTCCCTGCAAAGGACAGGAGATCATTCTTTTTTATGGCCTTAGGAAGTACTGAGCACTTAAATGGTGGGCTAAGCTAAACTTCTTAGTTAATTGATGTAAATAATGCTGTTGGGAAAAGGTCTTTTTTGTTTTTTGAGATTTATTTTATCCAATTTAGTGAAATCAGGTGAAAGTGGATTACTAGTCCCTTCACCAGTAAAAGCTGGTTTGGAGGCAGCTGTTGGGGAAGTTCATCATGCCATGAAAGTTGGGAAGAGGAAGATGGTTTTTCAATAGTTCGCCTCTCATAGAAGGGAGAAAAGCTCTGAGAGGTTAAGAATGAACCAATGTACAATACTTATCCCTAAGTTAAATAGATGGTGTGTATCCAGCACTTGTTTCAACTATATTAAATGAATCTGTAGGAAAAGTGACTATTAATTGATGGATCAATATTACTTTCTCCTACAGAAGTGATTCTTGGAGATATAACAACCCTCCACGTTCAGATGTCTCCAGGTAAAGCTTAGCCAATCCTGGAATGTTGGACCTCAGGTGTAATTATGAGAGTTATAAGTACACAGACAATATAGGGGCAGAAATTATCAGTTGATAGTAGCTAGAAAGTCTCTATTTAGCAACTGTGATAGGAGGAGGAACACATGTTGAAGTATATCCATACTATTGAGGCATTGACCCAATAGGAAGAGTACATTTCCTAGCATAGGGTATAAATCTAGGAGTTCAGAACTGGATACACTAACATAAACTGGGATTCCTTTGGTTGGCCCATTTCTCAAATATGTTTTTTCCTTACTGTCAAAGAAGAATCTTGACAGACCATTCATTTCCTAAAACCTAGCCTTTTGCAGATGAACCTGACAGATCAATGTCTGTTTGTAAAACCTTGTCCATCTTATACAAGAGATGCTTGTGGGTCACTGGGAGGTAATATCTAGGAAGTTACCATGTCTGGAAGGAGGTTTAGGATTATAGAGCTGTCATTGCTGCCTGAAGGACACCATGGGAGTTGGGTAAGGATCATTCTTCTGAATTAAGTTAATTCCGTGTGGTCAACTAAGTCTTTGTGTGAGAAAATCTGCAGGCTTTTTTGGACTTGGCTACCTGCATAACGAGGAAGCTCAGTGTGAAGCCAAGGAAAAAGAATGTATAGTATGCCTGAGGCAGAAGGAATAAATGGCAAGGAACAGCCTCAGGGGCCAAGCATTTGGCAGAGGGGAAATTTGAAAGGCATCATAACTGAAAAACAAAAGAGGCAGGGAATATGATCCGTTAGGGGAAGATAGTTGAGTAGATTCCACAGGCGGATGAAGGATGGCTTAATTGGATAGCACATCATTAGGCTGTGGAATTGGCACAAAGGCCTAAATCCGTTTAGATATTATTTAGCCCATGATGTAAGGACTCACATCTGCCTCAGATATTAATAATAGTCCCTGCCCCCTCAAGAGCCACATAAAGGAATATGGGCAGAGCCAACTCTACTCCAAGGAAAACACTGGGGCCTAATAACCCACTCTTGCCCCTAGAAATTGAAGCTTTTGCTCTCAGCCAATCTTAGTCATGCCATTTGCCTAACCTTGATAATAAGAATGTGCTGGTATTTCAGTCTTTTTAGGAGATGCACTTTGAGGCACGGGGGAGGGTATTTCTGTTGCAGAAACTATTGAACTGGTCATTGTTGTGTATTTACTTAGAATAAATGAAGCAATTATGTTTGTTGCCAACAAGACACAACCAAATATGTAAGTAGTTTGATGATAGGGCATCAATGGCTTCCCAAACCTGTGCCTGTGTGAATTGGCTCTTTGGACTGGCTTTGGGGCTCCTGATCACAAATGGCCCCCATGAGAATTCTCCAATGTCCTGGCATGGCACAGATCAAACCTATACAATGTGCTGTTTGTTTCTACCAGGTCAGGTACCAGACTACAGGAGTAGTTGTGGCACTTTATAGGGAACACTGATCATGGTAAGAAAACCAAATTACCTGGTGTATTAGGCTGTTCTCATGCTGCTATGAAGACATACCTGAGACTGGGTAATTTATAAAGGAAAGAGGTTTAATTGACTCACAGTTCTGCAGGGCTGGGAAGGCCTCAGGAAACTTACAATCATGGTGGAAGAGGAAGCAAACACATCCTTCTTCACATGGCGGGAGGAAGAAGAAGTGCAGAGCAAAGGTGGGAAAGTCCCTTATAAAGCCACCAGATCTCATGAGTACTCACTCACTATCACGAGACAGCATGGGTGAACCACCCCCATGATCTAATCACCTCCCACGAGGTCCCTCCCCGAACACATGGGACTTACAATTTGGATTATCATTCAAGATGAGATTTGGATAGGGACACAAAGCCAGACCCTATTACCTGGGCTAGTGAGTGATAAGAAAATAATAAGTTTATACTTGTAATAGGGCATTTTTGCTAGCTAATGCTGGTAAATAAAACATTCAATCTCTCCTCAACCACCCTCTCTCACCACTCTGTCCCCATCTGTCTATATCAATTCACACCCATAGAAGCTTGTTTTATTTTTTATAATTTCAACTTTTATTTTAGATTCAGAGGGTACATGTACATGTTTGTTACATGGGTATATTGCATGATGCTGAGGTTTGGGGCATGATTAATCCCATCACCAAGGTAGTGAGCACAGTACCCAATATGTAGTTTTTTACCCCTTGCCCTCCTCTTGCACACTCTCCTCTAGTAGTCCCCAGTATCTATTGTCATATTTATGTCCATGTGCATTCAATGTTTAGCTCTCACTTATAAGTGAGGAGATGCAGTATTTGGTTTTGTGTATCTGCGTTAATTCACTTAGGATAATGGCCTCCAGCTGCATCTATGTTACTGCAAAGGACATGATCTCATTCTTTTTTATGGCTGTGTAATATTCCATGGTGTATATGTACCACATTTTCTTTATCCAATCCATTGTTGATGGGCACCTAGGTTGAGTCCATATCTTTGCTATTGTGAATAGTGCTGCCATGAACATATGAGTGCACGTGTCTTTTGGATAGAGCAATTTATTTTCTTTTGGAAATATACCCAGTAAAAAAAATTTGTTTTAAATAGGAGGCGGGGGAAGGAGTTGATATGGGAAAGAGGTCAGAGAAAGGAAGAGGATGGAGGAAACAGAAGTCCCCCATTCTAAAGTTAGGAGTTGGATTTGGGAAGTCACAGGGCTGTGGAAATGAAATAGGTCTGGGTGACACCTGAGGTCATGCATTTCCAACAAGTCCTCAGAAGATGCCCCTTCTGCTGGTTCTTGGACAACATTTTGCATAATTCTTTTTCAAATAATTTTTTGATCACATGCCACAATAGGCATATGTTTATATTTCTAAATTATACAAATATGATATTATGTATATTATAAAGCATACAAAAATAGGAAAAATTAAAATGAGATCATACTAAGTAGAAATAGAAATCTGCATGTTTCCTTCCTATATCTTAGTTAGTCATCTTGTCATTCCTAAGGAGGCGTGCACAACACTTTGAGGGGGGTCACTGCTCCAGAAGGGAGATGTACAAACTCACTATGGAGAGCCCTCAAATTTTCCTGACTTCTGTTCTTGCTGGGGATTAGATGTCTGAAACATCCATGAACTGCCTGATATCCCCGTCGTTTTCTGATGGTTTCCCTACTGGGTTTTCTGTTACTTGCACCCAAAGGAACTGAAATGGACCGAATGTTTTTGTTTCCTCAAAAATTCATATGTTGAAATTCTAACCTCCAATGTGATGGTATTTGGAAGTAGGGCCTTTGGGAGGTAATTAGCTCATAAGAGTGGAGCCCTTGTGAAAGGGATTAATGCCCTGATAAGAAGAGACACAAGAACTAGCTAGCTCTCCTTCTGACATGAGAGGATACAAGAAGATGACCCTCTGCAAACCACGAAAAGGATCCTCACCAGACACTGGATCTGATGGCACTTTGATCTTGGACTCTCCAGCATCCAGAACTGTGAGAAATAAATGTTTGTTGTTTATGCTACCCTGTCTGTGTTAATTTGTTATAGCAACCAGAATGGACTAATGCAGAAAACTTGACTAATAAATGGGCAATTGGAGTCGTCACACAGACAGAAGGAAAATATGAGTTATAGGCAGGGAAGAGGGCAAAAGAATTCCCAGGGTCAGGTACAAAAAGAGACACGAGGCTGTACATGGAAAATTGAGTCAGGGAGCAAAACAGGCTATGGAGCATGAAACTGGTTAGGATAGGTGATTTAGTTCTAAGGACCTGGACAATGCAAAGATGTCAGAGATGGTTTTCCTGCTTCCTTATGCTTAAAGAAATGGGCAGTAGCAGCAGCAACCAACAGAAGAATCTGCCTCTGTTCTACAGGAAACCAATTAGCGATAATACCAGTATGGGCACACCTATCCTTAGCTTTCATAGTCAGGGAGGAGGTATGGGACTCTGAGTGTTAGGGATTCCACACTTACAGAATCCTCTGAAATGATGTCTGGTAGGAAGGTAAATCAGTTTGATACTAATCCCACAAGAGGTGGACTGGTGTGAAAGAAATTTTGAAATTTAAAAGGTGAACAAGCATGTGAAGAGGTGCTCAAACTCATTAGTAATAAGAGAAATGCAATGACCGGGTGTGGTGGCTCACGCCTGTAGTCCTTGCATTTTGGGAGGCTGAGGCAGGAAGATCGCTTGAGACCACGAGTTTGAGACCAGCTTGGGCAATGTAGCAGACCAGACCTTGTCTCCACAAAAAACAAAAAAAAAATCCAGGTATGGTGACATGCACCTGTAATCTCAGCTACTTTGGAGGCTGAGGTGGATAGATCGCTTGAGCCCAGGAGTTTGAGGCTGCAGTGAGAAGTGATCATGTTACTGCACTCTAGCCTGGGCGATGGAGTAAGACTCTGTCTTTAAAAAAAACAAAAAATAAAAACAAGAATTCCAGAATATATCACTTTATACTCTAGACTGGCAAAATTAGAAAGCTGGGTTATACTAAGTTTTGGTGGGCAAGGGTGGTTTCTAGGAGCCTTATGTATGTTGAAGGAAGTACAGACTGGTACAGCTCTTCTGCAGAGCATTCTGGCAATACTGAAGCAAACAGAATATTCACTGAACCAGTGGGCCCTAAAGGTGACATGGATGATAATGATCCGCACAGCATGAATGGTGGCAGCAGTCCTGGTGTCACTGGCAGGATGGAGAGGCAAAGCCTGGAGGTCTATACAGCAGTTAGAAGACTAGTTACACAGAAAGCAATATGGATACATCTTTAAAAGAGTGCTGCGTTGTCTATGGTGTGGAAAGGCAGTGGGGTTAAAAGGGGATACCCCAATACACAGGGGAGGGGCCTTCCATAGATCAATGATAATATTTCAGGCTGAAAGATTTATTTATTTTCTTATTCTTTTTATATTTTAGAGACAGGATCTCACTCTGTCACCCAGGCTGGAGTGCAGTGGTATGATCACAGCTCACTGCAGCCTTGAATTCCTGGGCTCAAGCGACCCTTCTGCTTCAGCCTCCCACGTAGCTCAGACTACAGGTGAGCAGCACCATGTCTGGCTTCAGACTGAAAAAATTTTTTAATCTAGAATTTTTTTTAGACTAGAAATTATTTTTGGGACCAGAAAAAAATTCTTCTATCTAGTTAAGGCTTCTTTGTTGTACTTCTTCTGCAGAATAGTGGTGGAATTCAACAACTTGACTGTTAGTTCAAACTAAACCCAGTGTGTAAGATGTAAAATGGTGAGTGGGTGATCTTCCCAAAAGGATTTCCTTGGCTCCAACTTCACCACACACCACACACACACACACACACACACACACACAAACATTCACACACACACACACACACGCCATTTCTTCCTCTATTTCTCGAATGCTGTTGCTTCTAACATCCCATTTTTTTGTGTGTTAATACACCATGTGGACTTGTCTTCCTAGGAGAGGATTTTAACTTGTGAGTTAATTAGATCAGTAGTCCCACTGGATATTCTAACTGTCAATTCCCAAGGTCCATCCCAGACCTGTTCCATCGGCATTTTTCTTAGTTGAGGAACGTGAATCTGCACTTTTATTAAAATAGATGGTAAAATTGGTATTTCAGCACCCTACGTGATTGTGATCATCTGGCAACTTCGGATGTCAGGATACTAGCCAGCATTTCTCAACATGGATGGCATGGTACTGTCAGCAGGAGAGCTAAAACCAATCAAGCAACCTAAGGAACAGCTAACCAAACCAACCAACCAACCAACCAAACAAGCAAGCAAGCAAGTAACCAAACAGCTAACCAACCAATCAACCAACCAACCAATAAACCAACCAAGCAAACAAACAGCAAAGCAACCAAGCAACTAACCAACCAACCAACCAACGAGCCAACCAACCAACCAACCAACCAATCAAACAAACGAACAATAAGAACTGGCCCCAGACCAATCAACTAGAATCTTAATAAATGGGTCCTTTCTAGGGGATTCTACTGTGCAGCCGGCATTGAGAACCACTATCTCTGGGCAATATTCCCCAAACTTCTCTGCTGATGTGAATCACCTGGGGTGCTTGTCAAGCTTACAGCTTTCCAGGATTCTCTGGAGATTCTGACACCCATGCATCTGGTTTGAAGCCCAGGAATTTGTGTTTTTAACCAGTACAAGGCTTGATCTTGCCTACAATAGTGAGATAAAAATAATCATCTTCTACCAATGTGAAAAGGAATCCCCTTCACTGTTCTCTTTCTTCCCGTATCTAACTCTGGGAAAATGTCTCACTCAAAACAGGTGCATTTTTGGTAGTTTGTTTACCAGTGTTCACCACTGAGTAATAAGGTATTTAGTCTTTAGACCTGTGCCTTTTTATGCAGCGATGGCTTTGTTCATTGTCCTTAGGGGCTCTCCTCTGTATTTTTCTCCCATGTAAAATGTACATTTTAGAATGTAGCCCTACTGCATTCCCTGGAGTTGATATGGTATTGACATTCCCTGTCTGTAGATCCACTAGTGTGGAGGTTAGGAAAGCAATGTGGCATGGAGTAACTACTGTCACTTATAAGGAGGGTCCCAGGATGCTCTTTGAATGGCTCTCCTGGCTTATGTCAATCCTTTTTTTGAGACCAGCAGGTAAGGACTCTGGATTAATCCATTCTCATCAGCCATATCAACATATCTGGGAGATCTCCATTCTCTCTCTGGACCAGACATTCTTCTTGAAATTCTTTTGGGGGTCATTCTCAACTCTTGACCTTATCTGAATTAAACTTATCAATATATTTGATAGATACTACTATCTATCCCTTCTCCCAAATGGGCAAAGGACATAAACAAATTATGGGAGACAAACTATAAGTGATCAGTAATGATAACAAATGCAAATAAAAGGACAATAATCCATTGAGTTTTCACTTGGTCTGGCAAAGATTAAAGATTAATAATAGTATGCATTGTTGATGAGGTTGCTGTGAAAAAGGCAATTCCCACTGGTGGGAACTCTGAATTGGTCCAACAACTTTGGAGGAAAATCTGGCAGTAGCTATCAAAATTTAAAATATACATATCATTGAGAAAGCAATTCTGGCTTTAGTAATTTGCTTTATAGAGCTATGCACAAAAGTATGCAAAGACAGACAGATAGACAGACAATTTATTGCAACACTTTTCATAATAGGGAAACATTGAGAAACAACCTAAATGTCCAGTTAAATAATCTATCGTATGTCCAGATACTCTGCAGCTGTTAATGTGAGTGAGGTGGATCTGTAGGTGCTGATGTGGAAAGACAACTATGTCATTCACTAAAGAAAGCAAAGCTTCTACTAATTAAAGAGTGAGGAATACCCAGCTTGCTTATAACTTCTTAAAAACATTTGTTCTGAGGTTATAAGAAATAAAGCTATAAAAGCAAAGGCTTAAATCTCATTTCCATCACTTATGAGCTGTGTGATTTTGGCCAAGTTACTTCTTTGAACCTCAATTTCTTTATATGTAAAGTGGGAGTCATAACAGCCACTTCACGGAATTCTGACGATGTTTAAAAGAGATCATGTATAAAACCCTTGTCACAAATAACACTCAACAAAGGTTAACTCCTATTCCTTTAAAAGCAAAAATTAAGGTGATATACATGAAGGTCTGTATAAACGGTAAGAGTAGATCAGCTCCTTTTTGATATAGTTTGGATATTGGCCCATGCCCAAATATCATGTTGAATTGTAATTCCCAGTGCTGGAGGTGGGGCCTAGTAGGAGCTGTTTGGAGCATGGGGGCAAATCCCTCATGAATGGCCGTCGCATACACCCCATACCTCAAGTGAGCTCTTGCTCTGAGTTCACATGAGATCTGGTTGTTTAAAAGTGTGTGGCACCACCCACCCCACACACTCTCTGTTGCTTACCCCTGTTTTCACTATGTGATATACTTGCTCCCCCTTCACCTTCTGCCATGATTGGAAGCTTCCTGAGGCCTCCCTAAAAGCTGAGCACATGACAGCATCATGCTTCCTGTAAAGCCTGCAGAACTGTGAGCCAATTAAACCTCTTTTCTTTATAAATTACCCAGTCTCAGGTGTTTCTTTATAGCAATGCAAGAACAGCCTAATACACTTATCAATCATAGTTATCCTCTATAAACTATGACAAAGTTTTCTAGAATTGGCCTAGCTTTTTTTTTTCTTTTCTTGGAATCTGGGTTTCAGGGAGGCTGCAGCTCAGGGGTGGGAAAATGTGGAGTATAGATGGACTTATTCTAAGACCCACGTAGCGCCCCTTAGCCTGATTCAGTCTTAATTCATTTATTTTCTGTCATTCTGAGCTCTTATTTGAAGCCTTTAAGACAGGGATTTAGCTAAAGCTGTATTTCAAGGCCCTAAATCCAAATGCTTGCCTGAGTTTGAAAGGTAACAAAAAATGAGTGAAGTGGGCAGGAAATTCAATATTAAAAACTAGGAAAAGTCTATTTCTAAAAAGAAATCTGTTCATTCTGTCCTCTGCCTATCCCCATCTAGTTTTTATTTTCCTTTTTTTTTTTTCTTTTACTAGATATAGGAACAGAACATGTTTTCTTTCTTTTGTAACTCTAAGAAAAACAACACAAGTACAATGATAAATGAGAACTGAAATGCAGTCTCAATATCGAGGAGACTATAGGGAGTGGTGGAGGCTGCAGCAAACAGGAAATGCTACATCCTGGCTTAGGGTGGGCCGCTGACACTCAGCTGTAGCCCAGTGATGCCATGCAGAATCATAGGCTTAGTGCTGCCAGCATTTCTACTTTTCAAGAGAAGTTGGAAATTTGTTTTTTATGTAAAACATCTTGATTATTTTTTTTAGTGGTGACAACTATTCTCTCAAATATAAAAGCATATGAGATCCCAACATGGAAAGCCCAACCAGACATATCTGTGGGCCAGATGTGGCCTGAGGGACTGAGCTTGCAACCTTGGTTTTTGCTTCTTCACAGAGAGTATGAGAGAAAAGAGCGATGAGAGTGAGTTTATTAGTCAGATTGCACTCAGAAAACAGATGGCACACCCAAGTTAGTCTAATTTGTGAAGGATTTATTAAGAAGGAGACTGAGCACAAGAGTGTGAGTAGGGTGGTGGGGGATCTGAGGCATGGCGCAAGACCTGGGACTGGTGGTGGTGGAGTTGCCACCTCCCACACATCAAAAGGATGAGGGGAGTGGGAGTTGAGCAGAGCAAGCCTCTTTGAGAGGTACAGTGACTTTCTCAGAGATGGAACCAGATAAATAAATATCCTGACCACCTTCCTTCCTGCTCCTGGTGCTTCCCATTGGCCAAATCCAACCGGAACATGAGGACATGGCAGCCCATGGATGTAATGCAGCCAGCTTAGCCCCTGGGGCAGAGAGGAGGATGAAAGGAAGTGGAGAGGAGATCTGGTGGGACAAATGGAGACATCTGGCATAGGGAATGCAACCAACAGATGTTTGAGGATTCCTAAGGCTTCTTGTGAGTCAGGTCCCAATTCTCAGAGTCAAATCAAGTCACATTCAAGTCACCAGCCCTTCCCACATTTTAACTAAGGAGAAGGAGAGCCTGGGAAGAAGGCATCACTAGGGGCAGCCCAGAGGACAGCTGCAAGGGAACTTGGCTGGGGGTGGGCAGTGCAGGCCTTCGGAGAGGATCCATCTTCTGCTGGAGGAACACAGGATTGGGAGTGCATTAGGCTTGTTGGCAGCTCCGCAAAACAGAGATCTGAATCTGCCTTGTTCCTTTGTTCCTCAAGCAGAGTCCGGCATAAGCAGTTGCTCAGTAAATGCTTCCTGAATAAATGAGATGTTTGGGTAAAATGTGGCAGTCTGATTATATTCTCAATGTAGAACCATCCTGCTGCATTTCTGAGCAGATAGACCACCGGGGACTGTTGGGGTATCCTGGTCTTTTTAGGAACTACTCTTGGGGATACCCCAACATCAGAAGGGCCTGGATGGAGCAGCTATATCCCTGTATCACTCTGGGATTTCCTGGTTCAAGGAACAAAACCTAAAGTCTCTTCTCCAGCTGCCTCCCACTCACCAGCTGGAAATAACTCTGGGAACAAGTGGCTTGTGTCTCTGCATATTCCTCACTTGGCAAATCAACAAACAGTTGGATTAGAGGATTAGGCATTAAATGAATGGCTAATGGCTTCTGTGAGACACCGCACAGAGGCCATAAAGCAGGTGGCAGGGCACAAGCTGAGCTGTAGAGTTTACGAAGGCAGGCCTCAGGCCTTCATCCTGGAGAAACTCTGAGAAGAAGGAGAACACGGGAGAAGATGAATCTATTCCTCCTTCGTAAGGCCCAGCTGGGCTGTTATCTTAACCCCTGCTCTATGGATTGCTAAATCAAAACAAAGGATTCAGGTCAGAGGCTTGTTTTCCTTCAGTCAATTGATATTTTTTAAACTTATACCATGTGGTAAGCTTGTTCCAGGGTCTGAAGACAGACATGAATAACATTGGCACTCTTCCTACCTTTACCTGAGCTTATAGTTGAGAATATATATCAGAATTACATGGAACTTATAATGCAGAGTCCAGGGCCTCATTACTAAACTATCCTGACCCAGATCTGGGGCAGGTATCAAGAACCTGTACTTAAAAAAGACAAACATCCTGGGTCCTTCTAATGCAATTGGTCCAGCCATATCTTGAGAACCAACTGGTCTACCAGGAATCTTACACATTGAGAAAGAGTTCCCTAGCCAGACAATTAATACCCAGCTCCCCCAAATTGGAATTCTGCTTCACCTTAGGGACTCAGGTAAGCAGAAGAGAAAAAACATCTCAAGTAGGAAGAAAAAGAAAAAAAAACCCACTTACATTGTCAAAATTACTGTTGAAAATCACTTAGGAAGGTACCATGTTGGAGGTTGTTCTATCAATTTTAAAAAGACCAGCCCAGTCATTTTCTCTCCACTATAGGAAGAAATGTGTTTCTTCAGTTGGACACCAAATGAATGGCTAGATTAGAGGTCCTGCTGTTTTAAAAAGTTAATAAAGCTGAAAAAAAGAGCACCATTCTTTAAATACTCCATATGGTGTGGTATTCTGTTTGTAGGAGGCACACAAACAATAGCAGATTTGAAGCCCCATTTCAGGCTCACTATGGGGTCTGCACATATTGAATGAAGTGGCAGACAGAATTGCCTGTATTATTTAAGTTATTATTTCTTTTTCTTAATTTTTTTCCCCAAATCAAAGTGGTTGGATTTGCAGAAATTAAATGTGCATGTGATACAACTCCACAGTTCTAGATAGACCATGAAAAGTGCCTGGCACTTACATTTTCCCATCCTGGGAAAGCCCAGCTTGCCTCCGAGCCCATCACTGTCTTTGGAGGAATTCTTGATGACTGAGTCTCTATTCTTTGCATCACGTGAACAATGGGTTATTGCAACCAGGTTGTATACTGCACAACCTTTGGGGGTGCCATTCACAAAGACTGTAGTGTGAATGGTGTCCCTGGAATTATGCAGCACACAACCTGCACAGCCTAATGTGCTGGCCCTTATTGTGCCCAAAGGCAGTCAGGAAGCCCCAAAAATCTGCTCCAGGCTTTTCACTGGGTGTGTGGAAGGTACACTTATGTTATTGTTTTCAAATAACACAGCAGTGAAAAGCCAGACAAATGAAATACCCAAGAGAATCCGAGTATCTGTATTTCCAATTACACTGAACATGCATTCTTCACCCACATAAGTGCTGATTTGTATTATTCTAAGTTCCACTGAAATTGGCCCAAGCCCCTGGGGCACTTCTTGCCTAGTTTCACTTGTTACACTGGGATAATTGGTTTAAAACTGATTACTGGGTCACTAATTATGGAGCCTATTGACAGTGTATTTCAGCTTAGGGAAGCAATTAAAAAGTTCACCCTAATTAATCAGGGGTAATTAACAGGTCTTAAATTTCATCAAGAGATTAATTATCAAGAAATCCAGAACAAATCAATGTGCATTCCAGGAGGGTGAGAGAGGACTTTATCATTGGAGCTGGAGGTTATTTGGATGATCCATTCATTCATTTAACAAATGTTTACTGAGCACCTACACGGTGCCAAGCACAGAGCCTAGTGGCTTTGCAGTTCCAGTGGCTTTGCTGATGTGACTTCCCATTAGACAGGGAATGGTGGATCACGTGACCAGGCACTTTTTCAAATGGTTGCAGAGAGGCTCCCTGAAGGCATAATCACAATATTTCAAGTTAATTGTTTTGAGCACTTATTATGTGCTATGTGCAGGACTAAGATCGTCTATCTATTATTTCATTAAACCTTCACAATGACCCTATTATGTAGAAGCTATTGGTTATCACCATTTAACAGGTAAGGAAACTCAGGCATAGCTGGGTTAAGAAACTTACCCAAGAAGACACAGTTAGGAAATAGTAGGGCTAGGTTTTGAATCCAGGGAGAGTGACTCTATGCTTTGGTACACCTCTCAGTGTGTCAGTGTTCTGAGAAAGGATTAGGTTAGCCTTTCCCCAAGGGAGGTTAGTGGAAAGACAGCCAAATAAAGTGAAGTGTGGGGCTCTAGAGTCAGACTACCTGTGTCAAATCCTGGTGCCACTGACTAACCATATGAGCTTGGGCAAGTTCACCCCACCTCTCTGTGACCCCACTTTCCTCTTCTGTAAAATGGGCATGTAATGGTACCAACCACACCATGCTAATTTAAGGTGATGCATGTAAAACATTTCAGATCGTTCCTGGCGCCTGGTAGCTGTTGGGGCCATTTACTACTGTCTTCTTGCTGAGCCAGGAAGTTACTGTCTTAGCTCTTTTTCTACCAGCTGGCATGATTCTGCCATACAGATCCTTGTTTGGGTTTTAGGAATGATTTTCTATTTAGTTTGGGAGTATGCTATGATCTGAATTGTGCCTACCCAAAATATGTTGATGCCCTGATCCCCAGTGGGATGGTATTTGGAGACGGGGTCTTTGAGAAGCAATTAGGTTTAGATGAGGTCATGCGATGGAATTCGTGTTCTTATAAGAAGAGACATCAGAGCATTCACATTAATGTTCTCTTTCTCTCATTCCTGACCATGCTGGCACTCTAACCTCAGACCTTCAGCCCCCAGAACTGTGAGAAAATACATTTTTATTGTTTAAGCCACCAAGTCTAGGGTATTTTGTAGTGGCAGCCTGAACTAATACAGAATGTTTGCTAATTTTCCAGAACTGATTGCTTGGGGCCACTTCAGAGGTTAAGCTACCAGACATCAGAGTGTCATTCCCATCACTCTAATACAAAAATGCTCTGTTGCCTGCAAGGCAACTTTGATAACAGGGAGTATGGCAGTCCTAGAGAGTGATGCTTCTGTAAATTCTATGCTTGCTTCTTTTCTGGGGCTGAAAAGTAATAGATCAGGCACACAGAGGTGGAGGCAATGGGCTCTTCCCAGTGCAATGCTTTGGTGATGTCCAGAGACCTATAGAGGTGAGAAATACTGAAGAGGACATCCGCCATTTTTGTCTGTCTAGCATCAATCCTAATTCCTGTAACTACACTCTGGTTTTTCTCTGATGATGTTAGAGTAGTATCAGTAAGGAGATGTGGGCTGCAAATAGAGCCCAGATGCCCTTGTGTTCATCTCAACCACCAGCCTGAGACTACAAAAATAAGGATGCACTTCCTAGGTCTAACCGACGGCCACAAAAAGTTTATACAAGTTATGGTGGTCAGGAGTGTGGCAACTGGAGTCAGATGGCTTGGGTTCAAATCCTGTCCCTGACACTGCCTAGCTGGGTGACTGGGTAGGTTACTTAAGTAACTTCATGACTTAGCTTCCTCCTCCATCAAATGGGGATTCAGTTTGCCAAGAGGATTCAATGACACTGAGTATGTAAAGTGAATAACTCAGTGCTTGGGACACAGTGATCACCCCAGATAGCCTTTGTTGTTATATAACAATCCCTAGAACCACTTGCCAAGATGAGGTGAACATTCAATTTACTCCTAGAGTTGCTTTCCCAAAACAGTCCTGAAGACTCTTAAGGTCTTCTCCCCACTGTTTTCTGCCTTATGTATCAGGGAATAGTCAGAAAATTACTTATGAACAGAGAAGGCCAATAAACTTGGAATGACTTTAAGTTCTGTAGTCTCTGAACCTTTTCCCTTTGGTCTTGTAAAGCAGCAATTTCCCACCTTCCCCTAACTCCTTGGTGGAAGTGCTTTATATGAATATTGTTTCTATATTGAATTCAGACATTACTATAGTGCTAAGCTTTGGTGGAAGACTTTCTGTAGGGGCAGGGAGTGTAGTTACAGGGTTTTTCCAGGGCTATGCACCTGGAAAAGAGGTATGTCTTGCAGACCAGAAGAAGAAACTGGGAAATAACTCAAAGGATCATTCAGGGCTGGGCTCAGGTTCTCTTGTTATGTCTAGCAAGGATGTCTAGCAAGATGGTCCTTGGTGAGGGAAGGAGAGTCTGAGTTGCACCAACCTCTGTGGTCCAGAGACTATCTTGTTGTGTCAAGACAGTGTGTGAAATGCTATAAGGCTTAAGAGTTCTGGGAGCAAGCTAACTGTGGCAGGATTATACACTTTGCTTGTTTAGCTAGAGTGTTTTTCTAATTTTTCGGGGGAGTAGGGGTGGGAGTTTCTTAGTGTTTGCTTCTCTTTTATTCTCTCTTAGCGCTTGGCAATTTGAATATCCCAGCTAGCTTAGCTCTGCTACAGGGCTAGGATGGTTATATCCATGTTGGAGGAAAGCTTTAAAAGGCAGCATGAATTTTTTTGAGATTAGAGGTGAAATTCTTTAATTCTTCCTTTCTTCCTTCCATCCATCCCCATCCATCCATCCATCCATCCATCCATCCATCCATCCATCCATCCATCCATTTGTGTACCCATTTGATAGCCCATTTATCCTTGCATTCATCCATCCATTTACCCATTTAATAACCCATTCGTCCATTCATTATTGCATTCATCCATCCATTTGCTCATCCTTTTATTTACCCATACATTTAGCCAACAAATATCTCTGAGCACCTGCTGTCGGCCAGGCACTGTTCTAGGCATTGGAGACACAGCAACGAACAAAACAGAGACTTGCTCTTAAGGAGCATACTTCCTAGTGGTAAAAGATAAATGACAAACAAATGCAGTATGTAGTATACCAGGTGGTGACAAGTGCTTTGGAAACTATAAATCAGGGAAGGGAAATAGGGAGTGTTAGGGGTGAGCAATTAGAAAAGGAATTTGAGAGGACAAAACCATGGCCACAGATTCTAGCAGTTCTTCCCTACCAGGAGACTTTTAAGACCATGTGATATTACCTTAGCGACCTCCTGAGGCTTATTACATTATAGAAACAGAGGCAGCTCAATGGCAGGTGGTTGCCCATGCACGGAGTCATTCAGCTTGTGCACGCATAGTTGAAGAGGACATCTGCCATTTTTGTCTGTCTAGCATCAATCCTAATTCCTGTAACTACACTCTGGTTTTTCCCTTGGGGAGCCAATCTGCTCCCTTTCTCATGGACCTTCGTTTAGAGGGGGCTGATCTCCTTCCCAAGCTTCATAATGAACATGTGACCCAGGATTGGCTCAGTAGGTTCATTTTTTCTGGCCAAGTGGATGGTTTCAGGCATTACCTGACCATGTAAATCTAAGGAGAATTCCCCTGGACTTTGATTGGAGCCAGTGAAGAGGAGGATCTCTCCTTTTTGATGGTTATAAAATATATTATAATGAAATGAGATATAATTTAAACATCTACAATTGCCAGTGGCCACCTTTGCACGTAGGGAAGAGGCTACCTGAGAATGAAGCCAGCACAAAGGTGACCTGGGAGATGGAAAGAGATTAAATCTTGGATCATCTGAGCCTGGTCCACCTATCCCTAGACCATCAGCTTTGTGAGCCAATAATTTTTTCGATAAACATGTCATTTTTGTTTTTAACTTTTAAGTTCAAGGATACAAGTGCACGTTTGTTAACAGGTAAACTTGGGCCATGGGGGTTTGTGGTACATATTATTTCATCACCCAGGTATTAAGCCTGGTACCCATTAGTTATTTTTCCTGATCCTCTCCCTCCTTCCACTCTCCACTTTCCAAAAAACCCCAGCATGTGTTGCTCCCCTCTATGTGAGAACATGCAGTATTTGGTTTTCCATTCCTGTGTTAGTTTGCTAAGGGTAATAGCCTTCAGCTTGATGCATGTCCCTGCAAAGGTTATAATCTTGTTCTTTTTTATGGCTGCATAGTATTCCATGATGTATATGTACCACATTTTCTTTATCCAGTTTATTATTGATGGGCATTTAGGTTGATTCATTGTCTTTGCTATGGCGAATAGTGCTGCAATGAACATATCATTGCATGTGTCTTTATAGCAGAATGTTTTATGTTCCTCTGAGTATATACCTAGTAATGGAATTGCTGGGTTGAATGGTATTTCTGTCTTTAGGTCTTTGAGAAATTGCCACACTGTCTTCTACAAACTAACTTACACTCCCACCAACTGAACTAACTTACACTCCCACCAACTGTGTATAAGTGTTCCTTTTTCTCCACATGGAGGACTGATGCTCTACCTCACCAGCATCTGTCATTTTTTGACTCTAATACTAGCCATTCTGACTGGTATTAGACGGTGTCTCATTGTAGTTTTGATTTACATTTCTCTAATGATCAGGGATGTTGGGCTTTTATTCAAATGATTGTTGGCTGCATATATGTCTTCTTTTGAAAAGTGTCCCAAGAATCCTGATTAACATGGTGCTCAGTGAATACTTATTGAATGGATAACATCAGAACTTTGCTGGAAGGAATCTTAAGAAACTGGAATTCTGCTCCCTTTGTCCCTATATTTCACATTGAGAAGTTCAATGTGACCTCTAAGGTGACATCAACTGGCTCTTCGCAGGTACCTTTAAAAAGAAGTTTCATTTATGTTCAGAATCATGATGCATAGGAATTAGACATGCCTTATAAGTATGTTTAGGTATGATTTCAGTGTATTTCGAAAGTAATACATGCTCAATACAGAAAACAGAAAAGCGCAAAGAAGAAAATAAAAATTACGTATCTAACCAGCCCCTAAATAACTTGGCACACCAAGTTTTTGTTTTGCATGCGTGTTTTTAAAATAAAATTTAGAATATACTTAATAAATCTGTATTTAAATTTGTATTTATTTTCACTGAAAATATATTTTTACTATTTTCCATGCCAGTGATTACTCTCCCATAACAACATATTTGACCACAATCTGGAAAGAATTTAAAGTTCTAGAAAAGTGCAAAGAACAACTTAATAGACATCTATACTCCCACCCTGTGCTGTTAACAACTATTAATATTTTATTATATTCACTTTCAGTCATTTTTCAAAGGGAAAACAGTACATAGGTAGCTAAAATCTCCTACCAGTGAGTCTTTATTTATTTTTCACAATTGTAAAGGCACTCTGAAGAATATCATTATTGAGCCTGTACACAATACAAAATTATACGACCTTCATGTACATCCACCACTCCCTCAGGGTGAAGTCTTGGAAATGGTGGAACTGCCAGATCAGTGGGTGAATTTGTACTCCTGCCTGCCATAAACGATAACTCCCCTGTCCCTATATTCTAGCCAACACTGGTTCATTCTAATTCACTTCAAAAAAAAGTTTCATTTGAGAAAGGTGACATTTTATTATTGCTTTATTTTGTATTTCTTTGATTTCTAGTGATGTGACATATACACTTAATATGTACCAGCCAGTTTATAATTTTTCTATTATTAATTGCATTTTCACATACTGTGTGCTTTTGTTTGTTGGGTATTCATCGTTTCTTTTTGAGTTAAAGGAGCTGCTTTGATATTAAGGATATCATCATAAATGGCAAACATATATTCTGCTGTGTATCAATTGCCCTTCAGTTTTATTTATGATGGTTTTTGACATAAGTTGTTACTGTTTTTTATGTGTTATAATCAAGTTTGACAGACTTTTCCTTTATGTTTTCTGCATTTGGTGTCATGCTTAGAAAACCGTTCTCCATCCCTAGTTTCTAAAATTGTTCACCCATGTTTTCAGTGTCCTTATGGTTTATTTTTACATAAAATTTTTAAAAAACTAGAATTAATTTTGGGGTATGGTATGGGCTAAGATTCTAACAAATTTTTCCCAGATGGGTATCATGTTGTCTCAACATAATGATGATTGATTAAAAATGCCATATACTACATTGACTTTTATAGATCTATGTCAATTTCTGGAAATTTTATTCTGTTCCATCAATGTGTATGCCTTTGCTACACATCACTACAGTGTTAATTATTACGTCTTTATAATATAGTTTCCTATCTATTTTAATGAATCTCTCTTCTTCTTAAAACTTTGGTCAAACTTGTGTTTTCCTTTTTCTAAATGAGATTCTTAACCAAGGGTAAGCATAAAAACAATCTGTGGAGGACTTTAATTAATCTGCCCAGGGCTCACATCCCAGAAAATTCTGATTCATTGGGTCTGGTGTGGGAGCTGGGCATCTTTCAAAAATAAGTAAATAACACATGCATATACACATAATACATGCATTATATATAAAAGACTCCCTAGTTGATGGGGAGGCCCCTAGATTAAGAACCACAGCTCCCACGTGGGAACACATGGACACATAGAGGGGAGCAGCACACACTGGGGCCTATTGGAGGGTGGAAGGTGGGAGAAGGAAGAGGATTAGGAAAAATAATTAATGAGTACTAGGCTTAATACCTGGTGATGAGACAAGTTTACCTATGTAACAAACCCGCACATGTACCCTGAACTTAAAATAAAAGTTAAAATGAATAAATAAGAAGACAAAACCAAATAAAAAGAACCACAGCCCCAGCTTCAAAAGATTTTTATAATTTCAGAATCCTGTGTCAGAGTTCCCCTCTTCTCCCACTTCTATCCTGTTTCCAAGTGCAAGATGCTCCCTGGGGGCCACCTGGGGTGCTCTTATGTAATTGGTCTTGAGGATTTAGCTCAGGCTTTGGGGTTTTTGAAAGCTTCCTCAGTGATTCTAACGTGCAGTCAGGGTTGGTGATGACTGGTTTAGAAACTCCTTCTCAGTCCTGACCACTAAATCCTTGCTCTACTGTACAGATAGAATTCTATCTGTGAATTAGTATGGATTTCAATCCTGGTTATATATCAGAATCATCTGTGGTTCTTAAAAAACAGACTGAGCTGAATGTATACATTAAATATTGACCATCAGCATTAAAAAAATACAACTGGGTGTGGTGGCTGACACCTGTAATCCCAGAACTTTGGGAAGCTGAGGTGGGAGGATAGCTTTAGGCCAGGAGTTTCAGACCAGCCTGCGCAACATAGCGAGACCCCTGTCTCTACAAAAAAAACTTAAAAATTAGCTGGGCATGGCGGCATATACCTATGGTCCCAGCTACTCGGGAGGCTGAGGTGGGAGGACGGCTTGAGCCCAGGAGGTTGAGGCTGCAGCTAGCCTATGATTGAGCCACTGCACACCAGTCTGGGCAATAGAGTGAGGCCCTGTCTCCAAAAAAAAAAGAAGAAGAAAGAAAATAAGTCCAATTTCATAGTTGATTCTGATGCATAGCAAGACTAAATAGCCATTCTCCAGGTAACTGTCCTTTTTAAATGACTAACTCTATTTTTCAGGTGAGAGACCACCTGTTTAAATACATGCATATAGAACTGATCCTTATTGATATAAATGTTTCATCGTGTTTTAATAGAAAGTGGTTCTCAGACTTAAGCATCAGAGCCACCTGGAGAACTTGCTGAGCCCCAGCTCCAGAGTTTCTGAGTTAGTTGACATGGGCCTAAGAGTTTGCATTTAACAGGTTCCTTGATGCTGCCCCAAGGACCACACTTTGAGAAACACTGAGCTGTGGCATTCATACAAATTTTAGACTTGTTGTGTCACGGAGAAATTACTCCATAGCAATGATCTTAAGCATGCTCTCCAAGCTTAAGATCTGAAGCTGTGATCTGAAGACCCCTGAGAAGCGATGGCAAGGGGTATCCAAAACTCTCTGTGCACCTATCACTGCTGAGAGTCACTGCTAAAGCATCTTATTAAACTCCTAGGGCTGTACCTTCAGTCTGACTTTATTGAGCTTCTTACACATCCCCCTCCAGTTCCAATGTTGCCCTCATTATTGTGAGTGTGTAACCCCTGATGCATGACCTCAGTGGTTGTGGTGTTGCATGACATGGTGTATAGGGTGAATGACAAGTTGTTCCCTAAAGGGTAAGACCTTGCCAGGATTATCTGGGGAAGGGCACATGTCTTAGAATGGGTTGAGGACACTTAGATGGCCAGAAGAACTGCCTCCATACCCCACTCACTTGGAAGCATCATCTTCCAACCCATTATCTCCAGAGGAGCCAATTAAGTGTTCTACAATGCAACTCCAATCATGTCACTCCCTTGCATAAGCCCTTCAATAGTTCCCCAATGGCTCCTAGAATAAAATCCAAAATTCTGGACATGGTGGTATAGGTTGGGTTCCCCAGAAAACAGATGGAGTTTGGCATGAAGCATGCTCATTCTTAATCCCTTGGGACAAACACTCATGGATGCAGGAGATGGAAACACAAATGGGCAGAAAGAGTTAAGCCACGATACGGGCCCAAAGACAGCCTCAGCTGGTCCCATGGGGAGCTCTGGAGTTGGACTGGTCCATCACTGTTTTCTTGAGTTGAGTAAAGATGGTTACGCCTTTGCAGCCCCACCGGGTATGAATTGCCCCATAAAGGGTGTGACAATGGATGAAGCAGCCGTCTGCAGTTGAGACAATCTCTGAAGGTCCTGACCATGCACAGCTGGCCACCACAACATGCCTAGCATCTGGAGTAACAAGTTCTTCCTTAGAATAGGGCCTGAGTGGTAGCAGTGTTCACCACAGACGGCCACAACATTCTTTGCAATCTGGAAGTTGCCTACCTCTCTAGTCTCATCTTTTGTTATTTTTCCCCTTATTTTGTCCTCTTCAGGCACATGGCTTTTTCCTTCCATCTCTCAAATCCACCATGTGCCTTTCTGCTCCAGGACCTTTGCCCATGCTCACCTTCCTGCTTAGAATGTCCTCTGCATTTCTGCCCTCCTCACCTCCCATGCAGATATTCAAACTCCTTTTTCAGGTGTTTGCTCCAGAGTTGCTTTCTCTGGGGAACTTATCCGACCCTCCACCTGTGTAGGATGCTTGGTATATACTTGCAAAGCTTAGGAACCTACTGGACTTGAGCCAGGAAATGAGGGACTCATGCAAAGCTGCCTCTTTCCTTGGGGTTCCATGTTGAGAGAGATGGGCCTGAAAGCCACCGTGAGCTGGCGAGATGGGGTACAGTTAGATTCTTTGTAAGCAGTGTGCTGACTTGCCTTAAAATTTAGCAAAACTTTTTGAAAATTCTGCCCTGTTTTCATTATGCTTTTTTGGGGCTGGAGCTGACCAGGAGAGGCAGCAAGAGCCAGAATCAGAGTGAGGGTCCTCAAATGGAAAGTGACACTTAAGAGGCTCAATTCAAGGGCCCTTGATCAGGCATCCCTCTAAACCAGGGGATCCCCCTTCTTGTATTAAATTGTGGAGATTCAGAGTTTTGTGTTGTTGAATAATAGCAATATAATAACAGCAGCCATGATGCCCTGTATTGAGCATTTACTGAGTAACACCATGCTATGTATTTGCTTGCCTTACCTCACTAATCCTCATATCAGCTCTAGGAGGAGGAAACTATCATCTGTCTCTGTTGAAGAGATGAACAGAGGTTAAGCGATTTGCCCAGGATCACACTTGTAATTAGTGGCAGAGCTGGGCTATGAAGCAGTGCTACTGTAGGAACAGAATCGCCAGGCCAATGCAGCATGCGTCTGGCCTTTTTGACACAGGTGCCTATCTGAACCTTCTCAAGGGGGTGGCGCCTGTGGCCCAAGTCCCTGGTCCTTAGCAGTCTGTGGAGACCCAGCCTCTGCTGCTGGTTCCATGTACCCATCCCCCATCAGGGCTTCCCCCTCCTGCCAGCTCAGCCCTGGCTGCTTAAGTCCCAGCATGCCTCGGGCTGTAGCCAGCCTGAGTTATGACATAACTCGCCTGAAAATTTCCCTGTAAAGGGAAAGGGGCCAATCCAATGTGAATTATTCTTATTGTAAGCTCCCCAAAGCCAGGGACCTTATATGATTTATCTTGGTATAACCCACAGCACTGGGAACAGGGCCTGGCACACAGCACACAATAAATGTTTATGGAATTGACTGAAGTTTTCAGAGAGACGAGGGCGACACACACACATGCACACACACACCCTGGCACACAAGTAGTATATGCACAAGGGCACACACACTATACCTACAAATCCTTCACACCCACACACTCTCTTTACACACAAAGACACTCTGCACACACACACACTGATTTTGTGTGCTCTCTGAGTGTGAGTTTGTGTTTGTGATCTTTCTCTTCCTGTGACATGTCATGTGTATGGCTCCATCACTCATTTTAATTACATTATTGTGGGCTGTGTTTGGCCTTTGGCTATTTTTGAGGCCAGATTAGAAAATTTAAAAACATCCATCTGTCTTCAGGAGAAACTTATAACAGCAATTGCCCTGGGGTGGGGAATTGGGATACAAAAGTAGGGATGGGGGAATTTACTTTTCATGGTCTTCCCTTTTGTTCTGTTTACATTTTTTAAAAAACCATGTGCATGTGTTATCTTTTCAAAAAATAAAAATAGAAACATTTAGGAAAAAAAATAAGAAAGCTACCTCGCTTCCAAAACAACCACTCGCTAACATAAAAGCTTTTTATGACTGGGTTAGTTAGAGATTAAAGTTGAGGCCAGTTCTGGACAGGTTCACAGGCCCCTGGAAGCACGTCACCACCACCCATGCTGCTGACAGCCCTCTAGGGCTTGGGCTCCGGACGTTGTCCTGGATGAGCCCAGAGGGATGTTTCTTCTCCCAGGGGCTCCCCCGTGGTGACCCCCAAACACTCATTTAGTTATTCTCTTTGCTAGGTCAGTGACAAATCTGCAAGGATTAGGCGAAGTAAGCTCTGAAATCTACTCAGTAAGACGAAAATCTGTCCCCTCATTCTCAGGCTCAAGGGGAAGTGATTAAATCCGAGGAGTTGGGCTCAGGGGGCAGGGGGCTTGCTGTAGCCTTTGAGTTCGAAGTTCTGCTGCATCCTTTCCTGTGATTTTAGAATCACTGGCATCTGGTCCCCAGACACAGTGGCAGCTGTTTGGAGCCCCAGAGTCAAACCCAGGGAGGATTGGGGCCTCCGAGGTGGACTGGATACTTAAAACCAGCTAATGAGAGAGCTGGGGCTTTCTTCTGAGTCCAAGATATTCCTGGAGGGATTAATTTTTATCAAATGACTTCTTAATGAGAGTCCGCTTACCTCCAAATTTGGAGACTTTAAAGCTCCTGAAATTTAAAACTAATCAGCAGGCTGGTCTGCCTTGAATGTGAGGAGTTCACACAATTAGAAACTCAAAAGGGAAGAGAACATGTTAGTAACAGCCAGGAGCTAGCAGAGTGGAAAATATTAGCTTGAAATTCAGCAAGTGGCCTTGCTCTGTATCCTTGCAAATTCAGGATAGGTTGCTAGGTTGGGATCTGAAATTGAGGTCCTGGGAGCTGGATCTGGCTGGCAGATATGTTTTCCTTAGCCCACAAATAATTTAAAATTTTGGGAAATTTCATGGACAAATGTGGTTTAAGGAGCTTCTTTGTAAAGTCAGAAATTCTGGCAGGAATAGGACTGCATTCCTGCATGGACAACAATCTCCTTGAGCTGCCTGGCAGCAGTCCCTTTATGATGGGCCATGTGTGGTCCAGTTTGCTGCAGTCTCCAACTTTCCTTTAAGAGGAGAACTGTATGGATTATGTTACCTGCTCAGCCCTTGTGGATATTTGAGTCTGAGCTTCCTGCCCCAGATACACTATACTCATGCTTAGAAGAACTCATGGGATGGACCACTTTGCAAATTTGGGGATGATTTTTTCGACAGTGAGGCCAAGACAATGCCACTGGCCTCAGTTTGGGGAATTCTTCATCCCAACCCACACCTTTGATTTGGCTTCCCCAATGATTCAGCTTCAGTGAACTAATGTTTCTCTCCTTTACCCTGTTGTGAACAGACTCTAGGATTGTTTCAAATATCTCTGCCTCCCGGTGCCTTTGTAGAATCTTACCCCTTGCAGGATAGGAAGGACCTGTGACTTCCTTCTAACCCATATAATGGCCATGGTGACAGGATGACACTCTCATGATTATATGACAGAAGACCATAGGGTCTGTCTTGCTAGCAGACTGTCTCTCTTTCTGGCTTTGATGAAGCAAGTGAGTATGCTGTGGAGGCCCATGAGCAAGGATCTGAGAGAGGCTCCTGGCCAACAAACAGCTGAGAACTAAGAGGGACCAACAGCCAGCAAGAAACTAAGCCTGTCAGTCCAACAGCCCACAAGGACCTGAATCCTGCCAACAACCACATGAACTTGGAAGGGGCTTCTTCCCCAGTCAAGTCATCGGATGAGATCACAGAGCTGGCTGACATCTTAACTGCAGCCTTGTGAAACTCTGAAGTAGGGAACCTAGGTAAGCCATGATCAGACACCAAACCACTGTCAGAAACTGTGAGACAATAAATGTGAGTTATTTCAAGCTGCTCAGTTGGTGGTATTATAATATTGTTATGTAACAATAGATAACTAACACACATGCCTTTTGGTCTTGGAGTTTCAACAATTACATTCCTTCTCAGTTTGATCCTATCTCTGTCCCTAAAAATTTTACTCATGGTTTAGAACTGCTAATTGCTGCTATTGATTCTTCAAAATCTGGATCACTTGCCAGGATAGACTCTTTTTTTTTTTTGGTGGGGGAGGAGAGAATATGGCCACACTCAGCTCATACCTCTGGTGTATCATTAACCAAATGTCTCCCACAATAAAATGGCAGTTTCTTGATGGAAGGGATTGTATTCTGTTCATCTTGATGTCAGCAGTGCTGAATATTGTGTATGTGCTCAGTGAGTTGTTGTTGAGTGAATGAACATAGTTGAATGGCTGAATTGTCAATTGCAGGCACTTTTGTTCCCCTCCAGTTCCATTCTTAATGACTGGATCATCTTCTGCTGTTTGAAGGCACCGGAGTTTGATTAATACAGGTGACTAATATTCTTTTTGTATTTATCTTGTTTCTGCAGAATTTTTTCCTAATATAACTAATATAATAATAATAATGCTTCAATTCAGCATTCTAATAGCCAAATGTTTGTGCTCATTTATGATTGTTGTTGGGCCAAAACATATGTGTAATATTATGGTTTTTAATACTTACTGGAAAGATATTTACACTTCTAAAAATATAGTGTATAGGAATGTCAACTTTCCCACACATTTACCAGTATTGGTTAGTATTTTTCTGGTTAACCTTTGCCAATTTAATAGGTGGGGATACTATCTTGTTGTTTTATTTGCATTTATTTGCTAGTGAGTGAGGTAGAATTTTTTATTAACAGTTTGTATTTCTTTTATAAATTTATATTTCATGTCCATTGACCATTTCTCTATTGGGAAGGTTGATCTTTATTTTATTGATTTGTAAGAGTTCTTTATATATTAGCTCTTAAGATAAAATATTACATATTATATATGATCATATATATGTTTTGGAACACATTACAAAATTTTTATTTGGTGAAATTTACTAGTTTTTTATTTTACAGTTCCTGCCTTTTTTTCATACTTAGTTATTTTGAGAAGCATCTGTTCATATCCTTCACCCACTTTCTGATGGGGTTGTTTGTTTGTTTGTTTTCCTTGTAAATTTGTTTAAGTTCCTTGTAGATTCTGGTGAGGCTGTGGAGAAATAGGAATGCTTTTACACTGTTGGTGTGAGTGTAAATTAATTCAACCATTGTGGAAGACAGTGTGACAATTCCTCAAGGATCTAGAACCAGAAATACCATTTGACCCAGCAATCCCATTACTAGGTATATACCCAAAGGATTATAAATCGTTCTACTATAAAGACACATGCACATGTATGTTTATTGTAGCACTATTCACAATAGCAAAGATTTGGAACCAACCCAAATGTCCATTGATGATAGACTGGATAAAGAAAATGTGGCACATATTCACCATGGAATACTATGCAGCCATAAAAAAGAATGAGTTTATGTCCTTTGCAGGAACATGAATGAAGCCGGAAGCCATCATTCTCAGCAAACTAACACAGGAACAGAAAACCAAACACCGCATGTTCTCACTCATAAGTGGGAGGTGAACAATGAGAACACATGGACACAGGGAGGGGAACATCACACACCGGGGTCTGTTGGGGCATGGGGGGTAAGGGGAGGGCAAGCATTAGGACAAATACCTAAGGCATGCAGGGCTTAAAACCTAGATGACAGGTTGATAGCTGCAGCAAACCACCATGGCACATGTATACCTATGTAACAAACCTGCACATTCTGCACATATATCCCAGAACTTAAAGTAAAATTTAAAAAAGAACAATAGAAAAAGAAAGTTATTTACCACCTTCAACATTATATGCTCATTCTCCAACCTTTTTTCTTTTCTTTTTTTTTTTTGAGACGGAGTCTCTCTCTGTTGCCCAGGCTGAAGTACAGTGACGCAATCTCGGCTCACTGCAACCTCCGCCTCCTGGGTTCCAGCGATTCTCCTGCCTCAGCCTCTTGAGTAGCTGGGATTACAGGCACAAGCCACCATGCCCAGATAATCTTTTTGTATTTTTAGTAGAGACAGAGTTTCACCGTGTTAGCCAGGATGGTCTGGACAGGTTCACAGGCCCCCGGAAGCATGTCACCATCACCCATGCTGCGGACAGCCCTCCAGGGCTTGGGCTTCGCACATTGTCCAGGATGATCCCAGAGGGATGAGTTAGTCCAGGATGATCCCAGAGGGATGAGTTAGTCCAGGATGAGCCCAGAGGCTACCGTTTTAGCCAGGATCCTGACCTTGTGATTCGCTCACCTTGGCCTCCTAAAGTGCTGGGATTACAGGCGTGAGCAACCTTTTTTCTAAGGAAGTGGTTGATCTTCTGAGGACTTTTTACTCAATGTTGCAACTGATACAAGGACTTTCTCTGTATCAGTAATATTTTGGCCAAGCATAATTGAAATCTAAACATATAGAATCAGACTTGATCTTTCAGCAGACTCACGCTGATAGATTCTTAACAAAACCTGTTTTCTCTACCCAAGACTCCAGAGGCTCTGCAGGCCTTTGCCTATCCAACTACTTACTCCCACATTCTTCCCCTTTCAGTGGTGGAAGCCACTTCATATCTTTATCTAAGCTCTAGGAATAAAAGTTTCCTTGGAAGACAGACTCAGCAATGAGTGTTGGGAGGCAGAACATGTTATTTTGACAACAGGTGGTAAACTGGACAAGTAATCAGTTCTGAGTCCTACAGGAAGTGGGAGCATCCTACAGGTGATTGGAAACATAATGGGATCAGGAATTGCTCAAGTATGGACTCAGTGCCAGCAACTGTGTTAGGGTACTAATAATCTATTACATAACTGAACCTTCTTAATAACTCTATGATGGAGACATTTTCAGCCACATTTTGAAAATGAGGGAACTAAGACTCAGGATCTTGATTCAGGTTTGTCTGACTTTGAGGTCTGTGCCCTTTCCACCACCCTACAATGCTGCTTCATGTTTCACTGCATGGCTATAGGTAATATTTGGGGATGCAGGCAGCATCAGGAGCAGAATAGTCAAGCTGTGGGGCTAGGTTTCAGGTGAGGTGATGGGTGAGCACCGATTTGGTATCTGGGTGGATTATTATAAAGGGGGAATGTGAGAGCCTCATGAACTCAGCCTTTGGCAGAAATGGACAGTCTGGTGCCTTGATCTACAAATGCCCATTTAGATACTTCTTAGAGTTTTCTAACCCTGCATTTTCTTATCTATGCATGGGTTCACCCTGTGTTAACTTGTATTCCTTGTAGCAAGTTTTCTTTCACCATCCTCCTTTATTATCTGTAGGATCCCTTGGGGGTGACCCATGTATAAACCCAATGTTCTCCTTAGCATTGGATGTTGGAAGTGTGCTGGTATATATGCCACTTTCCTAGTGCTTATGAGTAGGTATTTCACATCTCAAGATCATAGAGGGATAAGATAACTTCATCAGGTAGAATCATTGAGAGCAATTGTCTCTGAAACCATACTTCACTAATGTATTCCACAAATATTTATTGAGCACTTGCTATGTGCCAAGCACCATCCTAGATGCCTGAAAGATAGCAAGTGAATAGAGTCTTATAATATATTAAATGGACCAAGCTGAGAAAGAACCTGCCGTCAGTGAGCTTACATTCTAGCACAGCAGAGTAGAAACAATACACACAACAAATAAACAAATTATATGATACATCAGCAGAAGGTGATAAGTGGTATTAAATTAAAAAGTGGAGCATGTAATTGCCAGAGATGGACAATGGGGATGGAGAGGAGTCACAGTATTCAATAGGGAGGTCAAAGTGGGCATCACTGAGAATGGGATTTTTGACCAGATACTTAAAGAACATGTGGGACTTAAAGAAGCAGATATTTTGGGGAAAGGCGTTCCAGGCTAGAAAGAACAGGAGGAGCAAAGTCTATGAGATTGGAGTGAGCCCACGGTGCAAGGAGACAATGTCCGGAGAAAAGGGAGTGTAAGTCAGAAGAGATGAGGCTGGAAAGATAATAGGGCGGGAGAAGCATGTAGGACCTCGTAGGACACTGTAAGTGCTTTGGTTTTTCCTTTGGATGAAATGAGGTCCATTGTAGGACTTTGGGCAGAGATGGGACATGATCTGATACTTAGTAGGATCTGGTGGCTGCTGTGTTGAGAATAGATCATAATTAAGCAATAATGGAGGCAGTGAGGTCAGTAAGAAATCCATGCAAAAAACCTGAAATGATGGTGGATCTGATCAGGGCGATAGGAGTTAAAGTGGTGAGAAGTAGTTGGATTCTAAATATACTTTGAAGGGAGAGCCAATGGGATTCCCTGATGTAATAGACGTGGGGTAAAAGAACGAGAGTAGTCAAGGCGGACATGCTCAAGTCAAAGGACAGAGTTGCCTTTAACTCAGGCAGGGAAGGCTGTGGAAGGTGCCGGTTTTGAGGGGGAAGATAAAGATCTCTGTTTCAGACAATTGAAAGGTTATTCCTTTCATATTATCCCTTGATAATAATCATAATATCCCTTGATTAGTCACGGAATGTGGCTTGAGGTGATGGGAGTTGAGATGACTCAAAAGGGAAATGAGGAAATGTGCAAAGAAAGAGAGGGTTCTTCCCATATCATCCTTCTCTGAAAGTGTTTAATGAGTAAGTTAATAAGATTCCCCTCTAATGGGAGAGACTTCTGGTGCCCAACTTTATGTGATCCTCCTCTTCCCCTGAGCACACCAGAGGATGACACAGCCTAACCCCCATAAAGTGGGACAGGGCTATGTGGACAGTGGGCTGGAATGGAAGTGACGTGTCACCTCTAGACCAAAGCATTGAATTATCATGATGACCCTATTCCTCTCTCTTCCTCTGTCCTGGTGACCAAGGAAGGCTTCATATTCTAGATGGACCAGCAACAAAATGTCAGAGCCTCCATCCATCATTCTGGGTAGCTCTATGGAGCAGAGTTCCCCCACTGACCTTGCTGGACATGTACTGTGAAGAGGAAATACAGCCTGCTGGATTGAAACCACTGAGATTTCAGGGTTAATATGTTACCACAGCAAAACCTAGACTATCTTGACTAAAACAACCTTACAGACAGAAGCAAATTACAGCTTACTCTATTTCCTCTTTCATCTCTTATCCTTTTAAGAAACACAAAAGCTGCTAACACTTTCCTGATGCTCCTGATAATACATCAGTACATCAGAACCCCCACCCATCCTAAGAGAGTCAGCTCTGTGTGAAGCCTTCCCCACCCCCACTCCAAGCAGAGTGAGAAGATGCCTCCTTTCTGTTCCCATGGCGCTCTTATCATACCTCTATTAGAGCACTTACCACATTGTATTGAAATGATTTGTGTATGTCTGTCTTTCCCACTAGACTGTAAGTGTCAGAAGCCCCCTCTATTTCCCTCTTAAGAAACAGGGGAAATACACCAAAGGAAGGATAAATACAGATAAAAGGCAGTTGCCCTTAGTCTCTCCCCAGCCTTTATCTGGCACTGTTTTAGTTGAGGCTGTTTTGATTGCAGGCAACAAAAACCTAATCTTGCTAGTTTAAGTGAAAAGAAAGAAAATTTTTTGGAAGAATATAAGGATATAGTCACTCTTGGAATCCAAGGAAAAGGTGAACAATACCTCAAGAAATTGCAGGAGCCAGGGCCAGTCTTGGGATGTCAGTGAGGGACTTTATCAACCTTCCCTCTAAAGCTCTACCATGGCCTGACACAGCTGCCAACTCCAAGACTCTGGATCCATCAGTGATGTTTTTCAGGACCAAGAATCTGATTGGCGCAGTTGGGTCAAGTGTCTGTCTCTGGCCCTGTCCCCAATGGCCAGAAGACGTGTAGTGCCGTAGAAACAGAGCCATGGTTTTGGGTATAGGGGCAATTCTCAGAGATAAGGGTCAGGCAAATCCTCTAATGGATGCTTATGTCAGGTAATATCTTGCCCAACCCTTGGTAAAAGCATCTACCTGCCTCACAGCTCTCTCTTGACCTGATACTTTCCGATAAGTTTCAACCAAGGTAGACTCTCTCTTGACCTGACACTTTCCAATAAATTTCCACCAAGTGCCTTCCTGGAGCCTGCCTTAATGTCCCAGATGACCCTGACCATTTGCAGAAATTCCAGGACACGCAGTCTTCTTCTGGAGACCAGAATACATCTCAGAAGTGTAGGTCACCTGAGTTGCTTTTACCTGGCTGCCCTATTGCTCTGTTGCTTTTCTCCTTGATGGTTCACAGGCACTAGGCTCTGCTCAGGGGCTTTATCACCCTCCTTTGAGGCTGATTGCTCAGCCAAACTGGATTGTTAGCTGGAAACAGACAATGCTTTTACCCATATTAAGCCCATAAAATGCATATTAGATTAAATGGAAGTGGATTACTAAAAGCTAGATTGTGTCTTCTTTTACCAGCCTTCTCTGGAATGGAAAATGGAGTCCTGCAGGGAAGAGAGTGTGTGGCATCAATTCTGGAAACAGATTACCTCAGTCCTGATGGCTGATTCTCAGATTCTCATGTATTCATTCACTCACTCATTCAGCAAACATTTCTGGGGATGCCAAGCACTTTCTTAGGACTGGGGATATTGAGATGAAAAAGATCTTATATTGCCATTACCTCAAGTCTAGTGTAGTGGGGGATGCAGACATTTACATTCTGGGTGATAGAACAGGCAACAAAGTCTTAGAGAAGAGTATGAGTGTTGGTGGGACTGTAAATTAGTACAACCAATAGGGAAAACAGCATGGAGACTTCTTAAAGAACTAAAAATAGAACTCCCATTGGACCTAGCAGTCCTGCTACTGGGTATATCCCCAAAGAAAAATAAATCATTATGTAAAAAAGACACCTGCCCTAGTATGTTTATCACAGCACTAGTCACAATAGCAAAGTCATGGAATCAACCTAAGTGTCCTTCAATAGATGACTGGATAAAGAAGATGTGGGGCATATACATCATGGAATACTATGCAGGCATAAAAAAGAATCAAGTCATGTCTTTTGTAGCAACATGGATGGAGCTGGAGACCATTATCCTAAGTGAAATAATTCAGAAACAGAAAATCAAATACCACATGTTCTCACTTATAAGTGAGAGCTAAACAGTGGGCATACATGGACATAAAGATGGAAATAATATACACTGAAGACTCCAAAAGTGGGGGAAGTGGAAGGAGAGTGAGGATTGAAAAATTGCCTATTGGGTGCAATTGCCTATTTGCATGATGGGCACACTAGAAATCCAAACTTCATCGTTATACAATCTATCCACGTAATAAACCTGCATATGCACCCCCTGAATCTATTTTTAAAAAGAGAATGTGGATTACAAAAAGACCTCAATATGAATGCTCCCTTTACCACTTCCTAGGCTCAAGACCTTGAACAAATTACTTGACTTTTCCAGATCTTAGTTGCTTTATGACAAAAGAAGGCAAAAATAATGTCAGCTTTGCAGTGTTGTATTGAGTACTATATATAATATGTAAAGTATCTGGCATATAATAGATTGCTGGTAGATGGTAACTATTAATATGATTATGAAATCCAAGTTTTTCACATAGTTATAATTTTGTGTAATTTCTGGTGTCTATAATAGTGTCTGGCACATAGTAAGACTTCAGTACATATTTTTTTGAATGAATGCTCATTTCTCTGGCACTTACCCTCTATCAGGCATCTGTATGTGTGTCTGTAAAATAATTCAATTTAGAGAAGGACAATGCAGTCAATATAGAAGCTAAGACCTTCATCTCCAGTGTCAGAAACATTTGTGTTCTGAGCGTTACTATGATTTGGGCTCTGTCTTAGGTCAGGTGCCTAGAAGCAGAACCTGAGAAGGGGCTTCCTGTGTAAGTGATCGGACTCTTCTTGGGAGAAACATGTAAGACAGTGATGGAGACAGGTGAAAAACTAGACAAAGATGTCTGGTGGTTTCTGGAGCCTCAGTCTGGCTTCAGTCCAATCCCATAGAGAGCTGCAGACTGTGAATTGCACAAGAAAGGGGGCTCGCTCTGGTACCCCCAACATCGGTCAGCTATTGGAGGCAGGTGGCCCTGGGGAGGGGGTTTTTAATCTCTCACGCATCTCTAGGCAGAGTGCTCCCATTGAGAGAATGCCAGTATGAACTCATAGTCATCACCACCAGAAGCTGGGGGCTGTAAAGGGGACCTGGTGGGGAACAAAGAGCATGTACTATAGGCTTGTAAGAACTATCATCAAATATGGCACCCCCCCTGCAGTTTATGACACTTGAGGGAATCAAGGGATTGAGAACTTAAAATACTCATCCAAAGTTATTTAGCTCTAAGTAAAAAGTTAATCCCAACAACTACTCGTATGTCCATAAAAAATATGGACATACACATGTGTGGGACAGACAGGGAGAAAGAGAGACAGAGAAAAAGAAAGGTAGAGATAGAGAAAAAAAGCGAGACTGACAAAAAGAGACAGAGACAGACAGAGAGAGAAAGACAGAGACAGAAAGAGACAGAGAGGGCCGGGCATGGTGGCTCACACCTGTAATCCCAGCACTTTGGGAGGTTGAGGTGGGTGGAGCACCTGAGGTCAGGAGTTCTAGACCAGCCTGGACAACATGGTGAAACGCTTTCTCTACTAAAAATACAAAAATTAGCCGGGCGTGGTGACACACACCTGTAATCCCAGCTGCTTGGGAGGCTGAGGCAGGGGAATCGCTTGAACCTGGGAGATGGAGGTTGCAATGAGCTGAGATCGTGCCATTGAACTCTAGCCTGGGTGAGTAGAGTGAAACTCTGTCTTAAAAAAAAGAAAAGAAAGAAAGAGGCAGAGATACAGACGGAGACAGAAAAATGAGATAGTCTGATAAAAAGAGACAGAGACAGAGATATATAAAGACAGAGAGAAAGACAGAGAGAGAGAGAGAGACACAGAGGAAGGAGAGAAAGAGAAAGACAGAGACAGAGAAAAAGAGAGAGACAGACCAAAAGAGACAGAGGCAGAGATAGAGAGCTAGAGGAAGAGAGAGAGAGAGAGAGAGGAAGGAAAGACAGAGACAGAGAAAGAGAGACAGACAAAAAGAGACAGACAGAGAGAGCATGAGAGCACTTTTTGGATCCCTCAGCAGCAGAGATCTGACTGACACTCACTTCCCAGGAGCACGGATGGGAGCGATCACAAAACCTCAGAGAAGAAAGGCATGCGGTGCTTCCAGGCAGATGAGACCCCAGGAAGGCTCACAAAAGATTCTCACTTTCTAAGCTTTACAAAGAAGCACTGAATAAATGGATGAAAAGAAGCCATGCGGACAGGGACAAGGGCTGCATCCATGGCAGCTTGTGTAGACAGATGACTGAGAATCAAATTCAGCCACTCTTTGGGTGCAAAAGACATGGATATGACATGACCCTTGGAAGAACCAAAGTTTTGTTTTTTTTTTTTCTACAAATCAGAGGGATACGGAACATGCAGTGAAATAATCACGTTGGGCCAGAAAAAAAGAAAATACATTTATTGCACTACTGACTTTGAAGTTTGAAATGTGTACCTATAACAAATGGAAAAACAATTTCTTGGCTTCAGGGAATGGGGTGATAGTGCCCTGGGTTATGGTGAGTGGAGAGTGGGTTATGGTGACTGGGTTATAGTGAGTGGATTTTGGTGGCTTTATACTGAAGTCAGCATTACTGCTCACTAAAAGGCAAATTTTATCTATTCATTTGTGTTTCTCTACTCACTGTTCCTACTAGGATGATGGAAAATATTGAAAATTGAGGTCTAGGTAAACTAAAGCTAGAACCCTGATAGGGCTATTGTCTCAGTGAAAGGGGGACTAATACATTGTGCCCACCATTCTGGAGAAGCAAATTGAGGAATTTGTCACTCACCAGGGCTCTGGGTTGGAAAATTACAAAACGACTCATCCATGAGAAACTGAAATGCCAAGTCTGCACCACACGGTCATGTTGAAAATCAAGTTTACACTACTGGTAAGTGCAGGGATATCTCTAACACGATCAATTAACATCATAAGCTTGTCTTAGACTGGTAAAACACCCAAGGTTCTCTGCAGACCAAATGCAAAAACATTCTGTAAAAACATTATCAGAACACTAGGCTCCCTGGGACTCCCATGGTATAAAAAATTCCTGCTAGGATTTAGCAATCATTCAAAAACTACAAACCATAGGAAGAAATTATCAACCATAAGGAAAAGTCAGCAGACACTCAAACAGTAAAATTAGCAGTCTCAGGAACTTCAGGTAACAGAATAACAGTGTGAAAGAGACTATAAGTCTGCTTAAAAATATTAAGGTGATTAAAGCAAAAGTAGACATAATTGCAAAAGAGCAGAATGATGTGAAAATAACAAGCAGAATCAAATAGAATGTCTGCCAATAAAAATAAAACCTCAATAAATGTGTTAGACAACAGATTAAACACAGCTAAAATGAGAATTGTTGATGTATAAGACAGAGCTAAGAATATTACCCAGAATAAAGGTAACAGAGAGGAAGATGTGGACAGGATGAAAAAAGATATGGGGAACAGGATGTGAGAAAATGTTCTAGAAGGAAAGAATAGAGAGGAATATGCAATGATAGTTTCCAGAAATCAGGAGGCCTACTGCGTTCTAACAAGGTACATAAAATTAAATCCACAAATGGATACATCAAGGTAAAACTGAAAAACAAGCAAGACAAGGAAAATCTTAAAGCCACCAGAGATAAAAGATAATGAAATTAACTGCAATGGAAAAACAGATTGATAGTCACAATAGACGCTCAGAAGAATGAAATAGTCCCTCCAAAGTCCTGATAAAGAATGCTGTCAATCTGGAATCCCACATTCAGTTTAAATATCAAGAATGAAGGTAATAAAAAGACATCTCTAGACAGAAAAGATGGAGAGGATTTAATAATCCCGGGGATGTGTTTTCGTAAAAGGATATTGAACACAGAAGGAAGGAGTGGGGGACATGGAGTATTATTGAGCTGACAAACTGGTGACATTTGTGGGTAACTCTAAAAAAGCATTTTTCTTAAAAAATAGTAACCAACATTGGGGGAGGGAGTAAAAGCAAGGTGGAAATAAAATAGCCAGACAACAAAAATAAATCAGATGGGAAAAGAACAATGAGAATTAAAACTTTCTAAGGCCCTTGTGTTGCTCTGGAGGATAGGAGAAATAGTGATTAACTACAGAGATGACCTATGCACACTAAAAACTTAAAGGAACTACTAAGAGAATAGAAATGGAATGCACAACTTCCAAACAAGTTGCGGGGAAAATACCTAATTCAATAAAAATAGGAGATATAGGCTGGGCGTGGTGGCTCATTCCTGTAATCCCAGCCCTTTGGGAGGCCGAGGCAGGTGGATCACCTGAGGTCAGGAGTTTGAGATCAGCATGGCCAATATGGTGAAACCCTGTCTCTACCAAAAATTAAAAAATTAGCCAGGTGTGGTGGCGGGTGCCTGTAATCCCAGCTACGCGGGAGGCTGAGGCAGGAGAATTGCTTGAACCCTGGAGGCGGTTGCAGTGAGCCGAGATCGTGCCATTGCACTCAGGCCTGGGTGACAGAATGAGACTCTGTCTCAAAAAAAAAAAAAAATAAGTAGGAGATACAAACTATAGAAAGTATGTAATAGAAAATAAAAATCACAAAGCTAGATGGTCCAAATAAACCCAAAGATGCTAGTAATTACAATAAACATAAATGGATCATTGCCATTTTTTTTTTTACATGAATAAGTTCTTTAGTGGTGATTTCTGAGATTTGGGTGCACCCGTCACCTGAGCAGAGTACACTGTACCCAACGTACAGTCTTTTATCCCTCACCCACCTCCCACCCTTCCCCTCTAGTCCACAAAGTCCACTGCATCATTCTTATGCCTCTGTGTCATCATAACTTAGCTCCCACTTATGAGTGAGAACATGCGATGTTTGGTGTTCCATTCCTGAGTTACTTCACTTAGAATAATAATAGTCTCCAATTCCATCCAGGTTGCTGCAAATGCCATTATTTTGTTCCTTTTTATGGCTGAGTAGTATTCCATGGCATATATATATATACCACAGTTTCTTTATCTGCTTGTTGATTGATGGGCATTTGGGCTGGTTCCATATTCATTACCATTAATTAATATATAGATATGCTTAAGTTGGATAAAAAACCTGAATGTACCTACATATTAGTTATTAAAAACATACCTAAAAGGTAATTTTTGAAAGTAATGGGATGGAAGAAGCTATCCCAGGCAAATGCCAACCAAATATGTACAATATGTACAACTATCAGCATCACATAAAATATCATTCAAGATGATAAAGGATAATTAGGGATTAAAATGATCATTATATAATTATTAAAGGGAAAATTCATCAGCTACGTTCAACTAACAACACAGCTTCAAAAATAAAAAGCAAAGATGATAGAATTACAAGAAGAATTTGACAAATCTACAATCGTAGTGGGAGATTTTAATAGACATTTTTCAGAAATTGATGGATCAAGGAAATGAAAACTGAGTAAGGATATTGAAGTTCTGAACATCATAGTAAATAAGCTTGGTCTAATGCACATGTTGAAGATGTACAACCTAAAAATTAAAATATATTCTTGTTAAACACACAGGGAATATTTAACAAAATATCCCAAGGCTACAAAGTGAGCCTCAACAAATACCAAAGACCCAATATTATGTAGACCACTTCCTCGAGAATGCAATAAAGTTGAAAAAGAAATGCAGAAAGGAAGTCAAACCCTCCCCCCACTACATTTGGAAATGATAATACTTTTAAACAATTGATGCACCAAGAAGAAATATAAAGGAACTTAGGAAATATTTAGACAAACAACACAAACCACTGTCTATTACAGCATGAGGATTTTGATTCCAAAAATTCACATGGAAGAGTAAAAGGTCAGGTCCAGTAGGAATTTGGGAAATACAAATGGAAACAGCAATGAGATTCTTTGATGCCTATCGGTAGGGTAAAAACTTAGAAAGTCTGACAATGACAAGCATTGGCAAGAATGAGTGAGATGATAGGAACCCCCAACCCTGCTGCTGGAGGGGTAAACAGCAGAGCTGTTCTGAAGAGTGGCCGAGCACACGGATGCCCTTCAACTCAGCAAGTAACCTCTAGGCATATACCCTGGAATGTCTACCCCTCATTAGTGGTTGTGAAACCCAAGGGTCTTAAACAGCTTTAAAAGGAAAGGAAGAAAGAAAGAAAGAGAGAGAGAGAGAGAGAAAGAAAGAAAGAAAGAAAGAAAGAAAGAAAGAAAGAAAGAAAGAAGAAAGAAAGAAGAAAGAAAGAAAGAAAGAAAGAAGAAAGAAAGAAAGAAGAAAGAAAGAAACAAGAAAGAAAGAAAGAAAGAAAAAGAAAGAAAGAAGGGAGGGAGGGAAGGAAGGAAGGGAGGGAGGGAGAGAGAGAGAGAAAGAAAGAAAGGAAGAGAGAGAAAGAAAGGAAAAGAGAGAGAGAAGGGAGGGAGGGAAGGAAAGAAGGAAGGAGAAAAGAGAAAAAGATCAAGGAAGGAAGGAAGGAGAAAAGAGAAAAAGATCAAAGTGTATTACACATAGTAAGATTAGGTATTAGTTTTGTAAAAATTGTGCACAAGTAAGTGTATGTGTGTGTGGCAATGTAAATACATTTTTTTCTGGGGGTTGTGGCAAAAAAAGAATTTTGTAGATACTGCTCTAAAGAAACTGTCACATTTGTACACAAGAGATAGAGCTAAGGGTACTCATTGTAGTGTTGGCAGTACTGAAAGCTGAAAAGTTCTAAATGTCTATCCATAATGTAATGGAAAAGAAAAGTTGTCTTTCTCTACTCAGTGGAATATTACCCTGCAGTTAAAATAAGCTAAATATACATATGTCAACATTTGAGAAATCTCAAAATCATAATGTTGAAGATATGTCTTCATGTAGCATGTCTCTAATTTTTTTTTGAGATGGTCTAGCTCTGTCGCCCAGACTGGAGTACAGTGACACAACCTCGGCTCACTGCAACCTCCACCTCCCGGGCTCAAGCGATTCTCCTGCCTCAGCCTCCCGAGTAGCTGGGATTACAGGCGCCCACCACCACGCCCAGATAATTTTTGTATTTTTAGTAGAGACGGGGTTTCACTGTGTTGGCCAGGCTGGTCTCGAACTCCTGACCTCATGATCCACCCACCTCGGCCTCCCACAGTGCTGGGATTACAAGCGTGAGCCACCGCGCCCGGCCAGCATGTCTCTAAAATTTAAAGATGCGTATATATTTGTGGTAAAAATACTGAGATATTCACGGGAAAGATCCACATCAACTTCAGGGTTATGCTTACATCTGAGGCGGAAGGTCGGGAGGAGACTAGGGCGGAGTATGTGCCTGGGGTGACTTTTGCTTTACCTGTAACATTATAGATGTAAACAAATCTGAATCAGATAAGGGAAAATGTGAACACTGGTACAATTTGAGTGCTAGGTACACAGATGGCTATAATCTTATTTACTTTATGTTTGAAATTGTTCACAAATAAAAACGTCAAAATTTAAATGATCACTATAAAAATAACTTCCAAGCATCCCCTACCCAGGAGAGGCTCCCATCTCAAGCCGAATGGCCAGTGTGGACTCGGCCATTTGGAAAGGGATGCTTGCCGGCATTTAAGCTTGACGCCAGGCAGACAGAATGTAAATTTATATCACACACTCCGACGAAATCAATAGAGGTAATTTCCTGATTCAAACCCATAGATGTGCATAGAATCATCCAGATCTACAGAGAACGATACACATGGAGAGGGAGCTCAGGGGGGCAATTTAGGGCCTGAATTATTCAGTGTCTGTCTCACGTCCCCGTCACTTTGGGCTTTAGTTGGGGCGTGGTGGAGAAACATGAATTCTGTTGCCGGACTGGACTCAGCTCAGATGCTCTGACAATAAAGACCTGTGATGAATGATAATTGCGTTTTCTCTGCATCAGTGTATGGAAATCTGTTTATAGATTTGGATTACAAATTCTGGAAGCTTTATATGTTTAATGATTTTTTTTTCACCGATCTTAAAGTGCTCTGTACTATTTCAACCATGACTCTGCTTAAATTCAGGCCACTGCTGAATTAACTCTGATTTTGCCCTGTGGAATTAACTTTTGTGATTAAGTCAAACTGGAAATGCCACTGACCCCACCCCCAAGTTCTTATGATTTAGAAAACAGGTTGGGAAGGGAAAAGACAGCCATTTGGGAAAGAATGGTGAATGGCTGTTTTTCTTCCTTAGGCTTATAGGAGCCCTGTGATTCTAGACTTCATAACTGAAATCCCTGTTGAGCACAGAGTAGTCCATTGGGTCTCATTCGTGTTTCTCAAAGACCGAAGCAACTGGCCATGAAGTTCAGTTCTAATAGGATTAAAAAATACAGCAGCAGGTAGATGGCTACAATATCAAAAGGTGCTGAGTGACATACACATTAGAAAAAGAAAACTGAATTAGCAGTGACATTTTTTGGCCTGAGGGCTTTTTTTTTGGACTGTGGAAATAAAGACACACTTTGATCTATTCTACTTAGAACCTGACAAAACATCAAGGCCAGAATATTGCCTCTAATCTTATTAGTCATTTCCAGACTGTATCCCTTCAGCTCCTCTGTTCCTTGCGGATAAGGCTGTGTGTTTCTCTGAATGGACATTTTATGCTTCTGTTACAACAACCCCAGAAGGGAAGTCATGCTGGGCACTCGTAAGGGGTCCCGTGATTGTTGTGGGAAGCAGCTACTGGATTGGCCGTGACTCTGTTAGATTCATGAGATTTAAGTGTTCTTCCTCAGTGTGGAAACACCATCGCCAGAGGAAGTGAAATGTAAAAGACGGCAGGGAAATGACAGGCAAGTGAATATAAAATTATAAAAGACGCAAGCAGCAAAAACTCTCCTGTTGGCTAATAAAATGCTTCATTATTTTCTCAGAAAAAAAAGTAATGAAATGGGACCTACCATTAGACACAATCTAAAAGTGTTTTTTTACATTTTGAAGATAAAAATTATGCCGCAGGCATTCAAGCAAGAAAACAGTTACCTTTGTAAACAAACACAAACACAAAAGGAAAACAAAACAAAATATATATTTAAAAAAAGAATCTGGCAGGCTCAGACCTTTCTGCTTCAGCAACAAACACTGTCACAGACTGAAGTGATGCCTCTACAACTTTGAGAAAAGAAGATTGTAACTCGATATGCATCCAAGTTGGTATTCAGGTATGAAGAAAACAGAAAAGCATTTCAGAGATCCTCTTGTCAGGAGAAACAGGATTGCAAAGATATCCAAGTGAAAAGTCCTCAGCATGTAGGACTTTGAAGCCTGCAGTAAGCGTCTGGAATTTTTTCTATGGATTTTAAGCAAAGGAGTGATGTGATTCAATGGATGTTTTAAAAATATTAATCTAGCTTGCTGGGTAAAGAACAGACTAGAAGGCTAAGTGTAGGAGTGGGCATATGAATGAGGGGGTTTTGCACCCACCAGGTAAGAAATGATGAAGGCCTGGACTGGTGCAGTGATTGTCAAGAAAAAGAAGTAGTTGGATATGAGACCTCTTTTCTAGGAAGACTGCATAATAGGAATTGTGGATAAGTTGCCTTGGAGGTGGGTTGGGATAGTGAAGGACTCAGAGAAGGCTTCAGGTTTTAATTGTGAGTACTGGGAAGCTGGTGTTGCAACTTACGGAAGTGAGAAGGACTAGTGAAGGCATAAATTTAGGGTTGAAGATCAATGGACTGGTTCTGAACCAGTTTGAGAGACTAAAACTTCCAGTGAGGCCAAGGAAGTAATTGGACATGCAAGTGTGGAATCATGAAAGATGTTCCCAGCTCCATATCTTTCTGTGCATCCGCTACTGACCCCTACTGATCCCTCACATTCTCCCAAACCTTCACATTGACCCTCTAGGGCTCCTATACTGTGATCAATAAATGCACCATCCTTCAAATATTACCTCATCAGTGAAGCATGTCCTAATCCAATATAAAGCAACATATTTCCCCTCCTTGGCCATCACCATCTGGCTTACTTTCTATGTTTATTTGTTTGTTTGTTTCGCCACACTAGACGGCAAGTCCATGAGATCATTGACTTTGTTTTGTTCACCAGTGTATCCCTACAGTCGAGAACAGTGCCTTGCATGATTGGGTAGATGCCCAATCAATATTGTTGCTGGTGACTAGAAGCCCAATAATCTGGATTTTAGCCTCAATTATAACGTCGTGAAACCTCCCTGAGATTCTTCTTAGTTGTGAGGTGGGGATCTTAGTATCTGCCCTGCTAGCTCATGGAGCTGCTGTGACCATCAAGTGAATTATTGGACCCCATGGCTTAACTGTTAGACAGAAAGATTTTGACATTTTCATAGGCCATGGCCTCATGCCGAAAATGCAAAGCAGACTGCATGAAACTCAATAAGGGGATGTTTGACAATTTTCTATATGATTTCCATGGGGGAAAAATGGGGTGGGGGATGAGGGCCCTAAAGAAATGAGTGTGTTCTTATAGGGAGTTCTCTGGTGAGTTCTGATCTTAAAATGATCAGTATACAAAAGATGGAAAGAGGGGCTTAAAACTAAAGGTGAATACAAAGGAGTGGTGAGCATGGACAAGAATGGTCTCAGGGAGTTTGCGGCGAGAAAAAAAAAAGAGCTAAGGCTTGCAAAAATGTTAAGGACGAGAAGAATTGATTTGGGGGCATATTTGAAGCAAGAAGATAAATTACAGGATCGTGCCAACACATGACAGATTAAAAGCAGAACTTGGGTTTTAGTTTGTTTCCAGCAAAGAAAATGGTCTTCAGATTTGAAATAAGAAATCCTTAAAAATGAAACTTAAAGACCAAGGGAGGTATGAAAAGAGACAACATTTTGCTTTGTTAAATAATATTGAGCCCCCGAACCTGGCATAACTGTCAACTCAATCTCCTTCTCCATTTCTTGGGCCTTTTATTTTCTCCCCCAGGCTTGGCACTCAGGTTAGCTATTGAGTTCTGGGTGTATTTCCAGCCAGTTCTTAGCTCAGTCTGATGAAAGAGAGATTAGGGAACCACATCAGGTGAAGACTTGTTAGAAAGAATAACTCTGCTCTAGAGGGGCCTCTCCTGATCCTTATGATCAGGCTTGAAGAGGCATGACCAGCTGAGCATGTGCATGCTTGGTTGTGTGTATGTACGTGCACGAGGGTTATTTCTTTACAAGGGAGGTCAAGGGAGGTTTCTTCTGATGATAGGAAACTAGACTTTATTGTCACCATCTCCTCTGCCAGAGGTAGGAGAGTTTGGCGAACACAAGGGCTGTGGTTCCCCTGCTGCTAAGAAGCACAACATACACATACTTTTGGATTTTCCAGCCTCTTACTAAATACTCCAAGAAAAGTTGATAAGGCCTTGCCTTCTCTTCTGGGAGCCCCACAAAACATTTGTGAGATAGAGAAAACCCTGGGAAGGTTGTTGGAGTTAAACCCCAAATAAAAATTGCTAATCTTATTCAACAAAGTAATGTTTCTGCATCATTGTTCTTGGATAGCAATATTGACCATCTCAGATCATAGTTCTGACCTAATACAATGTAGCAAATTTAGCCTTTATCTTGGTCCTTAAAATGCTAATCCTGCATCAAGATCTCTCAATACCGTTTTTCCCTCAATACCTGGGAGGTCAGCCCCTGCTACTTTCCATGTCTTTTCCTTACTAGAAACAGAATCTAGTCTAGATTGTGGTCTGTCTGCCCTGCCTACTTGATCTTGCTGTGAATTCTCTATTCTTCCTGACTCCCTTTGAACGATAGTAGTTCTAAAACTTATAAATATGGGATTCCCAAACAACTGCCAGTAACCATTTGACTTTTTGACAGGCAGATGCTGAGTCTCATTCATCTTTCTAGCCTGGGGCAGTGAGCAGCTACAATGTTTATGGGAAGAAAAATCAGGAGACTAGAACAAGAGGCTAATCTTTGTTTCCAAAAAATGGCAAATTCCAACAAGTGAAATAGAGTTAAGTGGTGAAACCCTAAATAAATCCGTGCAATTTTGGTTTGTGGTACTTGGGAAAGAATGCCAGTCACCAAGTGAGTCATATGAAATTGACCTAATTCCCTGATTCCGAGGGGATAAGTCTCGGGGGTATAATATAGAGGTTGTCTATCTCAATCTTTTTAAAAACTATATATGTTTATATATACATATATATGTTATGTATGTATGTGGTAAATACAATTCTCCATTTTAACCATTTTTAGATGTACATTTCAGTGGCATTAAGTATATTCACATTGTTGTATGACCATCACCATCATCCAGCTGCAGAACTTTTTCACCTTCTCAAATTGAAAATCTACCCAGTAACTTCCCATTCTCTCTTCCCCCAGCTGCTGGCAGCCACTGTTCTACTTTGTCTCTATGCATTTAGTGACCCTAGGAACCTCGTATAAGAGGAATCATACAATATTTATTCTTTTGCTACTGCTTTATTTCACTTAGCATAAGGTCCTCAAGATTCATCCATGTGTAACATGCATCAGAATTTCCCTTCTTTTTAAGGCTGAATAATAGTATATCTCAGTTTTAAAAAGACAGAGTTTCTCCCACTATCCTATAGGAATTCAGACAGAGGGATGAGATATGGAGACATCACAGAATCCATGCATCTGGAGGAAGCTGTCTCGCGAAGTTCCACAATACTCTTGTCCAGGCTCTGCCCTGGACAACATTTCTAACAATGACTTAAGTAAGGCCCCAGGAGGGCTGCCAAGCTAATAACTTGTGAATGACACAAAATTGGGCCTAATAGCTCTTCCATCGAATGATGAGTACAGATTCAAAATATGTAGTATACTAAAATGGTCTACTGAAACAAAGGAGATGAAATTTAACAGCAATACATATAATTTACTAAAATTAGGCTAAGGTGCACATGCGCCTATGTGTGCATGCACAGAAGTGCATGAACAAACACACACACAACTGCAGAAGCACGGGATGGACTACAACTGCCTAAGAGCAGCACAACCAAGAGTTGTGGGTTTTAATTGACCACAGACTCAGTCTGAGTCAACAGTGGGATGTGGTTGCCAAAAAAGCAACTAATGTGATCCAGAGGGGCATTAATAGAAGCACGACATTCGGAGCAAGGCAGGAAATAGCTGGTCTGCAGGCCCTGATGGTTAGGCCGCCCCTGGAATGTTGTGCTCAACTGGGTACTGCAGTTTATGAGGGATATAAAAAAAAAACTGGAGGGCATTTGGCAGAGGGTGAATGGTCTGGAAAACGTGCTGCATAAGAAGCAGGAAGCAAACCAGGAAATTTAGCAGATAGAAAAGAGAACTTTGCAGGGGCCACACAGAGGGTGGCTTTGCAATTTGGAAGGCCTGCTTCTGTGTAGCATTAGGAAATGCAACCGTTACTCATGGATGGAAGTTCTGGGCAGGGTAATTTCTACTTAGAAAATAAACAACTTCCCTATAGTTGGACCTATCAAATAATAGAATGGGCTCTTTCAGGAATGAGTTGCTCATCATTGGAGGCAATTACTCAGTTGTTTTAGAATGGTGGTTCTCTTAACCACGTGTGGTAGCTCCTGCCTATAGTCCCAGCTACTTGGGAGGCTGAGGCAAGAGAATTGCTTGAGCCCAGGAGTTTGAGGCTGCAGTGAGCTATGATCACGCCACTGTACTCCAGCCTGGGTGACAGAGTGAGACCCTGTCTCTAAATTAAAAAAAAAAAAATTATTTTAGAAAGAACGGTGGTTCTCGGGGGCAATTTTGCCCCCAAGGGGATACTTGCCAATGTCTACAGACATCATTGATCTTCACAAATGGGGAATGGGAGGTGCTGCTGGCTTCTATTGGGATGCTGCTACAATGCACAGGATAGCCCCGGAGGTTGAATGATCCAGCTCAAGATATTAATAGTGCTCACCTCTGGCTGTAATCCTAGCACTTAGGGAGGCTGAGGCTAGTGGATCACCTACAGGAGTTTGAGACCAACCTGGCCAACATGGTGAAACCTTGTCTCTCTAAAAATACAAAGCAAAACAAAATAAACAAAACAAAAAATAGCCAGGCGTGGTGGCAGGCACCTGTAGTCCCAGCTATTTGGGAGGCTGAGGTCGGAGAATTGCTTGAACCCAGGAGGTGGAGGTTGCAGTGAGCTGAGATCACACCACTGCGCTCCAGCCTGGGTGACAGATCGAGACCCCATCTCAAAAAAAAAAAAAAAAAAAGTGCTGAGCTCAAGAAACTTGCTTTTGCTTTAGAAGGAATCCTATACTAAAATATTTTAGACCAGAGGACCAAGGCTGCTGGATCTGGCCTGCAGATTATTTTTTATTTTTATGTCATTTGCCAGCATTTAAGAATCCTGAGATTTAACATAAATATTTGGACTTCCAGACTCTTTTTTTTTTTTTAATTCCCGTATTTGGCAATGTCTGGCCCACCTGCCTGGAGGTGAGTAATTGCCTGGAGCTGAGTAGTTGGTGTCTCTTTTGAATGAATCAAGAGCTCTCTAGTTCATCACAGTCCTCACCTGATAACCTGTCTGACATTGCAGGCATTTGAGTTTGTGACCTCGTGTGCCTTTCATCCAGTGAATCTCAACTCTGCCGTGCATTTGATCACCTGGGGAGCTTTGAAAAACCCCAGTGCTGAGGCTGCACCCTCGACCAGTTACATCAGACTCTCTAGGGGTGAGACCCAGGCTTTGGTGTGTTTTATAGGTCTCCAAGATGGTTCCAAGGTGAAGGCAAGGGTAAGAACCACAATTGTAGATAATGTAACACTATAACCTGCAGGAAAAAGTTCTAAGGCAAGCTGACTCATACCCAGCAGATAGAACTTTCTAATAGTTAAAGAATTTAAGGCCGGGCACGATGGCTCATGCCTGTAATCCCAGCACTTTAGGAGGCCAAGGCAGGTGGATCACGAGGTCAGGAGATTGAGACCACCCTGGCCAACATGGTGAAACCCTGTCTCTACTAAAATAGAAAAAAATTAACCCGGGCGTGGTGGGGCGTGCCTGTAGTCTCAGCTACCTAGGAGGCTGAGGCAGAGGAATTGCTTGAACCCGGGAGGTGGAGGTTGTAGTGAGCCAAGATCGCGCCACTGCACTCCAGCCTGGCGACAGAGCAAGACTCTGACAAAATAAATAAATAAATAAATAAAATAAACAACTGATTGGGCTGCTTTGGAAGTGACCTCCTAAAGAAAACCTGACTTTGGGATGTCTGAAAGGGAGAGAGATGGAATGAAAGCAGTTTGTTACCCTGAATGTGGATGCTCTGGGGAGTATCCCCAAGTACCCAGGTCCAGGTACCATCCTGGAAGATTATAATCTAGTAAAGTCAGGTGGGCTGAGCAGGTATAAGTTGAAAAACCTCCCCAGATGATGAGTTTATAAGAGCTCTTAAAAGAGAACACTAAGTCAGACGGATGACCTCTACAAACCCCCAACCTCAACCTTGGCAATGACTCAGGTCCTTAAGAAAAAAATCTGTGTAAACCTTCAAATACACACTGAAATAGAAACATAAGTAACATAACCATTATGGGTTGGGGAGTATTTTTACTGAGGTTAAACTTGAAGCTGCAAGATTCTCTGGTTTGGTCTAACATTAAGGCCTAAAGGATGCCAGGAAATAACTGTTTTTTAGGTTCTAGCTCTTTTTCTGACACACTTGACATGTGATGCTTGCTTAAATAACCTCTCAGAAAGCAGCTTATGTACTTGTGTGAGAGTTCTTAGCTTCAAGCAACAGATATGATGCTTGATGCCGCCTGCTTTAAGCTAAAAGGAATTCTATTAAATGGATGACAGTGTAAGAAGATTTCTGAATATGTTTGCTTTAATAAAGTATGATACATCTATGCAATGGCTCATTTTAAAGCCATTAGAAACTATTAAACAGATTTAAACTTTTTGGTATGTAAAGATGTTCACAATAGTGGTCTTTGTGAGAATATTATGTTACACAAAAGAATATAAGCTATGATATGATTTATCTTTATAGTAGCATATTATATATATTGATAGTTATATACAAAACCTGGAAAAAAACTGAACCTCAACCTAAGCCTCATAACTTATTTAAAAAATATCACAAGGACAGAAAACGAAACACCGCATGCTGTCACTCATAGGTGGGAATTGAACAATGAGAACACTTGGACACAGGAAGGGGAATATCACACACCAGGGCCTGTTGTGGGGTGGGGAGAGGCGGGAGGGATAGCATTAGGAGAGATATCTAATGTAAATGACGAGTTAATGGGTGCAGCACACCAACATGGCACATATATACATATGTAACAAACCTGCATGTTGTGCACATGTACCCTAGAACTTAAGGCATAATAAAAATATATATATAAAAAAATAAAAATTAACTTAAAGTAGATCATAGTCTTAAATATTAAATATAAATCTATAAAAATTTTAGAAAAAAGAAAAATCTTAAAGATCTTGGCTTTTAGACTTAACACCAAAGGCATAACCTGTAAGAGGAAAGATTGATAAATCTGACCTCATCAAAATTAAAAACTTTTGCTTTGCAAAAGACCTCATGAAAAGAATGAAAACAAAAGCTGCAAACCAGGAGAAAATACTTGTAAACCACATATCCAACAAAGGACTAGTAGCTAGAATATATAAATGATTATCAATACTCAACAGTAACAAAAAATAAGATCAGAAAATTGGCAAGGACATGAAGAGACATTTCAACAAAAAGGACATACATTTGAAAAACAAGCATAAGAAAAGATGTTCAGCATCATTAGCCATCAGGGAAACATGTTAAAACCACAATAAGGTATCACCACACATCTATCAGAAAGGCTAAAATAAAAAACAGTGACAACATCAAATGCTGTCCAGGATGTGGAGAAACTGCACCACTCACACATTGCAAGATTGTATGGCTGCTCTGGAAAATAGCTTGGCTGGTTTTTTATAAGCTATTGGGTTGGTGCAAAAGCAATTGCACCATTGACTTTGCATTTTGGAAGGCCTGCTTCTGTGTAGCATTAGGAAATGGAACTGTTACTCATGGATGGAAGTTCTGGGCAGGGTAATTTCTACTTAGAAATTAGGTTGCTTTTGCACCAACCTAATAAACATGGAATTACTATTTTATCCAGCAGTTGAGCTCTTGGGCGTTCATTTATCCATGGAAATGAAAACTTATGTCCACACAAAAACTTATACACAAATATACATATCAGCTTTATTTGTAGTAGGGAAAAACTGGGAACAACCCAAATGTCCTTCAATGGGTGGATGATAAGAAGCTGTGATACACCCATACCATGGAATACTACTCAGCAATAAATAAGAATGAACTATTGATATGTGTCACAATTTTGATGGATCTCCAGGGAATTATGCTAACTGAAGAAAAGGCCAGTTCCAAAAGATTACATACAATATGATTTCATTTATGTAACACTGGTGAAAAGATGAAATTTTAGAAGTGGAGAACAGATTAGAAGTTAGGGATGGGGAGTGGGGCAGGAGAGAGGTGGGTGAAGTTATTAAAGGACACATGAAAGATCCTTGTGATGATGGAACTGTTCTGTATCTTGACTGTGATGGTGGATAAATGAACACAATAATACCATATTCAACTAAATACACACACAAATGAGCACAAGTAAAACAGGGGAAATCTGAATAATATCAGTGGATTAATGTCAAGATCTAAATTTAAAAATTAGCTGGATGCATTTGCCTGCATCTGTAATCCCAGCTACTCAGGAGGCTAAGGCAGGAGGATCGTTTGATCCCAGGAGTTTGAGGCTACAGGGAGCTATGATAGCATCACTGCACTCCAGACTCGGCAACAGAGCAAGACCCTGTCTCAAAAAAAAAAAAAAAAAAAAAAGGTCAATATCCTGGTTGTGATACAATAGTTTTCCAAGATGTCACCACTGGGAGAAATTGGGTAAAGGATACATGGGCTCTCCTTGTATTATGTTGTACAATTGCATGTGAATCTACAAATTACTCAAAATAGCAAATTGAATTAACAAAAAGAAAAATGGGTCAGGTACAGTGGCTGACGCCTGTAATCCTAGCACTTTGGGAGGCCGAGGTAGGCGGATCACTTGAGGTCAAGAGTTCAAGACCAGCCTGGCCAATATGGCAAAATCCCGTTGCCATCAAAAATACAAAAATTAGCTGGGTGTGGTGGCGGGGCCTGTAATCCCAGCTACTTGGGAGGTTGAGGCATGAGAATCACTTGAACCCTGGGGGTAGAGGTTGCAGTGAACTGGGATCACACCACTGCACTCCAGCCCAGGTGACAGACTGAGACTCTGTCTCAAAAAAATTCATAATAAAAATATAAAAGAAAAATGCATTGGCATATAAAGATGTCCACAATATAGGGTTTTGTGAAAAAATTAGGTTGCAAAGCAGAATATACTCTATGAATTATTTTTGTAATTTTGTATGTCTATATTAATGGTTACATATAAAATCTGGAAGGTTATGCTGAAATGATAACAGTCAATTCTTCAGGGTGACAAGATTGTGGGTAACTTTAATTGTAACTTTCTTTTATTTCCTTGAGTGTTCTATTGTTTTTTCTACTGGACACACGGACTCAAGGGTGGAAATAAGTAAACATTTTGAAAGAGAGAATAAAATGCTGTTGGGTAGTTCATAGAATTGCTGAGATGTCTGGAGAAAGGGAAAAGTGGAGACAAGCAAAAAAAGAGGCTGACCAGTAGAAATCTCTGGCCATATCCCCTCAAAAATGGTCTAGTTAGGGTACTGCTGCTGCTACCCCAGCAGTAGATGCAGCTTGCCATCAGCACCACCAGCAATGGACTCTGAAAGACCTCATTCTTCATGCTACCACTTGCCTTTGGAATGTTAATCTTGCTGCAGCTGCCACTGCCATGCAGACAAACACACACACACACAGCCACAAAGACACACACACACTGCCACACAGACACACACACACACTGCCTCCCCCCACCACACACACAAACAGTGGTGGGTGGAGACTCTCTGTAGTCCTTGCTTCCTTGTGTCTTTTGCTCCTGATTCAAAGACCAGAGCAGGTGCACAGACAATTCCTAACATTTTCAGGACTTAGAGCAAGAGCACAATTGAAGGCCAACCTACTGTATGCTTAAACATTTAGAAGTTATAAACCAAACCTAGGAAACTATTACATAAAATATGTTCTATAATATGCCTTCAGAACATCCTGAAAGGCCCAGTTCAAATGAAGGTGATGGCAGAGGGAGAGCCAGCCTGGTAGGTGGCTCAACCCCTTTCTCTTTCCACCACTGACTCGTTCTCCACTTTAAGTTGCCTTATACACAGGCATGTAAGCATCCAAGCACCATCCACACACTACCCCCATCCTGTCCCTGCAAACAGTCACTTCGTGGCCACCCTTTGAGCCTCAGGATATGCATGCAGTCCACCCTCTAAATAATGGATTTGGGGAGGAGACTGTACAGGCTTGGAAATGAATTGAAGCTGTTTGACCAGATATTCCAGGATCCAGGATACCTGGAATGTGGTCTATAAGGTGGGCGGGGGGGTCATAGATGAACACATCTCCTGGCCCTGTGGACTCCTCACCCCATGGGAAGGGACACAGCCAGAGTCTGGATTTCCCTAGCTGCAAGGGAGTCCAGGAAAGTGAAATCTGACACTTTTCAGCTTAAGTTTTGCCTGCCACCAAGACTTAGTGTAGGGAATTCCATAAACATAGGAAAGGTGCTCAAAGCTGAGCAGCTTAAAAGAACAAATGTCCACTATGATATTATCCAATTGTCGGCTCAGAAATTCATAGATTGATGATGATGACAATGCTATTGATCACAATAAAGGCTAATCTTTTTTGAACATTCACTTCTATCAGGCAGCATGCAAATCTCTTTACACTTTTTACTCTCATGACAACTCTAAGACATAGTCCCTTTTGTTATTGCCACCCCCAACAGAGATAAGAAAACCGAGATGGTAAGAGGTTAGATCACTTAGTCAAGGTCACTTGGGTAGCAAGTAGCACAGACAGGCTTGAATACAAGTACGCCTGGTTCCAGGAACTCCAAGGTTTACCTCTACACTGGACATCCTCTAGAGAGTAGGCTGGTAGAGATCACCTCCAAATCAACATATATGTTAGCAGCTATCTGCCTTAACTATAGAAAACCTGACCAATGCTGCCTACAAATGTTTGATTCTGAACCAGAAAACCCATTAGGATGAGTTCACTGGATGGTGAAAACATCCTAGGGTGCTCTGTAAGCTGAGTTCAATGATACTTTAACACTGTTAGCCTGCTACCCTCTCCTCTCACCAGCCTTCTTTAGGACCAAGGATTCACAGAGGTTGAAGTTGCAGAGATAGGACTGAGGAATCCCAGTAGAAACTGAAAAAAACATGGTGAGTGACTGGGAGGTGAACATGTGTTACCCTCGTGGTGGAGAGAAGGCAGGCATTCTCTGGTCTCTTTCTTTTCTTCTCCCCCTCTCCACACTCCAAGTGTAGGATTAGGGTGGGATGCTTTTAGGGATTATTAATAAAGAACAGATTTTTCAGTTTTGCAGGAAGATAATAAGAGATGATAGAACCTTTCATAGCTGAGGCATTTTAGAGGAATTTAGTTTGGGGGCACTTGAGCAGAGTGGTTGAGGGGAGGGTGAGGTAAGCCAGGTTCTACTGGGGATACTGGCATTACCTTGCTGCTTAAGGATAGATCCTAGGCAAAAGTTTCCCAAAGCTGTCTTCCCATTGGTATCACCTGGTGCACTTTTTAGAAATACAGCTTTTGAGCTGTGATTCAGACCTACCAAGTTGAAATCTCTCAGGGAGATTTGTTGGTCAATAGATGGTTAGCCTGGTTTAAAGGAAAAAGGATCCAAAATCATATTCAAGCTTACTTTTGGGTCCAGCTAAGATAGGAAAAGAGGCATATAAAGGCTCTCACTAGAAATAAAAGCAAACATTGGGCTAGAGCAATGTTTCTCCAAGTGTGGGGTGTTTATGAGTACCAAGATAATATTAGGCATCACACAGCCATCAATTCACAAAGAAAGTTATTCTTTTACAAACCTCTTTCAGTCCTTCTGATTACATCAAGAACTATCAGTCTGGTGCTAAAATGTCTTTAACGCCTCTCTTGCTTATTCCTCTTCTAAACAAAGAGAAAGCAAATCTCAAATTCAGCTTCTAGCAGATAACAGGATCTAAAGAATGTTATAACATTGTGTTGTCTGTATTGAATGTGTGGTTTTTTAAAATTATACTTTAAGTTCTGAGATACATGTGTGAAAGTGTTTTTAAAGATTTTATTTCTTGATTACCTTTTAATTGTCACATAATAATTGTACATATTTATGGGATACAATGTGATGTTTTGATACATGTGCACCTTGTGTAATAATCAAATCAGGGTGTTTAGCATGTCCATCACTTCATACATTTATCATTTCTTTGTGGTGAGAACATTCAAGTCTTCTCTTCTGGCTATTTTGAAATATGCAATACAATATTGTTAACCATGCTCATCCTACTGTGGAACAGAACATTAGAACTTATTTTTTCTATTTAATGTAACTTTGCATGCATTGAGCAATCCCTCTTTATCCCACTTCTCCCCTTCCCTTCCCTGGTGACCATTATTCTACTCCCTACATCTATGTGATCAATTTCTGTAGATTCTACCTGTGAGTGAGATCACGCTGTATTTGTCTTTCTGTGCTTGGATTATTTCACCTAACATGATGTCCTCCAGGTTTATCCATGTTGCTGCAAATGACAGGATTTCATTCCTTTTATGGATGAGTAGTATTCCATTATGCATATATACCACATTTTCTTTATCCATGAATTCACTGATGGACACTTAGGTTGATTCCATATCTTGAATATTATGAATAGCACCATGCTCCTAGTTATTGGGAGAATTAATATTATAAGAATGTCTATACTACTGTAGTGATCTACAGATTTAGTGCAGTCCCTATCAAAATACCAATGACATTCTTCACAAAAATAAAAAAAAAACTTAAAATTCATATGGAACAACAAAAGACCTCAAATAATCAAAGCATTCTCGAGCAAAAAGATCAAAGCTGGCAGCCTCATACTACCTGACTTCAAATTATATTTCAAAGCTATGATAGCCAAAATAGCATGGTACTGACATAAAGATAGACACATCGACCAGTGGAGCAGAATAGAGAACACAGAAAAAAATCCGCCAACTTACAGCCAGCTGACTTTTGAGAAAGGTACCAAAAACACAAAATGGAGAAAAGGCAGCCTCTTCAGGGGTTCTGAGAAAACTGTATTCACATTCAGAAGAATGAGGCTAGACCACTATCTCTCAACATGTACAAAAATCAACTCAACATGAATTAAAGACTTAAATGTAAGACCTGAAACAATAAAACCCCTGGAAGAAAACATAAGAGAAATGCTTCATGGCTGGTCCAGGCAAAGATTTTTTAGTAAGACCTCAAAAGCACAGTAATGAAAGCAAAAATAGACAAATGAGATAACCCCAACCAAAAAGCTTCTTCACAGCAAAGGAAATAATCAACAGAGTGAAGAGGCAACTTAGATAATGGTAGAAAATATTTGCAAACTATGGATCTGACAAGGGATTAATATCCAGAATATATAAGAAATTCAAATGACTCAGTAGAAAAAGAATCTGATTAAAAATGGACAAAAAATCTGAATAGATATTTCCCAAAAGAATGCATACAAATGGTCAACAGGTATTTGAAAAAAATGCTTAACATCACTAATCATCAGGGGAATGCAAATCAAAACCACAATGAGATACCATCTCACACCTGTTAGAATGACTATCATCAAAAAGACAATAAAAATGCTAGTATGGATGTGGAGAAAGAGGAGCACTTATATACTCTGGGTGAGAGTGTAAATTGGTAATGCCATTATAGAAAACATATAGAAAAGTATATAGAACATTATAGAAAACATATAGAAAAGTATAGAGGTTTCTCACAAAATTACAAAATAGCTGGATGTGATGGCTCATGCCTGTAATCCCAGCACTTTGGGAGGCTGAGGTGAGCAGATCACAGAAAGCCAGAAGTTTGAGACCAGCCTGGCCAACATGGTGAAATCCCATTTCTACTAAAAATACAAAAATTAGCCAGGCGTGGTGGCTTATGTCCGTAATCCCAACTACTTGGGTGGCTGAGGCACAAGAATTGCTTGAACCAGGGAGGTGAAGGTTGCAGTGAGCTGAGGTTGCACCACTGCACTCCAGCCTGGTGGCAGAGTGAGACCTTGTCTCAAAAAAATAAAAAATAAAAAACAAAAAATAGAACTACCATATGATCTAGCAATCCCACTATAGAACATATAGTCAAAGGAAATATATCTAATATGTTTTAAAGGTTACCTTCAATTTTGGGAAATGAGACTGCTGTTTTATTTTGAGTAATGATAAGGTTCACTTTTGAAAAATCATGCACATATGTATTTTAGAGTCAGATAACATTAAAAAGTTACATAAATAATAATACTATTTGTACATTGGTGGGGGAGAAATCATGAAGGTGCAATGTGAATGACTGAAGTTTGGGAAACATTGGAATATTCCCAAGTCCCCGTTTTCTCTCTCTTGGTAATCAGACTGCAGTGGAAAGAGTACAGAAAATTAGACTCCCAATAAACAGTAGCCACGTATTTTCTTCTTCTTTTTTAAGTCTTTCATCTCATACTCAGAAAGAGGGACTCCAGACATTAACACATCACTTCCTTTAATATGTTAATACATTATCTGAAATGAACTATAGTCCTTGCAAGCTCACAATGTCATTAGATAGGTTGAGGAGGTTGGGAGTCAGAGACAGAGCCGTGGGGGGGATTAGGGAAGAGGCAGTTGCTGATGAAAATAAAAAAGCCTTTTCATGGTCTGCAGCTAAGCCTCAAGCCATCACTGTGTGAGCAAGGAAGTACTAGAAAGTTGTTTGTGTGAAATGGAGTGTAAACTGCAAACGTGTTATTGAGGTGGAGGAGAGGGGAACAGAGACTGAAGGAGTAGAAATGGAAAGCATGGACAGAAGGAGGGACCCACTTAGGAAGCATTAGCACCCCCTGCAAGTGGGAGACATTGTAGGAGTTTGGCTGTCCTTATTTATACAATACCAGATAAGGCTGCAGTTCACACTCTGTGTGTTTGCTGCCGCATCTCCATCAACAGATGGAGGTAATAAAGAGGCTAAAAATGGAAACGTGAACTGGTGTGTAGCTTTGTTGTGGCAGTTTGTCACAGAACAGTCAAGAATCCCTTGCTGGTAAGTGTGGTTGTCAAGGTCACCCATGACCTCTTTGGTATTAAATCTAATAGACACTTGGCTGGCTGGGCTGTAGCATGGCCAGGGAGGCCAGTCTCTTGGGGCATGAGGTTGGCCGCTGCCCATTTGTGATCAGTTGGACTCAAGCAATGGCATGGCTTCCCTGGGGTTTCTTGAGGGCTGTTAGTTCCAGCTTTGGTCAATAGTCTATATAATTAATCAACTTAAAGGGAGTGCTGGTTAGCAATGGTTCTTGACCCTGGCTGCACATTAGAATCACCCAGGGAGCTTTAAAAATAATACCAATTCCTAGGCCTCACCCAGGACCAATTGAATCAGAATCTTGGGAGGAGGAGGAAGCCTCAGATATCAGCAGTGTTTTAAAGCTCCCCAGGTGATTCTAATGTGCAGCCAGGGTTGAGAATCACTAGGTTAGATCATTAAGGGGCCAAGTTCAGACACACGTGCCTAATACCAGTCATGTATTGGTTCTCTTCCCAGTCAACTCTGAATTGGGATAGGGGGTTGACTTTGAGAGAACAAGAGACCGTAATTTATTTAAGCAATAACCAGTTAATGCAGCATTAAGATTGCTTCCAATTTTATTTATATAATGTAACAAACACTAACCTTATGCATAAACCTTACTTTGGGAGGCCAAGGCGGGTGGATCACGAGGTCAAGAGATTGAGACCATCATGGCCAATATGGTGAAACCCTGTCTGTACTAAAAATACAAAAATTAACTAGGCATGGTGGTATGTGCCTATAGCCCCACCTACTCAGGAGGCTGAGGCAGGAGAATCACTTGAACCTGGGAGGTGGAGATTGCAGTGAACTGAGATCGCACCACTGCACTCCAGCCTGGCGACAGAGCAAGACTCTGTCTCAAACAACAACAGCAACCACAACAACAACAAAACCTTTGTACGTATCTATAATCTATTTTTTGGGGGTACACTTCTACCCTGAGTGAAAAGGTATGAATACTTTCTAATGTGTGTTATACACACTGCTGAATTGTCTTCCAGAACTACTGCTCCAATGTAAACACTCAAGTATGTATGAGTGTGCCCTTTTTATATAGGTTTGATAGCCTGGAGCTTATCATTTAAAAAATATTGGCCAATTTGATAGGTAAACTCTATTGAACATTAGTTTATCTTGTACTTCTTTAATGTCCAAGTTTCTCATTTGTATATTAGTCATTTCTTCTTTTCTGAAATGGCTACTTATATGCTTTGACCATTTTCCCATTGTGGTGTTCATTTTTTCTTACTGATTTTTTAAAGACTTTACATATTAAGGCTATTAAACTTTGTCATATGTTGCTGATATTTTTCTTGGTGTCATGAGTTTTTAATTTAATTTTATTATTATTTTTTAATATACAGATGTAAAGTGTTTACGTAGTCAAAATTTACCATCTTACCTTTATGGTATCTTCCACTGCTTTTATGTTTAAAAAGCTCTTTATCTCAGAACGTTCTTATAATATTTTATGGGTTAATTTCTTTTCTTATTATTATACTTGAAGTTCTAGGGTACATGTGCACAACCTGCAGGTTTGTTACATATGTATACACGTGCCATGTTGGTGTGCTGCACCCATTGAGTCGTCATTTACAATAAGATTAAATGTTTCAATTCATTTGGAATTTGTTTTGTTTTGGCAAGCAAATTGCCTCAACTCCAACAACCAAAAGCCTACCCCATCACATATTTAACAAATACTGAAGTCTTATTACTTGACTTTCTTTTTCGTCCTTTTGATCAATTTGTGTATTCTGTCTTAGGCTAATACCACACTGTTTAATTATCATGACTTTATAACTTATTTTAAGATCTGGGAAAGTACAACATTCTTCTTTTTATTTTCAAAAGCATTTTGTCTATACTTTAGATTCTTTTTACATAAATATCATTCCTAAAAAATCTTACAAAAACATTATAAAATTAAAACATGTTAAGACCATATTGTTTGTAAATATTGACAAATGGATCTATGGAATCAAAGAGAGAGTCCAGAGATTAGAAACATAGCATTTTATATCAGCAAGAAAAGAGAATATCATTCAGTAATTGATTTTGGACAATTACTTATACAATTGGAAAAAAATTAATGCACTACTTCAGATTATAAACAAAAGTAAACTCCAGGAAAATTGGTAAAGTCTGTGAAGAGTCAATTGACAAACCAGAAATCAAGTATGGTCATGAAACATATAAAAAGATTCTCACCCTTGGTGATAGGGAAATGCAAATAAAAGCAACAATTTGATATCATTTTTTCTTCCATACGATTGGCAAAATTATTTTTAAGATATGATTTCTTAATATGTAGAATTGTTGAGGTTGGGGTGATATTGCTGGGGTGGTGTGGATTAGCATAGCTATCTTGGAAGAAAATTTGGGAGAATCTATTAAAATTAAAAATATGTATACCCTGTGACCCAGTGAATCTTCTTCAGAGACACACTGCCACGTGTACACTGTAAGGAAAATATAAGCAGGCCTCTACCAGTTTCTAAAATATTGAAATGCTTCTCCTTTGGTTGGTAGATAGCCCCAACCTCAGGTCGTTTAAGTGCCCTTGACCCTCACTCCCTGGACCGCTTCAATCCCTTACCCTTAGCCCTGCACTTTTCTGTGATCCAGCAACTAGAGGTAATGACTGGCACAGAGGGACCCTCCTCTGGCCATAGGGTCAGGGTCTGTTCTAATTGGCTGGGGATATTTTGACTCATCCTTGTTGTTAAAAGATGCTTATTGAAGCATTGTTGTTAGAATAACAGAGTATAAACAACCTGAAGCAGAAACTGCTAGCTGTCTACTTCCTATCCACTTCTTTTTCAAAACAACAGGACCAATGAACACTACTGCCCATCAAAAGAGTACACACCCTAGCTTTCCTTGTGGCCAGATGTGGCCATGTGGTTAAATTCTAGCCAATGAAAGGTGATCAGACATTTGTGTAGACTTCTGGGAAATCCTCTTAAGGGGGAGGAAGAGTACCCTTCTCTGCTTCCTCCATGCAGTCAACAGGATTGGGGATGTGATTGTGAGCATGTCAGGTGCCCATCTTCAACCATAAGGAGGTGGGATACATCCAAGGTTGCAGAGAGATGGAAGAAGCATGGGTGCCTGATAACTTCATAGAGCTGCCATACAGACCCAGATTGCTTCCTTTTGTACTTCCGTTAAATGACATAGAAACATTTACATCCTAGTCAAACTGCTATTGTTTTGGGATTTTCCATTATATGCAACCAAATCTAATCCTAAAGGAAAAGGATAGAAAGTTAAATGCCCATGAACACTGAAATGGATATATAAATGACAACACATAAATAAATATAAACTGGAAATAACTTGAGGTATCATATATGCGATGAAAATACCCTGAAGAGCCTAAGTTAAATCTATAGGCATTAACATGTTCAGTGAAAAAAGCAAGTTGCAGAATACCCTCATCATGTGTGTACACTCCTAGCAAAACCCCAACAAAATATGCTGAGTTTAAAATTTTTCTATTTTTTTCCATACATGAAGGCATAGGAAAGAGATTAAAAGTATACTACCTAAACTGTAACAGTGTTAATAACTTTTGGGGAGAAGAAGAGAGCACAAAAATTGCTGGGGATTGTTGGTCAAAGGGCACCTTACCTTTGGCTGCACTATTCTACATTTTTACAAAAGGACTGAGTCATGTACTACTTGTATAGTACAAATTAATTAGATTTCCCTGCTACCCACTGGCTGACCTTCTTAAACTGTTTACTTGCTCATTGCTTGCCACCTGCAGGGTCCACATTTGAAAACCACCAGAGCTGAAGACTCAAAACTGGAGGAGTTGCCTCTTTGGTACAGAGAGATTAACTCAAGGGCCACCACCTGAGTGCTTTTTGTCGGTGAAGTTCAAGGTTCTTTCAGAACACTTCTGTCACATAAATTGTATTTCTCACCATACCACCATGTCTAAAGGAATGAAATAAAGGTATTCATTTACAAGGACAAAGAAAGTGAGAGGATGCAATGGAAAATGTAAGATTACCATAAAATGTTGGAAGCATTACCCAGCATAGCAGACAAGTAGGTTGCAGCTGACTGCCTACAGTAGGAAATATTGCCTCAGAAACCCTCAAAAGTCTCAGCACTTGGAGGCATCAGGTACTGTGGGAAGCAGGAAAGAGGCACAAAGTTGAGCAGTTGGACCCCGCATGTATCCCTTGCCATGCACGCAACCAGAAAACAGTGCCACTCACTCTGTAGTCACTTATTCTACAGGAAAATTGATTAAAAGGAGCTTCAGACTGGGAGACTTCAAACATGGTGGTGGGAAAAGTCACAGTGTTAGCATGAACCAAGAAGAATTAGGTTAAAATCATCCTCTTATGTAGTATTTATTCATGGATCCCATGCCGGATTCTTCTGATTATTTTTCATTTTCAAATGGGGTCAGTTCTTAGTCTGCTTGTTGCTTAAGAATAGTGTAGGGTCAGGGTGGAGATGAGTGATCTGGGCAGTTGGCAGTATTATTTTGGCTTATTGTCCTAAAAATCTTCTTACCAGGTTGACAAGTCTTTAGCTCCAGGAATAGATCTTCTATTAGAGTGATATTAGAAGTCATAGAGGGCTTTAAATAGAAGGATTCCTCTTTTTGGGACTAGACTTTAGGAAGATCTGTTAGAAGACTATATCAGTCAGCATCTGCTCAGGAAAACAGAACAGCTCTAGGTATTTCAAACGGAAAGGATGTAATAGAGGGAATTGGTCCCAAAAGTGATGGAAGGGTTGGAGGAGCCAAAAGGGGAGAACGAAGTTACTTAAAAATTAACAACTGCAAAAACCACGCCTAGACTGAAGGATCAAAGGGAAAGTGGTGTTAACAGAGCCCATGGCTGCTACGTCACTGTGATAGCTGGAGCATCTGCTACTGTTACAGCTGCCTTAGGAACCATGGCCACATCCGCCTTGCAGGAAGCCAAAAGGTCACACTTCCGCTAACATTGCAGGATCCCGGGGCACCCAAAATTGACTGAGAGGTAGAGGGTCCATTACACCTGTGGGAGCCAGGACCTATGAATTCTGTGCTGCTGAAGCTATAGGAATGCCCACTTCAACCACCATGCCACATGAGAAGGAAATGATAAGTCTGCACATAGCCACCCCTGCTGTTGCTGCTAATGCTATATGAGATATCTCTAGAAGTAAAACATGATTTCTTCCTTCATCTATTTTTCAGTCTTCTGCCAGGACCTCCTGTGGGTGAATCTAACTGGAAAACCAGCTGGCCAAAGATTCTGGGAAATGTAGTTTTCAGACTGCCAGCATCTTGCAATTCAAAGGAAAATATGAAAGAGTGGGAATAGAACCCAGAGGAAAGAAATGACTGACAGTAGCTATTGCAGGAATTTAGATGAGAAAGGATAGTAACTTGGACCAGGCTGTCGGCAATGGAGACTGTGAGTCAGTCAAATTCAGAAAAATAGTCCCACTTTATCCAAGAGAGATATGTTCCAAGACCCCCAGTGGATGTCTGAAACCGTGGATAGTACTGAACTCTCTATATACACTATGTTTTTTCCTATATATACATACCTATGATAAACTTTATAAATTAGACACTGTAAGAGATTAACTTATCTAAAAACACAAACAATAACTAATAATAAAATATAATGGTTATAACAATATGTCAACGTCACTACTCTTGTGCTTTGGGGTCATTATTCGGTAAAATAAAGGTTACTTGAACACAAGCACTGTGATGCTGCAACAGTTGGTCTGTTAACCAAGAAGCCTATTAATGATGAATGGGTGGGGTAGCATCTACAGTGTGGCTATGCTGAACAAAGGCATGAATCACGTCCCAGGCAGGACAGAGCTGGATAGGGAGAGATTTCATTATGCTACTCAAAATGCTGTGCAATTTAAAACTTACAAATTGTTTATTTCTGGAATTGTTCGCTTAATATTTTCGAACCATGGTTGACTGTGGGTAACTGAAAATGCAGATAGCAAAATTGCAGTTGGGGAGGGACGACTGTATAGACTTTGAGGGGAGAATCAACACAGGATTTGCTCACAGATCAGGTGTGGAGTATGAGAAAGAAAGGAATCAGGACTAACTCTAGACTTTTCTTGGCCTGAGCAAATGAAGATTGGGATTATCATTTATTTACATGACTGAGATTATGAACAAAGCAGGCTTTAGGTAACTTGTAAGAGTTCAGTTTGGGACATGTTTATCTGAGATGTCTATTAAGCATCCAAGTAGAGATGCTGAATAGACAGTTTAGGGAAAAGAAGATATGAATTTGAGACTCAGTAGCATGTAAATGGTGTATCAAGCCATGAGACTTGTAATATCACTATGAGAATGAATGTAAGTAGCAAAGAGATGATGTCTCAAGACTAATCCCTAGGATACTACAAGTTAGGGGTCAGGGAGGCAAAAAGAAATCATCAAAGGAGACTTAGAAGGAGAAGTAGAGAAGAGATAGAAACACTGGAAGAATTAGGCATCTTGAAATCCTGGTGAACAAAGCATTTCAAGAAGAAAAAAGTGTCACCTGTGTCAAATGCTGCTTTTAGGTAGGACCAATGAGGATTAAAAATTGACTTGAGTTCAACAACATGGAGTTCATTGGCGACCTTGAGAAGAACAATTGTAGAGGAGAGGGTAGAGGTGGGAGCAAAAGTTGATTGGAATGGGTTCAGGGCAATCGGGAGCACTAAAGATCATTCTTTTGAGGAGTTGAGCTGTAAAGGGAAGCATATTAATAGAGCACTAGAAAGGCAGAGGTGAGGTCAAGATAAGGTAGTTTCTTTTCTTTTTAAGATGTCACAAATAACAACATGTATGCTGATGAGAAGGACCCAGTGGAGAGGGAAAATTGATGATAAAGGAGGGAAAGTGAAGGATTTCTGGGGTCATGTCCTAGAGAAGACAAGAGTGGATTGGATGTGTATACAAGTGGAAAGTTTGGCTTTATCTAAAAACACAGATAATAAAATCATATTAGTAGGCACTTGCAACAACATGGGTGGAATTGGGGATGACTATGTTAAGTGATCTTCAGCCACAGAAAGACAAACATCTCATGTTCTCACTGATTTGTGGGATATAAAAATCAAAACAATTGAACTCATGCACACAGAGAGTAGAAGGATGGTTACCAGAGGCTGGGAAGTGTAGTGGGGTGTGTGTGGAGTGGGGAAGGTGGGGATGGTTAATGGGTACGAAAAAGTAGCTGGAAAGAATAAATAAGACCTACTATTTGATAGCCCAACAGGGTGACTATACTCAATAATAACTTAATTGTACATTTAAACATAACTAAAAGAGTGTAACTGGATTGTTTGTAATACGGAGGACAAATGCTTGAGGGGATGAATACCTCATTCTCCATGATGTGATTATTACATATTGCATACCTGTATCAAAACATCTCATGCGCCCCATACATATATACACCTACTGTGTACTCATAAAATTAAAAAATAAAAAAACAAACGGACCATAACAAAATCATACTAACAAGAGAGAAAATAAAGTATATGAACACAGATGCAAGTAGGTGAATAGAGGTGGTCGTAAAAATTCTCTTCTGATTTCTTCTATTTTACCAGTAAAGTAAAGGCAAGGCCATTGGCTGATGGGGATAGTGGAGAAAGCGTTAGAGGTTTGCAAAGAGGAGGGAGGGTGCTAAGTAGCTATATAGAGCCTGAGAATGAATGGACTAGGAAACATAGTATGATTGCTAGGAAGTGTTAAGGGCCCTCTTGAGAACAGAAATGATGAATTTTAAGTGGGACTAGTCGTCGTGCTTGTACATTCGCTGTGTTCGGTTGTGCGGGTGCAGACATTGAGTGGGAAGAAAGTTGATCTTAACCCAAGAAATACAGCACAGTGAGAGAGGGTCAAGGAGTTGATGGTTATAAGCGAAAAGTTGATTATCGTGTTTATCCATGGAATCTTGACTGAATAAAGAGGGAAGAGAGGACATGAAGGAGGTGATCAATAAACAGAGAATTTGGTCCTTTAAGATAAGTTGTACCATGTCCTCATGGCTAAAATTGTTGTCCTTCAGGCAAAGGGGTGTTTGAAGGTATTATCTGTCTATTTATCCAATAAGCACTTATTGAACACCTGCCATGAGCTATGTCCAGAGAGGATATTTGGTTTCTTCCCTAGAAACATTTAAAATACCAAGGAGATACATTGGATTCAAAGCAAGAGGGGTCTTAAGTGATTACTGAGAATAGAAAATGATTTTATTTTGTTTTTAATAAAATTTTCAAGTTGGTTGAAAGATGTATGTCTAGTTGAAAAGTACATATCTATATCAGTCGAAATGGCTTAAGCCAAAAAAATTTATTGATGGATGTAATTGAAAAATGTTCAGCATGATAATGGCTAATGTTTATTGAGGGCCTATTGTTAGCCAGACTGTGTTCTAAGTGAATGACATTTATTACCCTGTTAAATCCTAGCAGCAGAGCCAAGATTTGAACCCAGGCAGTCTGCTTCCAGAGACTGCACTCCTAACCACTATGCTTTACTGACTCTTAAAGAGAGAGCTTTAGGATCCAGGGATTCAAGCATTATTTCAAGACAGCCTTTCACTGTCACTCTGCTTACTTCTGTACTGAGTTAATGCACATGCAGGTTAGATTTTCTCCATTCGTGGTAGCTGCAGACTCACATCATCCTTACATCTAGCATTTTCAGTATAAAGTTATTTTCTCTTTCTAAAAGTACTAGGCTCATTATTACATAAGTCTGTGTTTAATGGCATAGAATAGAGTCACACTATTACAAAGCTGAAAAAAATCAAAACTTTACAAAACAGTAGGTATGGGCTGAGCCATAAGCAAACAAACATACAAATACATTTATAATTGGAAGGATGTAAATAAAATATTAGCAATAGTTATTTCTGGGTGTTATGATTTAGAGGCCCTTTTTTCTTTTTTCTTCTCAGTATTTTCATTGTTTCTACACTGAAGATATATTACCTATATAACAAAAATGTTAAAGGGAAACAAAAAAATCAGTACAAAACAATAAAGATATCTCCCTATATTGTTCTCTATAGCTAGATATTCTTCCATTCATTCCATCCTATACCATTAAGGTCTGTATTTTAGAAAATTGATGACAATTGTGCTCACCTCTGGTTCAGTAGTGTCATTTTTATCTGCTTCCAGATAAAAGGAAAATTAGGGGAGAGGGTGCATTACTAGGTCAGCCCTACTGTATTATTGTGCAAGTGAACAGGCTTAGTATCATCTTTGCCATTACAAATAATCCATGCTGGATATATTTGGAAATGAAATGTTAGTTCTTCCTTGGAAGCCCCAATGTGGGTAATAGTTAGTGGTCCATCGAAGAAGGAGAAGGGGATAAAGAAACCAAGGGAGGAGTCCCAACATGAATATGAAGCCCAAATTCCAAGAGCTAGACTGAGTTGGAACTTGTCATTTTGTCCCTCTCCCCAAGGAGTTCACAGTTGCATGAAGAAGACAAGATGGTAAGGTTGGGTGAGATAAGATAGTGTGGTTTAAATAATGCAGGATAGGAGGTGGAGGTGCTAAACAGTACTGACCCATGAGAAGATTATAAGATGAGTAAACCTGATCCTGGATCTCGCCATTAATGCTTTTTTTGAACTAATTTCCCCCTCCCTCAGCCTGTAACATCTGTAGAACATGGAAAATTCAACCTACTTGAGACTTTCCTTATTTATAAAATAGGGATAATAATAATAATGCCTACTTTATTGGTTTATTGAGAGTATTAAATTAGGTAATGCATCTAAATGCACCAGTCCATGGTGCAGAGTAAATGCTCAATAAATGGTACCTATTATTTCTGGCAAAAACAGAAGTCACCTACATGGAGAATAACAAAGCGTTTGGAATCTTATAGAGTTCTTAAAAATCAACCACGTCTCCGGTCTTCTAGATTTGGATCATTTCTACAGGCAGTATCTGGAAGCCCCTTGAGCTTTTACCCTCTGATTTTATCCAAAGAATGAAGCACAACTGAAATCTTCTCTCATTCTCGCTCTCAACCTCTTTCCTAAATGTAGCAGATATATGCACATCCTCTGATTCAGATGCAAACTTTGTACCTCACAGACCCTGCAGACCATGTGGCTCCACTTCACTGTCCTTTGCCTCATAGGAGTCACCCTCTTTGGGACATTTTCTCACATTTTTGCAAAACTCTGCTTTAGGGAACAGATTTGAAGCTTACACACTGAAATAAAACTGAATAACAAGGCTTGATTAGGCCCAAAGACTGAAGGGGAAGAAAATTTCCTGTTTTATGATTTTAAATTCAAAGTCTTGAATGCAGGGCATTAGAGTGGGAAGGAAGATTCAAGAGAATGCTAATGTGAAAGAGAAATGGACTCAGAAAAAGAAAAGAAAGAGAGTGTAATGTGCTCTGTGGTTGCTATTCTATTTGAGCCCAGTTCTCCAGCCTTCTTCTTAATTCTGTGAGCTACCCCAAAGTTCCTTTCCTGTGTAAGATATCCCAAATCTCTTTTTTTCACTTCTAGTAACCCTTACTGTTTCATAAATAAAGAGCAATGGCAGTTAAGAATGAGAAGCAAAATAAATAAGATACAAGAAAAGTAGAGAAGTTGAAGAAAGTAACTGGCCTATGACTGTCTCAAATTTGGAAGGGTTGCAGTCCTGATACATGCATATCCTTCAAAATAAGCCCCCCCCCACCTCCAACACTTTTTATTAAAATGGTATCTATTCCTTGCAACGGAGGGAGCAACTCTTTTTGTTTGTTTGTTGTATTGGTCAGCACTCTTTCACTTGCAAGTGCTAACAGAAAGATAGCTAATCACTGCAGCAATAAAGTCCAGGGTCCATGCATTCCGCATGGCTAGATTCAGAGGTTCAAAGGATATTATCCGGAATCTAATTCTCCCTCCATCAGTTCTGCTCTCCTCTTTGTTGGCTTTATTGTTGGTTTCTCCTCTTGATAGCAGAGATGACCATTGGAAGCTTCAGGCTTATTTTAGATTAATTCATCATCTCAGAAAAAGAAGTTTCTCTTTTCCAATAGTTTTCACAAATGTTGTGTGGTTTATTCTCACTAGAAAGATTTGAGTTACTTTCAGTTCTTGAAATATAATTAGAAAGTGATGATGTCAGGCTTGGTCATATGCCTGTCTTTGAACTATGTTCAACCCATACAAACCACATGGGAATAAAAGAGGGAAAACTGTTTGTCCAAGGATGGCAAGGATTACTAGTAGTCCTCCATAACCATTCTTTAGTTCTTTCTTGATACCAAAATCTCAGAGTGTTAGCCAGGCATACAGCCATCCAGAATCAAGACTGCATTTTGAAGCATCTCTTGAAGCTAGAAAGTCAAATGATAAAATGCTGTCAAATTGAATACGAGTTGAAATAATACAGGCAACTTCCAAGAAATGTCCTTAAACAGATATGGCATGTCTTTACATATTTACTAATGACCAGAATGTGAACATTCTGGCTGCAGATGAATAAGTCATTGTAGACTATGTGGTGACTTTAGAATGGAGGAAATGCATGGTAGAGTAACAAGATAGAGGGAGCCTGGGTCCCAAACACTTTGGAGCTTCCATACAAGCCCTAAAGTACCTTCATCTGGACTTTCATGTGATTACAAAAATAAACATATACCTTGCTTAAGTGGGTGTTAATTGACAAACTACACAACCCAGCATAATCCTACCTGATACCCCCAAAGCAGAATCACATTTGCTACTGTAAACAGATAAAGGTTTAGGAGATGGGCAGATATGTCCAATGTCTCACTTCCTAAAAAATTCTATCCAAGTCAGTCATTACTCTGATTGGAAATTTGAAGAGGAAAATCTTCCTGGTTTTGATATATGTGAGTACCCAGGGATATCACAGTTTATGAATTCAAAGGTTAAAAATTATTTAAAAATTAAGCCAAGCACAGAATTATGAGAAATCATTATATTCATGTTTTATTTTCTAAGGGAAATAGTACTGATCACAGCAGATGACTCCACATTTAACCTTGTAATTTTAACAATGGAATACAAAAATAGCAGGTTCATGATGTGAATAATTGTTCAAAGTATATATAAGAGCTCCTTCCAGGCCAGGCATTGTGGCTCATGTCTGTAATTCTAGCACTTTGGGAAGCTGAGGCAGGAGGATCACTTGAGCTCAGGAGTTCAAGACCAGCTTGGGCAACACAGTAAGACTTCATCTCTACAAAAAATTAAAAAACTAGCTAGGTGTGGTGGCACATGCCTGTAGTCCTAGCTACTCAGGAGGCTGAGGCAGGAGGATCCCTTGAGCCCAGGAAGTGGAGGCTGCAGCATGAGCTATGATTGCACTACTGCATGCCAGCATGGTCAACAGAGTGAGACACTTCCCCTCACCCAAAAGAAGAAGAAGAACTCCTTTAAGTATATTTGTTTTGACATTTTTATTAACAATTAGAATGAGGAATTAATTAAATTGTGATCAACTGTGGAAATTACATGATGCCAAGTGAGTGGTTCATGCTTTGGGTAATGGAATCATAGAATCATGCAACATCTAAACTTTGAGAGACTTTTAAGGTGAATCATAGCGTCCCATTTTACAGCTGAGGAACCTGAGGCTTAAAGGGGGTCCACTTGCCCAAAGTACACCTGGAATAAAGGGTAAAGCTGGGATACAATCTTTCTACTTTTTCTTTTTGAATAAATGAAAGCTACCTCGTGGTTTGACTTCAAATAGACATTTAAAAAAAACTAGGGCAGCGAACTGATGAGACAAGATGAAATGCAATCAAGTCAAATCTATAAGGACCTACACATTGGGTCCAAAAAGGCCCACTGTACAAGCACAGTATGGGGTAGCTGTGCCTTAATCAGCAGCACTTGTAAGAAACATTTAGAGATGTTACTTGGCTGCAAGTTTGAGATGTCAGCAGTGTGATATAGCCACAAGAAAAAGATAATGGAGTCTTAGGTGGCATTACTAGAAACAGAACTTACAAAAGAGAGATGAGAGTCCTGTTGAACTTTTCAATCCATATCTGAAATTCCTCGCGCAGTCCCAGGTGTGAGATTTTAGAAGAGACATAGACAAATTAGCTTACATCCAGGAGAGGAGCCTAGGATGGAATTATCTGAATAATGGTCAAAGGAAGTTAGGAAGCTGCAAAGTGCTGTAACTAAGAGCTTGAATCTTGGAGTCAAGACTGCCCGGGTTTAATCCCAGCTCTGCCAGTTACTGTGTATATGTTTGTTAAATCTTCTTATCACTGCCTGTAGATTAGAAATTACAATAATACCTATCTCCAAAGATAAATGAGGTAGTGCATGTCAAGTGATTAGCGCATAACTCGCATAAAACAAGCACTCAATAAATGCTAGCTACTATTAGAATTAAGACAGCAAAGTGATGCCAGGGTAATGGTAACAACTTCATAGGTTGTGAATATTTAATCAGTTAACCCATGCCAGGTGCTTGATACAAAGTTGGCAGCTATTATTATTATCTGCCATAGAATTGGTTTAAGGTTTCTAGGGATGGGACTAGTCTGGGGACAAAATATTTTCTGGTTTGGGCTAAGATCCACAGAACCTAATGATCAGTTTACAGCCTGAGGAAGGAAGTCAGTTATACCCTGATTAGGGTGGGGGTCATGGTGGTCATCTAGACATTCTATGGCTGGGTGGTGGTGGAGGGCACTCACCTTGTGAACACCCGGACATGGTGAATTGGCATTGGCATTGCTGTTGAAGGACAACTCAGCCGTGTTCTTAGCCATGGCCATTTAGGCCTGTTCTGATGCAGGGTTCTGATCCAAGGTACCAGTGTGGTCCCTCAGGGAAGTACTGGAGATCGTCACTTATGCCTGTTCTGGACATGGTCACCGAGAACTGTCCTGTAGGCATTCACTTAGGAATCATTCGAAGTGGAATTGCTCCTGGATACGTTCTCCTTGTACTCTGTTTCCTCCTCCTAGTGTCTCTGTGTGAAGAAGCCCTCCGCACTCAGCCCTCGGCGACCCTCTAGTACCCCGGACAGCTCCCCGGGGAGCAGTCTACCGCTAGGCGGCGGCTGCTAAGAGAGGAACCCTCCTGACGCGGAGTCTGCCGCTCCGGGGCTCGCTCTCCGGCAGGCCCGGGGAGAGGTGGGGTGACAATGGGTTGGGGTGCGCGCGTGCCTCATAGGTGCGAGACAGAGCGAGCCGCCGGGGTGTGAGTCAGCGCGCGGGGGGCTAAGAAGCTGGGTGAATAGTCACGGAATCTCACTCACGCTCGGCTCCTCCACCCATCCCGTCTACAGCGCGTGTCCCAGTCCTGGGCGTGCGTGCGCTCGGTGTCCGATTCCGGGCTGTGTGTGTCCATTTGGCGAGATGTCGAGAGCGGGGGGAGTGTCCCTGTCGGTGTATCTGCGCCCAGGTTAGGGGACTTCTCCTCCCCAGCCCCGCGTGGGTGTGGGGGTGTGTCCGGGCTAGGGCACATGTGCTTCTGTGCCTGTGCGTGCGTGTGCGGGTCAGGGTGGTGGGACCGCGCATCAGGGCAGGGTGCCTGCGTCTGCGTCTGGGTCTGTCTGGTCTGCATGTCGGCGCGATCTCGACCTGGGTTCGTGTCCCTGGATGTCGAGAGGCCAGCGTGGTGGGGGTGTCCAGCCTCCCGGAGGAGTACTATGCCTCGACACCTTGGTTTCACCGCCCCAAAGCTGGCCTGGGGCTCCGTAGGGAGTGGCCTGCATGGGGAGGGCCCGCGTGCTGTGTTTCTGGGAGGGGTAAGAGAGTGGGGGCGCAGGGGGCGGGCCAGGTCCCTGGGCGCGGCGCGGGCTCGGGGGACCCGCGCGGCTGACGTCAGGCCACTCCTTAAATAGAGCCGGCAGCGCGCTCCGCTCGGCATTTCCCGAAGAGCCAGATCGCGGCCGGCGCCAGCGCCACCGTCCGGTCCACCCGCCAGCCCGCACAGCCACGCCGCCGCCGAGCGTTTCGTGAGCGGCGCTCCGAGGATCAGGAATGGGGCTTCGGGCGCTGGGCGCGCTCCGAACCCGGCGCACGTAAGAGCCTGGGAGCGCCCGAGCCGCCCGGCTGCCCGGAGCCCCATCGCCTAGGACCGGGAGATGCTGGAAATGCAACCGCCTGTTCCCCGAGGAGCCGCTGCCCCCGGGACCCCGGGGCACCGTGCGCACCCTGGTCAGCAGCCCCCGGAGAAGACGGCGCCCCCAACGCCCGACCCGCGTGGCCGTGGCAGCGCCACGCGAGCCCTCTAGGCGACCGCAGGGCCACAGCAGCTCAGCCGCCGGTGCCCCCTCGGAAACCATGACCCCCGGCGCGGGCCCATGGAGCCATGGCCTATAGGGTCCTGGGCCGCGCGGGGCCACCTCAGCCGCGGAGGGCGCGCAGGCTGCTCTTCGCCTTCACGCTCTCGCTCTCCTGCACTTACCTGTGTTACAGCTTCCTGTGCTGCTGCGACGACCTGGGTCGGAGCCGCCTCCTCGGCGCGCCTCGCTGCCTCCGCGGCCCCAGCGCGGGCGGCCAGAAACTTCTCCAGAAGTCCCGCCCCTGTGATCCCTCCGGGCCGACGCCCAGCGAGCCCAGCGCTCCCAGCGCGCCTGCCGCCGCCGTGCCCGCCCCTCGCCTCTCCGGTTCCAACCACTCCGGCTCACCCAAGCTGGGTACCAAGCGGTTGCCCCAAGCCCTCATTGTGGGCGTGAAGAAGGGGGGCACCCGGGCCGTGCTGGAGTTTATCCGAGTGCACCCGGACGTGCGGGCCTTGGGCACGGAACCCCACTTCTTTGACAGGAACTACGGCCGCGGGCTGGATTGGTACAGGTAAGGACCAGGAGCTCCGCTCCGTGCGCCGGGTCTCTGATCGCTTCCATTGGGAGAGCCATCCGTCTCTTGTATTTTCTCTTTCTTTTAACCCAACTCATTGTATGGGTTCAGGCTGACACATAGGGCCATGGGGGGCTATAGCAGAATTTACCCAGAACTTCCCAGTGATAATCTAGACGGGCAGTTTCTGGAACTGCAAAGGGCGTTCCCTCGTCACTGGAGTCGTTGGAAAAGGATTATCTCCAGTCAAACCTAAGTGCCAGCTAAAGGGCTAACTCCCTCTGTGACCAGCCCTTAGGGTGCCCAGGGAAGGGACAGGCGAGGACCTGTGCTGCCTGAACACGGCACCATCCTAACCCTCTGTAGGTCTTTGCTGGTACCCAGCCCCTGAAGGACCCTGAGAAAGATAAGGCAGTTCAGAGACCCCTTGCAGCAAGGCTCTGTTTGGGAAAGGTCCCCAGAGTTCAGGCCAAATGACAGTGCATCGCCAGAGGTCTCCAGTAAGAAAGATGCCTTAGGGAGTCTCAATCTCAAACCCAGGTATTTGCTGCTGTACTGGGGCTGAGACCCCCAGTAGCTCTGGCCCTGGTAGGTGGTCTTTGAGTAGTGGAAAGAGCCCTGGATTCGAGTCTTGGGTCTGTCAGTTAAGCTTGAGCAAGTTTCTTAAACTCTATCAGCCTCTATTTTCTCATCCATCCCAATGGGCAGGAAAACAGCCCTTGCCCTGTATACCTTCCAAGGCTTTTCTAAAGTGCCTTAAAGGTGTAAAAAAGGCACTTCACTTTAAGTGATGCTTCTAAACCAGCAGCCAAAATGTGGAATTTGAAGGTGGGCCCTGCGGGTGAAGGCTAGCAAGGGTGCTAGGGGCAGCCAGTCATGCATAGACTGTCTATGCTTCCCATGCATGCCAGGGAGGAGAATTATCCCCACTGGGGGTGTCAAGGCACAGACCAAAGCTTCTGTGAGGTGGCAGCGTCCACTCCTCAATGCCTTTCTGCCTCCCTAGCCGTGTATGGTGCTGAAGTGTAGGACTGGCCCACATGTGGCTGGTGTAATGTCCCGGCTCCCTGTTAACACATAGGTCACAGAATTCTCACCATTCACCTGACCCTTTGAAGACTTTCTAGAAACATCTGCATAGTAATGACGTTGGGGAGGGGTAACATGGTAGCTGACACAGTAGCTGAGGCTAAATCTGCTGTTTTTATCTACAGCTTTAGGCAGTAGAGGTCATATGCATATTGGACAAGGGACAACTTCATTAGAAAGAGGACTCCACTGGGCTTATAATAGAGGGCCCTGGATTTACCAAAAGTAGGGGGACCGCAGGCCTGATTTAGCACCTTTGCAGGTTACTCCTGGCTCGCAATGGTTGTAGTTGTGGGGACGAGTGGGTCATGCATCATCCTTAGCAGGCAGACACATAGTCTGTCCCCATTGCAGCCAACCAGGGGCTAGCTAGCCTGTGGGTGGCCCCAGCACCATTATGTCTGGTTAATAGGGTAGGGTGGCACAGAGAGGCAGATCTGGCTTCATGCCAATGCCAATAGCCCACTGTGCTTTCCAAGCTGTGACTCATGGGCATCCCGTCTAGGTGCATGTGGACACTGTCTGAGTCAGATCCCGGGATGGAGGAGGCAAACACATTGAACAGCAGAGCCCAGAGTGGGTCAGCCATGACCACATTCGAATGCAGGCCAGCATTTCCTCGATGGAAAATCTGAAGATCATTATGACACCTTTTGCCAATGCGAAGTGCCTTTTAAGTGCAAAACAGCAAAATTCTGAGCATCTGGCTTTCAGATAGTGTGCCCTCCAATAAATACCTATGCCCTGAACCCAGACTCTCCTCCCTCCCCTCTCTTCCTTCCACCACTAAACAGCATACCTCAGGCTTCCATCCTGGAGCCCATGTCATTCAGGGATGGCTGCTTTTTATTTTTAACCTTGGCATGTGTGATTCTAAGCAAGCTTAGCTGTGAACCTTAGAGAGGGAAGCCATGTCTTATTTTTTATTTTTATTTTTTTTTAGCACATTTGGATTCTGCTAAAATTCTCAGCTGAGTCTTGGTAGGTTTTATTTAACATCAAGCATGCTGACAGCTCTGCTTCTCTCTTCTCTCCCCCTCTACCACCTTTCCCCACTTTATATTTCTAAAAGACTATCCTAGAGGTCTGGTCGTAATTGCCCTCTCCCCATTGCTTGACCAGGAAGGCTGGGAGGCTCCAGTGTCAGGAAAAGGCTGTGTGGTTTGTGCTTCTTTCAGTTACAAATCCACACCCCTAGAGTCAAGTGTTTAGCTTGTGGATTGCCATTTCTGTGCAGGGTAATACTACCCCACTTAGATGCTGTTTCCATAACCTCCAGAACATCTTTCTGTATGTAAAGAACATTTTTGTACGTTTCTTTTTATTATGACCAAGTCATACACATTAACTGCAGAAATCATGGGGATTTCTGGAATCTTTTAAAACCCATGTTCTTACTTTCTTCCTGAATCCCATGAGCTAGGTACGGTGGGTGACAGGATGTTCCGCTCTCTGTCCACTGCCTTGTCAGTTCACAGCTTGCCATCATAAAGCCAGGGTCCACTGGGCAGACATGGCCAAAGAACCCTTGCACCCATTGGAGTGGACTGTGCTTTCCAAAGGGGGAGGTGCAGAGTTGCAGGCAGTGTGGATCTTAGTATGATCTGCCCACATCAAAGCCCCTGGTGATAACTTCCTGATCAGGAGGCTGAAATCCAGATAGTGGAAAAATCAAAAGCTTTACCCTTAACCCAAAGGAGGGGCTTCTTTCTGTGGGTAAATGGAGATAAAGCTGAAGGCCGAGTGATATAGCCAGAAAGACACCATCATTTGGAGAGACCAGGAGACAGAGTCTGCACCTTCTTGTCCTTAGCCTGATCCTTCTTGGGAACCACTCCCGTTCAGGCCACTACCAGAGAGCCCAACCTTCTGCAGTGGGTTCTCTCCAATTTGCTGTCTTTCTGCCATGCCATCTCTGATGCTTACCTCAACTATGTGTCTGGCCTGGGTTCTCCCCCACACACATTTCCTCCCCGAGGTAAGAGCTGTGGGGTGGTATCTCCTAGCTGCTTGGACAGGTGGGCAAAGCAACACCAGGCTGATGAGGGAACCAGGACAGGGAACCACAGTCAGAAGACCAGAGGTGGTCACCTAGGTGCTGTATGATTTGAAGAAAGGTGATTCTCCCAAGTCTCAGCTTCTTCATCATGGAATGGGACCTGTAGTAACTATCCTAGAAACTTGTTGTGAAGAATAAATGCAAAACTGTACATGAAATTGCCCTGGAAAATTCTATGATATATAAAGACAAGGCAGTAATGTTACTACTGTTATTGCTACTAATTACTACAACACTCCTGTTATCACTATTAGTTCTGTTAGTATTAAAAATATTAGTTTCTGATGCTGCTGCTGTTACTAAATCGGGCTGAGGAATTAATCAATTGCTATAAAGATAGTTCCATACTTTCCTCTTTATTCCTTCCCTTCCCTTCCTCCTTCCCTCCCTCCCCTTTCCCTTCTCCTTTTCCTTCCTTCCTTCCTCCCTCCCTCCTTGCCTGCCTTCCTTCCTTCCCTCCTTCCTTCCTCCCTCCCTCCCTTCCTTCCTTCCTTCCTTCCTTCATTCCTTCCTTCCTTCCTTCCCTCCTTCCTTCCTTCCCTCCTTCCTTCCTCCCTTCCTTCCTCCCTTCCTCCCTTCCTTTTCTCTTTCCCTCCCTCCTTCCATGTTAACAGAAAGTCAGTTCACATATCTGGGTGTCAGTCTGCTCACCTGTGAAATGGCAATGATGCCTGAACTGCTTTGCAACCTTATAAAAATCAAGTAAGACTATCTACATGAAAATGTTTTTCCAAATCTAAGGTTATCTTTAGGATGCTCTCCATTCTAAGGAAGTTTGGATGTGAAATAGACTCTTCAGGGTCATCTTTTATAAACAGATATAAGCTTTGCTGTGTGTAGTAGTTTTTAGAGTCACAGGGAAAGCTGAGATATGTCTGAAGTGTTCTCAATTTTGCTGGTGTTTCGGTATGGCAGGGGAATGTGTGTGTGGAGGAAGTGTATCTTTTCTAAAGGCATTGAAATGCCAACAAGAGCAAGTTAATATGTGATAATTGACTCTGTGTTCTGGTGTCCAAATTTTGATAGATGAGCCTGTTCTATAAATTTCAGACTTCACTTCACAACTCTGGTTATTTATTTGTTCAGCATCGATGATGTTCTTGGGATGGTGCAAAGCAAAGAAGACAGAATATTTGCCCCAGAGGCAACAGTCTAAGTACGAAAGAGAATAAAAAGCCCAGAATAAGATCTATCACATTCTCCAGTTCATTTTCATCAAGAAATCATATTCTAATTGCAAAGCCCAATTCTGGAAATGCAAACCTTAGAAAAAAATAAAATCAAAGGCAGAAGGTAAGGGGCCTCCTGCCATGACGTAGTTAATGCAGACAGTTTTATCATCTTTCAACAAATTGATCAACACACAAAACAGACTGATCTGTGCTCATTGGGTGTGCACATAGATGAATGTGTGTGCACACCCACACATGTGCACCTGCATGCACAATTGCAGCATCTATGCAGACTTAGGCCTTTATACAGAAATTCCCTGTCTTGGTCCAGGCGAACGTCACACAGTATGATTAAATGAAACCATTGAGTCCATAAACCCCCCCATTTGTCTTGCAGCACTCTGTCAGCCTTGCAGCATGCTGTAGATATAATACTTAGTGCCAGCAAATGTACAGTTCTTGTCAGGCATGGAGGAACATTCAGAATGGGCAACAAGAATTTTCATTGCTCAAGGAAGTTTTCTGAAGAGCTGGTTTCCCTTCCCCTTGGAGCTGAGAAGGGGAATGAAGAACAGGCTTTCCCCAAAGCCTTAGTCTATTAATCCATTTTCACACTGCTGATAAAGACATACCCAACACTGGGTAATTTAAAAAGAAAAAGAGGTTTAATGGACTCACAGTTCCATGTGGCTGAGGAGGCCTCACAATCATGACAGAAGGAGAAAGGCATGTTTTACATGGCAGCAGGCAAGAGAGAAATGAGAGCCAAGCAAAAGGGGAAACTCCGTAAAAAACCATCAGATTTCATGAGACTTATTCACCATCACGAGAACAGTATGCGGGAAACCGCTATGATTCAATTATCTCCCACCTGGTCCCTCTGACAACATGTGGGAATTATGGGAGCTACAATTCAAGATGAGATTTGGGTGGGGACACAGCCAAACCCTATCACTTGTTACAGGAGCATTTTAGGTGGAGAAGTTGCTGACAGCCCCAGTACTTTCCAGCTACACACATTGTTAAGCCTGTTTTGGATGTTAACATGTGAAAATACCACTGAAAGGTTCTAAGAAGCGTCTTTAACATCTCTGAAATTAGCATGTATCTTATGATTGATGGTGTCTTAGATTGAAGATATAGGATGTTTCCATACTGATTCCCGAAATGCCCTCTGCCTGGGAGACCTGGCTTCCCCAGCCTAACCTGGACTCTCTGGACCTTCCAAAGAGCCAGTGACTAGACCCTGCTTCATCTCTGTAGCCAGCAGGGCTCTCTTCTGATTGGTCTGGAAGCTGGATTCATTTTATATTTTTGAATGTTACCCATGCCGTCTCCCTGAAAGCAACTATCCTGAAATTAGGGAAGGTGTGGGGCTGGTACTCACAGGAGATAAGATGCGATGGTGGGCATGTCCTTCATGGCCTGCTGTACAGAGGCACTTGCTGTACCTTGCACATATCTGGAGACACATCCAAAGGGCCCTAGCGGATTTGAAGCAGAGTCAATGCCCAACAGGTGCTATTACCTGCATGCTTTGGTAATGCTTTGGTAACATTCTGTGTATCTGGTGTGCAGGGCTGTAGAATAACTTTGGTTAGACCTCTATGAATCATTCCTGTATGATTGAGTGACACGGTGGGTGGGGACGGGGTGGGGGAGCACACAGCTCCCTATTGATCAGATCCCCTGGAGGACTTGAGGAGAGGTCATCTCCACCTGTGAGGGCTCAGGGCAGGTGATAGGGAAGTGGGGCTTTGGGGGGTAGTGACTCAGAACTGATAAGTCACACAGATAACCTAAACCTGTGGGACTCACTGTCTCTGCTGGAGCTAACTCCGGTGCAGGTTAATCCATTCATTTGTCAAATGCTTTCCATTGGCCAGGCTTGGTGCCAGGCTGCTATAGGCCAGTTCAGCTGCCACTTTGTTCTCCTAATGGGCTGCATGGCTGGGCTGAAGCACTGTGAGGTTCACAAGCAGCTTGACGAGGTGGGTAAAAGCCACCCAGGAGGGGAAATGACCTTGCGCTTCTGAGGAAGTTATTATTAAGTATGTTTTTCCAGGGCATATGAGACAGAGGTTTGGGCTTGGGTGATCTGGAGCCGGAGCATCACATGGATTTCCTGGGCATGGGTCCATTGGGTGTCTTCCTAAGCTTTTCAAATCAGAGGAGCTGACAATGGCTCCACCTCAGTGTCCATGGCCACCAGCCACCATGAACACTCCCCAAGTGAGAAAGCCAGAAGTATCTGCTCTAGGTGGAGGCTAAAGGACCTCTCACACTGCCTTCCAAATGGTGGCATAGTTATTTGGGAGGGAGAATTTTTTCAGATTTCAGACATTTTTGTGCCACCTTCATGACATTTGCCAAAGCCCAGCATGACCTCTACTATTATTTTCTTAATTTTTTTTTGAGACTCATGCAGTGGCACAGTCAAGGCTCACTGCAGTCTCAACCTCCCAGGCTCAAGTGATCCTCCCACCTCAGCCTCCCAAGTAGCTAGGACTATAGGTGTGCACCAACACACCTGGTTAATTTTTAAAATCCTTTGTTAGAGCCAGGGTCTTGTTTTGTTGCCCAGGGTGGTCTCAAACTCCTGGGCTCAAGCAATCCTTCTGCCTCCACCTCCTAGAGTGCTGGGATTACAGGTGTGAGCCATCTCATCCAACCTTCTTAATTTTTTTGCTAAAGTTAGCCCATTTAAAAATTATAATTTATCACAAAGAATAAGTTTTCCCCTTCAGTTTATATATTTTAGAATAGACAAGATATTCACCTGGGTGCAGTGGCTGACGCCTGTAATCCCAGCACTTTGGGAGGCCGAGGCGGGTGGATCACCTGAGGTCAGGAGTTTGAGACCAGCCTGGCCAACATGGTGAAACCCCATCGCTACTAAAAATACAAAAATTAGCTGGGCGTGGTGGCAGGTGCCTGTAGTCCCAGCTACTTGGGAGGCTGAGGAAGGAGAATTGCTTGAACCTGGGAGGCAGGGGTTGCAGTGAGTCAAGATAGCACCACTGCATTCCAGCCTGGGCAACAGAGCAAGACTCCGTCTCAGAAAAAAAAAAAAAAAAAAGAAAAAAAAGATATTTGTATTGTGAAATTCAAAAGTGACAAAGTGTATTCAGAGAAAATTAATCCCTTCCTTTCTACCTCGTCTTTCAGCCAAGAAATTCCTTTTCCCAGAAGCAACCATAGGTACCTGTTTTTGTGTATCTTTCTAAAGATATACTATGGATTTGCAAATCTAACACATACTGTGCAAGTATAGTTAAAATAAATATTGTTTAAAAGCAACTTTATTTTGAAGCCACCCTAAATGGAAAACCGGCAACACTTGCCATAATTAGAAAGTGATCATAAAAATAAGTTAGATTGAAAACAAAACAGTGTGATTGAATTTTTGCTCTCTAGTGTGGCTGGAATGGTCTAAGCCTGCAGTGTTTTCCATCTTTGCTTAAAAGAGGATACTAGGGGACACTACTAAGAGCAGTTAAAGAAATATCAATATCAATGTGAGATGTTTCTCCTTGATGTAATCAGAAGGAATGAAGGTAAAGAAGGAGAGATAACACATCTCACTGTGTGATTTGGTGGTATTTAGTAAGTCTGTGTAGTACCTAAAATTACCAAGATGAGGCACACAACTGACGTTATGGGAAATATTGTTGGAGTTTGCCAAAAACTCAGTTTAAGTAAATCCAATGATGGGCTGGGTGCGGTGGTAATGCCAGCAGTTTTGGAGGCCGACGCTGGGTAATCGCTTCAGCCCAGGAGTTGGAGACCAGCCTGGGCAACATAGGGAGACCTCTTCTCTAAAAAAAAAAAAAAAAATTAGCCAGGCATGGTGGCAGGCACCTGTAGTCCCAACTACTTGGGAGGCTGACATGGGAGGTTCACTTGAGCCCAGGAGTTCGAGGCTGCAATGAGCTATAATTGCACCACTGAACTCCAGCCTGGGTGACAGAGTGAGACTGTTTCTAGCTTTTCAGGTTTCTTTAATGTGTTAGCAATTGGGAGAGATGAGCCAAAAGAAAACTCAGAACAAATATGAGCACTAAGAGGAGAGTTTGACCTGCAATATTTACAAGGGAGTGTAGCCTTCCCAAGAACAAGGTTCCCTGAATAAAGGGTATGGTGGGCATTTAAAAGACAATGTCAACTCACAGGGTTACAATGGATTTCTTCATTATTCTTACTGGTGGAAAGTCAGCAGTATGCGCCACAATTACCACATCTACATAGATTGTCACCTATATGCAGGCGTCAGTGTCACAAAAGTCAGAGATAAAGTTGTTTTCATTAGGGAATCAGCAATTTATGAGACAGTGGCACAAGGCTTTTCTTTATTTTAATTTTGAGGCTCATGTGAGACAGGACGTCCCTTTTGTAAAATCTCAGGATGCAAAATACCTTTTCTTCCATTCTGGAAAACATGACGTGAGGCTTAAAAACATGACATGGGCCGGGCGCGGTGGCTCACGCCTGTAATCCCAGCACTTTGGGAGGCCGAGGCAGGTGGATCACGAGGTCAGGAGATCGAGACCATCTGGTTAACATGGTGAAACCCTGTCTCTACTAAGAATACAAAAAATTAGCCGGGCATGGTGGCAGACACCTGTAGTCCCAGCTACTCAGGAGGCTGAGGCAAGAGAATCGCGTGAACCCGGAAGGCAGAGCTTGCAGTGAGCCGAGATAGAGCCACTGCACTCCAGCCTGGGTGACAGGGCGAGACTCCGCCAAAAAGCAGACAAACAAACAAACAAACCATGAAGCTTATACACAGGGCCGGGTAGGATGTCAATTTTGCTTTCTCAGGCAGTTTAATTTCACTGGATCAAGAGCGGAAGACAATGCAACTTCTTTGTGTGCTTTTAACTGTGTAAAAGAAGACCCACTGCAGAAAATGGTCCCTGGAATTTCCCTTTGTTAACAGAGGCAATGCAGAGGGTGTCTATGATGACAGGGCTTCCCAAGCTTGCCTTTAATAGGGCTGATGGTCAATTAAAGGGAGATGGCTTTCTTCCAGCTCAGGGTGCTCCCTAGCCTCAGTGCTTGCTGCTGGGTGAAGGAACCCCAGATCAACCCTGAGGCTGATGGAGAGATAAGTGGGCATTGAAGCAAGGCCTCACAGTGGCACAAGGGCTTTTTAGGAAGCAATACAAAGACAGATCTTATTGGAGAGAGAGAGAGAGAAGCCCGGATTCCAAGCATGAACTCAAAATGGAGATAAAGTTGCAGAAACTACTACGGAAGGCAGTTTCAGCATAGCTATGAAAAATTCGAACTCTGAGATCGGAAGGAATACGTTGGAATCTCAGCTCCACCACATGCAAGGTGTGTGTGTGCCAACCAGTGGCTTCTCTGTCTCAGTTCCTCCATCTGCACACTGGGACTAATCATATTGACTGCCACATAGGGTTGCTGTGAGGATTCAATGAACAATTACACATAAAAGTGCTCGAAACATCTGTGGCACACGAGAGGTATTAAAAGCCTGTTAGTTGTCATTATTGGCCATTGATTTCTTCATCATACCTTTATTCAGCAGCATGCTAAGGACACAGAGATGAATATAACACAGAGCCTCTGGGCTCTTCACTGTTTGGTGAGGCTGTTAGATGTTCATGGAAAGTTTGCACACAAGTCAGATGAGAATAGGTACCATATTAGAGATACAAGGAGAGCTATAGTAAGCAGCATGGAAAGGAGAGAAAATTCATTTAGGGGAATTTGGGAAAGCTTCCTGGAGGAGGTGGTATGTTATTTGGACCTCAATGGCCAGAGAGGATTTCCTTGGATAGAGATGTTTTTGGTCGGGGGCTAATAAGGAGGGGGACCCTATAGGTATGCTGTTTCTAAATACATTCACTTCATGATTTTACCTCTGTTTACAGTCGAATCACAAAATAAAGTGGTTGCCGGGAGCGGGGGCTCACACCTGTAATCCCAGCACTTTGGGAGGCCAAGGTGGCGGATAACCTGAGGTCAGGAGTTCGAGACCAGCCTGGCCAACATGGTGAAACCCCATCTCTACTAAAAATACAAAAATTAGCTGGGCGTGGTGGCGTGCGCCTGTAGTCCCAGCTACTTGGGAGGCTGAGGAAGGAGAATCACTTGAACCTTGGAGGCAGAGGTTGCAGTGAGCCGAAATCATGCTGCTGCACTCCAGCCTAGACAAAAAGAGCAAAACTCCATCTCAGGAAAAAAAAATGTTGTTTCAGATCACTTTAGTTCCACATGAATTTATTGGCCACCTGCTATGTGCCAGGCAATGTGCTAAGCCCTGGAGAAATGAAGATGAGAAGGAGAATTAATCTCTCTTTTAAAGAGAAGAAGGTACAGAGAAATTCAGCGGTCAGACTTACTGAGAGAGAGAGAAAGCTCCCAGCATTTGTGGGGTCGTAGAGGAGGGGCCCCCACCCAGGGTGGGCCAAAGAGGCTTTCAAGAGAGCTGGTGCCTATGTTTTGGGGTGTTTGCATCTGCTGTTCCTCTACAGGGATCATTCTTCCCCCAGAGCATCTCAGGTCTGGCTACTTCTCATCATGCAGGTCCCAGCTCCAATGTCACCTCCTCAAAGAGACCATTCTCAGCCACCTAGTCTAGGCTGGCTCACCTCCTCACCACTCTACTCTCTATCTTTCCTCACCACCTTGCTTTATTTACTTCTTACTTCTCACTGACATCTGAAATTATTGTGTTCATTTTCTCTTTTATTTACTCTTTCCCCACTAGCCTGAAAACTCCCCTAGAGACCAGGAACCTTGTCTATCATATTCATGACCGTATCCCCGAAGCTCAGAAAGGTGTCTGGCATACGATGGGTGCTCAATAAATATGCGTTGAGTGAATACTCTTAGCGATGAGGGATGATTAGGAATGGATGAGTCTGTTCGGGGCTACAAACTTGTCCACCCCTTTACTAAGCTTGCCACACCTGATTCTGAAAGAATATGGAATGTAGATGCAGGTGACTCAGTCATCAATAGGTATTTATTGAGCACCTACTGTGTGTCAGCCACATAGTCACTGGGGAGAGAGGAATGAAAAAAACAGACAACAATTTCTGCCTTCATGCTGCTTACTTTTCTACAGGGTAGGAAGGAGATAGTCAATAAATAAGTAAGTCAAACATATCTATGTCAGATGGTGGTAAGTGCCATGGAGAAAATGCAGGGAGGAGGAGAAAGAATACTTGGTCTGCGGAGGGTGTTGCAGTTTTAAGCAGGGTGGTTAGGGAGGGCCTAGCAGAGAAGGCAATATTTGAGTGATGATCTGAAGGAGGTGAGGAGGCAAAACATGCTGTGATCTGGGAGAAGAATGTTCTAGCAGAAGCAGCACACGTGCAAAGGCCCTAAGGACAGAGGGTGGCTGGCATGTTTGAGGAAAACCCAGGGGCCAGTATGTCCAGGGTGGAGTGCCCAAGAAGTGCACAAGGGATGGGAAATAAACCTGGAGAGGTAACAGGGGCCACATGGTGCAGGACCCTGTAGGCCTTTGCAAGAATTTTGCCTTCTACTCTGAGCAAATGCAGGACTATTGGCTAGTGTTGAGTTAAGGCATTATATGATCTGACTTACATTCTACAAGGATTTCTTGGGCTGTTATGTAAGGCAGTAAGGATGGAAGGAGGAAAACTGGTTAGGGGGCTGTTGCAAAAGTGGTTGCAGCAGTGGTGGTGGAGAGAGACAGGAGAGGGGACAGATGCTGGATACACTTTGAAGGGACAGTGGCAGGATTTGCTGATGATTGCATGGGGCAAGGTGTGAGAGAGAGGACTCAAGAAAGACGGCATTGGTGATGATGATGGTAGCAGTGTTGCTGCTGAGGTTGATGATGGTAGCAGTGTTGCTGCTGAGGTTGATGATGTGATAGTATTTCTTTCTTTCTTTCTTTCTTTTTTTGAGACAAGGTCTTGCTCTGTTGCCCATGCTGGAGTGCAGTGGCACAATCATGACTCACAGTAGTCTTGACCCTCCAGGCTCAAGCGATCCTCCCACTTCAGCCTCCCTAATATGAAACTACAGGCATGAGGCACCATGCCCGGCTAATTTTTGTATTTTTTTTAGGGACAGGGTGTCACCATGTTGCCCAGTCTGGTCTCCAATTCCTGGGCTCAAGCAATCCTCCTGCCTTGGCTTCCCTAAGTGCTAGGATTACAGGCCTGAGCCACCGTGCCCAGCCCAAGTTCCTACTAAGGACTTGCTATCTTTCAGGCTCTTCCTTACAAGTGACAGGCTGGAGTCTGAACCAAATATACTTCCCAATACCTGCCCCTGGCTTGACTGGTCCTGTCTATCTATAGATGTCCCTAAACTAACCAAAGAAAAGAACATTACGTTCTACTGTAGCTTGGAGTCTTCACTCCCAAATAGGTGGGAGATGGCAGATTCCTCATTTCTAGAGATCTTTGAGGCCCTTTTTATAAATACAGAGTTCTTAGGTAACCTCTTGAGATCTGTTAAAGGTGAAATTAGCCCTCTTCCAACCCAGAAAAGGCAAGTGACACTCAATGGGAGCCACCCTGCTTTTCATTCTTGTTCCAGCCTCATCAACATGTATGGGGAGGTGACTGCCATGATGACACTGCCAAAATTAAGGGCCTTGTGAGTGTGGCTTCCCTTAAGCAGAATTGAACATGATAACACCTTCCTGTGAGATAGTCAAAATCTGAATCTCTCCGACTTTCCCAAAGCTGCTGAAGCATGGGGAAATGTTCTCTGCCTTGGCAGCCTCTTTGCAGTGTGTTTCTGCTTTGATGGTTTTAATAAAGATATGAAATCATCTAACAGCTTTCATTTTGCTCAGGTGAGATGGCTTAAAGTGGAGGTAGCATTTCCTAGGATCAATCCCCATTTTCAGAAGTGGTTGGTTAAACTCTCTGAAGTTTATGGCCACTTCTAGCTGAAACACTGTAGGATCTGAATTATTAATTCTGTGAAAATGAGTTAAGTCATTGCAAAGCTCTGTAGTGGCGCAGTCCCTACTTTAGGCTCCCTTTCCTGTATTTTCTCTAGCACAAACATCTCCATTAACAAGAAATCCTTGGGTAACTTGGCCAAATCTTTGTCTGTCACTCATTTCATGGAGAGGGAAAGAACTTGACTTAATTCAATTGTTCTTTCCTGCCTAGGATGAAGAAGAGAAATAACCAGAAATGACTCTGGGAAGTACTCAGGTCAGAGCCACTTACAGGTTTTCAAATTTGGGCATCATTCAAATGGCAATTGTGCAAGCAAGGTAGTCTCTAAAACAGGAACCTCTGAGCACCTCCTTCTATCCAGGTGGCTGGTGCCAAGGGAGGTCTGTAGAAGGATGGGGAAGTTCTGAGCTGTTCTGAATATGTCATTTTCAGCTGGGAACAGTGGCCAAGCTGCAGAGAGCTCCTATCCCATGGAGAAGCAGTTGGAAGTAGTGATGGCATCACAAACTCAACATCCTTAGGGATTCTGTGGGCACAGAAATGAATGAATGAAGTTGCCTGTTGGTTATGCAGAATAGGTGGGGACTTGTCCCATTTATACAAGTCTTATTTAAATAGGGTATTTGGTCCCATTTAGATAGGGTATTGATTGTCCCAGTTAGAGAGGACAATCAGTAGTCAGTCCTAAACAATATTTTTGACATCTCTGCATGGCCAGATCTCCTAGTTATAGCTTTTTTTTTTTTAAAGAAAAAGTTGAATATGGCATTTTAAAGAAAGTGAACTCTCAATTTATAATCACATCTTACTGATTCATAACTGTTATAGGACACTTGTGGGTCAAACAGGACATGTCTGTGGGCTGGATGTGACCTACAATCTGCCCTCTTATGACTCTGGGAAGGTAGGTCTTAGAAATAGGTACTAGTGGCTTCTAATCCTGCTTCTGCCATGGCTGTGGGGTAAGTTGCTTCATCTTTCCAAGCTTTGGCTTCTCCTATATAAGATAAGGATATGATGAAATGTTCCTGCCTTATAGGTTGTTGTAGTGATTCAATGTGATAAGAAAGTGTTTGATTTTATTATTCCTGTCTTGGGTCCTGCTTCCCTGATTGTGTTTGAAGGAGGTGTAATAATCGCTAAGCTGATGGCTGTGCTTGGAAGACAAGAGGCAGTCACTGTCATCACACAGACCTTGGTCAATATGAGGGAAGCTGGCGTCTTAATAATTGGGCCAATAAGGAGGAGAAGAATCTCAAGCCAAGATGACCCATGCTTGGAGAAACCCGTTTGGTTATAGAACTGGGCCCCAGACAGACAGACAGCAATCTCCACCCCTCTTTATTGTCATTCATGTACATGCCCACAGACTCGCTGTAGGATGTTGAGTTTGTGATGCTGTCACTGCTTCTCTGTGGGATAGAAGCTCTCTGCAACTTGGTCATTGCCTCCAGCTCCCAATGACATATTCAGAAGACCAAGAGAAGAGCCCATACACTTCTCTTGGCATCAGCTACCTGAATTGGGTAGAGGTGCTCACAGGTTCTTGTTTTAGAGATCCGCTTGCTTGCACAGAATGTGAGTGCCTTTCTCATTCTAGTGGTGTAGATGAAGTCTAACCTGGAGCATGCGGTCTTGCTAACAGGAGGAGGCTAAGAGATGAGCAGGGGTGCACCATAAAGATCAGCCGGGAAGAATTTCTGTTCACCCTTGATCAGTACTTTGCACCTGCAGAATGACAGAGGAACATTGGGATGGTGGGACAGAGAGGGCTGGAGAATGAATACCTGCCAAGGTGGCCTCAGAGATGACACAATTCTCTTTAAAGCCAAGCAAAGCTTTGATGCAAATGGAGGTTTGTTGGGATTGGTTCTAAGTTCAATGTTGAGAGCCTGGATGCATGAACCCTTGGTGGAAGAGCTGGGAGACCATCCAAACTTTGCCTTGCCTCTGGGCCAACCTGTCTACAACCTCCCCAATCATGGGGTCATCAACGTCCTTTACAAAATCTAACACGTTGCCTCCCATCCTTCAGTCATTTTTGTGCCATCTTCATGATTTGTTTTTTGGACATATTTACAAATAGTTCCATTTACTTTACATTATATTGAGGTCCACTCATAACTTTTACTCAAATGCATTTACCTAAAATTGAAACTTTATATCACCATCCTAAATGAGGCTCCTCATCTCTTGCCAGAAATAGAATGTAGTCATAAAATGAATGCAGTGAAAACCAAACAATGCAGTTCAATTCCAGCCCAATACAGTTGCCTATGCTTTGTTCTACATGAGGCAGCCTATTTCTCTGTTCCAGAGAGAGATCAAAAACTATTAGAAAGGTGTTAACGGCATTCTAGCACCCAATGAAGACTTTCTCCATGATGGAATAAGAAGACTTGAATAGAATGGAAAAGGAAAGATAATTATCTTCTAATGATGTGATTAGATGACATTTAAAGCCATATCATTTGCCACCTAAATTTGTTTTTAGCCACTAGTGGTACATATCCCACATCTTGGGAAATGCCCACTAAGATTCTCCCTGCTTTGATGGAACTATATTATTTTATCATGTTTGGTTGTCATTGTCTATCAATAGCCTGGGAGGGTCTGGCTGACATTATAAAGTCTGGGTGGTTTAAAAAGCTGTGATTCCAATTTCAATTGCAAATGGATGGGGCATCATGGGAAAGCAAGCGCAGACATGAAGAACTGGAGGAAAAGATTTCAGCTCCGCAGTATTTTTAGGTCTCCTTCCCTGGATCGGTTTTACATAATTTGTATCTGGATTGTAGGTTTGATAAGTTCTGATATCTGCTCTCTAATATGTTACCTGAGGGCTAACCCATTTTTTTTTTTTTACAATCTCAATTTAAATCACCGATGAGAAGTATTTGTTTATTGTTCCTTAAAAACTGTAACTTGGATGAATCTCAAAGGCATTATGCCTAGTGAAGAAAGGTTATGCACTGTATGTTTCCTTTCTATAACACTCTCAGACAAAATGAAAATGACAGAGAACAAATCAGTAGTTCCAAGGGCTTAGGGCAGCGGGGAGGGGTGGCCACAAGAGGCAGACAAGCGAGTTTTCTGGGTGCTCTGTAGGGACACCCAAAGGGAACTCTGTACCTGATTGTGGTGGTGGTCACATGTATCTATACATGTGTTAAAATTCATAAAGTGAATACCAATAAAAAGATGATTTTACTGGAAGATAATTTTAAAAGATAACATTTTTTATTTTATTTTTATTTTTTAGACAGGATCTCATTCTGTTGCCCAGGCTGGAGTGCAGTGGCGTGATCTCAGCTCACTGTAGCCTTGGGCTCCCAGGCCTAAGTGATCCTTCCACTTCAGCTTCCCGAGTAGCTGGGACCACAGGCATGTGCTACCATCCCCAGCTGATCTTTTTTTTTTTCTTTTCTTTTTTTTTTTTATTATACTTTAAGTTTTAGGGTACATGTGCACATTGTGCAGGTTAGTTACATATGTATACATGTGCCATGCCGGTGCGCTGCACCCACCATTTTTTTTTTAATTTTTAGTGGAGATAGGGTCTTTCTGTGTTGCCCAAGCTGGTTTCAAACTCTTGGGATCAAGCAGTCCTCCCACTTCAGCCTCTCAAAGTGCTAGGATCACAGGGATGAGCCACTGTCCCTGATCTGAAGATAAAATTAAAAAATAAAACTTTATTCAAGAAACATCCCTGATTATAGAACTCAGCAGTTGGTGAGCATCCTACACCCCTCAACAGAATGTGGTTCATAATGATCAAAGAGACCTAGCCCTCACATTTTGGGGGTCACAGGCTTCCCTAAACTTTCATCCTTATTATGAGTTAGAATATGGATGTGGGCGGTATTCAAGTCTTCCCCATCCCACACCCACATTCCTGAATGATGTTGGGGTCTGAAGTAAAGGCTGGGAAGATTCCACTGTGGTCTGAGGCCAGGGTGGCCAGCATAGATGTCCAACCAGGCTTCTACTGAAAGGCATCAGATCAGGATACTGGAAGGCAGCTATGGGAAATGCATCTCATAAAAGGAGTGAATGCTGGTGGATAAAAAGATCCAACTGAAGGTCCTGGGGAGAGTTGAAGGGGATACGAGATGAGGAAAGATGGGCCATGAGCCACAGTGGAAGGAGTATCCCAGGGTTTTCCCCAAACAAGACAGTTCACAATCTACTGACAGCACCGATGACCTCCTGCCCACCAGACAGCCTCAGGACTGAGCAAGAAGCATTCCTGTTGCTCACCCCACCCACCCTACACCCTGAGCCAACTCAGCAAAAACAAAAACCTTCCTGATGCATGCTGCCCAGTCAGAACACCCCCAGAGCTGGGGGAGAACATCTACCCTGGACTGTTGATACCCTCAGTTCCTTCTTCTGAGTACTGTGTAGAGAACCCATGCTTCCCAGAGGCTTGTGTGCTACAAGACCTCACTCCCCAGCCTCTGCTAAAGATGGGCCACCAATGGTGTTGATCTGGAATTGGACACAGAGACTATGTATATGACAGAGAGAGTAGCCATTAAAACCTGGCTGTATTGCTTGCACTTTGTATCCACAAGGCACCCCTGCATTCTTCCATAACCCCCATTTTTCACTTGGGTGAGGTTGAGTGGGTTTCTTTCCTTAGGTGACTCAGACACTACCTGTGTGGTTGTCGGTGCACACACTTGGGTGATTGTGCTGAAGCTACCTGGACTGGAGACAAGAATGTGTGTCTTGCTAACCCGTGGATGATAATTAAATTCATGGAAGCAGCAGCAATGACCCAGGAGCACTTATAGCTGGAGAAGAAGGTCAGAGGTAGGGTGTGACCAGGAAATAGATTAACAAAATGGGGAGGAGGGGCAGAGGATGGTGTCACTTCATAAACCATGGTGTGGTAGAGGGGAGGCACACCGGACCTTTTTGGGGAGTCTACTACTCTAAAGGCTCTTCCTCTGGGCTAGCCCATGAGAGAAAGATATTTGTTATTTCCTACCATTTTTCCATGGTTATTGGTCTATGTGGACTCTTGTAGGGTCAGTTTTAGTTATTTATATTTGCCTATTTCCAAAACAGTGGAATCACACTACATATTGAGGTGTGTGGGATATGCTACTATCATCATTGTCTCCAACATATACTTTTATCTTTTCTGATTGTAAGAATAATTAATTTACAAATAATTATTTAAATAAGCAAACAAAAAATAAAGAGATATTCACGTGGCAGAATCCAGCATAGCAGATAAAAGAAAATATATACTCCTGTGGGAAGTTCTCAAGATATATTGTTCAGCTAAAAAACAAAACAAAACAAAAGCAAAGTAAAAAACATATCTTTTGTATGAAGGGAGGAATAGATAATGTATATTTAACTTATTTATGCATAAATAAATTTTGAAAGCTTACACAGGAAACTAATAACAGTTTTCTGGGTGTGAAATTGGGTGCATGGAAAAGCAGGGATAGGAGAGAGACTTTTCTGTATATCTTTTTCATTTTTTGTGCTGTGTGAATATATTCCTTGAAAAATTAAAATGGAAATTGTGCATTGTGGAAAAATTAGGAAACTGATTAAAGAATTTTAAAATTACCCAAAGTGTACCCACAGTTGTAATCAATGTTAGGATTTTGCTTTTTACCATTTTAGACAAATCATGTGTATACTTAATATACCATTTTATACTGCTATTCATATCAGTATATATAGTAGATATAATATGCTTTATATTCCATTTTATAACTTGCAATTTTATTTAACAATGTGATGCAGATATCTCTCCATGCCAATAAGTATATCTACAGAATCATTTTAAATGCTCAGAATTATTTTAAATAGCATCTAGTTGGATAGATATACTATTATTTATACAATCATTAACCAAATCGCCTACTGATAGACATTTAGATTGCTCCCACTTTTTGCTCTTTAACAATGAAAGGACAGCAGCAAGTATCATACCCAATGATTTTCCTCAGAATAAATTTATTTCAGAGGAATTTTGGGGTTTGTGGGTAACCATGCTTTAAAAAGTATCCATTTTTTGATGCAAATTACCAAGTTTTCCCCACCCCTATGGCAATAGAGCTGAAGCATTTATACTTCCCTAGCACAGTCTGAAAGGACTTTTTTCCACATCCTTGTCAACATTGACTATTAGCAACCTATTTATTTGCTCTTTGTCAATCTAATGCATGAAAACTATCTCCTTTTAATTTGAATTTTGGGGTATTTAAAAATATTTATTAGCCGTTTGCATTCATTTTCTGAAATTTTTGCTTAATTTTTTCCCTGTTGCAGATATTTCTTTCCATTTTTAAAAGAGGATGTTTAATGATTAATGATGCTTATACTGGATTGACTTTATCTTTTAGTGTTTTATTACTTCAGATGTTTCTAGTGAGCTGAATTTGGCTTGGTTCTACATTTTCATCCAGTGTGATCATCTTCATCTTTCAGCAAGAAAGTCTTAATTTTTTATGTATTCGATTATCAACATATTTGAACTTTTCAAATATTCATTTTGTTCATTTTTTTTGTTTCTTTTTTCTTCTCCTGACTCTTCAATATTGGATTGGTGGAGCCTTCTTTATTCCCCTCTTTCTTCCCTCTGAGGTAGAAGTTATATAGGCTATTTCTGTTCTTTTTGTTTGTTTGTTTGTTTTGTTCGTTTTTGTATTTTTAATAGTACTTGTTTATCTGATCACACTAAGACTTGGCAAAGAGTAACTTAGAGAACGACTCCAAACCTCCCTATTCCCCAATTCTATCCATGTTATGGCGGCCAAGTATTTTACTCCACTTTGTTCTTGTGATTTTAATGCTTATCAAAACAACAATAACATGTCTACATAGTTTAAATAGGTAAATCATATTATAAGGCTTATCACAAAACAGCAGCCTACTGTCTGACTACCCTGTCTTCTGATTCTTGCTTCATGGAAGCAACAGATTTTCAATTATTTGGGCTCTCTCTCCACTTCTATGTTCCTCCATATTACTAAGTAACCTGTTTATATTGAGAAGTCTTACAAATCACAAAAAAAGGATGGCCTTGGGAGTTAAAATTGCAGCTGTCAGTTACTCAGGTAAAAGATAAATTTCAAAACGGCAGTTGTATAACATATTGAAAATAATGATGTGTACTGAATGGTGTTACTGAAACAAGTCAGATGTAGCCAAAGCTACACTCAGCAGCAACTTAGCTTCTTTATTAAATGAAGAAAATGAATTGACTAAGGATTCAACCACAAAAGTGAGTGGAATGTTAAAGATAAGGAAACAAGGAAGTATTTTGGAAAAATGAAAACAGAAATTAATGAATAGAGGGAAACGGAAACATTGATTCTTAAAAAAACAAATCCAAGACTTTATTCTTTGAAAAAAAATAAAATAGACAAACGTTTATGGTATCTAATTAAGAATAAGAGATAACAAAAATAGACAAAATTAGGAATGAGAAAGAGGATATAACCATGATCTGCGAAGGGCTGAAGCATCTTTATGATACTGAAAAAAAGGATAAGATAAAATCTAACATTTAATCCTCATAAAACTCTGGTTACGTGTTAAAGATATTTTCTTAGCATGATTTAAAAAATAATTTTCAAGCTAATAGAGACATGCCATCTGTATTAGTCTGTTCTTGCACTACCGATAAAGAAGTACCTGAGACTGGGTAATTTACAAAGCAAAGAGATTTAATTGACTCATAGTTCTGCAGACTGTACAGGAAGCATAGCGGCTTCTGCTTCTGGGAGGCCTCAGGAAACTTACAACCATGGCAGAAGATGAAGAGGAAGCAGGCATGTCTTACATGGCTGGAGGAAGCAGGAGGATGTTAACTCTGATGCTGCACTTAAGTCTTATAACTGTATCAACCATTATGTCCTTGTTTACTGGCTCTGGTCCTGTCCTTCCTGTCTCCATTAATTTATACCTTTCTTTAGTTGCATGTTTTTATTTATCTCTTAATCAGTTGATGGATTTTTATGAGTATCTATTTTGTTTTTCAATTAGTGCTTTAACCTGACCGCTGTGCAAGTTTAAGAATATCTTTCTGCTTTTGTCACACATGAACAATAATTCAGCCAAATTGAAATGTTTAGGATGGCTCACTGCAACCTCTGCCTCCCAGTTTCAAGTGATTCTCCTGCCTCAGCCTCCTGGGTAGCTGGGATCACAGGCATGCATCACCACGCCTGGCTAAATTTTTTTTGTTATTTATTTATTTACTAGTAGAGACGGGGTTTCACCATGTTGGCCAGGCTGGTCTCAAACTCCTGGTCTCAAGTGATCCACCCACCTCAGCCTCCCAAAGTGATGGGTTTATAGGTGTGAGCCACCATGCCCAGCCAGGACAAAATCTTTTTAAAAGCACCTCTGAAATCATGGATCTGTTGTCTTAGGTCATCTATGTGTGTGTGGCAGAGAAGATTGATGTCAGCTAAGTTCATTTTTTCCCCCTTTTGTTGGCAAACTGTTTTGTTTTGTTTTCCCTTCCTGGATGCCTATACAGTTTTTTTTCCCATTATTTAAATAGAAACGGAGCCTCTGAAGTCAGACTGTCCTGAGTTCAACTCTCTGCTGCTTTGCTTAGTAACCTATGTCCTCCTGGGCAACTTATTTACCTGCTCTACACGTCATTCTCCCATGTGTGAAGTAGGGGTAATAATCATACTGGGATGATATGAAAAATGAGGAATTAACTGTGCAAAGTGCTTAGAGGAAGGCTGAGCCCATAGCAAGTACTATATAGGAGTTTTCCACCTTGATATTGCAGTAGTCATCCCTTATCCAGGGGGATATGTCTCCAGATCCCCAGTGGATGCCTGAAACTGCCGATAATACCAAACCCTATATATAATGATTTTTTCCTGTGTGTGTGTGTGTGTGTGTGTGTATATATATATGTATATATATATACACACATATATATACAGATATATGTATATATATGTGTGTATATATATATACATATCTATACACACACATATGGACTATATATATTGACATATATGTATATATACACACACACACATATATATATGCACACACACATATCTATGATAAAGTTTAAGCTTCAAATTAGGGATAGAGGAGTTAATGCAGAATTAGTCACAGTATTGTTGTTAAGAGATTAACAACAACTAATAAAAAAAGAACAATTATAACTATACTATAATAAAGTTATGTACATGTGATCTCTCTCTAAATATCTTATTTTACTATACTCGTTTTTGTGATGATGTGAGATGATCTCTAACACACTAGTCCGAATTTAATGTTTTCAAAAAAAAGAATTTCATCTTTTCAATTCTCTGCATATGCTTTTACATTCGTCTACTGTTTGTGGCAAGAGGTACTGGTTTTCCACTTATGTGCCTAACAAAATTGTAGGTAAAAAATTGTTCTATGTAAGTGAAAAAAAAGTGAGTGGAATTCAAAGAAAAATATAAAGTAAACAATAGTGCAGGGATATGGCAGGAACTGTGGGAGTTGCATGCGAATGACTGAATTTGCAGAAAATAGACTTAAAGATCCTTTGTTCAGATCTAGAATCTGTGCAAAAATCCCTCTGTGTGGTACTCACAGGGATTTTTGCACAAAGAGATTCTAGAGCTAGACAAAGAATCTAGCTCCTGAGCTCAAAGTGGGCTGAGGATGCACAATTCCACGGCCCAGGATTTTGAAGGCTCCCTTTTGGATTCCTCTGGAATATGTTCGAAGCTGACCTGCTGAGTATGTCTGGAGTTGCACCTTTCAGATGCAAGCATGCCTGCCACACTGGATCAAAGAGGCTTTTTTGACAGCTGGTGGAGGCCTCTTTCCTCCAGCAGCCGCAGAATGAGTCCTTAAAAATCATAGACCACAAACGGCCTCTTTGGCTGATTTGACATTCTTATTTAGTTCCATCCAGGTGTATGGTAGCTGAATAGCTTGGACCAGAGTCCTGGCTGGGGAGAAAATTGTTATGAAAAGCTATCGATTAGGTGTCCACAGCTGCTGAAACTCAACCATGGAAGCTTCTGGAGCTGCATTTATGAAAGGGCAGGGGGCATGGAGAAGGGCAAGAATGTGATGGGGCGAGGAGGCAATCTGTTTAAAGGACAATGGTTTGTGAAGGCAGGCAGTCGATGAAAAGTCAGTTCTTCCTCGTGCTAGGTAGCTGGGTGGATCATCCAGTGTCTGCTAGGTTGTGCCTTACGACCTCTTGAAGCCTGGGAGAGAGTTCAGGGGTTGCTGCTTCTTCCTGGGAAGGCCTGCCTTGGATCTCATTACCTCCTTTTTCACCAGTCCAGGCCATTGCTGCCCTTCACTGCCCAGCAGCAAACACTGAACCCCACACTTCCCTGCAGAGTCCAGCCTGCACAGCACAAGCCAACACTGTTTCCCCAATCTGTGAATGGCACTGGGCTGTGATTAACATGGTGCATATCCCTGCATTGCCTCTGACAACCCTGTAAACTCTCTCCTTCATTGTATTGGACATCCTCAAACACCTGTGCATTACTGCAAAATAAAGCATATCTCTGCTTATGCCTCCAGTTTCTGTGCCTAGAAAAGTGCTCGGCACATAAAAAGATTGATAAATATTTGTCGAATGAATGAATGAGGGTTTGCACCAGATGGATGGGGCAGGACTCAGCAAGGCTCACAGGCACCCACTGAAAACACATCAGACTGTTTACTTATAGCTGCAAATGCATGAAAGACTGAAAGGGGCTCAGAAAACCTGGAAGGAGTTCCTGACAAGAACAAAATATAAGTAGCAAAGGAGGAGTAGAACAATGCTCCTTCCTGCCTGGAGCTTCAGAATAGTTGTAATTTTGAATGGTCTGTCAATCACACTTGATAAATTAAATCATACCTTACAGCAGCATTTCACAACGTTTTTTTCTTCTTGACTCAAAAGCTGCTGCACAGGTAACTCTGAGAGTTATGTGAAATTTTCTTTCCTGGGTAGCAGTAACTTCAGTCTTTTTCTTCAATTCAAGTCAGGATATTGTATGCTTTTTTTTTTGTTTTTGAGATGACATACAGTTTTTTTCCCCCTTTACCTAAAGATTCTGATATCAGCCACCCACCTGCTACTCTTGCTAGTTAGAATTAATGTCTTGGACGTGTCTTACCCTCGTTTTGTTCATAAATTTCTCCATTAATATGATGAAAATTACATTGCCATCTCTTTCCCCCAAATTTGTAAATACATATATGCAACATTTTGCAGAGAATGCATCCTATTTCCGTGGAAGACGATTGCCTTCAAAACCATGCAATATGAATGTGATCTTTACAAAGGGCCTTTCACCTCAGCTTTTTAATGTAAAAATAAATGGTCACACTCTGGAAAATAATATAAACTCAAAGTTGTGCAAAATAAGACCAAAAGTAGCCTTTAACCTTACCCAAAAGGAAATTTCAATGATAATGTGGCTAATGTTTAGCTTGCACAAGGAGCTGGAATTGTGGTGCAAAGCACATGCCATCTTTGACATCAAATCAATTCTGACTTTTGGTTTTGATGGTGACAGGCACCTGACTTACAAAGGTAAGTAGAAGCAAATCCAGCCAGAGGATTCCATGGGCACCTTTGCCTGATAAGGGTGGCCATAGGTCAAAGGGCACAAGATTTCTCCAAGACTTCTTAAGATGAATTCGTGCCACATCATTTCCTTCATACTTGTGTCAGGGAGGTCACTTCTAGCCCAGTCTGCATATTCTTTGCTGGGTAAAGAAGCCTTTGCAATTTACCAGCAGGAGTTCACAAAATAGGAATCTTTTTTTTTTTTTTTTTTTTTTCTTGAGACAGAGTCTCATTCTGTCACCCAGGCTGGAGTTAAGTGGCACAATCTTGGCTCACTGCAACCTCTGCCTCCCAGTTTCAAGAGATTCTCCTGCCTCAGCCTCCCCAGTAGTTGGGATTACAGGCACGTGCCACCACGCCTGGCTAATTTTTTGTACTTTTAGTAGTGACAGGGTTTTGCCATGTCGCCCAGGCTGGCAAAATAGGAATTCTTGGATGGTGTCAGGGTGCATACAAGAGGTGAGTACAGGCTTCTGGCTGCACTGGGAGGTAGCAGCAATTTATACAGCTACATGCTAGAAAGAATGGGGGAATTATCATTTTCTCCATGACCATCCTCATACTATTAGGAGAAATGTCAGTGGTTCTGGAGTAGGTGGTGACAGTCCACGGAGGGACTCCCTAAATTTCTTTTTTTTATTATTATTATACTTTAAGTTTTAGGGTACATGTGCACAACGTGCAGGTTAGTTACATATGTATACATGTGCCATGTTGGTGTGCTGCACCCGTTAACTCGTGATTTAACATTAGGTATATCTCCTAATGCTATCCCTCCCCCCTCCCCCCACCCCACAACAGGCCCCAGTGTGTGATGTTCCCCTTCCTGTGTCCATGTGTTCTCATTGTTCAATTCCCACCTATGAGTGAGAGCAACCGGTGTTTGGTTTTTTGTCCTTGTGAGGGTCTCACATTGTCACCCGGGCTGGAGTGCAATGGCACGATCTCAGCTCACTGCAACCTCTGCCTCCTGGGTTCAAGCGATTCTCCTGCCTCAGCCTCCTGAGTAGCTGGGATTACAGGCACCCACCAGCATGCCCAGCTAATTTTTTATATTTTTAGTAGAGACAGGGTTTCACTATGTTGCCCAGGCTGGTCTCGAACTCCTGACCTCATGATCTGCCCACCTTGGCCTCCCAAAGTGCTGGGATTACAGGCATGAGCCACAGCGCCCGGCCTCACTCCCTGAATTTCTTTTGGCACTACCTGCATTTCTTCCTCTGCTCCTAATCACAAACCAGCTTGACAGCCTCACTGACTTCTCTCCTTCAGCTACTTGGGAAATTGTCTCTTCTACTTATATTCTTTAGTGGTTATTCTTACAATGTTTACTTGACTTAATAGTTCAGAATTCATCAATATTTTACCTTCTTCCCAAATAATACAAGAACCTTAGCACACTAATTCCTATCACCACCCCCACCTACCATGTGATTGTCTAGTATTTTAATTATACTGTGTTTGTATCAACCAAAACCATATCATCATTATTGCTTCCTTTTTAAAAAACAAGATTGTAGATTTATCCAGAAGTTTTCCTAATTCCCCTGCTTACTATTGCTTCTTTCATCTACTTCCTCTTATGAGTTCAGTTGCCTGTAGTGGTTTTTTTCATAGGTGAATTCTGTCAATATTTTTTTAATGAAAATGTCTCTGTTTTGCCTTCTCTTTCAATTAATCATTTAGCTTAGTATGGAATTCTAGGTTGGTGATTATTCTCTTATAGACCCTGGAAGACATAATTCCAGAATCTTCTGAACTTCCCTATTGCTGTTGAGAAAACTTCTCTGAATCTAGACAATCTGTCTTTTTTTCCTCTGGTTGCTTTTTGCTGTATCTTTGGTGTTCTGTAATGTAATTTCTTTTTTTCTTTTTCTTTTCTTTTTTTTTTTTTTTTTTGTGAGACAGTATCTTGCTGTTACCCAGGCTGGAGTGCAGTGGTACAATCCTGGCTCACTGCAAGCTCCACCTCCTGGGTCCAAGTGATTCTCCTGCCTCAGCCTTCCGAGTAGCTGGGACTAAAGGCATGTGCCACCACACCCAGCTAATTTTTATATTTTTAGCAGAGATAGGGTTTTGCCATTGTTGGTCAAGCTCGTCTCAAACTCCTGACCTCAGCCTCAGCCTCCCAAAGTGCTGGGATTGCAGGTGTGGGCCACTGTGTCCAGCTGGAGTACTGTAATTTTATTACAATGTGTCTAAACATGGATTTGTTTGTTTATTTATCATTTTTCAAGAATACAACGTATTGTTATTAACTAGTCACCATGTTGTACAATAGATCTCAAAGGTATTCCTCTTATCTAATTGAAATTTTGTATCCTTTGACCAACATCTCCCCACCCCCCCCCAGCCTCTGGTAACCACCCTTCTACTTATTTATATTTTTATCAGAATACATTTTGCTTCCACAATCTGAGGATTCATGCCTTTTATCAATCCTGGAAAATTCTCAGCCATCATCTTTTTGCTTATTTTCTTTTCCATTCTCTCTACTGTCTCCTCCCAGAGCCTCCTGTTAGACACATGTTACACCTTTGGATGCATTCCTCCCATCTCTTAACCTTCTCCCCAGCTTTCTTTCCTTTAGTCTCTCCGTGTTGAGCTACAGAAAACTTCCTCTACGATTTTTCATTTGTTTAGAGCACGTATTTTTAACAGGAACAAGGCTCGATTTGGAAAGGCTAGAGCTTTTGCCAAAACTGGGATTTGTCTGTCCCATCGTGCCACGTAATGTGCTCTTCTTTCATTGGTGTTTCTGGTTTTTTAATCTCTTCAATTATGTTAAACATACTTATTTTATAGTTTCTTTTAAATTGCTCTAGTATCTCAAGTTCTGAGGAAGATGCCATTCTCTTTTTGACATGTTGTGTAGGGAAAAACTTTCTCAAACCATGTTTTTCTTCTACTCTCACACTGCAAAAATCATAATCACAGAATAAGATCTCTGTGACTAGATGTATGTATGTGTGTGTGTGTGTGTGAACACATTGCCATATGAGTGCCATGTATCCCAAGTGTGGAAGCCACTGAGTGGCTCTACGTTTTGCTTCTGCTGTACTAGGACAAACTTTTGGGTTAATTTCCCACCACCAAGCAGCAGACACCAGCTGGCTGTCCTCTAATTCAATTCTGACATTATCTACCCAGAAACAGCGTCAGATCCCACGGGTTGAGGACTCAGTTCCCAAGACTGCTCCCTCCTGCCCGCTAGTTGCAAATTTGGGCCTCCAGAACTTCTGACTGATTGGCTTCAAGTTTGACTGGCTTCAACTTGGGGTTCCCATGACCTCCTATTTGAGATTGATTAATTTGCTAGAGTGGCTCACAGAATTCAGGGAAACACATCTGCCAGTTCGTGAAGAAGGATCTTTTAAACGATGCAAATAAATAGCCAGATGAAGATATACACAGGGTGAGGTCTGGAAGGGTCCCTAGTGGATGAGCTCTGTCTGCATGGAGGCGGGGTGCATCACCCCCACCCCAGCTCGTGGATGAGCTCTTCTTCACCTTCCTGTCTGCCTCCGTGTGTTTAGCTGTCTGGAAACTCCCTGAATCCTGTTCTGTTGGGTTTTTATGGAAACTTCAAGATGTCAGCATTCCTTTCTCCAGCGTATAGGGTGGAGACCCTCTCTGGGGAGGGTCTGAAGACCCACAATCAGAAAGGTGGGGAAGATTAGAGTCCTGCCTTGGGGCAGGCAAGAAAGGAAGGCAAGAAACAGACAGTTTCCTAAGGCCTAAGGCACCCAACATTATAACAAAAGACTGTAACAAGGGATATGGGAGTTATGAACTGGGAATCGTGGATGAAAACCTACACACACACACACACACACACATGCACACACACACATATCATAACACCACACGTCTTCTTACTTTCCATTATGATGAATCGTGTCCCGGCATGTTTCATAATTTTTGAATTTTGAGCTCATTTTAACTGAGTTTCATTTTTTATTTTTTTGCCATGTAAGTGCCATATGTCCCAGGTGTGGAAGCCTTTGAGTGGCTTTACATTTTGCTTCTGCTGCACTGTAACAAACTTTTTGTTTTATTTCTCACTTTGGGATTCTTGCATCACACTAGACACAAGCTCAGGGTTTCAATTTCTCAAGACTTAGTTTTTCCTTCCAGAGCCCTGAATAGAGACAAAGCTCCTTACAGTTCCCAGGGGCTAGTGGGAAGAACTTCCCTAGTATTCCTTCCCCAGGGTGGCAACCTTTATAAGATTCCCAACTCTACGCAGAGTCACAGTTCCAGGTAACCTCTTCATATAAACTGAGGGTGGCACCTTCAGTCCTTCTGGGAGGGATATGGTTTGGATCTGTGTCCCCACCGAAACCTCATGTTGAATTGTAATCCTCAGTGTAGGAGGAGGGGCCTGGTGGGAGGTGATTGGATCATGGGGGTGGACTTCCTCCTGGCTGTTCTCGTGATGGTGAGTGAGTTCTCATGAGATCTGGTTAAGTGTGTGTAGCACCTTGCTCTTCTCTCTCTCTTCCTCCTGCTCCCACCATGTAAGACATGCTTGCTTCACCTTCACCTTCACCTTTACCTTCACCTTCCACCATGATTGTAAAGCTCCTGAGGCCTCCCCAGCCATGCTTCCTGTACAGCCTGCAGAACTGTGAGACAGTTAAACCTCTTTTCTTTTCTTTCTTTTTTTTTTTTTTTGAGATGGAGTCTCAGTCTGTTGCCCAGGCTGGAGTGCAGTGGCGTGATCTCAGCTCACTGCAAGCTTCGCCTCCCAGGTTCACGCCATTCTCTTGCCTCAGCCTCCCAAGTAGCTGGGATTACAGATGCCTGCCACCATGCCTGGCTAATTTTTTGTATTTTTAGTATAGACAGGATTTCACTGTGTTAGTTAGGATGGTCTGGATCTCCTGACCTCGTGATCCGCCTGCCTCGGCCTCCCAAAGTGTTGGGATTACAGGCATGAGCCACTGTGCCTGGCCTAAATCTTTTTTCTTTGTAAGTTACCCAATCTCAAGTACTTCTTTATAGCATTGGGAGAACAGACTAATATAGGGGGCAGTACAACTTCATCCACTAAGGCTCTGTAGACTACTGTAGCATCATTCCAGCTGCCAATGCTCTCATCACTTCTGCCATTCAGGAATTTCCTTTTTTGTGTGAACTCATCTATTTATTTGTGAGTTTTTTTTTTGAGATGGAGTCTCACACTGTCACCCAGGCTAGAGTGCAATGGTGTGATCTCAGCTCACTGTAACCTCCCCCTCCTGGGTTCAAGCAATTCTCCTGCCTCAGCCTCCTGAGTAGCTGGGATTACAGGCACCTGCCACCACGCCTGGCTAATTTTTTGTATTTTTAGTAGAGATGAGGTTTCACTATGTTGGCCAGGCTGGTCTCGAACTCCTGACCTCGTGATCTGCCTGCCTTGGCCTCCCAAAGTTCTGGGATTACAAGCGTGAGCCATGCGCCTGGCCTATTTGTGATATTTTATCAATCATTTCTGTTGATACAAAAATCCATGTTAGGTCGGGCTACTTTGCTGTCAGTCCTCATAATGTCTCTTTCATCATGGCAACATTTGTTTAGCAACACAAGAAGCAACTTAGTAGGATGCTGAAGATAAGGCTTTTGAGTTAAAGCAAATGCAACTTCTGGTAAAGTTCCAGTCTTTTCAGATTGAGTTTTCTTCTCATGACAAAAGGCCCTTATTGTCTGATGTCATTACAAGATGGGAAGACAGGAGTTGACACTTCAGACTGGTTGCTGCATTAAGCCAAGAGGCCCAGTCAACATTTGTTAATATATTATTGTTGGTTATGAGTCCAGGCGCTGTGGCTTACGCCTGTAATCCCAACACTTTGGGAGGCCAAGGCGGGTGGATCACCTGAGGTCAGGAGTTCAAGACCAGCCTGACCAACATGGTGAAACCCCATCTCTGCTAAAAATACAAAATTAGCCAGGCATGGTGGCGAGTGCCTGTAGTCCCAGCTACTTGGGAGGCTGAGGCAGGAGAACTGTTTGAACCCGGGAGGCAGAGGTTGCAGTGAGCCGAGATCATGCCACTGCTCTCCAGCCTGGGCGGCAGAGTGAGACTCGATTTCAAAAAAAAAAAAAAAAAAGTATATATGTGTGTGTGTTTATATGTATGTATATGTGTGTATATATATGTATATATTATTGTTGGCTGTGGTCAGTGGTGTGCCCAATAATCTCATTGCAAACCCTTTCTTTGCTCTCACCTCTAATGCCTCCCTTGTTACATTCCTGGTCTTATTTTGTACCTTCATGTAAGCTTAGTGAGAGTCTGGGCCAAGTCATATGTGTGTTTCACATCACCTATGGTGTCAAGCACACAGTGAGATGTTTAAAACTCTGGATGTTTATGTGAACTCCTCTGTAATCAGATATTAAAATTACCACCATTTGAGTTGTCATTTCACACCGATTAGACTGGCAAAAATCAGAAAAATGCCGCATGTTGGAGTCATGAGAGGTTCGAGGAACTACCATGTACTATTGATGAGAAGGTGGACTAGGGCAATTCCAAAGAGCAATCTGACATTGCTGTCAAATTAAACATATCATAAGACAGTCTCATAAACCTTAATTTAAAAAAAAACATGCCAGGAAAGTAACTGCAAGGTGGTTATGATGGTGGGGAGCTGGAGACAGTCTGGATGTCCATCTCTGGCAGAGTCGGGATACAAAAGTGGGGATACACAGCGTGGAGTTCCTCTACAGTGCTGAGAATCAGTAAATGTGATGAATACAAAACAACAGGGATAGATTGTTTTTAACTTTTATTTTAGGTCAGGGGTACATGTGCAGGTTTGTTATGTAGGTAAACTCATGCCACGGTGGGAGTTGTTGTACAGATTATTTCATCACCCAGGTACTAAGCCTAGTACCCAATAGTTATTTCTTTCTGATCCTCGCCCTCTTCCCACCCTCCACCCTCAAGTGTGTCCCAGTGTCTGCTGTTCCCCACTTTGAGTCCGTGTGTTCTCATCATTTAGTTCCCACTTATAAGTGAGAACATATGGTATTTGGGTTTCTGTTCCTGCATTAGTTTGCTAAGAATGATGGCCATCAGCTCCATCCATGTTCCCACAAAGGACATGATGTCATTTTTGTGGCTGCATAGAATTCCATGGTATATATATATACCACACCTTCTTTACACAGATAGATCTTAAAAGCATAGTGCCTAGTGAAAAATGCAAGAAAGGAAGTGAGACATTTAAATAAATATCATTTATGTAAATTTTTAAAAACCCATTTGCAAATTTATTAAAGCCCATGAGCAAATTTTTAAAAACTCAGTGTATATTGCAAAACAATATACGTGTTGCAAGATTGTACTGAAACCAAACAATATCCATTAGATATATGTTTCCTCATGGATTGCCTATAGGAGAGGGGAATGGAAGAGAAGAATGAGGATAAAACTGAAAACATGAGTTAATACATATATTTTTTAAAGGAGCTGTGCAAAGGGCATACATGATAAGCTATTAAGCCATAGAGTCAGGAGTACGATTAACTTTGAACACCTGATGTTAAAAAAAAGAATAGGGAGAGAAAGAGAAAGAGGAAGAAGAATAAGAAAGAGGAGAAGGAGGAGGAGGAGAAGAAAGAAAAAAATAAAGAAAAGAAGGAAGGAAGGAGAAAAAGAAAAAGAAAGAAAGAAAGAGAAAGAAAAAGAGAGAAAGACAAAGCAAGAAGGAAGGAAGAAAAGGAAGGAAGGAAGGAAGGAGGGAGGGAGGGAGGGAAGAAAAGAAAGAGTGAGAAAGAAAGAATTTGTTCAATTAATAGTCTCATTTTCTTCAATTCTTGCCTGATCAGGTCAGCCTCATGTGTTTTCTGGAATCCTATAATTCTTATTTTAATGTGTCCTTTTCCTTCAACTGGCTGGTAAGCCCCTTAATTGCTGGTGCTATGTTTCATTTGTTGTTTATTCTTACATGGCTGCAGCGAAATGTAGCTGGAAGAGCCTGGATTTTGGCGTCAAAGGAGCCTCTACCACTTATTGCCTGTTTCACCTTAGGCAGGTCACTTCATCTTCTGAGCCTCAGTTTCCTCACTTGGAAAACAAGGGCAAGAAGACTTCTGATGGCTGTCACAAGGACTAGATGAAATTTGGACTATTGCCAATACAGTTCCTACAATAGGCACTCAGAAAATGCTAGCTTCCTCTCCTTGATTTTATTTCCTGCAATCCCCAACACATTATAGGTGTTCTGTCAAGATTTTTTGAACAGACATTAACTGATGTTCACCAGAGACTGGAGCAGAAGATGATGGCTTTAGCTCAAGCTGAAAAAGAACTTCCATACAGCATTTTTAAAAAGCCTCAGGATTGCTTCTGAGTGCAGTTGTGAAATATGCTCCTTTGAATACCTTTAGAAAGGAATTCTCTACCTTCACATATGCCTCCACAACTGCATTCCCTGGCTCTGTTTCTCTGCATTCAGTCTTGAGCATCCTGTGACTTCTCACTCACCTTCCTCCCTGCTGGTCTCTTGGAAAAGTGCTCTACGTATTCAAGTTGATTTCTCTCTCCCTTTTGTTCTCTGCTGTCTGTTAGAGAGACCATAACTTAACACGAGGCTCTGTGATTATCCCCATGCTGGCTGCCAAGGGAAGGATCCCTGACACCGTACCATGCATGGTGGTGATTTTCTGAGGCCCTTAGATTGTTTGCATTCATCTTACCAGCAGGTTATACCCGCCTTACAATTATCCAGCTGCTTTTATAAAATCTTGCATTCAATGTGAGAGTCTTTAAAAGCTTTCACATTTAGAACATTTAAAAATCCAGCAGGTTTGGACAATGAAACTGACTCACTGTGCTTTGGGTGAGTGTTTTTACATCTGTATGCCTTGTTTTTCGCATCTAAGAAACGGGAATGATCTTCCGTGTGGCATGTACACCCAGAGGGACTTGAAGCATGTAATGCGCCCTAAGTAGCAGGTTTCATGAATGTAGACCCACTCTCTGGCAGTTATGGCTCCCTGACCCTCTACAGGAACACACTCGTGCTGTCTCACCATTTGCAGCCAACAGGATCTCACAGATGTATGTACTTACCTCTTTAAAGTAACTCAATACTCTGTTTAAAATAAGCCAGCCCACCCAGAGACTAACAGTATAAATTAAGGGCAAACAAACCTCTTACTAAAATGTCTGCAATACAGAAATGTTACAGCTCATCTTCTATATATGGAAATACTATCTTTTTTGCGGGGGGGATGTCTAGTTCTTATTCTAAATCTATTTAGGTGGACAGAATAGGCTAAGTTGTGCTGCAGTAACAACCACAGCATATCAATGGCTTAACACAGCAAAAATGTGTTTCTTGCTCATGCTACATGTCCAACAAGTATCAATGTGCTCACTGTGGCCCCTCAGGGACCCAGTTGAGAGACACTTCATCTCAACATAGGCTTCTAAGGTCATCACAGAAAAGGAAAAGGAATGGAGTAAATTGTGCACTTGTTTTCAACATGTCTGCCTGGATGCAGCTTCAGGCAAGGCTTGATTCAGGACACAAACTATACCATTATGCTCCATCTTTCAGATCTGCTTCCTCTGGCTAATCTCTATTCTTGGCTTCTACTCGATAACCTCACAGCACCTAATTCAGCCAAACGGACAGGATGATTTTGAATAGTTCTCACATCAGTCCTGGGATTCCCTCTCCCATTACCCTGGATAGGGTAATATAGCCATCCTGAAGGGATAACTGTAGCTAGGGGAATACAGCGCATTACTGGCTAAGTGTAAGGTCCTACCCTCTCCTGGGGCTGGGTATGGGAATAGGGTTGCTCCCATACAATAAAATACAGGATTCCCAGCTAAATTTGAATTTCAGATGAATAACAATTTTTTTAGTATAAAAAACATTCATTGTTTATCTGACATTTACATTTAACTGGGCATCCTACATTTGTATTTGCTATTAATAAAACAGGTAACCCTTAATGGAAACCCCTTTCCAAAACACATGTAGGGAAAGGGTGGTTCCCTCCAATGCAATGATATGTAGCATGATCAGAATGAAGGACAGTGGCAGCAACTGTAACTGTTCACTCTAGTAACTATGTCAGGGCTTGAATGGGTGTAATACTCTCGGTAGGTATATATGTGTGATATTGCCCTAAAAAATAATACCTTATAATGGCATGCCATTGCTCCAGTTATCTATTGGTATATAACAAACAACGCTAGAATTTAGTTGCTTGAACCATAATTTATTATTTCTCATGGTTCCATGTGATGACTGGGCTGAGCTGTTCTTATTCAGAATCTCTCATATAAGTCGGGCGCAGTGGCTCACGCCTGTAATCTCAACACTTTGGGAGGCCAAGGCAGGCAGATCACTTGAGGTCAGGAGTTCGCAATCAGCCTGGCCAACATGGTGAAACCCCGTCTCTACTAAAAATACAAAAATTAGCCAGGTGTGGTGGAGCTCACCTGTAATCCCAGCTACTTGGGAGGCTGAGGCAGGAGAATCCCTTGAACCTGGGAGGTGGAGGTTGCAGTGAGCTGAGATTGTGCCACTGCACTCCAGCCTGGGCGACAGAACGAGACTCCATCTCAAAAAACAAAAACAACAGAAAACAAAACAAAACAAAACACCAAAAACACAACAACAACAAAAAAAACAGAATCTCTCATACAGCCGCAGTTCTGCAGTTGAATATCAGCTGGGCTGTAACCATCTGAGGGTTCTACTGGGATGAATGTCAAGCATGACTTACCTGCATGGCTGGGAGCTGCTTCTAGCTGTCACTTGTGAGCTCAGTTTGGGCTTTCAACCAGAGTAACTACCCATGGCCTTTCTGTAGGGCCTGGGCTTCCTGCACATGGCAGCTGGGTTCTGGGAAGGAGCATCTCAAGGGCAAGCGTTTCCAGAGGTCCAGGCAGAAGCTGCAGGACATCTTATAACTTGGTCTCAGAAGTCCCAGAGCATCATTTTTGCCTTAAGCAAGTCACTGAGGCCAGTCTAGATTCAAGGGAAGGGGAATGAGACCCCATCTCTTATGTGAAGAGCATCCTGTGTGTACAGGGAAGGGAGGAACTGATGGGGCACATATTACATCATTTATATAAACCACCTGCATTTTATGTGCATAATGTAATTTAATGCTCACATCAACTCTGTTGGGTAGAAACTGACTTTGTCTCATTTTATACATGAGGAAACCAAGTCTTATTGGAGTCAAGGGGCTTGCTCAAAATCAAAGAGCCAATAATTGGCAAAACAAGAATTAGAACTTAGTCTTCTGATTCTAAGTTGATGCTATTTTTTTTCTCCATTGCAGCCCAGCTGTCTCCTCACTGGAGTGGTATAGCCGTAAAATATGGGTTTAAGAATAAAGCTGAAAATCTACCCTCCTGAAGGAGAGAATCTCAGATATAATCCATACTTTCCTGATTCCTGGGAGTTTCCCATCTCCTAGTTGTTTATCATATTTCCTGGGTCTCCTCTAGGATAATTTAAGATAAAAGGTGAAGGACGCCTTAGACTAATATAATTTCAAGCCAATTGTGGTGTTGATGGCTGTGGTAGTTTAGATTATTATTCCATAAATATTCACTCCCATCTCCCCTCCACTGGGGCAAGGTATGCTTCCTCACTCCATCAGTGTTGGGCTTGACTGTGTGCCCTAGGGATGTTAGCTGATGTTAACATGACCAGACATTTGAAATGTGCTTATGGGGTTGTCCTTCTGCAGTCACCTATGAGAATACCCTGAGCCATCTGGTTCCTAAAAGATGAGAGACACGTGGAGCAGGCTTGGACCCAACCTGAAGCTTAGACCCAAGCCCAGGTGAGCCCAGCTGAAGCTCAGCCTAGGCCAGTGGTTCTCGACTGAAAGTGATTTTTGCCTATCAGGAAACATTTGGCAATATCTAGAGACATTTTTGATTATCACAACTAGGAGAAGGATGTTATGGGCATCTAGTGGATAGAGGTTACTTCTCAACAATACAGTGAGCAGGACAGCCCCCATCATAAAGACTTATCTGGCCCCAAATGTCAATAGTGCTGAGGTTCAGAAACCCTGGTCTAAATGAGCTCCTAGTGGAGACACAGGAGCAAAAATAAGTGATTTCTCTTTGAAACCTCTGAGTTTTGTGGGAGGTTTTAAAATGCAGCATGATTGTGGTAGTAAATAGCTGATATAATGGCAAATGTGAGAACCATGTTTTATGAGGCAAGCTCAGTAAATGGTTCCTTCTGGTGAAACTTCACAATCTCCCTGCTGGCTCTGGTCCCCGGTCATTCCTTCTGGTGCAGGGTGGTCCTGCAGATGAGCTCAGATGTGTACTAGTTCTTAGACACCCTGGGAGAAGAAGGCACCACCTTGGACCCCAAAGATTCCTCCCTCAAGCTTTGTGTCATCCTCTTTCTTGCCTTTTGAAGCCCTTAATGACTCTCTGCCTCACAAGGCCTGCCCCTTCCCCTCTCTGTCACATTCAATTTGTCTGAAGAATTTTCTCCAGCTGGTTATTAATGCGTGTTTCTCCTGCAGAAAAGCTCAGCCATTTCTCTCATCATTCCAGGCTTGACTCTCCAGCCCTAAGGACCACATACCCTTGATGGTGACTCGTGTTCACCAAGGAACCGAATTCATTCTGTACTTTTCCAGAAAAGATGAAAAAGTGTTCCTTTTGGTCCTTCATAAAATCCCCACATCCCTTAGGATATTTTTACGTAGTCTTGGTTTCCAAACTGAGAAAGGAATTGGGTTCTGACTAATCTACACGAAAGAAATTATAGAAACATTTTTTTCTCTACTGAACATGCCATCCCATTTTATATCAGCTTACCTTTTTCACCCACTTTGAAGAGTTTTTAAGAATTGAGGTTTAACTTTGCATATAGCAGCATGCACAAATTGGAAGGGTACAGCCTGATAAATTTTTACATCTGCACACACCTATGTAACCAGTAGCCAGATCAAGGTCTGGGACATGCTATCACCTCAGAAAGCCCTCCATGCACCTTTCCAGACAGTCGCTACCCCCACAAATCTACCCTATTCTGTCTTCTATCACCAAAGATTAATTTTGCCTGTTTTCAAACTTCTTACAGGTGGACTCATACAGTGCATCTTACAAGATATGCACATTGGTGTCGGGGTTCTTTTGGTCAACCTAAAGTTTTGAAATTCATCTATGTTGTTGGGTATAACAGTTAAAAGATTCTAAATGGCATCTTCCACAGAAAAGAGGAAGGATTTCGTAACAATTTCTACCACTGCTATTTCAGGAATCCGTGAATGGGTAAAAGAGAGAATTTAGGCCTCCTAGGGAAGATGGGAACTTGAACATAGGCATCTACATCTTCCCCTCTTCCTCCCCTCACTCCCATGATAATGATAAGCGCTAATAGGAGGGTGATCGGCATTGGTTTTCAGATGCTAGGATAGCTTCACCTATATGGCAGAGACTTCAAGATGAGATGGGTCTGAAGGTGCCACGGAAGTCAGCTTCCCTCTTTCCATCCTAAGAAGAGGAGAGAGCATTGTGGGACAGGCAGAGGTCCCTACAGCAGAAGTGGCTGGGCCTCTTCCAAGACTGGAAGACTGCCATGATCACAAAAATTCCAGGGAAGGCATCTCCCCAGCGTCCGCAGCCAAAACAAATAAAAATCCACCGAGACAGGGCATCCTCTGAGGCTGATTGTCTGGTCAAGCAAGAATCCTGGCACACTTATTGGCCTCAACAGGTTGACTCTTCTTGAGTCAATTTTGGTGATTTATCCTTTCCTAGAAGAGCATCTACTTCTTCCATATTTTCAGTTTCTAAGCAGGGACCCAGGTAGTCTCACTATTGTATTTTTAATCAGCTGATGATTGGCTGGAACATGATTTCAGTCATGTAGAATGTGGGTATTGAACTTCCTGAGCCCTTAAATATCTGAGAATATCTTCCCGTTGTTGTGCATAGGGGAATGGCAACTTGGTTGTGTGTGTAGATTTCTGGGGTTGCAGGCTTCCAGAACCCCAAAACTCAACATCGTCTTTGATGTCTACTGTTACGGAGGTAAAGTCTGAGGCCAGGCTGACTTTATCCTTTATAAGTAGGCTTTTCCCTGAGTATTTATAGAGTTCTTTTCCTTGAAGTTAGAACTTTGCCAGGATACGTATCTAGGTTTTAGTCTCTTTTTTATGAATTTTTTTCTGATGTGATTTATATTCTTTTGAAACACAGGTTCAGGTTTTTCTTTAATTCAGGAACTTTTCCCTCATATTGAATATTACTTCTATTGTACTTGTTTTGGTATCTTATTCACAGATATACATTTTCTATGTGTTATATCACATTATCTGTCTTGATTATCACCACTTCCCTCTATCCTTTTCCTCTGAATCCTAAGGAAGTTTCTCAGGCTTCTTATTATCACTGAGTTGCTTTTCTGCATTGTTAATTTATCTGTTACTGTATTAAATGCTTTTTTTTTTTTTTTGAGACAGGGTCTCACTCTGTCATTCAAGCTGGGGTGCAGTGGAATGATCATAGCTCACTTCAACCTCAAACTCCTGGGCTCAAGCGGTCCTCCCACCTCAGCTTCCCAAGGAGCTGACACTACAGGTATGTGCCCATGCCCAGCTAATTTTTAAAAATTTTTGTTGGGACAGGGACTTGCTTGGTTGCTCAAGCTGCAACCAAACTACTGGGCTCAAGTGATCCTCCCATCTTGGCTTCCCAAAGTGCTGGGATTATAGGCGTGAGCCACCACACCCAGCCTCAAATGCATTTTTAAATGGTTTAATTTCTTTCTGGCTTTAAACTACAATCACTTTAATCTCTTTTCTTCTCAACTCGTCTATGTTTTTGTGTCATGGAGTCTGCACTGAAAAAGAAATTTATGAAAAGTAGAAAGCAAATGCTATTGGAATTTACTCTATTTCCTGCAGTAAATCATTTTCCAAACCACATTTTTCCTCTGCCCATTTTATGACATCGGCATTTTTCACAGGCCTCACATTTCTCCCCTTGTTTATTGCTTTTAATTGATGAGAGTTCTATTTGGGTCTGGCATGTCCTCCCAAGCAGAGGGCAGTGGATTCTTCTAGTAGTTTCCCCCAACGTGGGCCTTGAGCTGGGGGGTTTTGCAAGTTGAGGGGTTGAGCATCCTTGGGGACACAGAAGGAGGGTGAGGCCACAGACAATCCCAGCCCTGGCTTGTGACTTCTCCACATTTGACAAGGTCACCATGGCAGGTTTCAAATACCTTCAGCTTCCAGGCCCTGGCTGGCTGGCTGCTTCCTACCATGCCTGCAAGAATTCCTGCTGCCTTGGGAAATTTCCCCTGTCCAGCTGCAACTGCCATGCCCCTGCTGCTCTCTAAACATCTGGAAGGCTCTCCTGCCACCCTGCTCTTTAACTCAGAAAGCATTCCTTTTCAATCTCTGATTTTCTCCCACCTCCAAGCCATCTGGCTTCTGGGGTATCAGGAACAATGCATCAGTTCTTTCTCTCTGTCTGCCTCTCTGTCTCTCTGTCTCTCTGTCTCTCTCTCTCTCTCTCTCTTTCTCCTCTCCACTTCATACACTGACTTCATTCTCAGACCCCTTATGTTACCATGATGCTTCAACCCTTATATCCTCACAATTCCAAGTGCAACAGAATTTTCTTTTCTCCCAGCGTTCCCAGAAAAAATCTAGCTGTGACTCATTGGCTCTGATTGGGTCACCTGCTCATCTTTGGACCACTCATCACAACTAGCGAGTGGGATGTTCTGCCTGGTTTCGGCATGGGTCATATACTCAATTCTTGAGCAGAGATTTGGATCTGCCCCACTCAAACTCTAAAAAGAAATGTTAGGGTATCATTACTATAAGAAGGATGAATAGTTGGTAGATGGCACAAATAATAGACATACATTACAGAAGAATTCTCCACTTAATTCTGCAAAAGCACTCTGCTTCCTAAGTATGGTAGATTGTGAACTGGCTCAGCAGGGATTCCATGTGAAACTGGGCAGGTTTTGTACTGCACAACCGTGCATACCTAAGGGGCCCAAGTTACATCATAGACACTATAGATTTGCATAACTTTTACCATTTTCCAGCAGATGGAAGAAGGGTTTTGAGGAAGGGACACATTTTGCTAATCATATAAATGTGCCATGTAGACTGGTGACAAGTGACAGTCCTGTCAAGATATCTTTACTCAATATTCATTTCCGTGACCTGCAATTCCTTTCCCTGAGCTGCCAGTCCTGATGCAGTTTCTCCAGATTATTTTTGCATCTTTAAGTCTGTAAGTCCTCAGTCTCCTGTCTTTTCCTAGAAATAGAAATCCTATTGCTATGTAGGATTGTTCTTCTGTCTTGCTCCCATGCTTATCCCCAAAACACATAACCTCCACTAAGAAACCCAACTCTCCCCTCCTTTATCTTTTGGGTTTTGAGCATTTCTGATGGGAAAGAGTTTTGGGAGGTCCCTCCTGGGGTAGCTGGATTTGAATCTGGAGGAGCAGGAGAGGCTGTGTCTGCTTCCATTCAGTAGCTGATGTGTCCATTTGGCCGTGACCTCAGAGGGCCCTGGGGAGCTGTACTTTGCAATCAGGAGTCCAGGCAAGGAATCACCTGGATTTTAATCCTGACTTTTCTCAGCCTTGGGCATGTCACATCACTTCTCTGGGCCTTTCCATGAGAGTGCAGAGCTGAGTCATTTCTGAAGGCTTTTCCACGCTCAGATCTGATGACTGCAGGTGTCATTCAAGGGTAAAAATGAAAACATTTTCAACAGATGCTATGTAATCTCAATGGCAATCCTTAATACAATGTACATATAATATATTCGAGGCACTATCCTAGGTGTTTTGTATGCACCATGCCATTTCATCTTTCCAGCAACCCCACAGATACCTGTTACCATCATGATCATTTCATAAATGAGAAAAGCGAGGTTCAGAGAGGCTAAATGACACCTCGTTAAAAAAAATCAGTTAGGTTTCAATCCCATGACTTTGTTTATGATTTCCTGGTGCTGAGTATAGTGATGAAAGTAATGTTATTAATTTCCGTAGTTATAATTTTAAACACAAGTCAGTATGAATGCAAATTGTTTCACAAGACGCTTCTTGCATCTTTCCACACGTATGTTACCCAACCACCATCTTCTTTCTTCAAGCTAGAGGCCTTTTGATTATTTTCTTCTAAGAAAGCACCTCTTTGTGATTTTCACTGTAGCCTCTTGATGAGTATTTGAGATGATTTTAAAGCGTAAACAGTGGAAAACGCGTTAATATCATTTCCTTTCCAGCCTCATTTCAAAATGAAAGGGAAATGTGTTTGGGGAAAAATTCACTTACAAGTTTGGCCAAATGCCTAAACTATGCAAAGAGCCTGACAAATGGAACAAAGTTTAACTTGCTCTTAATAACATCTCCATGCCTCTGATTCTGGGCTGGGGAAAGCTCTTACACTGACCCGTTTGCTAATGATAGCCCGGACATCAATAATGGAATGTGAAAGACAATCTTCTAATCAATTTTTTTTTTCTGCTGGTTTAGATTAAAGCACAGAAAATGCCCAAATGCTCCATCTGCTTCCTCTAAGATTTCTGGTAGGCTGGAGCCCAATTATGGCTGCCTTATCCATTTTTAATAATCTACTTATGATCGTGCAAACACAGGGTGTGATTATACCCACATCGGCTTCTGTTTCAGAGCTTCCATTTCCATCTATAATTAATAAGCCACTCAGTACATTGGAGGGGAGCTGAAGGAGAGATGTGAGAGATTCTTAAGTAGGATAGCTTTTGCGGTGGTTTTTCTTTGATTCATTTTACAAACCTTCACTGATGTCTACGGTGTGCCAGCCGCCGTGCTAGACCCCAAAGGTAAAAGAATAACACACACTTTTGCCCTCTTTAAGAGCTCTTAGGCATTTAGAAAGAATGAATAAGACCTAGTATTTGCTAGCAAAACAGGGTGACTATAGTCAAAGACAATTTAATTGTACATTAAAAAATAACGAAAATTGTATAATTGGATTTTTGTAACACAAAGGCTAAGTGCTTGAGGGGATGGATACCCCATTTACCTTGATGTGATTATTATGCATTGCATGTCTGTATCAAAATATCTCATATAACCCATAAATATATACATCTAGTATGTGCCCACAAATTTTTTTTAAAAAATTTTAAAGAAGAGCTCTTGGGCTATCAAAAAAGATGTACAAGCATGCATGTTTTGTTTGTGATGTGAATTGGGCTTTTTAACCAGAAAATTCAGCTGCTAAGACAATCAAGATGTTTTATGTTCCCAAACAATGAAGTATAGGATAATTAGATCACTATATTATTACAAATATAATTCTAAGAGAGCTTATTTTGGAATCCTTTGTTTGTTTGTTTGTTTGTTTGTTTGTTTGAAAGGAAGTGAGCTATTCTCGGGAAGTAGTCGTTTTTATAAGGATGTGAGAGTAGAAAAAGACAAACTTGCAGCTAGACAGCCAGGGTTCAAGTCCCAGCTTTGTACTGTGTGAACTCAGACACGTCTCTTGACCTCTCTGAGTCTGTTTCTGTATTGTAAAATGAGGAAAATGGTTCCTTCACTGGGCTTGTCTGAGATAATGTGCATGAATTCAAGGTATGGATTGCAAAGTACTATATCAGTATAATAAAGAAAGCTCAAAGTCTTACTGATCAGAAATATGATAAAAACCACTTTGGGCCAGGTGCAGTGGCTTACACCTATAATCCCTGCACTTTGGGAGGCTGAAGTGGGAGTATCACTTGAAGCCAGGAGTTTGAGACTAGCCTGGACAACAGAGCGAGACCCTGTCTCTACAAAAAATTAAGAAATTAGATGGGCGTGGTGGTGTATGCCTGTAGTCCCAGCTACTTGAGGGGCTGAGGTGGGAGGATCCCTTAAGCCCAGGATTTAGAGGCTGTCGTGAGCTATGATCGTGCCACTGTGCTCCAGCCTGGGTGACAGGGCAAGATCCTGCCTCCAAACAAACAAACAAACGAATACTTTATCCTTATTTTTCTGATTATATTTCCCTGCCCAGTTCTCCCAGCCAAATGTTACTCATGCTCTAAGAAGACCAAAACCTTCACCTTAGCGACTAGTATGAAGTATTTTGCAGTACTCAAAGTACAAGTTATTTTTCATATTTGCAAACTATGCAAACTGCCTCTAATAATTTTTAACACAAAGGGAATACTTTAGGAAAGATATTGGGGCCTCACACATTTGCAGAAAGCTAGATAACTGAATTTAGTCCATGTTCTGTTGTTATTTGCTGAAAACGTAATTGAATCAGTGATTTACTGCTTATTCTCATTTTCAGTGTTATAGCTGTCAGATTCCTTACATCTTTTATGAGTCTTGTGTTAAGAATCCACTGTGCCCACTCTCCTATCTCAAAGTCTTCCTTATTGGGCCAAAGGGGTTCTTTCTTGACAGAGTTGCTTTCTTAGCCCATCTTAGAAGAATTCTCTACCTCTGATTTCAAAATTCCCACTGCAAGGCTTGATGGAAAATTCCAGCAATCTATAATCTATGATTTATAGCTGAGTGAAACCTACAAACATTAATCTCCAGCAGTAACCGAGCAGTATTAAGTGAGAGTGCAGGCAACAAATGCCTATTTCTGAGGCATGAGAGTTACTCTGATCTGGTCTGGACCTGGTCCGAGGGGATTTCTGACTTGGGCATGTAGGGGTGATTGGCAGTGGGGTGGATGCAGAATGGGAGGGGTCTGAGCGTGTGCACCCCAGCTCCCTGACATACTCTTCAATCTGAAGTCCAGCCACATTGCTCTTCCTCAAACATGTCAAGTTCACTCTGCCTCAGAGCCTTTGTACTCAGCCCTCTTACTGGAATTCTCTTTCCCCAGAAGGCCACACTCTCCCTAACAACTCTATTTAAAATGACAATTGCCCTCTTCCCTTGTATTAGTCTGTTATTGTGCTGCTAATAAAGACCTAGCTGAGAGTGGGTAATTTATAAAGGAAAGAGGTTTAATGGACTCACAGTTCCACGTGGCTGGGGAGGCCTCACAATCTTGGTGGAAGACAAAGAGCAAAGGGACGTCTTACATGGCATCCGGCAAGAGAGAGAGCTTGTGTAGGGGAACTCCCCTTTATAAAACCATCAGATCTCGTGAGACTTATTCACTATCACGAGAACAGCATGGGAAAGACTTGCCCTCATGATTTAACTGCCTCCCACTGGGTCCCTCCCATGACACATGGGAATTATGGGAGCTACAATTCAAGATTTGGGTGGGGACACAGCTAAAGCATATCACCCCGCATACACATCAGAACTCCCCATCTGACTTCTGCAGTTTATTTATTTATTTATTTTTGAGCAATGATCACTTTTTACTATATCACTTGCTTTTGGGGAAGGAGTCTGTCTCCCACCTCTAGGCAGGAATTGCCATCTATTTTGTTCACTGCTGCAATCCTCAACACTTACACCATTTTAGGCAATTGTTGGCTCCCAATAATATTTCTGGAAGGAACCAATGAAAGCCATAGTCTTAGATATATAAATTGCCTTTATGTATCACAGTTATGAGTGTATAAAAGTATGAAATATAAAATATCATACATATTTAATAATTTAATACCCTTAATGTATATTTAACATCTTACAATATATGGTAGAATATATAGTATATTTAATATAGTAATAGATAAATATATATTTAATATAATTATATATAGACAGACAGGGTCTTAGTTTGTCACCCAGGCTGGAGTGCAGTGGTGTGGTCGTAGCTCAATGCAGCCTCGAATTCCTGGGCTCAAGCAATCTTCCTGCCTCAGCATCCTGAGTAGCCAGGACTACAGGCAAGCACCCACCACACCTAGATAATTTTTAAAAATTTTTTTGTAGATATAGGGCCTCACTATGTTGCCCAGGCTGATCTTGAACTCCTGAGCTTAGGCAATCTTCCTGCCTTGGCCTCCCAAAGCACTGGGATTACAGGCATGAGCCACTATACTCGGCCTATAAATATATTTTATATATCATAGTTGTATATCATAGTTTTGATATATAATGTTCTTTTCTGGCCTCTAGAACCACAGCCCAGTCTGGGGGGTCCATCAGAGACTCTACACTTGTGGGCCCATCTCTCTACTTTAGTCTCTGCTTGTGGCCTAGGGGCAGCTGCCCTGACTGCATCTGAACCAGAGTTGAACCCAGTTGGCTACTGGCATAGACAGAACCTGTACTTGCTGGAGAGGAGTTTCTTGTTTCTGAGAGGCCTGGAGGACTGGGGGCCATACCCTGGAATGGCAGTGGGTAGGTGAAGTGACCAGAAGCTGGAGGAGCCACCATCCCCAGGACCAGCCTTGGCCCTCTCCTCTTCCACAGGCATCTGAGCTGTCATCTGAGTACTAAATGGTACATGGAGACATTGACAGTCAGAGACTTTTAGAGCACAGTGACTAAAAGAAACACAATTTTTAATCCAGAGCTGGGGAGGGAAACTCCTTCTAGAAGTCATGGGTCAAGGGAACTTAAAATAATAAAATGCACATCTCTTATTGTGGCCTCCGGCATCTCATGTGATATGGCTGCTGCAATCCTCTGTGGGCCTCCTACTTCCCCCTTGCTCACCACCCTCCAACCACAGTGCCCTCTCTGGCTTTTGAACCTGCTGAGCCACTTCCCTGCCTCGGGACCTTTGCACTGGTCTCCTAAAGAGCTCTGCTCCCCAGTCTCAGCCTCCTCTCATCATTCAAACCTGAGCCCAGTATATCCCATTGGACAGACCTTTCCTGTCTAAAATAGCTGCCCCATCCTGTTTATGTTTTTCATAAAGAAAAGTAAATGTACTTGTTAAATATTCACTGCTTCTCTGTCCACCCCAACTGTGGTAATGTGAGCTCCATGAGTAGGGGTTTTTCTCTGGTTCATTTACAGCTGTAGCCTTAATGCCAAGTACAGCACCTGGCACTTAACAGGTGCTCTGTAAGCATTTGTTGAATGAATAAATGAAGGAATGCACCAACAGACCAATTAGGCCTTCCTGTTTTAGGATCTAAAGGCAACTGTGTGTTTGGGTGTGTGTCTCATTCATGAAGCAGGCTTCTCCTCAGCTTTTTTTTTTTTTTTTGGTAGGGAATCAGAAGCAAAGGTTGCAAACCAGTAGACTGTGGGCTAGTTGGAGCCTGTGGATCTGTTGAAGTGGTTTGATTGGCCTCCCACCATGTTTTAAGGGCAAACTAACCAGGCACCTGTTATACTTGCAATCCCAGCTGTTCAATATAGTCATGTTATACCATTGCTATCTCACACATTTCTATTACCTGCCTGGCTCCTGCAGCATGTAAGCTTCACCCGCCCTGGACTATTGGATCATTTGGACTCAGAGCATTTGATGTGTGGGTTCTGTAGCTTCTACTGCTGTCCTGTGGATCAGAGTTCATTTTCAGGAACCTGGGTGGCAAACCAGTCTTCTCACCTGGGACTCAGCCAGGTTGCCAGTCCGGGACATGTCTATCACATTCCTAGGCTCAAGGGGTATTCAAGGCATGGCTGATGGCTTTCTTCTTTCCAGAGAAGCCAAGCAATTTTGACAGCCAAGAGAGAAGCATGGAGTGGAGGATAAAGATTTGGAACATCTCCTACGGGGATGAAGGGGGCAGCCCTCATGGGCAGGATCCGGGTCTGTTTTGTTCACTGCTTATGTCTTCAACATCCAGCATTGCTTGGAATGCAGTGAATACTAAGGAAACTCTCCCCAGCTTAAGGTTCTTCACTTAATCACATCTGCAAAAACTGCTTTTCTTAATGAGGTCACATTTCCAGGTTCCAGGGGTTAGGACCTGCCTGGGACCATTCCTCAGCCAACTACAGACAGTCTTCCCAGTTGTCCTGGGCCGCCAGTGAGGCACTAGTAATTGCAAATAAGCTTCTGTGGGATCATCTGGATTTTCTGGTAGCCTCACTAGTGCCTCCAAATGAACAGAACTCATGACACATGTTTGAGAATGATATACTTCCAGAATCTTGCCCTTTGGGATAGCACATCAGTAGACATCGTTGCCGATTTGTTCCTGCCTTGGGGCCATCACATTGCTCTTACTCTCATGACTGTGCTCATAAAAATGGTCTCCCAGTCACTGCTGTTATTCCACACATGTGCGTGTCCTCTGATTCAATGCCCCTCTTCCTCTAGGATGCCCTCAAAAACCTCCCTGGCCAGGGCCCTTCTGAAGGATCTTTTTTCTCTCTGTCTTTTTTAAAAAATAATTTTAACTTTTATTTTAGATTCAGGAGGTGCACGTACAGGTTTGTTATCTGGGTATATTGTGTGATACTGAGGTTTGGAATACAAATGATTCCAACACCCAGGGAGTAAGCATAGTACACAACAGTTTTTCAATCCTTGCCCCCAACCCTGCCCTGTATTAATCCTGTGTCTATTGTTACCATTTCTATGTCCTGGGATGTCCTGGGACCCATCTTCTGGCTGCCCCTAAAATCATCAGCTCCTGTGACAGTGCCTCTGACCCAGCAAGCTGTCTTTGCTCACAAGGCTCACACACAAGAGACTGCCTAGAAGTCCCATCGATGAGGGCCATTCTGGCTCTCTTAGCATAACCCATAGCTCTCCAGGCCGTGCAAGAAGCTCAATGGCAATTACTTGCCACCCTCTCCCTTCATCCTTTGTGGTTCCCAACACTCAGTGCTCCACAGTTCCTTCCCGTGTTGAGTTTGGAAGGTTCTCCACTCTATCTGAAAGCCCCTATCCTCAAGTTCGAGTGACAGAAAACCTCAAATGTATAGGATGAACATTCTCTTAGTAGAGTGGGAACTGAAGTCTCAAAGTAACATATAAACTTAAAAACCAAAAATTCATGCCTGGCTCCTGCAGCATGTAAACTCACCCACCCTGGACAATTGGATCTTTTGGATTCAGATCCTTTGATCTGTGGTTTGACTGGCAGTCACCCAAACCACCCTGCCCTTTCAGTTGAGGCTGCACCCATATACTCAGCATATAATTTCTTTTAGTTCTGGAGGAGGTGTTATGATGGATGCCTGACCCTCAGTGACTGTCTTAATCAAGGATCCTCTGGCTGCAAAGAGTAGAAACATATTCAAATTAGATAAGGCAGAAAGAGGGTTGATTATCAAGTTACAAGGATATTTCATGGAACCAAACACAGGAAATATGTCAGGACCTCATGAAGAACTGTACCTGGGAACCAAGATGATAATTATTTGTTTGAACACATGGAAGACATTAACTAGCATCTCTAATTCTCAATTCTAAATTCCCAGGAGAGATTGTTTGATGTAGCTTGAGCCAAGTGTGTGTAGCTGGTCTGGTCCAGATCAAGAGGGCTGGGTTATTCAGTCCAAATGTGGCTGCAGGGGCCCCTCCTGGGGGTGAAGGGGCTGCTCACAGAGAGATGGAGAATGAGCAGAGCTCAGAGTATATCTATCTTAGTGACTGAGTGCATACAAATCACATGTTTACCACTCTCCTAGGAAGAAGGCCCTCAAGACACTGTAATTAACAAATACACCCAAGTGCTGCTGTTTTAAAAAGACAAAATAGTCAGGCTTTGGCTATATAAATCAAGGATCATGCCTATAATCTCAGCACTTTGGGAAGCTGAGGCAGGAAGATCACTTGAGCCCAGGAGTTTGAGAGCAGCCTAGGCAACATAGGGAGACTCTGTCTCCACAAAAAAAAAAAAAAAAAAAAAAAAAAAAATAGCCGGGCATGGTGGTACACACCTGTAGTCCCAGCTACTCAGGAGGCTGAGGTGGCAGGATCACTTGATCCCAGGAAGCTGAGGCTGCAGTGAGCCATGACCCTGCCACTGCACTCCAGCCTGGGTGACTGAGTAAGACCCTATCTCAAAAAAAAAAAAAAAAAGAGGAAAAGAAAAAAACCCTCATATGCACAATATTAGAAAGATAAAATGCAGATTTTTTGAAAAATTAAATTGCATTTATTAAAAGTTGAAACCTCATTTAAGAAGATAGTTTTCTAGAAAAAAATATTGACTCAAGAAAAACTGAATATTCCAACAACCATTGGAGTATTTGTAAATAATGTCCAAAAAAAGTCCTGCTAGGCCGGGCGCGGTGGCTCATGCTGGTAATCCCAACACTTTGGGAGGCCAAGGAGGGCAGATCATGAGGTCAGGAGTTTGAGACCAGCCTGACCAACATGGTGAAGCCCTGTCTCTACTAAAAATACACAAAAAATTAGCCGGGCATGGTGACGCATGCCTGCAATCCCAGCTACTCAGGAGGCTGAGGCAGGAGAATTGCTTGAACCCAGGAGGCAGAGGTTGCAGTGAGCCGAGATCTCACCACTGCACTCCAGCCTGGGCAATAGAGTGAGACTCAGTCTAAAAAATAAAAAAAAAAAGTGCTGCTCGACCTAGAGATTTTATATATGAGTTCATCAAGTCTTCAAGGAACCAAGCTATTTATGCTGTTTCAGAAATATAAAAAATATACTTCCTTGTTTATTTTACTACTGAGTAACTGGATTACTCTGACAACAAACTCTGAATACAGATGCATAAAATGTGACTAATATAGGAGGAAATAGGATTCAAGTAAATTAGCAAAGATAAATCTGCATTTAGAGAAATTAGGGAGGCAAGGTGGGGGGGAAATGTGTAGTAGCCAAGTAGGATTCCTTCTAAGGATGCCAAGAATGTCTTGTTATTAGCATGCCTCATAATATAATTAAAGCACTATAGTGGGTCAAAAGAGGGGAAAATGCACAATCAAATATGCATTGTTTTTAAATTAGGCATTGATGGAAGTCAATGGTCATTTCTGAAAACAAAATCCTAAATTAGGACTAGAGGATGGTCTTTAATGTAATCAAGAACAATTACCTGACTGGCTCCTTACATTATGTTTAAGGCAGCATTTAAAGCCCAGAACAACATGACTGCAATTATTTAGTATTGTTCTGGAAGGTATAGCCAATGTGACAAGACAAGGAAAAAGAAAAAAATAGACTCAAATCTTGAAGAGAAGTCATTGTTTTGTGATTAGCAGATGATGGTATTGTCTGCCTATAAAATCAAAGAAAACCGACTGACAACCTGCTGGAACTAATAAAAGATTTTGGCAGAGGGGAGAATTCGCGCATGCACGTGCACACACACACACACACACACACACACACTAACCAATTCGACAATATGGTGTGCATGTGTGTGTGTGTGTGTGTGTGTGTGTGTGTGTGTTGGGGCAGAGGAAGGGTTAATTACAACAAAAACCAAAATGTTAAATATTTGAATAAATATGCAGAATGAATTTGTATGAAGGCTGGGCACAGTAGCTCATGCTTATAATCCCAGTATATTGGGAGGCTAAGGCAGGCAGATCACTCGAGCCCAGGAGTTTGAGACCAGCCTGGGCAACATGGCAAGACCCCGTCTCTACAAAGGGCAACATGGCAAGACCCCGTCTCTACAAAATGCAGAAAAATTAGCCAGACAAGGTGGCATGCACCTGTGGTCCCAGCTACTTGGGAGGCTGAGGTGGTAGTATCACTGTGGTGATTGTGGAGGTCAAGGGGGTGTTGAGCCAAGATTATGCCACTGCACTCCAGCCTGGGTGACAGTGAGACCTTGTTTCAAAAAAAGAAAGATAAAAAATTTGCATAAAGAGAACTATAAAACTTTGCTAGATAATATAAACAAAAGACCTGAGTAAGTACAGGGCCTGGCATATACCTGGATGTTAATTCTCCTCAAATTAATCTATTCATTTTATTCAATTAAATGGAAACCCCTATGAAAAGAACATGTTGACTTTTAAATTTCATCTAGAGATTGGTGAGAACACTTGGAGAAAATCTGAACATGGAGAGTAAGATTATTATTTTAAAACATAAGTTTATAGTAATTAAAAGTATAGTACTGCCGTGGAAAGATCGGTGGGATAGAAGAGAAAATCTATTTTAAAAATAGAGTTTACTATATGGCAAGGTGGCATTTGAATCAGTGGGAAAGACTTATTTAACAAATAGTGTTGAGACAACTGGCTTGCCATTTGGAAACTAATTCTTCCCTCATATATACCAAAATAAGTCTCAAAATAATTGCAGATTTACACCTTAAAAATGGAACCACTTTTTAAGTTATGGAATGGTGAAAATTTTCTAAGCATGGCACCAAAGACAGAAAACACCAAGAACAAGACTAAGAAATTGGACTACATAAAAATGTAAAATATGTTTACATTAGAAAATCACAAAGGCAAAGCAGCCAGCAAAATGGGTAATGTGATATGCAACATATAAAGTCGAGGTGTAGATATCCTGAACTTGTAAAGATTTATGACATATAAACAAGAAAGAGATAAACAACCTAACAAGTTGTGCAATGAACATGAACAAGCAACATGCAAAAGCAGAAATTCAAATGGACAATCAGCAAGTGAAAGAAAAAATACTTGACTCAGTAGGCATGAAAAAAATGGAGCAAAATAATGATAGCATTTTTTGCAGTTGAGAAACATGGAAAGGATCCACTTTTAGTGCTATTGTGAGTGTCATTTGGTACAACTGTTCTGGAAGAATATTTGGAAGGATATTTTGCAAAAGCTTTAGACTCAATCACATCCAGGGTATGTTTTTAGAAAACAATTTCAAGGAAATAAAGGGTATATGCCTATTTAACCTGGAGGATGTTTAGTATAGTTTTATTTGACTATTAAAAAATGCAAATAAGTGTCTGATATGGGAGATTGGTATGGAATACTATAAGCTCTTTGAAAAGATTAAGTAAATGGATGTAAACAACTAATACAGAATATTATCCATTGTATATGATCAAGTTTTAAAAGGTTACAGAATGATGCCCTCAATTTGTGTGATTCTGCTTTTTTTAAAAAATATTACACATGCACAAAAATTACACAGACATACAAATAAGAACATTAAAAGTCTGGAAAGATAGGCTGGGCATGGTGGCCCACACCTGTAATCCCAGCACTTTGGGAGGCAGAGGTGGGCAGATCACAAGGTCAAGAGATGGAGACCATCCTGGTGGCCAACATGGTGAAACCCCGTCTCTACTAAAAATACAAAAATTAGCTGGGCGTGGTGGCACCCGTAGTCCCAGCTACCTGGGAGGCTGACACAGGAGAATTGCTTGAACCCGGGAAGCGGAGGTTGCAGTGAGCCAAGATCAGGCCACTGCACTCCAGCCTGGCAACAGAGCAAGACTCCGTCAAAAAAAAAAAAAAAAAAAAAAGTCTGGAAGGATCTACAACACACTGTTAATACTGTTTGTCCTCCATGGTGGGAATGATTATACAAGATCTTCATTTTTTCCTTTACTTATTCGACGTGTTATTTCCATGTATATCAGCCAGAGAATGCAAAGTCAGGAAGTATTCTGAAGCCAACAGCAGTTAAGTTTCAGATCCATTTCTGAGCCTGGGCCCTACCCAGGACTGTTGTTAATTTAAAGATAAATTCATCCACGACCGTGCTCTATCTTACAATTCTGGGCACTGATTTGTTTCCTTTTGGTGTTAATTTTGCTGCTGCAGCTTTCTGAGGTCCCTGAGCTGGGGGCGCCTGTTTAACTACTAGTCCTTTGTGTCTCTTGCCAGATTTATTCAGCAGTTTATCTAGTGCTTTTCCTAATTGAATAAAACCTATAATTTCATTTTTAAAATACATGGACCCATTAGTGTCAGTAATTAGACATTAACTAGTATGAAGATGGCCCATTAATGAAGCAGCAGTTTTAGGAGGCTCCACTGGTAGAGTCTACAAGGGAATCACGTGTAAATGCTGTCCCTTGCTGATTTATGATGGGCCTGTTTGTGATCCTCTGAACAGCAGTGGGACCTACAATGAAATTAGCAATTTCCTAACAGGTATTAAACAAGCAGAACTGCAAATGAGATTTATGTTGTTGTTGGAACAGCCCGGAAGCCTAGTGAAAAGGGGCGCTCTGTAAAACTAGCCCTCAGAGACAGAGCTGATCCTGACTCTCTTCCTGATAGAGACCTCCCTCATCTGGCCTGCTGGACAAATCTTTGAGCAAAAGGTCTTCCAACACCCATGGGAGGCAGCATCGTGTTGTAGTTAAAGGCATGGATTTAGCATCAGACAGCTGTGGGTTCAAATCCAGCTTTGACACTTTCTAGCTCTCTAATCTTGAACAGATTATTGCTAATTACTTAGCTGGCCCAAGACTCAGTTCCCTGATTTGAGATTATAGAGCAGGCCTCTGTTAAAAACTGTGTTAGTCTGTTTTAATGCTGCTGATAAAGACATTCCCAAGACTGGGTAATTTACAAACGAAAGAGGTTTAATGGACTTACAGTTCCACATGGCTGGGGAGGCCTCACAGTCATGGTGGAAGGCAAGAAGGAGAAATTTGTGTCTTACATGGATGGCAGCAGGCAAAAAGAGAGCTTGTGCAGAGAAACTCCCCCTTTTAAAACCATCAGATCTGTGAGACTCATTTACTAACATGAGAACAGCGCAGGAAAGACCCGCCGCCATAATTCAATCACCTCCCACTGGGTTCTTCCCACCACATGTGGGAATTGTGGGAGTTACAATTCAAGATGAGATTTGGGTGGGGACACAGCCAAAACATATCAAAAACCTAAGATCTTCCACCTCCTGTTAATGTAGATCAGGGAAGCAAAAGGAGCCCTCTTTCAGTACCTATGGTCTAGCTCAGGTTGAAGGCAAAGCCTCAGAGTTCAATCTTAGTTTGGGTCACAGACTCCTTGAGAAAATTGGATGGAAATAGCTTATGTAGATTGAACACTTACTATGAAGTGTTATGCAAACATAGTCTTAAATTCTCACATTGAATTTAAAATGTAGGTATAATTATTAATATCTCCAAGCCTACAGGTAAGGAAACTGAGGCTTAGAGAGAGATTTATACCCCCTTCTAGGGTTACAGAAAGTGGCCGATGTGGAATTTGAACTTGGGCCACTTGACTGTGGCACCCTGGGATACGCTGCCCTCCTCTGACTCGCTCATGCATATATCATACACAAAACAGCATTCCATGGTGTTCTGGACCCCCTGAAGCCCACCCAGGAATGCCTAATAACCTGTGGGGGCAGGAATAATTCCAGCATTAAAATGTATCCAGATATGACGACTGCTCACCCACTCTCAGCCAAGCCACCATCATCTCTTTCGTGGATGACTGTATGCAGCTTCTAATTGATTCGTGCTCTGCCCTTTCCTCTCTTCTGTCTGTCCCCAGCAGAGCAGCCCACAGGTCTGCTAAAGCATAAGTCGAATCACGTCGCTCCTCTGCTTCTCATCTCATTCAGAGTAAACGTTGAAGTCCTTATACAGCCTCCAAGGTCCTACACCCAATGCCTGTTCCTGTTTGTCTCTCTGATCTCCTCTCCTGCTACTCTCTTTTGCCTGTTCTGTTCCAGCAACACTGGCTTCCTCCCTGTCCCCCGGAAACACCAGGTGCATTCTCACCTTGGGGACTGTGCATCGTGTTTCTCTCACCCGAAATATTTGCTCCTCTGAGAGCCTCATGCCCAGCTCCTTCACCCCTTGTAAATCTTTACTCAAACTCCCCTTCTGAGGGAAGTTTTCCCCAGCCACCCTTTGCACAGTCTTAACCTCCCTGGCCTTCCATCACTCCCTTGCTTTATTTTTGCTGCTTAGGACTTATAACCACTTAATGTGGTTTAACTGTTAGATATAGATGATCCCTAACTTACAATGGTTCAACTTAAGATTTTTCGACTTTATGATGGTGGAAAAGCAATAAGCCTTCAGTAGAAACCATACTTCAACTAGTCATGCAGGCACCCTGTTTTTCACTTTCAGTACAGTATTCAATAAGTCACATGAGCTATTCAACACTTTTCTTATAAAATAGGCTTTGTGGGCTGGGCGCAGTGGCTCATGCCTGTAATCCCAGCACTTTGGGAGACCCAGGCAGGTGGATCACGAGATCAGGAGATGGAGACCATTCTGGCCAACATGGTGAAACCCCGTCTCTACTAAAAATACAAAAATTAGCTGGGCGTGATGGTGCACGCCTGCAGTCCCAGCTACTTGGGAGGCTGAGGCAGAAGAATTGCTTGAACCCGGGAGGTGGAGATTGCAGTGAGCCAAGATTGCACCACTGTATTCTAGCCTGGCGACAGAGTGAGACTCTGTTTCAAAAAAAAAAAAAGAGGGGTGGGGAGACTTTGTGTTAGATGATTTTGCCAAACCATAAGGTGATGTAAGTGTTCTGAGCATGTTTAAGGTCAGCTTGGCTAAGCTACAATGTTTACTAGGTTAGGTGCATTAAACACATTTTTACCTTAAGGTATTTTCAACTTGTGGTGGATTTAGCAGGATGTAACCTCATTTTAAGTTGACAATCATCTGTACTTTGTTATGCATCTTACTGTCTGTATCCCCACAAAAACACAATCTCCAGAGGTCAGAGATTGTGTTTCTTCTGTTCAGTCTATCTCTAGGCTCGGGAACAGTACCTAGCACATAGTAGATGCTCAATAAATATTTGATGAATGAATAAACCTGGCCCAATGCCCTTCTATCCACAGGGGCCTGTGATTTGACAGGCAAAGTCTCAGGGAAGCCAGAAAGACTCCTACATTGAGGGCAGCTGCTAGCAGTAACACCTTTTGGGTTAGAAACCTGTGTGACTCCGACGCCAATATTGGCAGGGAAAGGATTCATTTCCAGGGCCAGGGTGGGCTCACCTGGGAGGTGCAAACAGACTTGGAATAGCCCTGCAGGGAAGTGACCAGGCGTACATACATTTCTTTTGGTACCAGTGTAACGATTACAGATGGTGCCAGTGCTTCTCCAGACAGTCTGTTTATTGTTGATGGAAATGAGATCTGTATACTTCAGATACCCAACGAGCCAATAGTACAGCAGACACTTCGAGATGAAAATTTCAGAACTTGGCTTATAAATCTGCTCTCTACACAGAAGTGGGACAATCTTGTGATTTGTCAGCTGAGCATTAGGATTTCAAATGGCAGCCCTAGAGATAAACCCAAGTAAAAGACTATTTAATAATCTGCCTTTCACTTCTCATATCAACCCTAAGGATGATTATTCCAGACTTATTTTCAAGGAGATAAGTTCCCTCTTTCAATGCATTCTGATTTTTATTGTCATTTACCCAGAGCTTTATCTCCTATACCAAATATAGCAAATGCTGCTCTTGGATAATATTTGATCCAGAGAAGTTTTGTCGGGCTCATAGGGTATTTTGAGAAAAAATTCTTTTATTGGGTACTGATTTAAAAATCAAAACATACCAAAAATGTATAGTTCTATCTAGAAAAATGAGGAAATTGGGCAACACTGGACCTATATTCCTGCTTGTTAATGATCAGCTGGAAAGAAGTGGTTTCTTCTTTAGATGGGGCACACCCTCTAGGGTTCCCCACCAGCCCCACCCAGCCCACTGCACTCATCTGTTACCTGCCTGGCCCACGTAAGTACCTCAACCAGCAACTCTGACGTGGACCGCTGGGTGATGGACTGCCTCATTGAGGATGGGGAGAGAGCAGCCCTGGACCTGAGAATACAAGATTCTCCCTAACATCATCCCAGAGAACCCAAAACCTGGACTTATTTGGCAATCAGCTTCCCCACCTAGAGCCCTCATGTTGGTTTATAAGAGTCACATTGTATAAAAGCTATTTATATAATGACTTCCAGACTTTCAACCACCAGTACTGAGATCTCTGGCTGGAAGTGTGGGCTCTGGAGCCACAAAGCCCTGTGTCAAATCATGGCTCAACCTCTCACCAGACATGTGACCATGAACAAGTTTCTTAACCTTTCAATGCCTCAGTTTCCTTATATGTAAAGTGATGATAACAATACTTACTACTGTATTGGGCTAGAGTTGAGGATTAAATTATTCACATAAAGCATCTAGAAAAGTATCTGGCATGTAAGTAGTGATCAAAAAGTGTCTGCTGGAAGAGGAATCCTGGGGTGTCAGCAAAACAGTCTAACTTCGGAGCTAGCAGAGTGGAATTCAAAGCCTGGCTCCATCACTCCAAGGTAAAACCAGCACCACTTCTCTGAGCCTCACCTTCAGTATGCGTAGAAGCAGAATCTATTTCACAGGTTATTAAATGGGAGTGGTGGGAGCAAAGGAAACCAAGAATTCTTTAAACACCAAGCTCAAAGGCTGGAACATGGCAGACATTTAAATGCTCACTAAATCTTATCTCACGTTAATGACAAGTTTCTTGGACCATTTTCTCAACTTCTAAACCTGTCGGGTAACAGATAAACTAGATTAGAAGAGTGAGAGCAATGGGAGATGGTTTTGTGGTTTCGGTGCAGGAATTTTTGAATATATAGTCACTGTCTTTGTTAAACTTTACAAATGACCATTCTGGGATGTTGTGGGCAGATATCCTAGTCTACCAGGATTAAGCCTAGTCTATCCTGGTAACCTCTGACAAAACAAAATCCATGTGTTTCAGTTTGCTTTTGTTGGGTAACAAACCACCCCAAAACTTAGTGGCTTAACACAACAGCCACTTATGGAGTCCAGCAACTCTACCGACTGGCAGTTTGGCTTGAGTTCACCTGGGCAGTTCTAGACTAAGCCTGGTCTAGCTGGGCTTGGCTGGATTCACTCACGCATCTGGGATCAACTAGTGGGTCGACTGTGGCTGGCTGACGGATGGCAGCTTGGTCCAGAGTGCTTGAGATGATGGAGGCCCCATCTCTGAGTGATCTCCCATTCTTCAGCAGGCTTGCCTGGGCTTACTCAATGGAGATCACAGGGTTCCGGGAACAGCAGGAGGGCAAGCTTCAGTGCACAAAAGCTTTTCAAGTGTCTGCATGTGCCATGTTTGCAACTATCCTGTTGGCCAAAGCAAGTCTGGAGCCAAGTTTTGAGTCAACCTGGGAGGGCACTACCAGAGGGGTTAATACAGGAAGGGGACTTCATGTAGCCATTTTTGCAAACAGTAGGCCCCTTCAGGACCATAAGCCAAGCTAGAAAACTGTTCCTTCAACTTCTAGTTGTCAACTGAGCATTAGGATTTCAAATGGCAGCCCTAGAGATAAACCCAAGTAAAAGACTATTTAATAATCTACTTTTTTGCTTCTCATATTGACCCTAAAGATGATTATTCCAGACTTATTTTACAGGAGATAAGTTCAGAAGGTGAGATTTCCTCCTCCACGTCCCATCTGCAAGTTCTCAGATTTGCATGGAATTTATTCACTGGCAATTGCACTAACCAGGCTTCCAGCAAAGCCTAGACGCCGCTGTCCTCAAGCCTGGTTTCCCAGCGATCACGTCTGAGTCTCCCAATCCATGCTTCCCTGTGTGGCCTGGCTTGACCATAGGCAGTGAGCCCATATGGCTGTGAGTCTGTCTCCTGGGTGCCAAACTCTGCCAGGCCATATGCTGTCTGGAACGAGGCATTATTCACTGTAAGTGTCACTGCTGAGAGCTGGCAGAGGCACCTGCTGGGGCTGGAACCTGTTACAGTCAAGACAGTACTGGGACCTGGCATACCTCCAGGCCCCAGGAAGCCAAACCACTTGACCCAATGACAAATCTCCTGGTTCTCCTCAGATTTCTGGATCCTACATTCCTAGACCATTAACCTTAAAGGGCTGCATTGCCCTGTGAGGCTCTCCCAGAGCTGAGTTGATACAGTGGTCAGGACTCCTCTGCAGCTGAGAGTGTTTGCAGCCTGAGGGTCAATCCCAAATCACATACAGGGAAGGGCACAGGGGCCAAGGCTGCACGAATGTGTCCTAATGGGACAATCCTAATAGCAGCCAGCATTGACAGAACACTCACCTATACAGTCATGTATCATTTATTCATGGGGACGTGTGCTGTAAAATCCATTGCTAGGCAATTTCAGTGATATTGATGATCCTGGCCCTGTGGAGGCCTAGGCTAATGTGTGTGTTTGTGTCTTAATTTTTAACAAAAGTGTTCAAAAAGTAAAAAATAAAATTAAAAAAATTAAAATAGAAAAATGGTTATAAAGATATAAAGAAAGTATTTTGTACAGCTGTACAAAGATATTGAGCTAAGCGTTACGATGAAAAAGCCAAAATGTTAAAAATAAATTTAAAAGTTTATAAAGTAAAAATGTTATAGTGAGCTCAGATTCACTCATACACTTGTTAGCGAAGACAGAAAAATACCTTTAATAAATTTATTTATTTATTTATTTATTTATTTATTTATTTATTTAGAGATAGGGTCTCGCTCTGTCGCCCAGGCTGGAGTGCAGTGGCATGATCTCAGCTCACTGCAACTTCCACCTCCCGGGTTCAAGTGATTCTCCTGCCTCAGTCTCCCAAGTAGCTGGGATTACAGGTGCCCGCCACCACACCCAGCTAATTTTTTTGTATTTCTAGTAGAGACTGGATTTCACTGTGTTAGCCAGGATGGTCTCGATCTCCTGACCTCATGATCTGCCTGCTCGGCCTCCCAAAATACTGGGATTACAGGCATGAGCCACCGCAGTGTGGCCTAAGTGTACAGCATTTATAAAACCTGCAGTTGTGTACAGGAATGTCCTAGGCCCTCCCATTTATTCACCACTTACTGGTTCTCCCAGAGCAACTTCCAGTCCTGCAAGCTCCATTCATAGTAAGTGCCCTTATAGGTATACCATTTTTAACCTTTTATACCATACATTTACTGTTCTTTTCCTGCATTTAGATACACAAATATTTCCCAATGTGTTACAGTTGCCTACAGTATTCAGGACAGCAACATGCTGTCTAGGTTTGTAGCCTAGGCACAAGACTATACCATATAATATGGGTGTGTAGTAGGCTCTAACATCTAGGTTTGTGTAAGTACATTCTGTGACGTTCACACAACAAAGTTGCCTAATGTCACATTTCTCAGAACATATCTCTGTCTTGGAGTGACACATGTCTGTACATAATATTGCATTCCTTTCTTCCCTCCCAAGTTCAAAACCAGTCGAGTCAAGAGTCAGAGTCAATGGCCATCAGAATGTCAGCTATAGCAAACTATGCATCCGACAAAGGACTAGTAATCAGAATCTATAAGGAAATCAAATAATCAGCAAGAATAAAACAAATAATCTCATCAAAAAGTGGGCTAAGGACATGCACAGACAATTCTCAAAAAAAAAAAAGATATACAAATGGCCAAGAAATATATGAAAAAATTCTCATCATCACTAATGATCAGGGAAATGCAAATCAAAACTACAATACAATACCACATTACTTCTGCAAGAATAGCCATCATTTTTTAAAAAAATAAAACATAATAGATATTGGCATGCATATTTTTAAAAAAATTAAAACATAATAGGTGTTGGCATGGATATGGTGAAAAGGGAGCACTTTTATGCTGCCAGTGTCAATGACACCACTATGGAAAACCGTGTGGAGATTCCTTAAAGAACTAGATCTACCATTTGACCCAGCAATCCCACTCCTGGGTATCTACCCAGAGAAAAAGAAGTCATCGTATGAAAAAGACATTTGCACATGCATGTTGATAGCAGCAAAATTTGCAATTGAAAAAATATGGATCCAGCCCAAATGCCCATCAATCAATGAGTGGATAAAGAAAACGTGGTATATATATGCCATGGAATACTACTCAGCCATAAAAAGGAACAAAACAGTGGCAGTTGCAGCAACCTAGATGGAGTCGAAGGCCATTATTCTAAATGAAGTAACTCAGGAATGGAAAACTAAACATCGTATATTCTCACTTATAAGTGGGAGCTAAGCTACGAGGACACAATGGCATAAGAATGATACAATGGACTTTGGGAACTTGGGGGGAAGGATGGAAAGGGGATGAGAGATAAAAGACTACACATTGGGTACAGTGTACACTGCTTGGGTGACAGGTGCACCAAAATCTCAGAAATCACCACTAAAGTACTTATCCATGCAACCAAACACCAGCCGTTCCCCAAAAGCTTATTGAAATACAAAAAAAATGTCAGCTATATCACTGGTGAATGTGGCTGGGAGATATGACTTAAGTTCTGAAGTCACAAGAACCTGCTGGGTTAGACTCACCCACCTGGTCACCTGAATAGCTGGGTGACTGCAGGCATTCCCCAAAGAGCCTTCTGTCTGCATGGATGGCACAGAGGAGCAGGAATACCTTTGTTTGAGGCTGGCTAGTCCTAGCAGGATTGACGGGGAGGATTGCTGACCGTGGCGTGCTCAGCGACTTCTCCTAAATTTGCCAACTAGTTGACTCAACATGAGCAGACTGGTTATAAGTGGGCTGGGAAATGGAGCTTCCTTCTAACACACTAGGTTGGCCTGGCGACTTACTGCAGAGTGGAGGATGCATGTCTTTCTTTATTGGTCCATGAGATTCTCACTTGGACAGAGGAGAGGATCTGAAAATCCAAGAGAGTTGTAGGACCATGACTTATGCTGAGAAGGGTGCAGTTTGTATCAGCTTGGATTTCATCCCTGACCTACCCCTAACTCCAAAGTAGTAGGCAAGCAAATCATCCTACAGGATGTATGTAAGATGGTGTTTCACTCAACATTTATTAGCACCTGATATGAGCCAGGCACTGTGCTAGGCATGGAAGTAATGAAGAGGAAGAAGGCAGTGTTTACCCTCAAGGTGTTGCTTGTCTGACCAAGTAAGACAGTGCCGTGTAATGAGTGCAACAATACGGGTATTACAAGGTATTCAGGAGGCAGAGAGAAGCAAAGGACAAATTCTTTCTTGCATAGAGGGGGATAATGAGGGCTTCTTGGAGGAAGTGATGCTGGTGCTGATACCTGAAGGACAAGCAGGAGCCCACCCACAAGACAATGCTGGGAAGCACGTTCTGGGCCAAGATGTGTAAAAGTGTGTTAAGTGCTAGGAGAAACCTTAAATATTCCTGTATTATCAGAGTCCAGGCTGTGCAAAGGAGAGTGTCTAAGATAACAACTAGTACCAGATCTGGAAAGGTCCAAGTGCACTGCTCAAATATATTTAGAATTTATTGTGTACATTATGATGTCTTAAACTTCTGTCATTCATGTAGCCCCTTAGTGATTTTCTTCATATCGGCTACCTGAGTTTTTTGCTTCATTTTTTTTTTTTAGAAGTTCAACTTTTTAACACTGCAGGAAATAGAAATAGGATCCTTTGTTAAAGAAATAAGAACAACAAAACCCAAATGATGTTACTCAATTCTGATTAGACACTGTTGCCCGCTGAAGGCTCAGAGGCTGAGACCTGCCCTGTCTTTGTTAAGAAGGGAGACTAGTACATGTTCGAGTCACACTAACACTAAACTGAGACTTTGTCCTCGACTAAGGGAGGAGTTGAAAGGGATTAACCATCTGGGTCTGTGATGGTTAGTTGGGCTCACTGACCACCCAAAAGCATCCTCCCTGTAAGCCAGGTGGAAACACTGAAGGATATGAAGCGGGGGCCTAACAGGGTCAAAACAAAAGAAATAAATACATTATGGAGCATTTTAGAAGGTGGTAAGTGATGCAGAGAAAAACAACAAGAATTGAGGGTAAGGGGTACCGAGGGAAGGGTGTTGCAATTTTAGACAGGTGGTCAGGGAAGTGCCCCCAAGAGAGCAACATTTGAGTGCAGGGCTGAAGAAGGTGAGGGAGAAGCCGTGTGGATATCTGAGGGAAGCACTTCCATACAGGGTGGATGGCAGGTGCCAAGGCCCTGGGGTAGGCGGGTGCCTGGATGTTCAATTGCAAAATAATCACTGAGGCTGGAGTGGAGTAAGGGAGGGCGAGATGGCTGGAGATGAAGTCAGAGAAGTTAGGGGAACAGGGCAGAGGGTCTCCTGGCGTTTGCCCAAAGCCTGTCTACATATTCCTGCAACCATCTTAGAGGGAGAAAAGTTAAAAGGTCAGCTGGCCGCTTCTTGCTCTGTTTTCATGAGCTGAGCACCCATCTCCATAAATCAGTGCCAGGGCCATCTGTGCAGACTGCCTGGGCTCTGGCTGCAAACTCAGCAACAGTGCTATGTCGTCAATGTCGTCACCAACCCAGCATCTCTGTCTACACAACCCCAAACTCAGGCTTTGTTTTCTAAGCAAATAACCAGTCTCACTGATTATTTCTTTGGATTCCAACAGAATCCACCAGGTGTTTCAGTGTCTTGTAGATGGCTTCCAGAGCTTTCTAACAGCTAAGGCCCCGCAGGCGGGACTGCTGGTATCACGAGCCCTCCTGCCTTCGGAACTGTTACTGGGCTCTCCAGAGGAAGGTAACTGAGCTCCTCTGAGGATTGTGTTCTTGCCAGGTGTTCTGCACCATGCCCTTGGAAGGATAAAGGCAGAGGGTGGATGGGGTGGGGGTGATGAGCACACTCTGCTGGGGGGCATCCCAGTTGGAAATCCACCTCAGGGATCGGACACTGAGTGCACGTGACCCGAGTGAGCTGGCCCCACTTTACATGAGATTAGCTGTCTCTGAGGTGTGGCAAGGGAAGGAAAGGAGCTCGGAGCTAATGAGCTGAGTTCCTGGCAGCATTAATGCGGCTGCACACCCAGCAGGCATTGCCATCCATCAGTCTGTCAGCCTCTCTGGGGGCCGCTGGAGTGTAAATTAATCTGGAGGTACCAACTCCACTGCTGAATTCTTCCTCCAATATGTTTGTGTCTGAAATTGTTCCCTGGGCCCCCAGAGAAGATAAGGCAGTCACTTCTGCCTTCTGCCATCAAAGCATGGGGATTTTTCATGACCATGAACCCCAGACTGGACACAGGGGCTTGGGAGGGAAACTGTGATTTCCAACTATAGACTGGGCTAGTCATGGTGAGAAAGAACAAGAAGCCTCTGAAAATGCACAAATCTCCATAAAGCACAGAGCTCAGCCTCTGGGACTATTGAAGAACATTCTGCTAACTTAGGTATTGGAGAGTAATCAAACCACATGAGGAAAGACTCATAGCTTCTAACTCTCCTATCTTGATTTGTCTTCTTTCCAATAAAAGTGTGGGGGCCGGGAGTAGCTCATTCCTGTAATCCCAACACTTTGGGAGGCCAAGGTGGGAAGATCACTTGAGTCCAGGAGTTTAAGATGAGCACGGGCAACATAGCAAGACCCTATCTCTAAAAAACATTAAAAAATTAGCTGGGTGTGGTGGCACACCTGTAGTCCCAGCTACATGGGAGGCTGAAGTGGGAGGATCGCTTCAACCTGGGAGGTTGAGGCTGCAGTGAGCCATGATCATGCCACTGCACTCCAGCCTGGGTGACAGGGTGAGACCTTGTCTCTAAAAATGAAATAAAGTTAAATTAAAATTTAAAACTGGGGGGAAAAAACCTTCAGTAACAAAGTATAGACAACCAATGTGTACTCTGTCACCCAGATATATACATCTGTTGTCTATATTTTCTGTTTTACCTATTCGATCCCCTATTTGGCTGGTACCACTTTGATTTTTCTCTAGGAAGCCTTTTGTGCCATGTGGCCCAGGCCGAGGAGTCGAGGAGTGTACAGCACTGCCCTCCCCCCATGGAGATGGGCTCATGACCTGAGCTGGCCACTCAGGGAACTCCATGCCTCCTGCCTGCTGGGATTTCTTCAGGAATGGCATGTGACTCAAAATGGGTGAATCCAAACCTCCCTAAGATACGGTCTATGGACTCTGGTAGAAATAAGTGTCTTTTCCTCTGGGATCAAGCTGTGAGGATTATGTAACCCAGGTGCCAATAGACACCTTTGCCAGTCACCTGAAGGGAGCGATCTGCAAAATGAAATCAACATACAGAGAACAGCAGAGTCGAGTGATGGATACAGAGAGCCCCAGGAACGCTGTTAGATCTGGATGGGCTTGAGACTAGATGCATCGCTGGACTTTCAAAGTATGTGTGGCAATACATTCCCTTGTTGTTTGAGAGAGTTTAAACTGAGTTTCCATCACTTGCAACCAAAGGACAGATCTCCGTTCAAATTCTAGCTCTGCCAATTACTAGCTCTATGATTCTGGGAAAGAACTTCCCTCATCTAAAGTCACTTCCCTTGTCTGAAAAGTAGAAATAATCACAGCACATGTCTTGTAGGGCTGCTGAGAGAGTTAAAAGGAACACCTAGGGATGCCCCTGACCACTTCTTGACTTCAGCAGGTGATTTGTGAAATGCTGTTTCCCTTCCTTCTCCACTGCTGAGCGTTGAGAGGACACTCTGCCTGCTGCTGTGTGGAGCAGACATTTGCGCTGTCAGGAGGAGACAGGGCTGAGTCCACATGGTCACCTCAGGCTCCAAGGGCTCTCCTGGGTCCTGCTTCTTGCTCGGTCTCTACCCCTTCTCCTGTTTCCTCGTCTCCTCTCAGTCTCCAGAGGGCTTCATGCTCTAAAGAGGGTCCCAAAATCCACATTAAGCCATATTGGAAAGGAAAGAGCCAAAAGAAGCCAGTTGAGAGAAAGTAGAGCTTGCAGGAAGCTGACAGGAGTGGGAACAAAGAGGTCAACATAAGGGAAGATGACTCTCACGACAGAATCCTAACTTCTCAGCAAGGTGAGGACAGGAGGGTACTTGGGGGCCTTGGAAAGCTGGAGAAGACTCTTCACAGCATCTAAGAGACTTATGACAAAGGCTCGTAGGTTACTTTAATTCTGGGCAAGTTTCACAAGGACAAGAACTGTGAGTCCTTTGCTCACTTCTCTTCTCCCAGCATTTTCTCAGGTGCCTGGAATCGAACAGGTCCTTTGTAAACATCAGCAAAAGAAAGAAGAATAGGCCAGTGGCTGAGGCATGCAGGCTTCAGATTTGCAGACAGTAGCCTGAAGAATCAGGAGACACAGTTTATTTGGCTCTTATCATGTTTGTTTGTTTGTTTGTAGCTGTTGATGTTGTTTAAAAATAATTTGCCAAAATTTTATAACTGAGAAATTTTGCATGAAATCTTTATTTCTTACATCACATTTTAAAAATGATATACAAGGTCAGGTGTGGTGGCTCACACCTGTAATCCCAGCACGTGGGGAGGCCGAGGTGGGAGGATCCATTGAGCCCAGGAATTTGAGAGCAGTCTGGACAACATGGTGAGACCTCATCTCTACAGAAAATGTTTAAAAAGTAGCCAGGCATGGCAGTGCACACCTGTGGTCCCAGCTACTAGGGAGGCTAAGTTGGGAGGGTCAATTGAGCCTGGGATGTTGAGGCTACAGTGAACTGTGATTAGACTGCTGCACTCCAGTCTGGGCAACACAGCAAGACCCCATCTCAAAAAATTAAAAAATGATATACATAGGGTTTCCAAGAGAACCTTGGAGATCAGTGAGGGAGTGAACTTAGCTGCATTAAGATTCCCAGATCACTGGGTGCAGTGGCTCATGCCTGTAATCCCAGCAATTTGGGAGGCCGAAACAGGCAGATCACTTGAGGTCAGGAGTTTGACACCAGCCTGGCCAGCATGACGAAACCCTGTCTCCACTGAAAATAAAAAAATTAGCCGGGCATGGTGGCATGCGCCTATAGTCCCAGCTACTCAGGAGGCTGAGCCAGACTTGCTTGAACCCAGGAGGCAGAGGTTGCAGTGAGCCAAGATTGTGCCACTGCACTCCAGCCTGGGTGACAGAGTGAGACTCCATCTTAAACAAACAAACAAAAAAGAGGCTGGGCAGGGTGGCTCATGCCTGTAATCCAAGCACTTTGGGAAGCTGAGGCAGGTGGATCACGAGGTCAAGAGATTGAGACCATCCTGGCCAACATGTTGAAACTCCGTCTCAACTAAAAACACAAAAGTTAGCCAGGCGTGGTGGTGCATGCCTATAGTCCTAGCTACTTGAGAGGCTGAGGCAGGAAAATCGCTTGAACCCAGGAGGCAGAGGTTGCAGTGAGCTGACATTGTGCCACTGCACTCTGGCCTGGCAACAGAGTGAGACTCCATCTCAGAAAAAAAAAAAAAAAAAAGATTCCCAGACCATAGCAACATTCCTGCTATCTGTATACTCCATTTGGGGAAAATTCAGATCACTTTATAGTGCTTGCAGAATATTATAAAGTGCCAGCAGATGCCAATTCCCAAGCACATGAGCCATTCTTGCCTCTGAGAACCACAAGATGAAAGAAAATGATTGTAAAGAAGCTCAGGAAGTGTCCCACCAGCCCAGCTGTATCAGACAACTATTGTCCATAACATCAGCCCTGCAACTCAGTCTGAGGGTTTAAACCCTTTCAGAGACAGCCAGAAAAAATTGGAGAGGCCAGAATGGCAAGGAAACTAAAAAACAGGTCCAATAAGAAACAGTTGGATGAATAGGAGCTATTTTTCTGGGACAAAAGAGTTATCTAAGATAGAAGTATTTGAAAAGCTGTTATGTGGAGGAGAAATTGGGTCTGTGCTATGTAGGGTGGGTAGGAAGTCCAGGCATCCACAATTAGCACAATCCAAAAAATAAAGTGAGCTCTTTTAGAAAGTCACTCTAGTGGCTAGAATAACTATGTAACTGGTTTTTGTTTTTTGTGGTTTTTTGGATTGAAGGCAAAATATTACACGATGGCTAAACTGTACACTTCCCTTCGGTTGAGGTTTGAAGTCAACAATTAATTCCTCTCTTCACTTTCTGGTTCTAAACTAAGTTAAAAAAAATAGGTGCAGATGGAAATTAAAATATAATTTAACTTGTATTCCTCATCAAGCTAGATTGAAGAATGAATCTGGAACCCAAGGCCAAAATTAGGCATTCCATAGCTACTCATCACCTCTTAAACTTGACTTTGGGATCTGCCTGAAGGAAAAGTTGGGGAACCCACCCAGCCAGCCACAGAGGAGATCTAGACTTCCCTCACCCTCTCTGGGGCCTCATAGAGAACAATCATAAATGTGCCTTCCAGACCCACCTCTAGAAATCAGAACAACTCGGTCCTGCCCCACTGAGGATAAAGGCTCTATCATTTTTCTGCAATGGGCAAGTCACAGAGACAGAGGAAAATGGAAAGACCCAGGGTCAAGATAGGCATTGAGCTATGCTTGACCCAGATTCCACTGGAATTCACTTGTAAATGTGAATTTTGACATCTGATACCTACAGGGTGCTTGTTATGTGTCAGGGACCATTCTTGGGGCTTCACATGATATCATGCATCTCATTTTATCTCATTGAATCCTTGTGACAACCCTATGAATTATTACTGCTACTGTCTCTGTTTTATAGATAGGAACCCAAGGAATAGACAGGTTAAATAATTTGTGTAAGAACACACTAGTTAGAGGTTGGGCTGACTTTTAAACCCAGGTTCTTCTGACTCCAAATTGGAGCTCCTGCCGAGGTAGAAGGAAAAGCAGAAGCTTCATTTACAATAGTTTAAGGAGAGGATGCGGGTGTTGGCGGGACTCTCCGTAACTTCTCATCACAGGATTCTATCCATAATAGAAGGAGCTTCACATTCTGTCTTCTTCTTCCTGAGCCCTGGGACTGGTCCTATAGCTTCTGGGTTCAAACCTTTGCTTTGCCACCTTTGAACTGGATGGCCTTGGGTAACTTCCCTAATTTCAGTTTTCCCATCAGCAAAATAGAGAAAAATATATATATATATAATATATATATATTTTATATATATATTATATATATAATATATATATTTTATATATATAATATATATATAAAATATATATTTTATATATATTTTATATATATATAATATATATATAAAATATATATAATATATATAATATATATATAAAATATATATATATTTTATATATATATATAATATATATATATATATATATGTCTACTCTCAGTTTTATCCCTTGTAGAAAGTTAGTCAGGCTCTGATCCCACCTAGACATCTATCTTGACCATCACTCCTTTTGACCTGTAGCTTTTCAGCCCTGAACCACTGCATTTTTCACTCTTTTTTCTTTCTCTCTCCCTCTCTGTCTTTTTTTTTTTTTAAACAGAGTCTCACTCTGTGACCCAGGCTGGAGTGCAGTGGCATGATCTCAGCTCACTGCAACCTCCACCTCCCCAATTCAAGCGATTCTCATGCCTCTGCCTCCCGAGTAGCTAGGATCACAGACACGTGCCACCACGCCCAGCTAATTTTTTTATTTTTAGTAGAGATAGGGTTTCGCCATGTTGGCCAGGCTGGTCTTGAACTCCTGACCTCAAGTGACCCACCCACCTTGGCCTCCCAAAGTGCTGGGATTACAGGCATAAGCCATCACTCCCAGCCAACATTTTTCACTCTTATGTGACATATTGCCACCCCCTCCACCATCCCCCGTTTTCCCTTTTTAAGCATCTGTGAGAGGTGGCTTAGAAGAAAAAGTCTTGCCCCAACTTTGTTTCTGTAAGCCTCCAATATAGAAAAATCTTTCAGATGTCAATGCAATCCATAGTCCCTAGAGATAAAATTGAGAGGAGGGGAAAAAAAAACAGGAAGAACAGAATTTTGAACTTGGGGCTGTTGCTCTTAAATCTCACTCTCTGCTAGAGGACCTCACTCTATGTCATTGTGGATCCCATTTAGTCCTCATTTTCCTTTTCTTTTCTTTTTTTTTTTTTTTTTGAGACAGAATCTCACTCTGCTGCCCAGGCTGGGGTGCAGTGGTGGGATCTCGGCTCACTGCAACCTCCGCCTCCTGGGTTCAAGTGATTCTCCTGCCTCAGCCTCCCGAGTAGCTGCGATTACAGGCATGTGCCACCATGCCTGGCTAATTTTTGTATTTTTAATAGATACAGGCCTTCACCGTGTTGGCCAGGCTGGTCTCAAACTCCTGACCTCAAGTGATTCACTTGCCTCGGCCTCCCAAAGTGCTGGAATTACAGGTTTGAGCCACTGCGCCCAGCCTAGTCCTTAATTTTTTACTGAAGATGCTCCTCTGCTGGGGATAAAGTGGGGAAGACTGAGCAGAAGGTTCTGCAGACAGTTACCCAGTCCACCCACTGTGGTCACTGGTCGACAAAATGCCTGGAGTCAGAGATAGGGACAGACCATCTGGCCCAGTCCAGCTCTCTCAGCCTGTCCCCAAGGGTCAGGCCATCAGAAATCAGCCTTTCTTTCCTGGCTCATGTGTGGAAGCCCAGGCTCCCTCATACCCTAAGACTGAGAGCTAAATGTACGTGGCTTACATGGGATGCCGTTAACACACAGATTATCTTCTAAGCAAAGTAGCCCTGGAGGTTCATTTTCTTTTCCCTCAAAACCCTCTCCAAGCAGCTATGGATTCTGTTTTATAGCTCAAGTTAGCTGCACAATTAAACCCAAAGCAGCTCATTTATGAATATGAGATGCCAAGTTTCCCTGCAAAACATAGCAAAGTAACAGATGCTTTAGAGCAATAAACAAATTGAAATATAGCTTTTTGTTTCTTTCTCTGATACTAATGGGCAGAAAACCTTTCTTGGGAAATACAACTTGGGGAGGTGGTGATGTAAAATGCTGTGTTCGTGTCTCTCCATTGGACACAGGGCCTGGATGACCCATATTTGAAGATCTACATTGGCCCAAACCCCTGGGCTTCTTGTGTGAAGTGCAGGGATGCTGCCGGCCTCACGGAAAATAGACAGGGTGTAAGCCCAGCTATAGGGGAGACAGCTTGGTAAACTAAGTGAAGACTTCATTTCACCTCCTTTTCTCCCTTGGCTGGGCACCCTTGGCCAGAAAACAACTTAGCACAACTCTAAGTAGCGGGCCTGACATAATTATTTTTCTACCACCTAGAGAGTGACCTCTGTTTCATAGATTTGAAGAAACAAAACAAATTCAAGAACCCAAAAAGGGAGACATTTACTCTGTTTTCCTTTGCTGGCTTATACTTCACATTTTTAGTGTTACTGTGGCATCGATTCCACTTCTTTTTCATTTTTTTTAAGACAGGATCTTGCTCTGTCACCCAGGGTGAGAGCAGTGGTATGATCATGATTGACTGCAGCCTCGAGCTCCTGGGCTCAAACGATCCTCCCACCTCAGCCTCCCAAGTAGCTGGGACTACAGGTAAACCTAGTTAATTTTTAAACCTTTTTGTAGAGATGAGGTTTTGCTATGTTGCCCAGGCCAGTCTCAAACTCCTGACCTCAAGTGATCCTCCTGCCTCTGCCTTCCAAAGCACTGGGATTACAGGCACAAGCCACCATGCCTGATCTAATTCCACTTTTAAATTATGAGTCACAATTCATCAGAGTCCCTAGCAGTTCTAGTGATTTATCGTGTGCACCTGGGAACCTCCCACTCCATTCCCCCAATGGCCATTTCAAACCTTTCAGTCCACTGTAAATCTTTGGCCCTGCTCTTCAGCGCATGACCTTGCTCCTGCAAATCCTTCCGTTTCCCACTGTCTTCATTTGTTTGGGTGGCTTATACATAACAAAAATCTATTTCTCACAGTTTTGGAGGCTGGGAAGTTCAAGATCAAGGTGCTGGCAGATTCAGTGTCCAGTGAGACCCCATTTCCTGGTTAATTAATAGCCATCTTCTTGCTGTGTCCTCACATGGCAGAAAAGATGAGGGAGCTCTCTGAGGTCTATTCTATAAAGACACTAATCCCATTTGCTGGGCTCTGTCTCCATGATCTAATCACCTCCCAAAGACCTGATCTTCACATATCATCACCTTAGGGATTAGGTTTCAATATATAAATTTTGGGACGACAAAAACACTCAGTCTATAGCACCCTCCAAACTATTTACACAGCTGCAGGCACCTGTAGCAGACACGATTGGTGCTTGGCTCAGATCCCTCTTAGTCTTCACCCTCACATGATGAAGGCTGTGACTCAGTAGGGGCATGCTTGGCCCATGAAGGCCGAGGTGGGAGGATCGCTTGAGGCCAGGAGTTTGAGACCAGCCTGGGCAACATAGCGAGACCCCATCTCTACGGAAAAAAAAAAAAACTAGCCAGGCATGGTTGTATGTGCATACAGTCCCAGCTACTCAGGAGGCTAAGGTGGAAGTATCACTTAAGCTTCCAGGAGTTCAAGGCTGCAGTGAGCCATGATCATGCCACTGCAAGCCAAAATTCTGGAGACTTCATAAGCCTGGAGTCAGCCCTCAGTGAATAACAGACAAAGATGTGGAAGATAAATACAGCAGCTTTCTTGTTCTTCAGTTGGGACAACTCTAGGTTGGATCCCACACTGCCTTCCAGAGCTCCCAGTGGGACCAAGCCTCAGTTTCCCACAGTGGTAACTGGCTTAACAGCACACTCTTTATTGGCTTCTTTTCTGTCCTACTCTCTGGTGTTTTCTTAGATCACCTTCCAAATACATTTATTGTATTTAAATCCTTGTCTCCGTGTCTGCTTCTGGAGTGGGGACAGGAGAACCAAATCTGAACACTCCCTAAACCAGTCGCTATTCTTTCATTCATTCAGGCCCAACTCATCTGTGCTCTTATGCCCACCTCTTACTAAGGCTGTATAATCTCACAGATACAAAGGCTACTTTTCAAGAATGTCTCTGGCTTTTCTTTTTTTTTCTTTTTTTTTGAGACAGAGTCTTGCTCTGTTGCCCAGGCTGTAGTGCAGTGGCACAATCTCAGCTCACTGCAACCTCCACCTCCCGGGTTCAAGCAATTCTCCTGCCTCAGCCTCCTGAGTAGCTGAGATTACAGGCGTGTGTCACCACACCTGGTTAATTTTTTGTATTTTTATTAGAGACAGGTTTCATGATGTTAGCCAGAATGGTCTCGATCTCCTGACCTTGTGATCCGCCCGCCTCGGCCTGGCAAAGTGCTGGGATTACAGGCGTGTGCCACCGCGCCTGGCTCCGTCTCTGGCTTTTCTTAGCATTAGACACCACTGACCATTTGCTCCTTCTGGAAACTATACGGTCTATTGTTGCCTGCCACTTCATCTGAGTGTTAGTTTGGATGTAGATTTAACCAAATTAATGTGGGCTTAACTGAGACACTCTTGCACTCTCTGGGACAGAGTGAGGTGCCACTACTTCACATGTTCTCATTGCACCTTGGGTGCATTTCCACCCTAAGCATTTCTCTTTGTTTTGTAGCCCTTTGTCTTCTTGGCTAAAACATGAATTCCTTAATTAAGGCAAAAATTTGCTATCAGCACCAGGGACAGTGCATAGAACAAACAAGTTCCCCTCTCTGTCAATGCTGAATGAACTGGTTGATGAAACTGTATAACAGCCGTGGCATCGTGACAGTCGAGGTCGGCCCACCTTCCTTTATGCTTTAGCCACACACAGAAGTGTCTACCTAAAAATTCACATGCAAAAACTTGGACACACACACACAAACACAGCCACACATTTCCTAAAAATGGACAAAGGAGTAAGCAGAGAGAACAATGAAAGCTTCAGACTTACAGACTTTGGTGACAAATTTACAATCAAAATCGAACTTATTTGCAATGATAATAAGTACGGAGGGAAGTTGCGAAGGGCATCCTGTAACATGTGCCAACACTTCATATACAATTATTTAATCATATGTCATTCACTGAAGCCTCACAAAAGCCTTATAAGAAATATACAGGTTGACCATCCCCAATCTGAAAATCCAAAATTTGGAATGCTCCAGAATCCAAAGCATTTTGAGTGCCAATAAGACAATTCAAGGAAATGCTCATTGGAGCATTTCGGATTTTGGATTTTCGGATTCGGGATGCTCCATCGGTAAGTATAATACAAATATTCCAAAATCTGGAAAAAATCCCCAATCTGAAACACATCTAGTCTCAAGCATTTTGGATAAGGGATACTCAACCCGAATTGCTTTCTCCATTTTAGATGTGTGGAAACTGAGACTTGGGGAGCTTAAGGGACTTGCTCAGTGTCCCTCAATTTTTAGGTGATGGAAACAAGATTTCAACTTAGATTTGTGTTTTTCACTAATATAGTTTCCAGCGGGGACTACCCTTTACACATTCAACAGGTTTCTACCACAACCAGGAAGTGAGATGAGATGGGAAAGTTTGGGAATTGCCTATACATTTCCTGGAAATAACAGACTTTTGACAAAAATATTTTTTTTAAAATAAAGTAAAATACAACTGACTAAATTATTGCCTTTTCAGCAGTGATTATTCTTAGGATTGACTTCAAGATATAATAGTTAACCAGTGAATACTTTCCTCTATTTCAAGATTCTTGGCATAATAAGGAAAAACCCATGTATCCTTCATGACAATCTTGTACAATCAGAAAAGAAAAAAGCCTCGGATATCTCTCCTTTGACCTCCTTGCTAATCTGAAGATTACTTTCCACACAAGGGCTTGGAGTTAACTAATAATTAGTTACATGTATATGACAACCTGCCCATTGAAAAATGGGGAGATATGAGAGATGCCATTTAATAATCACATTAATAATCAGACTTTGGGGTTTTCTACAAGGATTTTCTTTTTAAAGGAGCATTGCTTTATTTTTTTCTCTTTGAAACCATTGAAATGTTTTTTACCATAATAGAATGATACTTTTTCTCATATTTTACTTTTAGGGATATCTAATAAACCAGTTATTTATAAGCTTATCACAGAGGACAATGTGAATGTTCTTTGTGATTGTTTTTATCTTGCTGTTAAAGCTTTCTTTAAAGAGATCCGAGTTATATACATTTTTGTGCAATAGGTGACCTTCTTGAGGAAGGCTCTTTTAATGCAAAAACACATACATCTTTGTTTTGTCAAACTTTTTAGGTCTTACCCCATACCAGGCACTGTACAAAGTACATCACACTTAATTATTACAATAATCCCAGGAGGTTAAGCACCACAATTTGACCCATTTAACAGAGGAGAAAACTGAGGCTTAAAGAGGTTAAATAGCTTACCCGTGATTACTCAGGAGGTGGGCAAGTAGAATTAGAAACCACGTCAGGCAGATTCCAGAGTCTGTAGGTTTAACCACCAAACTCTTGGGCCTTCCTAATTGTAAAGAGCTGTCAAACTGACCTATTGCATGAGAAGCGCCTTTCCATGGATTAAGTAAAAGTTAGCCTTAACCATCCAATTCTCCAGGCATTCAGCAACTGACTGGAGGCACTAGTAGACAGAAGAAATCACCTGTGTTTAACAGAAAAGGGCCAGAGTTTGCTGACATATTTAGCTAATCCACATAGAGCTCGCTGATGAGGATTCTGCTTAATTAGTTGTGGAATTTTAAAAAACGAGCAGATGTGCTATGGTGAAATGCATTTTACTTCCTGAACCCTAGGGGAAAGCATTGGGTATGTTCTGAGGCTGTGTACTTGCCTATCTTGATTGAACATTCAGCTGCATGTTTTGCAAGACTCAGGTATCCTGGCCTGGTTCCAACATGGATAATTACATTCTGCTTCAGTTCTCCCTACAGCTTCAGACAGGTACGAGGTTAATCATAACTACAGCTAGCAAGCGCCTACTACGCATCAGAACATACTGAGAAATTTCCACGCATCGTCTCGAAGTCTTTCCACAGTTCTGCAGAGTGAGTTTTATTTTATCCCCTTTAATGGGGAAACGGAGGCTCAGACCGAGGTTAAGTGACTTGCCTGAGGCTGCACAGTAGTAAGTAGCGAAACAGAAATTCAGACCTTTCCCTTGTACGATCTTCATTTGAAAAAAAAAAAATGCACTTGACCCAAGAAGTCAAAGGGTGCAACAAGGATATAATTTGTATTTCAAAGGATTGACATTACAAAGGATTAATTTAAACATTAATTCATAATTACAATTAAAAATCAATTTTAAAATTACAAAGGACTTAAGTTTTTATTTCTTTGATGTCTAATGACTGAATATTTTGCCATATTTCTATCTTCTTTCAGGAATTATGTCTCGCAATAAAAAATGAGTTTCCTTCCAGCCCTTAGCCCTTCAGTTCCCTCCTCAGAGACCCGATGTAATATGTTCTTATGTATCATGCAATATATTCTATGCATCTACACCTGATTTTCTCTTTGAAGTTGTTGCTATAAGTTGTTTGGCTGAAATGGACTCTACCTCTGTACTGAAGCTTCCTGTTTCGAATTTATAAGTGCACAGGGAGTAAAGCAGTGAAGGGTTTTGTATGAAAATCAAAGAATAGGCTGTTCTACACATCTTTCCGGAAAAGTCATCAAGAACTGCATGTGGGCCGGGCGTGATGGCTCACGCCTGTAATCCCAGCACTTTGGGAGGCCGAGGCAGGTGGATCACGAGGTCAGGAGATCGAGATCATCCTGGCCAACACGGTGAAACCCCGTCTCTACTAAAAAAAAAAAAAAAAAAAAAAAAAAAAAAAAAAAAAAAAAAATTAGCCGGGCATGGTGGCAGGTGCCTGTAGTCCCAGCTACTCAGGAGGCTGAGGCAGGAGAATGGGGTGAACCCAGGAGGTGGAGCTTGGAGTGACCCGAGATCGTGCCACTGCACTTCAGCCTGGGTGACAGAGCAAGACTCTGTATCAAAAAAAAAAAAAAAAAAAAAAAAAACTGCAAGTGGTAAAGTGGTATATTTTATATATAGTTGAGAGAAGTAGACAATACCAGAGTATCATGTAAAAATTTTGTCTTCCTTTTAATATCCAAGTACACAAATACACAGACCAGTTATTGTGCATATGAGGTATTTTCTGATTTTTTTAACCTACCAATTTACACTGGCATTTTCCCTATATCTCTAGCATTTTCTAAAATGTTATTATAATCACAGCATAGCAGTTCATTAAATGAATGTGCTATCATTTAATAAATATTAGTATTATGTTACACTTAGGTTGTTTCTATTATTTCACCACTTTAAATAAATAATACTAAGTTAAGCATCCTTATCCATCTTTTTGCAAATGTCTTAATACTTTGACAGGATAAATTATAGAGAGTGCCTTCCATAAAACTTAAACTTATCTGCAATCCAAATAGTGATCCAGAACCACACTGTTTTAATTACTACAGCTTTACAATATATATATTAATATGGGCTATTACAATTCCATCCCCCGTGGCTCTTCAAAATGCATTGGCTCTTTTCATTAATATACTGATCCAATAGAAACTTTATAATTATTATGTCAAATTCAATTTTTAAAATCCTTTTGGGATCTGGATTGGAATTACACTGGATTTATAGATTCATTTGAGAAGAATTGATGTCTGTCAAACATTATGATTTTCCATCTCTCCAGTTATTAAAGTTTTAATTGAGTTGTCTACACATTATAGAACAATATTAAATATTAATTGTGTTAGGGGACATCTTTGCCTTGCCTAACTTTAATGAGACTCGTAGCCTGGAGTTTACGGGGACAGGTACTAGAGTCAAAACACTTGAATTTGTATCTTAGCTTCGCTATTCAGTACCTTGGGTCTTTGGGCGGGTTACTTCTCTGCCTATTTCCCTCAAATGATAATAAGGTTAAAATAAGGCTATAAAGTTAATAGTAATAGCTCCTTGATGATATTCTGTGGTATTTATATGAGATAATACATGTAAAAGCTCATATAGCTATGCCTACCACAAGGCTCTCAATAAATGTTAGCTATTGGTATTATTTCATCCTTCAATATGCTAGTGCCTATGGGGTTGAGACGGATATTCTGTTTCACATTAAAGATGCAGCCTTCCTGATTTCTTAAGATTATCAGCTTTTTTCGTTAATGAGTAATAGATGTAGAATTTACTAAGTGCTTTTTCAAAATGTGTTGAGATGATAATTTTTTCTTTTGACCTATTTCTGCACTGAATTATAACTGGATTAGATGCAATGGTATTGAGCTTGGTGGGATTTGGCAGCTTTTCTTTTTTCTTTTTTCTTTTTTTTTTTTAATTTTTTTGTTTTACTTTAAGTTCTGAAGCTCAAAGCCATCATTCTTAGCAAACTAACACAGGAACAGAAAACCGAACACCGCATGTTCTCACTCACAAGTAGGAGTTAACAATGAGAACACATGGACACAGGGAGGGGAATGTTTTTTCCTTTTTTGAAGCAGGGTCCCACTGTCGCCCAGACTGGAGTGCAGGGACACGATCATAGCTCACTGCAGCCTCAACCTCCCAGGCTCAACCGATCTTCCACCTCAGCCTCCCAAGTAGCTGGGACCACAGGCCCGTGCCACCATGCCTGGCTAATTATTTTTATTATCTTTAATGTTTTTGTAATTTTCTTTGTTTGTTTTTGTAGAGACTTGGTCTATGTTGCCCAGGCTGGTCTTGAACTCCTGGGCTCAAATGATCTGCTGTCCTTGGCCTCCCAGAGTGCTGGGGTTCCAGGCGTGAGCTACCACACCCGTCCATGCTTTTCTTGCAATACATTGTGCTCTGGTAGATTGGACTCGACACTTTGACTGGTCAGTTTCTCTTGAGAGGGTTCCTCCGCTTGTCAGGTGGGAGTAGCTACACTGCCTGCCAGCGTTCTAGCTTGGTGCCTCACCCCGTTCTTCTCTGTTCCCTGTGTCACTGACCCTGGGGGCTCCCTGGTTCAATATTTCCAAGACATAATCTTCCCTCTGCTGCCCTAATAGGTGCAGGGCAGCGGCCTGGTTGTAGGTAGGGGGAAGGCTCTGTGGATGTAGCTCCTCTTTCTAGAGACCTCTAACATTGATTGTGCCTTTTCCCAAAACTCTTACCGCCACTGGAGTCACTGGTGCCTCCAGTTCCTGAGCTTTTGGAAGGTTCTGTGTCAAGAACTCACTTTCTCTTCCTTAGTGACACCTCCTCTCCCACAGCCACTTGAGTTTCAGCCTTCTCCTCTTTCCTAAGTCCAATGCCTCTCACAAATCAGCCTCAGGGCCGGGTGCAGTGACTCACGCCTGCAATCCCAGCCACTTTGGGAGCCCAAGGTGGGCGGATCACTTGAGGCCAGATGTTCAAGACCAGCCTGGGCAACATGGGTGAGACTCTGTCTCTTAAAAAAAAAAAAAAAAAAAGGAGTTGGAGGCTGTCGTGCGCCGTGATCGTGCCACTGCACTCCAGCCTGGGAGACAGAGTGAGACCCTATCTCAAAATGAATAGTTAAATCAGTAAAAACAAATTAGCCTCCCTTCTTCCAAAAATATGCCTATATTTGTTGTCTGACACAAACCCTTCACCATTTCTCTTTGACATTTTGATATTTATATTTTTTATCCACTTATTATCAATCTAGTGCTAATCAGAGAGGGAGTGGAAGTAAATGCTGGGTTTGATTCAGCATGTTATGTACAAGTTCCAACTATGAATTGGTCCCTTCTTCTTTTCTTTCTTTTTTTTTTTTTTTGTTGTTTGTTTGTTTTTGTTTTTGAGACAGTTTCGCTCTGTCGCCCAGGCTGGAGTGCAGTGGCATGATCTCAGCCCACTGCAACCTCCACCTCCTGAGTTCAAGCTATTCTCCTGCCTCAGCCTCCCGAGTAGCTGGGATTACAGGCACCTGCCACCAGGCCCAGCTGATTTTTGTATTTTCAGTAGAGACAGGGTTTCGCCATGTTGGCCAGGCTGGTCTTGAACTCCTGACCTCAGGTAATCCGCCTGCCTCAGCTTCCCAAAGTGCTGAGATTACAGGCACCTTTTTCAATATTGAATGATTCACTTTGTCTCATTTAATATCTTTTCTCCTAGGATTCTACTTTCCGTGGAATTTCACAGAAATTTCTACAGGAAGTAGAATCCTATCTCTAGCTTTCTTTAGAATTACATTTTCCTGATGTATCTTCACCTCTCCATTTTCATATAAAATGTTCCTGCCTCTGTATTCTGGGGTGGTCTTGTGAAAACAAATGTTCTCATTGTTGTCATTTTGAAAATTATGGTGTTTGGCCTATTTCCAACAATTTTTAATATTAATACAATCCGTCTTTTATACTTCTGTCAACTTGCTCTAAAAGTTTTGCTTTTTTTTTTTTCCGCTTTCCTATCCCCTGTGTCTTTTGTTATATGGCCACACAATTTTCTTTTCTTTTCCATTTTCCAGTATTTTGGAAGGTATGTATCCTGTTTATAATAGTTCATTTTATAGTTTTCTAATACAGTAAATGAGTAGACAGTATCTCTTAGTAAAGAGACTTGTGTAGTTTTTCTCTGTCCTCTTTCCTTTTCTTCCTGTTTTGCCAACTTTTCGGTCTTTGTTAATGTGGATTTGATGTATCAAATTATTAATTTTTATCTTTTTTTTTTAAGAGAGAAAGGGTCTTACTATGTTGCCCAGGCTGGACTCAAAATCCTGGGCTCAAGCAATCCTCCTGCCTCAGCCTTCCAAGTAGCTGGGACAAGAGGTGCACTCCACCATGCCTGCCTCTATCTTTTTTAAAAGCATAATGTTGACATTAGAAGCTACATGTATTATTTATTTGGGGTTAGTGTTTGTTTAACCCCATCACTGTCCTTTTATATACAACTTTTCCATTCTTGAGCTTTTCCACACCATCACTCAGAATGTTGTTTTTCTTTTCAAGGGATTTTTTGAAGAGCAGGATCTAATGCTTTTCAAGATGTTGCATGCCATAAAACTTTTCTTTTGCCTTCACAGGCACGTTAGCTCTCGGATGTGGGTTTTATTTCGTTCGGACTAGGCTGACCTTTTAATGTACCCCACATAGCCATCTTATATCTCTGGGAAGGTCTCTTTAATGAAATCTTTGCCTATAGCTCTGTCCAATTTGTTTTGGGTTTCTTCTTCAATAACGTCAGCAAACTACAAGTTGCCTATAACCACTCTGTCTTCCATCCCACTTTCTCTCTCATCAGCTCAATGTTGTGAATTTTATTTTAGAAGCGTAAGATCAGGCTCTGGTTTGTTCTGATGTTTATTTTTGACATCGCTAATTCTGCTCTTTACTGCTGTCAGCGTAGTTGTGTTTCTTTTTTATTCTTTTTGGTACTAGCTTACTTCACCCATACCTTGTTTTTTCTGATCTTAACTGTGTTTTCATGTCGTCTTACTGTCTTTTCTCTTTCTTTCTTTTGTTTTCTTTCTTTTCTCTTCTTTCTTTTTTTCTTTTGTTAATTGAAACAGAGTCTTGCTTTGTTGCCCAGGCACTGGAGTGCAACGGCGCAATCTCAGCTCACTGCAGCCTTGACCTCCTGGGCTCAAGTGATCCTCCCACCTCAGCCCCATCAAGTAGCTGAGACTACAGGTATATACCACCATGCCTGGCTAATTTTTGTATTTTTTTGTAGGGACACGGTTTCACCATGTTGCCCAGGCTGGTCTCAAACTCCTGAGCTCAAGCAATCCAGTCACCTAGCCCTCCCAAAGTTCTGGGATTACAGGCGTGTGCCACCACGCTAGCCTTGTCTTTTTGCCTAAGCCTATGCTCAACTCTTGTCCTTCTGCTCAAATGTCCCCCAGGTTTTCTCTGATCACTTAATTTCCTCATTACACTTGTTCTCTTTCTTTTCCTTTATCACAAGTTGTAATTATTTTTTTTTATTTTGCCCATTATCTCCTCCACCAAACCAGAGGCCCCATGAGGGCAGCAAGTACTACATCATGTTATTTATAGCCGTGACTTCAGCACTTAGCAAGATGGCTGGTGAAGAGTGGGTGCTCAGCAAATATTTGCTGAGTAAGTACATGCCCATATTACTCTGGTTTGGATTCCCTTTGGCTGCACCAATATTGTTTTGAGTCAGAGGTTCCCAAACTTTAGTCATTGAAGGATCAACTTTTTACCATATTCAAGGACTTAGACTATTATTTTCTTAATATTTGTGTTTAGATCAATTTACATTTTCTACCTTCACTATGTGTTTAAGCTTCATCCTAAACGATGAAGTTGGTTAAGTAAAAGTGATGACCTGGTTCCAATTTTCTAAAATACATTAAAATAAGCATATAACTGTAAAAAATGTAAATTTCATCCGTGAATCACTTGTGAGCCACAAAGACGATAAGTAAACACACTTTGGGAAATTCTTTCTAAAGATCTCGGGCTACTGCATTTCCTCCAGGAGCTCACGTCTTCTTGATTTAGGCTTTGATTCCTTCCCATCTTATTCATTTAACAAGCACAATATTTGGTGGGTATGATTCATTCTCTTTTGCCTGCCTATGATGGCATGGCACAGTGACAAGGACTGAAGATACCACAGCCAGCAAGCAAGACACTGTGCCTTCCTGATGGGGTTCACAGACTAACTAGGGGGAAGGCAATAAACAGATATGCAAGATAATTACAGGTTGTGCTTAGAATGATGAGGAAATAAGCCAAATAAACCACTTCAGAGAGTGACACTGTGCCTTCCTGATGGGGTCCACAGTCTAACCTGAGGGGAAAGGCAATAGATAAACAGAGAGGCAAGATAATTACAGATGGTGCTTAGAGTGATGAGGAAACAAGCCACTTCAGAGAGTGACGTTTGAAAGTGGTGACATTCTAACTGAGACCTGAGCATGAGAAGGATTGAGCCACAGGAAGAGCCAGGGTAAAGTGATCCAGGCAGAAAGAACAGCACAGCCCTAGAGACAGAAAGGGAAAGGACTGGGTGATTCAAGAGTGTCTGCTAGTTCATCTTGCTGGGTTTTGCAAATGCCTTCCAGAACTGACATGCAGAGCTGGACCATTCTATACCAAAGCCTAGAAAAGAACTCACATGTGTATAGTTTAGGCAGGCTTTGAACCTGCAGGAGTATTAGTGACCCAACAACTACCCATGTGGTTTTAGGCACATCTGAGACATGAATTATATGTAGGCAGCTGACTTCCCAGTGCATGGCCCTTGCTCTCTCTATGATGAGAAAACCAACTCCTGCTCACCCCTTGCAATCATGGAGCTTAATGTATCCTGGTACAACGACAACATTCGGGAGTCAGATGGAAAGCATTCCTATCATTGGTTAATTTCCTCCAAGGAGGCAACAGGTGTTGGCTCCAACCACTGCAATTGGATCACCTCCAACTACCCACTAGGGGGCGCTGCTATGCTGCAAGAAGTGGGGCAGGCTTGCGGAACTCATCCCTGCAAAACCATTAATACCCCCGGGAGACTGAAGTGTGAAGTTGTAAAGCTTGGTGTTAACAAACAAAATAAACTCACTGACTCATGCAGTTGTTGGCTGAGGAGTTTGCCTGGGAAACATTCAGATCTGGTGGGAAAGGATGAGGGTGCAGATGGTGGAGGGTGGGGACTCCGTGGACAATTCAGGCAGGAAACTGGGAGGTGGAGGAGGTTTCAGAGCAGGGAAGCTGGCGTCAGGAAACGGCTGGGTTGACCGGCTCCATACTCAGCCTAGTGCTGGGCAGAATAGAAAACGTTATGTGCTTAGTAGCAGGATATTGAGAGCACTACATTCTAATGGTTTCTATATTCTCTGTGGAATGGGATGCAAGGTCACCTACTAAGAGTGGCAAGAAAGGGCAGGGTTTGGTCATTTGCAGAGAAAGGGAACGGTCTGAAATAGTCATGCAGAGTTAGAAAGCCAGTTGTCCAGAGACACATGGTGGAATTGTGCTGTGTGCTAAAGGCCCCTGAATTAGTCTGTTCTCATGCTACTAATAAAGACATACCCAAGACTGGGTAATCTGTAAAGGAAAGAGGTTTAATAGACTCACAGTTCAGCGTGGCTGAGGAGGCCTCACAATCATGGCGAAAGTTGAAGGAAGAGCAAAAACACGTCTTACATGGCAACAGGCAAGAGAGAGAGAGCATGTGCAGGGGAATTCCCCTTTATAAAACCATCATGTCTCATGAGACTTATTCACTACCATGAGAACAGCATGGGAAAAACCCACCCTCATGATTTAATTACCTCCCACCAGGTCCCTCCCACGACACATAGGAATTACGGGAGCTACAATTTGATATTTGGGTGGGGACACAGCCAAACCATATCAGCCCCCTTTGTGTTGGCAATCAGGTATCTGGAGTGGAACCAGCCTTTGATTTCAGGTGTTCTCCAGCAGTGCTCTGCCCTGCTGAGTATAGAGAGAGGGCACTCAGGTGTTCCTGGCTCCCAGTGTTGCCTCAGGAAGCTTCTTGCACAGGTCCCTGGCCCTTTTTGAGGGTCTCCTGCAGGTACTCAGGGATGATCTGTCATTCTCTCTGGAGGTGGTGGCTCCAAAATTTCTATATGGGGGAAGGGGTAGGAGTGGCCCCATCGGAGGAAGGATAGAAAGCTTGTCTGGGAGTTGCCATGCATGCTGTTTCGTGGCATGCATTCACTCTGATTGACTAATGGAGACTAGAGGGGGATAAAGATCCCTTTGGCCTCCACTTGGTACCATCACTGTCCCCATGTGCCATTTTGTTTCCTGGATGCTAATGTCACTGGGGAACATCTCACGAGAGCAAGCTGACTCAGGCTGGAAGCTAGAAAGTAGAGCCTAGCTAGAGATAGGCACTGGGCTGCTCCCCACAGTTCTGATCATGAGTGAAGAGAGCTGTGGTGGGTCCTGAGCTGGCTGGGACAGACGTCAGAAGGGAGTGAGTGAGAGGTCACCAATTGAATTTGGTTATAGATTAGACATGGGTGTTGGGGACAACTGGTGAACGGTGGGGCCATTAACTGAGACATGAGAAGTGGTAAGTTGAGGAGAAATAACTGAAGTGTGTATGGAGAAAGAATGGTCAGTGGGGGGCAGGGGCGGGGAGGAAGAAAGAATGTGTTCCCAAAGGAAGAAAAACAAGTTTCAACAAGCAGGGAGTGGGCAAGTGCTTCAGAGGCCACAGAAAAGTGAAACATGACCAAGATTCGAGATGGAGTTGGCATTTAGGGTTGTGTTTGGAGAGTACCGCTTCAGAAGATGATGGGGTGGGAGGAGATGGAGCAAGAGGAGGATGAATGTGAGGTGAGGAAATGAAGCCATGCAGCTTTATTTCAAGAACTCTGGCTGGGAAGAAAAGGAGATATACAAGACTGTCGCAGGAGCAGGTGAAGGGATAAATAGCTGGTTTTTTGAAAATGAAAAAGCCTTGAACTAAAGGGGGAAATCAAGTAGAGAAAGAGGAACCCGCTAATAGATGGTCACGGTGCATTACACTTTATACGGGACTCTCGCAGATTCGACCTCACCACAGCCAAGTGTAGTCGGCATTACCATGATCCACACATTGCAGGTGAAGAAACTAACACGAAAGTCACATGGCCAGGAAAAGGAAAAGCTGGGACTCCAATCCAGGCTTTCTGAATTCAAGTCATCCGCAATTTTTCACCCAACATCAATTAGCCAATTCTGATTAATGCAATAAATATTCACTGGCTATGTCCTTTGTACCAGTATTGCCAGGGCTGCCTTAAGACCTTGCAATTCAACGGGTGGCCCAAGGAGCAGCAAGTCGGCCTCACTGTGGAGCCTGCTAAAAATGCATACTCTTAGCACCCCCTCCCTAGACCTACTGAATCAGAAACTGCATTTCAACAAGACCCCTACACGAGATTCAAATGCACATTAAAGTGTGACAGGCACAGGCTTATGGGGTCCACTTCCAGGGAGAAGGGAGGGCAGGGAGAGAAGTTAAGCCCAGACCACAGAAGAAGAGATATCCTGGGAGTTACCTCCAGATAGTGTCCCACGGTCAGCTGCAGATAGGACCAAAGAAATTGAAGTCCAATTGCCTGGAAATGTATCAGAGCTGTACATGCAGCAGCAAAAACATTCCTTCAACACCCACGATCACCGTTCCTCCTTTCCAAGAGAGCTTCTTGAGAAAGGAGCTATACATTTTCACCTTCCATATCCTTCCTTCCCGCCCACACCTCAGCCACTCCAGACATGTTTCCTCCCCCTCACTCCACAGTAGAGGCTTTCTTCATCCTAAATAATATCAATGGAGACTTTTAAAAATAGCTTTTCATTAGCTAGTTTTTTTTAAATGACAAAAAATACATGCTGATGGCAAAGAGAAAAATAAATCCAAATGCAAAAAGCTAAAGGTGAAAACGAAGTCCCATTCTACGCTACAGCCCAGCCCAGATCCCCCAAGGTTATTTTCCAAAGATAATAACTGTTAAATGTATTGTGTATCCTTTTAGAATATGTCTATGCATATAGGCACTAGCACACATTTGTATATTTTGTATGTAAATAGGGACATATTAAACTTACTGTTCTGCAACCTGCTTTTTTCACTTAATAATATGTTGATTCCTTTAGGTGTCAATATTTGTAGATCCACCTCATTTCTTGACAGCCAGATCATAATCTATCATATGGCCTCACTGTGGTTCTGATAGAAATGTGGGTTGTTTCTGGTCTTTTTTTTATTACAATGTTGCAGTAGCTAAGTTAATGCTAGCTGCTATAACAAACAACCCCCTAGGAAAAGCTTATTTCCTGCTTAGACAATAGTCCAAGGGTGTTGTTTTCTAGTTGTAGGTGTCCTCCCATACCCTTTCTACCTTTTGGACCTGCCCTCCAGGAACAACCTATGCAGGTGTCCTTGGGAGATGCCTCCCCATGTCTACTGCAAATACTGCAATGAACACCTGGCACATGAGTCTTTATGCACTTGTGCAAATACATTTCCAGGAGTGGAATTGCTGGGTTAAAGGGTATGTGCATTTTACATTTTGATAGATAATATATAATTGTCTTCCTAAAGACTGCATCAATGTATATGTCTACCAAAATTAGGAGAGTATTAGTTCTTCACATTCTTGCCATCATAATTGTTACAATTAAAAAAAATTTTTTTTCCAGCCTTACAGGTGAATAATATTATCTCATCATGATTTTAGTTTGTGTTTCCTTAATTTTAGAGATTTATCTTTTCATATGTTTATTTTCTATTCATAGCTCTTTATTAACTCTTTTCTCACGCCTATGATCCTTTATTCTACTGGCTAGTTCTCCTTTACTTATTGATTTGCAATGTGTCTGGAAAAATATATAAAACATAAAAAGATATGAAAAACAGATATGAAATCAGCTCTTTGTGTTTATAGTGTAGGTGCTGCAGATATTTTTCCAATTAGTCATTTTCCTTTTATTTATGGTATTTTTCTATTCCAGGGACTTATTTTTTTTTAAGAGTCTAACTTTTCCATCTTTTCCTTCATGATTTTTGTCTCATGCCTAGAAAGGCTGTCCTCATGCCAAGATTCATTTTTATATTCTCACGTTTTCTTCTTGTGCGAGAGTCACACTTGAATCTGGATTCTGCAAACTGGCTGTGTTGCTTTGCTGATTTACTTTAGTTCTCTGTGTCCTAGTTTCCTCAGTACAAAAACTGGAATAGCATGAGTTCCTACTTTGTAGGGTTATTGTGAAGATCAAGTGAGATGATTTAGAGTTTAGAACAGCATGTGGCCCACAGTCACTGCACAATAAGTGTCAGCTATTGTCTTGTTTATGTCCAAAGCATCGATGACCACGTGTATGGCTGATGACTGCTGCGTACCCATTTTTTATGGTTAGCAAGTGACAAGACTCAGGTCTTTTTGATTCCAAATCCTATACTCATACCCAGCCATTAAACTAGCCTGTAGCTGAAAGTAGCTGAAAGTGGATCATAACTGTCACATCTCTATATTGGCAATGCTTAGTCCTGTGCCTGGCATGCAGTAGTGTATTCATTCCCGAGGCAAGTGTTTACTGGGTACCTACTATACACCAGGGGTACAAAGATAAGCGAGGTGCAGTCTCTTTGCTCAGTGGTCCTCTATGTGGACATACCATGTAAGAAGGATCCCTTTGTAGTCTCCACTTGTCACACAGCAGGACTAGGGATAAATTCCACAATACACAAGGGGTGGATAAAGGAATAGGCTTTACTGGGGAAACTTGCAAGCCGCGGGTCACAATAGAAGAGGCAGAAGGACAGCATTACCCTTTCTTCTCACCATGTCATTGAGGGGACTGCCAGGGCCTGGACCCCATGTGGTTTATGCCCCAAGGATGAAGGGACTCTGCCCCTTCAGCTTTATCAACTTCCCTCTTATAGCGCAGGGATTAGAGCAGCCTTGTCAGTGAGGGAATAATCAAACAACTGGCTGATTGGATTTAGATACCAGCTATTTACAGGAGTTATCTGGGACACCCAGCTGCCCAGCACCTGAATACCTGAGGACCTATGAGAAACTGGGTTCGGGGATAACCTTTCCCACCAGAGGAAGAAAGCTACCACTTCTCATAGGAAGCCAGGTTTAGGTGCAGCCCCTCACACTAGGAAAAGGGGACCCTGCCACCTCCTGTCCCAGTTGGTCCACAAAACTGTTAACTCTTTGAGGAAAGAGACTGCAGCTCACTTATCTCTGTATCCCCAGCATACAGTAGGTGCTCAATAAACGCTTGTCTCATGAATAAATCCATGATTGCATACCAGCAGAGGACTAGACACTGTCAATATAGAGATGCCACAGTCATGATCCCTGCCTTCAGGGACACTGAACTCTAGAGGGATGATAGACTCAGATAATGTATCAAAAATGGGTTATGTCTATAGTGGGTACCATGGAATCACAAGAGTAAAAAAACTCCTCCAGGAAGGGAGAAATAATAAGGGCACAGTCAGGGAAGGCTTTATGGTGGAGGTGACGATGAGCTGAGAGATGTTTTGGCAGGCAGGTTAAGGAGGGCTTCATGCAAAGGGTACAACATGTCAAGGTTCCCTTAGCATGAAAAATACAGTTTTTGGAGTACAGACTGGCTTCAAATAATCTAGTCTAGCCAGAGCCCAGGAGGGGCCATGGGCAGGATCAGGAAGAGCCACAGAAATCCTGGTAAAGACTCTATCTTGTGAGCAATGAGAATGGTCGCTGGAGTATGAGCTGAGACTTAGTGGCCTGCTCCAGTGTCACATAAGTATAAGGATTTGGGGCTGTGGACTTGGAAGGAAATGGTCCCACGGTATGAGAGGGGGCTCATGACTACGCTCAACTAGGCGAGGATAAACGGCCACAGGTGCTGTGCCTGCCACGTGGCTCAGTGTGTGGGGGTTTAGCAGGTTTAGTTTTAAGAACCAGTTTCTTGCAATAAGGCCTTTTCCCTCCTCTTCCGCTCTTAATTATCTCTCTGGAGACTGCAATGATTTTCAAGGAGCTTGGTTGCCCAGTTAGAAGCTAATAAATCACCACAGGCCTCCAGGCAGCTGGGTCTTCCAGAACACATATAAAGAGTGTACAAATTTAGCAGAAAATGAAATCTTCCAGAGAATCCTATCAGTAATAATCAGTGGTGTGCCAGTTCTGTAAGTTTCCGATGATGGCCCGACATCAGGCAGGTTCCCACTTGCTTGCATGTGCAAGGGATGCCCCTTGGGTGGACAGTGGGTTCCAAGGGAGCTGTCTTGTGTTCCACTGCGTAGCCCAGTGTGGGTCAAAAATATAATTTCCAGAAAGCCTCAGGATGACAAGAGAATACTTGGGTGTTTTTTTGTGTTTGTTTGTTTTTTTGTTTTCTCTTTTTTTGGAAGGGGCTACAGGAAGTCTGTGTTGTTTCCCTTAGGGTGAAAGAGTATAGACTTTTATAGCATGAGAAAGAGGGACATATCTTCACCAGTACAAACAATATGATTCTGCCTCATTGTTCCAAGATTAAAGCCTTGTCTTTATTATTTTTTCTCTTCTGCAAGTATTTTCTGAATGCTTACTAAGTACCAGCCTTTGTCCAGGTATAGAGAATACAGCAGTGAATAATATAGACAACAATCTTCACTCTCAAAATTTACCATCTACCGTGGGATGGGATGGGTGTGGCCAGGGACAGTAAACATGCAAATCAACATCAAATATATTAGGTAGTAATGAGTGTGCCCATGTTACTTATGAGAATACCTTTTGTTAAGGTGGTATGCTCCAAGCTTCTCTGATCATAAGAATCATGGGGGAGCTTGTTTAAAATGCATATTCTTGAACTGCACCCCAAACCCACTGAAATTGGAATGTACAGAAGAGGGGCCTGGGAATTTTTTCTCCAAGATGCACCCAGTTAATTCTCATGAGCAATTGTATTAAAGGACACGTGGCTAAAGGAAGGTGCAGTCTGCCACAGTGGTTCTCAGCACTGGTGGCCCACTGGAATCATCTGGAGAGTTTTAAAATTGCAGGTACCAGCCGAGCACGGTGGCTCATGCCTGTAATCCCAGCACTTTGGGAGGCTGAGGCAGGCAGATCACGAGGTGAAGAGATCGAGACCATCCTGGCCAACATGGTGAAACCCATCTCTACTAAAAATACAAAAAATTAGCTGGGCATGGTGATGCACATCTGTAATCCCAGCTACTCGGGAGGCTGTAACAGGAGGATCGCTTGAACCTGGGAGGTGGAAGTGGCAGTGAGCCGAGATTGCGCCACTGCTCTCCAGCCTGGCGACAGAGCGAGACTCCATCTAAATAAATAAATAAATAAATAAATAAATAAAATTTCAGGTACCTGGGCCTCATGCCCAGAGTTTTTTATTTAATTAGTCTGATGTAGGACCCAGACATTTGCATTGCTCCAAAACCCCCTCAAGTGGTCCTGGCATGCAGCTTAACTTCACCACCCATTCCCCACCAGCCACAGGGCAGAGCCTTGGGCTAGGGACAGTGTACAGGTGGCAAAACAGAAATGGCATGAGACGTTCCTTTAAATCTCATTCTACCTTCCTGCATTTGGAAAGTTTGGTGGAAGCAGAGCTTGGACTCCCCGTCAGTCGTGAGCCAGAGCCCCTGTGGGCACAATGAAATCTTGAAAACAACAGAAAATTTCCCTCCAGTACTAGCTGCCCAAGGCCAGAATGCTAAAGAAGGGCTGAGCTTTATAAATCAGCACTGACAACTTCTGAGGACTCAAGGGCCTACTTCTCAATGGGCATCTACCTCTGACACTGGATCTATGATCCATTTATTGAGCACCTATGGTATGCCAGGTATGATGTCAAGGAGGCAGAAATGAACAAGAAACGTGCAAGTTGCTGAGGTATAAATGGATACATAACTAACAATTCCCACACAAGGGCATGAGGGTGCTAGTAGGCGGTTATACAAAGTGCCATGAGGTTACACAAAGAAGGGTTTACAGAGGGTGTGTGTGACTTTTGGTTTGGATTTGGAAATGTGAGTGGGCATTCACCAGGGCAAAAGAGACAAGTAAGATGGATCAGAGTCTTAAAAAATAAAAATAAAACACTTGGCAAGTGCAAAACACACATGAAAGGGCAGGTTCATGTTTGGGGAGAGGATTTTATGTTCAGCATGGCATGAACATCAGGCTACCAAGGAAGTGGCAAGAGATTAATTCTAGAAAGGTAGACAAGGGCCTCAAATGCCAAGCTAAGGAATACAGAGCTTATTCAAAAGAATCATTGCTGCCTGACTTAATTGGATTTGCTCCAGAAAGCTTAAGATACATGATTGGATTCCCTGGTGGACATGAAATGCAGAATGAATTGAAATGGGAAAAAAGAATAGGAGCATGGAGGGCAGAGAGAAATCTGTGGTCTGAGGAAGAGTTGACAAGGGCCTGTGGCTGTGTTCACGGACTAAGGGAGGAGGCTGGAGACTTCAGAAGGTTGGGGAGGTAAAACTTACAAGAACGAAAGACACTGGATTTGAGGAAGAGTTAAGAATGATTCTGAAGTTTTCCTCCTTTCATGATGATATTTGCAAAAGCAGGCAAAAGAGAGAAAGAAAGAAATTTGCAAAAGCGGAGGAAAATGTTCAATTGTTGAAGTGAGGTATCCAGTCCATAGACAAGCATTCTAATTAAGAACATAAGAAAGCTTTAAGTTGGAGCTGCAGTTACAGATTTGTGTGTCAGCATCTCTTAGGTGATGGTTAAAGGCTGGGGAAGGAATGAGGTCATCCAGGAGGATCACATAGATTGACAGAAGTGGGCCCGGGTGCAGTGGCTCACACCTGTAATCCCAGCACTTTGGGAGGCTGAGGTGGATGGATTGCTTGAGCCCAGGAGTTTGAGACCAGCCAGGGCAACATGACGAAACCTTGTCTCTACTAAAAATACAAAAAATTAGCCAGGCACCTGTGGTCTCAGCTACTTGGGGAGCTGAGGCAGGAGGATTGCTTGAGCCTGGGAGGCCGAGGCTGCAGTAAGCTGAGACTGTGCCACTGTACTCCAGCCTGGGAGACAGAGTGAGACCCTGTCTCAAACAAACAAACAAACAAACAAACACAAACCAGCATGAGAGAAGTGGAATGTAGGCCATTGAGAAGATCCAGAATGGTTTGGGGAGAGTTAGGAATTTGTAAAGGGGATGAGGGCTTCAATGAGTAAATAGATAGGTTGTTGGCTTCATTTAAACTTCAAAGATACCGATAAAGACCTTACTTGTGCCATGGATTGTGGTGGACTCTGGAGATACAGCTGCAAATAAGATACACCCTGCCCTGCCCTCATGTAATTTATAATCAAGTGGTGTGGGTATAGCTTCAACAGAAAATAAATGTCTTAGTCCATTTTCTGTTGCTCATAACAGATTACCTGAAACTGGATAATTTATAAAGAAAATGAATTTATTTCTTACAGTTATTGAGGTTGAGAAGTCCAAGGTCAAGAGGCTGCATCTGGTGAGGACCTTCTTGCTGTTGGGGGCTCTCAGTAGAGTCCCAAGGCAGCACAGGGCATTACATGGGAAGGGGATTGAGTGTGCTCACTTGCTAGCTCAGTTCCACTTCTTATAAAGACACCAGTTCCACTCTCATGATAAACCACTAATTCATTAACACATTAATCCTTTAATTCATTAATCCATGAATAGATGAATCCATTCATGAAGGCAGAGCCCGCATGACCCAATCACATCTTAAAGTCTCCACCTCCCAATAGTACCACGTTGAGTATTAAATTTCAACATGAGTTTTGGAGGGGACAAATATTCAAACGATCACAAGAGGCCAGACTGTAAAAGATAGGTTAAAATTCTTGGATTGCAAGCAACAAAAACCAACTCTAACTAATTTAAAATAGTAGAAACTTACTGGAAGGATGTGTAGTAACTCACAGAATCCAGAAGAAAGGGGAAGAGCCAGGTCTCAGAAAGGGCAAGAACCTAGATAGCTGCAGGGATTTGGCAACAGAAACTAATGAGGAATCTCTTCCAGGGTTTTATATCTGATTGGAATTTCAATCTTTATGACACCTTTTTAGTCTTTGTAACACAATTGGTTCCTAATAGCCTAACTTTGGACATGCATCCCCACCCTTGGCCCACCAAGATTTTCTCCAAAGCAGGAGTAGTAGTCCTCAAGGAAAAATCTGGGGCTGTTACCAGATGTAGGGAAAATAGTTCCTGAGCAATTTAAAATAACAGATGGGAGGAAAGTCCAAACAATGAGCATTAGATTATTCTTTCAGTAACTTTTGCAGAGCTACATAGAAAACAAAGTAGGCAGAAGCTTAAAAGAGTTGCAGGGTGAGAGAAAAGTTCAGCTGTTTGCTAGCAGCTGGAAACAAGTAAGCAAAATTTAAACAGTGACATAAAGAAGAAAGATGAGCCCCAAGGAAGTCTAATCACGCCTTCCTCCAATGTGCACAGGGCATGGGAAGGTATACACAGTACCTTTGCACGTTATCATCACACAGGACTCCAACACTCTATTCCAATGACCCAAGGAGAAATAAATATTTAAGGGTGTTTTTTGACGGGATAGAGAAAATTTGAAGTACCCAGGAGCCCTTTGACTTGTGGCATGACTACAGCATGTTTGCAACCTGATTCTTATATCTTCTTTAGTATTTGCCATTTGGTTTTGCAACTGATAACACCAATTAGAAATTAGAAGGGTGGGCTGAGTGCGGAGGCTCATGCCTGTAATCCTAGCACTTTGAGAAGCCAAGGTGTGCGGATCACCTAGGTCAGGAGTTCGAGACCAGCCTGACCAACCTGGTGAAACCCTGTCTACTAAATACAAAAAATTAGCTGGGCGTGGTGGCACATACCTGTAATCCCAGCTACTTGGGAGGCTGAGACAGGAGAATTGCTTGAACCTGGGAGGCAGAGGTTGCAGTGAGCTGAGATTGTGCCATTGCACTCCAACCTGGGCAACAAGAGCAAAACTCCATCTTAAAAAAAAAAAAAAAGAAAGAAAAGAAAAGGAAAAAAGAAGTCAGAAGGGTGGAGCTTCACTTTAGTGCACAGATGGGGGAATAATGTGATACTTTGGAGATCACTGGATTTGGTCAGCATTTTCCAAACTGGTAACAAAAAGAGATGTTAATTGGTGCTTCACAGCTCTATAGTCAAGTAAGCTTAGAAAATCTGTCCTCAATTCCTTTCTTGGATATTCTTTAGTGTATTGAAGGATATTGCAAAGGAATCTGTTTAATGGCAAGTCAAGTCAATTTCCTTGTGCCAGGGAAGACATTTATTGCAACAGCCCCTGTAGAATTTGGGAAGTCTTTAAACACAGTTTAAATGCACTGTTACACTTATGTAATTTCATCTATTCCTGTCATACAGGCCAACACCTGATTACCATATATGCCACAGTCACGATCTAATATATCCAGATTTCTAAGAAAATCCAGCCAAAGAATTCTATTCAAGTGCCCTTGTGACTGTTTGCACATAATGCAAACAATGTACTCAATACTACATTTTTTAATTAGTTCTACTCAATTTTTTAAAAATTGTTTTTTAATTGTCTACTCAATTCTAATAAATACTATTAATTGTCCTACTCAATACTAATAAATACGATTTCAACTTTCAACCAAAAAGGGTCTACATAGACTTTGGGCCTAGAAGAAAAAGATCAGTTGTATCAGTCTAGCAATGAATTAGAAGGTTCAAGGCGCCAATGGGTGGGTTTGCAGGAAAGGTAGAAGGGGAAGGGATCTAAGCACAGGTGGATGGGTGAGCCCTTGCATACCTTGTTCTCGGAGACTAGCAGGAGGGGCTCAGGATGGTTGCACGCAAGGATCAGCTTTAAGATGGAGGAGAGGCAGGTTGAAGGAGTTGAGGTGTTAGGTTGAAAGCTTATGCCTTTCTAGTGTCATGGATGACTAGCTGCATGTTAAGGGTGGATGACAGGATTCAGGCTGGGAGTGTATGATGAGAACTTGAAACATTTACTATGAAAAATGATGGAAAGGGCCTGAAAAGACAAATATAAGATCACTGAGCAGTACTGAGGGTTCAATGGAAGCTAGAATCCATGAACATTTTAAGGATATATTTGTAAGTGACAGCAATTTTCTCCAGTGCTGTTTGGCAACCCAGGGACAGAACTGGAAAGGATAAAAGGCTGGAAGGATGCATTATTAGAGACTGGGGAGAGCAATTAGAACAGGAAAATTGATGAGGATGAAGATGATGCTATTGAAATGATTGTTCATTGGGTACAGAGAAGGTATGGAATAAAGTGAAATCAAGAGAATCCCAGATGAATTTGAAAATGGGTATAAGAAGTTTGAGACTGTGGAAAAGGTAGAAAGGGACAAGGTTGTAATCTGTAGTTTCCTGTGGCTACCATAACAAATTACTGCAAACTAGGTGGCTTAAAACAACCAAAATGCATTATTTCACAGTTCTAGAGGATAGAAGTCTGAGACCAAATTGTTAGCAGGGTTGGTTCCTTCTGACTGCTCTGAGAAGAATCTGCCCTGTGCCTCTCTCCTAGCTTCCGGTGGCTGCTGGTGGCAATCCTAGGTGTTCACGTCTTGTAGACATCTTACTTCACACTCTGCCTTCATCTTCAGGTCACCGTATTTCCTGTGTGACTCTTCTTCCCTTCTCTAACAAGGACACTCGTCACTGGGTTTATGGCCCACTCTAATCCGGGATGATCTCATCTGCAAGTCCTTAACTTAATTACATCTACAAAGACCCTTTTGCCAAATAAGGTCACGTTCAAATGTTCTGGGTGGGCTGGGTGTGGTGGCTACACCGTAATCCCAGCACTTTGGGAGGCCAAGGCAGGTAGATCTCTTGAGCCCAGGAGTTCAAGACCAGCCTAGGCAACATGGTGAAACCCTGTCTCTACAAAAAATACAAAAAATAGCTAGGAGTGGTGGCGAGTGCCTGTAGTCCCAGCTACCTGGGAGTTCTGAGGTGGGAGGATCACCTAAGCCAGGGGAGTTTGAGGCTGCAGTGAGCCCTGATGGCACCACTGTACTCCAGCCTGGGCGACAGCATGAGACTCTGTCACGCACACACACAAAAAACCCCAAAACAGAACAAAGGTTCTGGGCGGACATATCTTTTGGAAGGTCACCATTCAAACCTCTACATAGTCTTAGAGTGAAATTTCTGAGTTAACCATTTCAGAGTTAGGGAAATTGCAATGACATGACCTAAGGTATGGCCATGAAAAAGAGTTGGTGAAGGGAAGAGAAAATGGAAATACTTGGAGTATCAAAGGTCAAAGAACTGCGAGGCCAGGGTATTGGGTGGAGATAGTGATAGGAGCCAGGAAGCAGAAAGCTAAGAACCAGGAGTTGATATTCCAAAGGATGTGAGAATGAATGTTCTGGGGGTTGGTAAATCATAGTGTTAGTGATGCAGGGCAGGCGAGCCTTGGGGAGTTCTTGGCTTTGCCCAGGAAACAATTCAAGGGCAAGCCGGTGTTGTTAGACAAGCAACTTTTATTGAAGCAGCAGTGTACAGCAGAAGCAGAGGCACTGCTCCCTGCAGAGAAGGGCTACCCTACAGGGGTGTTGTATAGGCAGTGGATCCAGTGTAGCAGCTCGGAGGCAGTTCTGCAGTCATATTTATACCCACTTTTAATTACATGCAAATTAAGGGGCAGATTATGCAGAAATTTACCACCCTACAAAAAGGGTGGTAGCTTCCAAGTCATCAGGTTGTTGCCATAGAAAGGGATGGTCACCTCGGGGTGTTGCCACGGCAATGGTAAGCTGACAGGGCACAGAGGTGGGCGTGTCTTGTGGAAAGCTGCTTCTTCCCCGCCCTGTTTTAGCTAGTCCTCAATTTGGTCCTGTGTCCAAGCAAGCCCTGCCTCCGGAGTCTAGACCCGCCTCCTACCTCATTAGGATTGGGAAAGGCGTTTCTCAACTCTGCCTTCCCATTAGAATGAGCTGAGGAACTTTATAGAAGTATATCCCTTCCCTGAATATTTTGAATCAGTTGTTCTAGGACAGAGCCCAGACATGTTTATTTAAAAAAGAAAGAGAAGAAAGGAAGGAAGGAAGGGAGGGAGGGAGGGAGGGAGGGAGGAAGGGACTTCTCGGGTAGTTCTAACGCGCAGCCAGGATTAAGAAAAATGCACATAAGGGTCAACTATGACCTTCATCAAGAAGTAGCGGTTGGGAACCAGGGATGCTCCCGTCCATCAAGGCCTGAATGAGATGCTCCTGGGAAAGAGACTTCAGTGCTTCCTCCCACATCCCTTAAGGTCTCAAGCAGAGCCAGGAAATTAAAAAGCAAGGGAAAGAGAGGTTACATAGCCTGACTCCTGACTGAGGTCCCAAGCAGCCTGGAGTTCTGTGCTTGTTCAAGCCTACACAAAGGATGTATTTCAAATGTTTTTCAGCAGAAGACGTCAGAACTCATATCTAAAACAGTTGCTATTCCTGCAAGACAAGACTTTTTCCCCAAAAAAAGATTTTCTTAATATATTTGGAGAAATATCTTTTGCCAGAACAATATTCAGTGGCTTACTTTGTAATTTTTGAATATGTAATAAATGCATTAAAATTTTCAAGCAGCTTAAAAGGTTATACAATAAAAAGTAATTCTTAGCCAGGTGCAGTGGCTTGTGCCTATGGTCCCAGCACTTTGAGAAACCAAGGCAGGAGGATCACTTGAAGCTTGGAGTTTGAGACCAGCCAGGGCAACATAGTGAGACCCTATCTCTACAAAAAATACAAAAAATAAGCCAGGCATGGTGGCTTACACCTGTAATCCCAGCTGCTCAGGAGGCTGAGGCAGGAGAATCACTTAAGCCCAGGAGTTCAAGACCACCCTGGGCAACACAGTGAGACCCCATCTCTACAAAAATTATTAAGAATCAGCCAGGAGTGGTGGCATGAGCCTGTAGTCCCGGCTTCTTGAGAGATTGAGGTGAGAGGATCAATGGAGCCTGGAGTTCGAGGCTTCAGTGAGCCCTGATTGTAACTCTGCACTGCACCTTGGGAGACAGAGTGAAGTGAGACCCTGTCTCTTAAAAAAAAAAAAAAGCAATTCTCATTTATCCCTCATCTTCTAATTCTGCACTCACCTCAAGTTTCCTCCCTAGAAGCAACCACTTTTATTGGTAACTTATTTATCCTTCTTAAGATATACAAGCTGTATCTTGCCTGTTTTCATTTAACACTGTATGTTGGAAATCATTCCATATTAATGCATACAGATCTACCTAACCCTATTAATTGGCTATTCCACAATTTATTTAGCTCACTGTGATGGATGTTTAGATTGTTTCCAGGCTTGAAGCAAACAGGTTAAAAATTAAATAAGAAAAAAAGCCTGTAATCCCAGCACTTTGGGAGGTTGAGGTGGGAGGATTGCTTGAGCCCAGGTGTTTGAGACTAGCCTGGCAACATAATGAGACCCTGCTCTACAAAAAATAGAAAAACTTAGCCAGGCATGGTGGCACACACCTGTAGTCCCAGCTACTTGGGAGGCTGAGATGGGAAGATGGGAAGATGGGAAGATAGCCTGATCCCAGGAGTTGGAAGCTGCAGTGAGCTGTGATTGTACCACTGCATTTCAGCCTGGGGGACAGAGTGAGACCTTGTCTCAAAAAAAAAAAAAAAAAAAAAAAAAAAGGAGAAGAAAAGAAAATCAACAAGATTTAAAGTGAGTACCTCACCAGGTGAAAGCTTTGAGTGGAACAGAGGCCAGGAGGAGGATGCAACAGGCCCCTGGGTGGAAGGGCTGATGTAGCTGGGCCTGAGGCCTGGCCCCAGGGAAACCTATTTGATGATGTATTCCTTCTGCCCACACAGGAGCCTGATGCCCAGGACCCTCGAGAGCCAGATCACGCTGGAGAAGACGCCCAGCTACTTCGTCACTCAAGAGGCTCCTCGACGCATCTTCAACATGTCCCGAGACACCAAGCTGATCGTGGTTGTGCGGAACCCTGTGACCCGTGCCATCTCTGATTACACGCAGACACTCTCCAAGAAGCCCGACATCCCGACCTTTGAGGGCCTCTCCTTCCGCAACCGCACCCTGGGCCTGGTGGACGTGTCGTGGAACGCCATCCGCATCGGCATGTACGTGCTGCACCTGGAGAGCTGGCTGCAGTACTTCCCGCTAGCTCAGATTCACTTCGTCAGTGGCGAGCGACTCATCACTGACCCGGCCGGCGAGATGGGGCGAGTCCAGGACTTCCTGGGCATTAAGAGATTCATCACGGACAAGCACTTCTATTTCAACAAGACCAAAGGATTCCCTTGCTTGAAAAAAACAGAATCGAGCCTCCTGCCTCGATGCCTGGGCAAATCAAAAGGGAGAACTCATGTACAGATTGATCCTGAAGTGATAGACCAGCTCCGGGAATTTTATAGACCGTATAATATCAAATTTTATGAAACCGTTGGGCAGGACTTCAGGTGGGAATAAGCCCACGAAAGGAAAGGGCTCTCAAGGGCTCTTCTGCTCATCTCTTCCGTGAGATTTGCTCCCAGACCCTCTGATCTCCTTCCAACAAACCTTGGCTCCAGCCCCCTTTCCCAACTTGAGTTGCATCATCTTGGAACCAGGAAGCCCAGCTAAAGCCAAGAGACCAGAGAGTCCCTGCCACTAGTTTTCATCAGTCTGTTCAAGCAAAGTTGATCTGCTCCTGGCACGTCCAGTAAATTCCAGAATCATTCTCCTTTCTGCCCATAAGGGGCCTTGGAGAATTGCTTTAAGAAGAGTGAATGTTCCAATGATGATAGATATTATAAGCGATGATGGTTCTGTTGCTATGAACACAGCAGTCGGTCCCTGTCATTGTCCACCCAGGAGTGGCCTTGTTAATTCCAAGTGGCATGTATCTTCCCTCTGAGCTTCATTTCTTCAAGATGCTCTGGGTGGTGGGATGGGAGACCATCCTCAGCCCTCCTCAGACCTTATCAATTCATTGAGAGATTGCAAAGCTGAAAGCACCTCCGGCCACTCCTGGGAGACAGACCCTTTGGTGATGAAATAAACCAGTGACTTCAGAGCCTATGGTCTCAACTGTGCTTGAAAAACACTGTCTCTGAAAACAACTTTGTGATTCTCCCTGCTCCCTGTGGACAAAAGCACATAATTCTGCTGTTACGGGTACTTTGCTCATACGAGCTTTCATGTTCAGCATGCAATGGAATCATGCTTGTCCATGTGAAATAAATATGGCTCTCTCGTGTCCTTAATGCTGGGCTATTCTCTGTAAGCTGGTTCTGCAGCACAGTTCATTAATTAAACTTCTCCCAGTGCAAGAAGGCAGCTGGTGCTGGGGGTGGTCTGGGGGGGTCAGGGAGGAGGGCAAGGACTACGTGGGGCAGAGGCAAGGCGGTGGTGGAGATGAGGAAAGAAGTTCTTGTTGGCAGAAGCTGGGGCAGAAAGATCACATGAGATCTGTGGGGACACCCTCTATCTGAAACATAAGTCTGTGTTCATTCTCTGCTTAGAAATTTTAGATCTGAAGTGCTACACTGAAGGTCCAAAGGTTGATGGGGCATCAGACATCTTTTTGGTTGGCCAGCATGATATTTTGAAATAACTGTCAACAGTTAGAAACTGGGAGCATTCATATGTAAAAAATATGGATTTCCAGCTTCTTCTTAAAAAAAAAAAAAACAAAAAACAAGAGAGACTAGGCTACACTGAGCCTGCCCCGCAGCATGGCAACAATTGGCTGCTGCCTTTGGATGGGGCCTGCGCTCCCCAGTTTTACAACTCCCCATGTAGGCACCCTCCCTTGCTGATTTGTGCCATTTGCCAGGCTCCTGTAGGCATTTGAGTTCCCAGCCCTGCCTTGACTGTGTCTCATAACTTCCTGTAAAGCCCAAATCCTCCCGCATGGCACCCAAGATGACCCCAACTTACAGTTTCTCCTTCATCCTCTGCTCTAACCTTACAGAATGGTGTGCCTTTTCTTGAGTTTTTCAAGTCTTCTTCACCTGGAATGCTTCCTTCCTTCACCTGGAATGCTTTCTTCCCTGACACGTCTCCAGCTAATGGAAACCCATGCTCCCAGTAAGACTTCACTCAAGTGTCGTTTGCTTGATATTTTTGAAGCCTTCTCCAGCTAAGCTATCTGCTCACTCTTCGTTCACTTGGGAGCTTGTACATGACTCAATGGCAGCTTTTGTCACACTAGATTATAATTATTTGTGTAAATGTCTGCTTCCATCATAGATTTGAACTCCTCGAGAGTCAGGACTGTATCTTGCTAAGTTGTAGTAGGCACATAGCAGATGTCTGATGGTTGAATGTGTGAGAGGGTGGATGGATGTTGGAAGTCTGGGGTCGTGGATGAGGGTGTCCCAAGGAACTGCATTTCTGGGGGATGCTTCCCAGATACCTCCATGTGTCCATAGGAAGCAAGGAAGGATTGCTGAACATCTGGGGACTGCTTGGATTTTGTGTGCTCTGTCAGGCACAGTAGAAACTCCCTGAAGATCAGATTGACTTATAAGGGTGGAAGACACTAAAGTGTAATACAACAATTCTGCATCATGGCCCATCTTCCTTACCCAAGCATCTTACATGGAATCAAATGACTGGATCCATGGCATCAAGAAATCAGTTCTGCAGATCTGCCTCTGTGCTTCCCCTGTGGATCTGGAGAAGTGACAGGGTAGAAGCCGTTCCTGCTTTGAAGTTGGGGCCCTGACCCTCTGGTGATCAGAAAAAGGGCAGATTGTATATGTGCATTAATTAATTGCCCTTATACATTTCCCATCCAGAAGTATTTGGTGTTCTGTAACTCTGGGCCTTATAGGGGCCAAAGCCATATCCAATGGGAGACAGAAGTGCATTGAGACACAAAGGAATCACCTAAGAAAGAGTCAATGAAATTTGCTTGTTTATTCTGATGAGATCAGTCAGAATTCATGAAAATTTTGAATTTTTCAATTTTTTGCACATAAATGCAGCTTTATTCCTTTGCATGACAAGCACATTCAGACTGCCCGGACTAAGTAAATTTCAAGTATTAATGAAAAGGTATGAGTCTCTTGTAATTAGCATCTCAATCATTGTATGCAAATGAAAGATGCTTAAAAATCCTAGTTTAAATGAGTAAAATCTGGAGTACATGAATCTGCTCAGCAAACTCTGATTTTTTTAATCCAGTGCAAATGGACCCTTTTACCCAGGCTGCCCCAGGGCAAACTTGCACAAGTTCCAAATTAGTATGCTTTAAATAGATGAAGTTTGAGTGTTCAATCTGAACTAGAAAGGCTCCTCAGGGTGTGTGTGTGTGTGTGTGTGTGTGTGTGTGTGTGTGTGTGTGTGTGTGTGTGTTTGGTTAGGTTGCTGAAACAGACACAAAATGGCAGTGTCTTAAAAGACTGAAATGTATTTCTCTCTTACTAACAGCCCAGGGTGGACGGCAGTTCCATGACACCAGAGACTGGAGACCCTTGCATCCTACTACATCTGCATTCCACTCAGCAGGAAGAGGGTGTAGAAATAAATGAAGACTATCCAAAAGAGAGCAAGCAGAGGTCATTGATTCAGAGCTTGCCCTAGCAAAGAGTCTTGCATTTGGCAGAAACTCACAGGCTGGCAGAACAGTGAAAAAGGTTCACACTGGAAAAGAGAGAAGGCTTCAGGGGTGCCTGATTGGAGGTAGTTGGCATAGGAAAGCTGGAAGTGGGCTCATTAGAAGTGGGGCATCTGGCTGGGTGCAGCAGCTCACACCTATAATCCCAGCACTTTGGGAGGCTAAGGCTGGCAGATCCCTTGAGCCTAGGAGTGTGAGACCAGCCTGGGCAACATGGCAAAACCCTGTCTCTATGAAAAAAAAAAAAGAAAAGAAAAAATAGCTGGGCATTTTGCTACACTCCTGTAATCCCAGCTACTCCGGAGGCTGAAGCGGGATGATCACCTGAGCCCAAGGAGGTTGAGGCTGCAGTGAGCTGTGATCACACCACTGCACTGTACCCTGGACATCTAAAAAAACAAAAACAAAAACAAAAAGCAAAAAACAAAACAAACAAAAAACAAAACAAACAAACAAAAAACGGGCATCTTATGTGATTGATTCAGAGGCATATGTGACTTTCTGTAGTTGATCCTGAGTTGGAAGCAGGGACAAAAAATGGAGAAGCTGGCAGTTATTGACCAAGTCTTGCCCATTCTGGGCCAGTTGCTGCAGGGATTGTGGTCTGGCTTCCCAAGCGGGTTGCTGAAGAGGTTGTGGGTCAGAGTTCTATTGCCATTGTTTGTTGGTACATTCAGTCTCTTAGGAGGAAAAATGGGCCCAGGAAGAACATGCCTTTTCCATTTGAGGTTGTAACATCATTTCTACTCTCAGCATCTTCATATTGTGAATTGTGCCTCCTATGGTTGTGCAAAGGTAGTGGTACCACTTTGACTTACATCCTCTTGGGTAGAACATAGTTATTTGGTCACACTTAGATGTGAGGGAAGCTGGGAAATGTAATCTTTAATCTGAGTGTTACTATGCTGAGCTAAAAATAGGATATTCTGTAAAAGAAGGGGAGAACAGATATTGAGGGATATCTAGCTTTCTTGGCCACAGAACCTTTTCCACATAGCAAAGCCTCCAGGTGCTTCTGGTTCTCTCTGTGGCTTTGTGTCAATATGTGAGTATGCTTCTCCACACATATTGGAATGTGTCTGTACCTGTTTCGGCCCCTGCTTTCTTACCCCTGCCTCTGTCTAGGGACAATATGGTATAGAAGCAAGCACAATTTGCTCAGACCCAATAGGTCCGAGTTTGAATCCCACCTCTGTTATTCCCTAGCTACATGACCTTGGGGAAATTATTTAACTTCTTTGAGCCAATTTTATCATCAGTAAATTGGGACATAAATTTGTACCCATGATAAGGGGTTTTTGTTGTGAAGATTAAGCAAGAAAACACTTGCCTCACACAGAGTAGGCAGTCCATTCATATTCCCTTTATTCCTGGCAGTGGAATCCACCACTGCTCCAATACTCCTGTTGGCTGAGATCAGCTGCATCTCTAACAGAACTACAGAATTGCTCATAGCAATTTCCTTCTTCCTATGAATGGGTGAATTAAATCACTTTCACAACCCAGGATCAAGTGGCTCAGTCTAAATGCTGAGCTCCAGATTCTCTGGCCAAATAAACCTAATACCTATGCCCCCTAAGGTAAGGTGCTCATTCACTCTGATTTTCCCAGTTCAGGCCCAGTTTATACCTGTTGTCCTGGCGTAATTATCAACATTGCCTCTTTCGCTCTCAACCATGCCCCACTTGGGATGGTAAATCTCTGGGTGTCCTTATTGTCCCTAAACTCTGACACCAACTTATTCCTCCTAAAGGGCTAATCTTCAAGATTTCATGGCCATCTCTTTCTTATCATCCAGTTCTCAGCTCAAATATCTACCCAAAACTTGCCCTTCGTCTTCCCCAGTCACTCTCTATCTTGCAATTCTTATGTCTATTATAGCACTTATCACTATCTGACATTATATATTAGTTTACTTGTTTGATATCTGTTTCCTCTAGAGGTCTGGGAGCTACATGAGAGTGGGGATTGTGCCCATGTTTTTCAGCATAGTGCCTGAAAATTAAGCATAATTATTAAGCATAAATACTTAATAATTATTTGAGTACATGAATGAACTTCTGGGGCTCTCTAACCTGAATGTTAGCCTTTTTGATCATTGCTTAACCACAAGAATAGACCCTGTTCCTCGGCTCTATTTTCTGCCTGAGATCCCTCAGGTCTCTTGGGATCTTTATTGCCATCATTAGCCTTTGTGAGAGTTAGAAAAAGGCACTCCTCATTGGCAGATAAATGAGAAAAGGTGCGTCTTTGGGGTGGACACAGTGTTTTGAGTATACAGCATGGCGAATGGAGTACAGATTGGATATCAGCCCCCACTCTGCCCCCCAACCCCCAGCTGGCATCTTTTTGTAAGGCACAAACTGCAGTCTTGCATGGCAGCCTTGTCTGCAGTTCCTCCCCATTCACTGGGATTCCATGTCCCTGAATGCTCCAGAAATTAGCACTGGATACTTCTGCCTTTGGACATCCAAGACTCTTTCTATTTTTCTAGCTCTGCCTTTCAGGAGCTTCTCCAATTCTGCTGGTATCCTGATCCTTAGTGATTCCTCATACTCCACATTCAGTCCTTTTGGTATGCACATGTGTGTCTCTCCATGGATGCATACTTATGTGTGGGTTTGTGTCTTCTTTTGTGTATGTGTCTCTTTATTATATCCTCATAAACACTTATTAACACTCAAAACTATTCAACAAAAATTTACTGAATGTGTGCCAAAGGGGAGTACAGATGTAATGACAGCTAACATTTATTCAGTGCTTTTTGTATGCCAGCGATTGTGTTTTCCGTGTCTTATAATAACTCTGTAAGGCAAGTACTATTTCAAAGTGTAGCAAAAGTAAAAGCATTGGGTGTGGTGGTTAAGAGCATGGATGCCTAAGTTCTAACCCTAGCTTACTACTCTCTTACTCTGGGACCTTAGGCAAGTTATTTTAGGTTCTTGTACCAGTTTCCCCATCTATAAAACAGGGGTATTAAGAATTGTACCAATATCATAATGGTTTCATGAGGATTCAACAAATTTAATTCATATGAAGTGTTTGGAATCACACTCAAACGTGATAGCTGATATTGATGCTCTCTTCATTTTGAGATGAGAAAAGTAAGGCTTAAAAAAAGTAAAGAAAATGTCTAAAGTTCTCACACCTGGTAGAGCCAGGAGTCAAATCAGGCTCTAGTCTCAAGGCCACACCCTTCATTGCCACAGTATGAGCACTATCCTGGAGCAAGTCACATAGGAGACACATGAGACAATGAGCAAAGTGCTATAATTGAAGCAATGCAAGAATTTAAGGTGATATAAACGAGGAGAACAACACAGAAATCAGCAAGAACTTCATGAAGAAGGCCATGGAACATCTTCCCACTCTTCTCCCACTTATGATAAATCTCTTAACCTCTTAGATGAAGTTCAGCTTGTTACCCACACAATGGATGAGTTTGGTAGCTTGGCCGGTGACAGCCCAATGACCACAACCAAGAGGGGTTTAACAAGGTGGTTTTTATTACTTGCAACAAGTACAAAGACCGCCAGGGATAGTTTCCAAAGCAGTGCCCCCTTGAGCTGGGGCTGGGTCAGGTTTTATAAGCATAGGGTAATGAGGTGCAATCTGATTGGATCTTGAAATGAAGTGATGTCAGGAGGCCTGATCTGACTGGGTCCTGCCATGAGGTGACAGCAGAGCCTGATCTGATTGGATTCTGGATCCTGCCATGTGATACCTGCTTCTCCATTCAGTCCCCACTCCTTGGTCTGAGCACTTAGGGTGCCCCCAGAAGTTGCAAGCTTGGTTCATCTGAGCATGCTTAGGTTACATGAGCAGAGGGTTTGTGGCAGCTGAGAAACAACTGACAACTTTGTTACATAAAAGTTGAACCAAATTGTTCATTGGACAGGCTTGCCCCAGAGGGACAATGAGGTTATAATTTTTCCTTAAACTTGATGAAGAACCTACTAGATGAATTTTTAAAAATGAATAATTGATGGGATTTAATTATTTTAACCTTAAACACTTAGGTGTACTTGCCAGGCTCCAGAGATGCACAGTTATATTGGCCTTCCTTCCTGCACCCCCATGGAGCCCCCAAACTAATGAGAATTAGAGTTGTATAAACAAATAATTACTATATAATGTAATAAGTGGAATCTATGTGATGAAGGGCACAGAGAAGAGAATGGAGACTTTCCTGGTGAAAATCAGGACAGGAGGAGGTGACAGTGGAGCCCTGTCTTAAAGAATGAGAGGAATCTTCATCTTTTGGAAGAGTGTTACACGCCAGTCTGAAAAGCATCTGGAGGCATGATTGTTTTAGGTGGGGGAAATTGGGACCAAGACTTAAGGCCACTGGGCTAAATTCTGGTCACAGGATTTGACCCCGGACCCATCTACACCATATCCCAGTCCAGGGAATACGCTCAGCTTTCCCATAGATTCAAGGTGGATCTCACACCTGCCTACCTGTACTAGGGGCAGAAATACAAACCCACCTTTCCCAGGATAAGATGGGCTGCTGGTCTCCTTCCTGTTTAGTCCCCTTCCTAGGTAGACATACACAATCTCCTCACCCTCTCACCCCACCTCCCAATGTTCAGCACCAGAGATCTGAAAAATCAACTTAGGTCAATAAATAGTTGTCTCAGTGGGGCTCCTCACATTGTGACAATGAACTTTGCCTTTAGTTTTCTGGTAAATACTGAGAACATGTTGATTTTATCATTTGGGGGGAAAAAAGCAAGCCCCCCCCCAAACAACTTATAACACATTTTATTCCATTTTTCTAGTGTGAAATGAAAATATGAATGTGCCTTCTAGGAACTGTATTCCTAACTGCTTTTTATTGACAACAGTGGCTTAAATAAATCAGCAATTTAGTCTCTCAAATCAAAGAAGTCTGGAGTCGGACAGTTAAGAGTTGGTGCAGCAGCTCCATTATGTTATCAGGGACTCAGCCTCCTTTTATCTTTCTGCCACACCATCCTTATTCCATGGTTTCCATCCTCATGGTCCAAAATGGCTGCTGGGGCTCCAACCATCATATCTATGTTCTAGTCAGAAAGAAAAGGAAGAGAAAGAAGCTACTCCTTCTAATTAAATCAATCCCCCTTGAGGATATTTCCCAGAAATTCTACCCAGTAACTTCTTTCTTCCTTTTTTTTTTTCTGTTTGTTTTTTGAGACGGAGTCTATCTGTTGTTGCTCAGGCTGGAGTGCAATGGCATGATGTCAGCTCACTACAACCTCCACCTCTGGGGTTCAAGCAGTTCTCCTGCCTCAGCCTCCTAAGTAGCTGGGATTACAAGTCAGGGCCACCACACCAGGCTAACTTTTGTATTTTTTGTAGAGATGGAGTTTCACCATCTTGGCCAGGCTGGTCTCGAACTCCTGACCTCAGGTGATCCACCTGCCTCGGCCTCCCAAAGTGTTGGGATTACAGGCGTGAGCCACCACACCTGGCCCAGTAACTTATATGTACATCTTTTTGGCCACCTCTAACTGCAGAGGAGACCAGAAAATGTAATCTCTTAGCTGAAAACATTGCTTCCCTGACAACCGAGAATTGCAGTTTCTGCTAAGGAAGAAGGAGAGAATGAAGACTGGGGAAAAATTTAACAATCTGTGTTACAATGAAATTTCAACTATTTGAAAAAGCTGTGTCTTAGCTTACCAACATTTTCCAACCAATCTTCAAAATGACTCCAGCACCTCCCACATTAGAGACCTCCAATTTGTCTCACTATCCCTTCCACTTGACTTCTCAAGGCAAATGCCCTCAGCACCAACTTCTCCCTGCCTTTATCTCCAGCTAATAAAATGGCTCTCTCAGGGAGTATCAGGGGAAGGAAAGACATCTGATTTGCAGCACCTGCCAATTTCCCTGGTGTAAATACACTCACCTGGGCCAATTTCAAGCTACCAAAGTGACATCACTGCATGCAAATTAGGAAGAGACAAGCACAATCAGCTCTTGGGAGACAGAACTAGCAAGCTCAGGCACACCACTCTCCCTGCTTCCTGTAGCCAGGGAACACCTGAGAGAATACATTGAGGCCCTGGAGTTTCCTTATGCACTTGTGTGCCTGGTGCCTGGATTTAGCCTGAGCTCTGGGCACTGGACCAAACACATTTTCAACACCTCTAAAACAAATCAGATTGCATTTCATCTGATGATGCAATGGAGTCATCTCATAAAGCATTTAACTCACCTAAATCCAATCCTATTCTATCGAACTGAGAAAAAAGAGATGACTTAAATAGTATAAGCAATTTTACCTGCTATCTTGTTCATGAACATATACTGCAGAATAACCATGAGAAGGGAGGCATAGATCTTTTGTCCTTTCAATGTCGGCATACCCTTCACAGTGTGAGCATTTTTCCCTACTAATTGTGATTCTAATGTTAGTTATTACTTATTTTTTATCCTCCATGGTCCCTAAATGCAAGCCACCTACTTCCTCTGACCAACTGAATAGACAGAAATGTGCAGCAATGATGGAAGGCAGTATGGTTTGAGTGTTTGTCCTCTCCAAAATTCATGTTGAAGCTAAATCCCTAATACAACAGTGTTAAAAGGTGGAGCTTTGGGGAGGTTTGGCTCCACCAAAGCTCCATGAGGGCTCCACCCTCAGGGATGGGATTAGCACTCTTATAAAAAGGGCTTGAGGGAGTGGGTTTGGCCCCTTTTGGCCCTTCCATCCCTTCCGCCGTGTGAGGACACAGCGTTGGGGCGCCATCTTGGAAAAGACCAGGCTCTCACCAGAAACTAAATCTGTCAACACCTTGATCTTGAATTTCCCAGCCTTCAGAACTGTGAGAAAGACATTTCTATTATTTATAAATTGTCAGGTCTGTGGTATTTTGTATAGCAGCCCAAACACACAGTAGTTAAAACTGGTAAAGTTGGACTGAGGGGATTTCTCAAGGCGATTTTGCTTCCGTGCCTTTGTGGTCTGACCTGTTCACTCCGGAACCCCAAAGCTGAGTAAGATGCTGCTCCGCTTTCTATGTCCCCCACCGTGGCATCTGCTGAGTACAGAGCACACTCAGACTGCAGGAAAAGGGACCAGATGGTAATGAAAGGTGGTGAGAGAAGAGCCAGGGAGGATGGAAGGGCTTCTAGCAACTTCTTAATTCTTACATCAGTGCCGGGCACGGTGGCTCACGCCTGCAATCCCAGCATTTTGGGAGACCCAGGCGGGCGGATAATGAGTTCAGGAGATCAAGACCATCCTGGCTAACACAGTGTGAAACCCCGTCTCTACTTAAAATACAAAAAATTAGCAGAGCGTAGTGGCGGGTGCCTGTAGTCCCAGCTACTCGGGAGGCTGAGGCAGGAGAATGGCAGGAACCCGGGAGGCAGAGCTTGCAGTGAGCCGAGATCGCTCCACTGCACTCCAGCCTGGGCAACAGAGCGAGACTCCGTCTCAAAGAAAAAAAAAATTCTTACATCAGGCTTTTTCCTGCATGCTGCTAGGGGCACGTGGTTTGTGCCCCTTTCTCATGCAACACAGTGTTTGATGGAAATGCACCCAGTAGGCATGTGTGTGACTGATGTTTATTTTACTCCCACAAGCCTTGAAAAAGTGGAGATGAGTCTGTGTGACTGACGTGTGTCTGGCTGATCCACATCTGACCAGAACATGATTGACTACACACGGCTGATTAGATCGTGGCTGACTGACACATGCTTAATGGATAGCGCCCACCCCAGCACACCTCAGTCTGCAGCTTGTCTGTGGAGTTCCAGTCAGTTGACATATGCTCAGCCTTGCAGTGGGGCTAGCATCTTGCCATCTGTTGATGGGCCTGCTATCCTGCCCTCAGGCTTCTAGGAAGGGACTCTGTTCCTCTCCAGGCCTAGAGGTAAGGATATATTTATAGCTTGACTGTAGCTGCAGCTCAGCCCCTGACCTAGCTGCCCTTCCACGCTGGGCGTTTTGCTGCGTCGCAGATCAGCATGCGCTCTGCAGCTCACTGTACTCAGATGAACCTGGCCCTCATGGGGTAGAGTTCCAGGGTCCTCACTGTGGCTTTAAGGGCAATTCACGCCACCGTCAGAGTCCCGGATCCTTTTCCAAAAGCTGTAGCCATTCAAGCCCTTGGGCAGAGGCATAGCAAGGAGCTTCTGGGTAATAAGAAGAAACAAAGATAACAGAGGCAAAGTACTTAGGGCACGAAAGTATTTTATACAGGACTTCAATTTTCCTCCTGCCTTTGAATAATTGTAACATGACTTGTATATTGGCTCAAGGAAATAAAGTCCTTTCATATACTTTATATCATTTAGTATTTGTAATAACAAAGTTTTTTATTCCCATTCTGCAGAGGGAAGAAATCGAATCCCATGAGTTTTTTTTAGAAGTGACTTGTCTGAGGTTACATGGCCAGCTCAAATCAACAACTTCTAACTCTAATTTCTTATCTTTATGAGGAAAAGATTTATGCTGCAACAGTAAAATTTAAATTGTCTTTTAAGAAGAACTTGCCATCAGCAAATTTGTTAGACCTGGGAGTAGAGAACAGATGCACATTGTCTTTTTCCTACTGTTCATTAAGTCCAGTATATTATTAACTGAGAAGAGGAGCTCATACTAAGAAATTAGACACAAATCCTGGTGCTCTGTTTGTAGCAACAAGAACAAGCAGACAGGGGTATAGAATGGGAACGTGACCAAGCCTGCTCTCCAAAACTAAGCTGACATGTGGGGGGTGGAGTTGCTACAGGGGTCAACACAAAATTCCAGACAAAAAGTTAAGTAATTTTAAATTCAACCCGTCAGAGTAACTAAAATAAATGAGACATTACAAGCAGATGGCTATCTCATCTAAACTTCTAAAAGTTTATATTATGTTAAGACGTATGAAATAGCTACTTTTGTAAGTCAAAACAGCTAAGTATTGGCAATTTCATGTGGAATCAAGAGGGAGGTAGAATCATACAAAGAAATACTATAGTGAGAAAAGCTCTCTGATGATTGAGCTGAAACATAGATGTGAGTTTCCTAACAGTAAAAGCAAAGAGAAAACTGATGGGTGATGTGTCTCTTATGATATCATATGGTCTAATGAAGTGAGCTCCAAGGAGACAGGGCTCATTTCCTCTTTATATAAGAGATGCTGGTCAACATAATGGATCCTCTATAATTATTTTTACAGGAAATCCTAGGATAATCCTCATATTGCTATTTTCTATATAAACCCTAATGATAAGTATGAATTAGAAAGAATATGACATAATGGTTCTATTAGGGTGATTCTATGTGGGATCAAGGTGATATAGTGCAAGAACTGCGAATTATATGTGGTATGGATTGATAGAGTGAGAAAGTCTGTAGAATTCCAAGAGGTGAATAATGATGATCTCATTCTTCCTAGACCCTCCACCATTTGATTTTGGCATTAGCTGGAGGCAAACAATTCACCACTAATGTCACTGGTGAGTGTATGAAAGACAAGTATTCTATGACATTGTATGAAAGAAGATCTATCTGTTAAAAAAATTGGGCAAATAGTCCACAGACATTATAATTTCTAGTTATATAATCATAATTGAAATATGAAATCACTTCACATCTTGCTGGTTAAGATGACCCTACAACAGACTGTGTACATCCAACATTTCCATGCCACCGAGAGTCAAGAGCCAAGAGTTTGTCTCCCAAAATGTTCTCAGTTAATTAAAAAATTCAACAAGCACTCCGCTGAATCTCCAAAATGCCATCATGGCCTTAGCCATAAAGATTCTGAGGTCAGAAACTTCCAAGGTGCCACTTTCACCTTGTAGCATAAATGCCTGCCCCCACTAACGTGATCCACCATTTTCCCAATGTTATTTTTTAAAGTGTTCTGCCAATTTGAGTTTGTAAAGTTGAACCACATGAAATTGCCAATACTTAGCTCTTTTGACTTACAAAAGTAGCAACTTCATACGTTTCAACATAATATAAACTTTTAGAAATTTAGATGAGATAGCCATCTGCTTGTAATGTCTCATTTATTTTAGTTACTCTGACAAATTGTATTTAAAATTACATTAATATATGAATTTAAAATACTGCTTTTCCCCTCAAATCTTATGAAATGTTATTATTTACATGTTCATTAATCTTTGACATCAGGATCTTGTTTTGCATTGTCTAACAGCTGTCTGGGAAGCCCCAGTTTTCAAATCCATGTATGGTGACACCAGGGAAATTTTCTCCCAGCCCCATGCACCCATTCCCAAGACGTTAGGACAGTTGACCTATCTGGTGGTTGGTCAGGAAGGGGTGGAGTCATGATCCCAGCAGTTTTTTTGTTTTTAAGTGATTTGTCTGAGGTTACACAGCCAGAACTCAAATCAACAACTTAAAACTCTAATTTCTTATCTTTACGAGGAAAAGACTTATGCTGCAACACTAAAATTTAAATTGTCTTTTAAGAACTTTCCATCAGCAAAGCTTGTTAGACCTGGGAATAAAGAACAGATACACGTTGTCTTTTTTTTTAGTCACTTCACATCTGGCTGGTTCAAATGACCTTCCAGCACATTGTTTACATCCAACACTTGCACTGTGAGTTCACATCACCAAGAATAAGCACTAAATCTGTGTTAAATTTCTTTGCCTTCTCTGTTACCAAGTCCATCCGGTGACCTATATAAACATTCCAAATTAGCATTAAGTCAGCTCATGTGAGACTGTACAAACAGTACTTCATGGTTCAAAAGAAAGTAGAGAATGCCTTTTAATATACAGACTTTATAAGGACTCAAATATAGGATGGCTCCATCTTTTCTGAGGGGCTTTTTTAGTGGGGGCAGCTGTCATACCTTATTTAAGTATGCTTGCAGAGGGCTTTTGATTTTGAGTTCAAATGTATAGCAGTCAACCTTTCAGGGAAATTTGGCAGCAACGTGGCCCCCAGGTAACAGAGTGAATGAACCTCTGGGGTAGAATAATTTAATGTCATCATGTGGATGCCAAGATTTTTCTGCCAAATCCATGTTTTCTTTTTGGCATCAGTCACATTTAGCTAATTCTGCCTGGCACCATTTAGTCAATAGGTTTGGCTGTATCACGTTGCCTCCTGGAAACTGTGACTATAACGTTGACATGTAATGGATAAAAGGAAACTGGTGTCCCTGTTTGCTATGGTGGTAGGACATGTTTCTAGTTCATCTAAAAACTGCATCAAATTGTTGAAGGACACAGTCTCATTTCATGCCATTTAAAGGTAGAATTTGGTATCCTACCCACTTAGATTCTCTCAGTGAATTTTTAAAAAGAGAGAGACAGAAAGAGAGAATTAAAAGCCTTGGATCAATACTATTAAGATCGTATGACTTGACCCATAAATGATTTATATATGTGAAATCAAGGCCAATAATATGTCAGGGGTCTTAGTTTATTTGTTCTAACCACTCTATTGAGTGAAACCAAATCAAACCATGATCAGTGATTGAAGAACTAAACTAAAGCCTTCTGTTCCTTTTCTGTCCCTTGTGGAAAACATTAGGACAAGTGACCCTGGTCTTCAGTTTATGAAGATGAAATGTGGCATTGAGATTTCAGGGAATAGTCAGTGGGCTAGTATTTCCCAAACTTTGGACATTTGAGCATCATCTTTACAATTTTGCCATATCCTCATACTACGCGTACTATTATAACCTTAATCTTCGTTTAAGTTATCTCCATTTTATTTACTTCGTTTAAAAAGGAGAACTTATGTTCCTATAATAAATGGAAAATCAGTTCCACTAATCCTAATTCATTAAAATACAAAAGCAGCCAGGAGCAGTGGCTTATACCTGTAATCCCAGCACTTTGGGAGACCAAGGTGGGTGGGTTGCTTGATCCCAGAAGTTCGAGACCAGCCTGGGCAACATAGTGAGACCCTGTCTCTACAAAACAAAACAAAACAAGCCCCACAAAATTAGCTGAGTTTGGTGGCATATACATACATTCCCAGCTACTCGGGAGGCTGAGGCAGGACTATTATAAATGAAAAATCAGTTCCACTAACTCTAATTCATTAAAATACAAAAGCAGCCAGGTGCTGTGGCTCAGGCCTGTAATCCCAGAACTTTGGGAGGCCAAGGAGGGTGGATCGCTTGAGCCCAAGAGTTTGAGACCAGCCTGAGCAACATAGTGAGACCCTGTCTCTGCAAACAAACAAAGAAAACACACAAAAAAGCAAAATTAGCTGGGTGTGGTGGCATGCACCTGTGGTCCCAGCTACTCAGGAGGCTCAGGCAGGAGGATCGCTTGAGCCCAGGAGGTTGAGGCTGCAGTGAGCTATAATCACACCACTGCACTCCAGCCTGGGTGACAGAGATCCTGTGTCTAAACAAATGAATGAAATGAAATAAAATAAAATAAAATAAAATAAAATACAAAAGCATAACTATTACTATAAGGGAATACCTTCCCACATTCATCTGGTTTCAAGAGAAGGGGTTTTCACAAAACACTCCTAGACTTTGCTTAGTCCTTCTCCTCCTCACAAAATTTATCTGGTTGGTGGATGCAGTCATTGGTCATTTCCTGGTTGGGTAGAGATAATTTATCATAAATCCTCGTTTGCTTGTTTTTTGTTTTTTGTTTTTTTTGAGATGGGGTCTCACTCTGTTGCCCAAGCTGGAGTGCAGTGGCGTGATCTTGGCTCACTGCAACCTCCACCTCCTGGGTTCAAGCGATTCTCCTGCCTCAGCTTCCTGAGTAGCTGGGACCACAAGTGTGCACCACCACGCCCAGCTAATTTTTGTATTTTTAATGGAGAGGGGGTTTCACAATGTTGGCCAGGCTGGTCTCGAACTCCTGACCTCAAGTGATCCGCCCACCTCAGCCTCCCAAAGTGCTGGGATTACAGGCATGAGCCACTGCACCTGGCCATAAATAACTCATTTTTGTCTCTTTCTCCTTCCTCTCCAACCTGACTAGAGTCAGGCAGTGATCTGGGCAAGTGAGTCTGTTTCTAAGAATCACACTTACCCTCAGGTGGGCTGCCCAATGTTCCAGCTGGGGGACGAGGTGGGGTAGGCATTAGTAGGGCCCTTGACTCTAATAAAGTCAGATCACAGCTGAGTCTTTACCACAATGAGAATGTTATTGTAATCTCCCATCTGACTTAGCTTTGTCTTTTTCTCAATTGGATCAGACTTCAGATGAAAAACATAATAGGGTTGTGCCTTTTTGGTTCTCTCAAAGCCCAACAAATACTAAAAGAAATTTTTTGAACCATCAATGCACTACTTAAACACACCAACAATGAGACATTCATCCCACATTGAGATACACTGAATATGGATAATGATTTGGGAAATTAGAGAAGTGTATCCTTTTTTTCTAGCTAGAATAGATTACGATTTGAATTTGCCCTGATGGGCTCTATTCAAAGAGTTAATTACAATAATTTATAGTAATTGGGGCACACAAAACTGAAAGCAAAACCTAAAGTGATCTAATGGCCAAACATTTTCTCCAAGAGCAAGGTGGTATTCCAAAAATGTAAAAACCAGTGCAACATTGGCTCTGACCAATGAGACTAGATTCCAGCCATGTACAGCTAGAGTGGCTTCCTTCCGCTTGGGGTAACACAGAATCCTCTAAGATTCTGCTACCCAAAGTGTGTTCTGCAGACCAGCATCATCATTGTCACCTGGGAGCTTGTTCAAATGCAGAATACCAGTCCCCGCTCCGACCTGCTGGATCAGAATCTGCATTTTTAACAAGTTCCCCGGGTGACTCATATGCACATTTTCATGTGAGAAACACAATGCATTTCTAAAAAGCTGCCAAGGGATCCTGGTCTCAGACCCCACCTTGAGTAGCAAGGCTCTAAGGGATGGAGTGGATGTCTCTAGACTCTGGAATTGGGGGAAATCTTCCCAGGCATTAAACCGGTATACACACCCTCCAACTTCCCTCCCTGAGTCTGTTTAACAGCAGCACTGCCCCCAAACCTGAATTGGTTCCCCTGATAGCCAGGTACCCGGCTTCTCTGGCAGTGCTAACTGTCTATTTCATTGTTAAGCAATGAACTACTTCCAGGACTTAGAGAGTCCCTGAATTAGCTTTCTCTGAGTACTGAAGTCTTCATTTAGAAAAGGAATACATATCCACAGAAAATTTAAAAAAAAAAGTTCGCAACAAACAGGGAAGATGTTAACATATGTTAAACTTTCATGGTGGGTATGTGGATGTCTGTTATATTATTTTCTATATGTTTGAAGTTTTAAAATTGAGAGATAAAAAACGATCAATTAAAAGTAACAGATACCCAACTGAGATAAGAAAAATTGCAAAGAAAAGAATAAAAATCACCTATAATTCCACTACCCAGATATATCTTTGAATATTCATCCTTTCAGTCCTTTTTCTTGTTAAAAAGAAAATTTTTAATTTGCATTTTCATTAGAATACTTGAAGCTCCTGCTTTTAATTCCTCTCCTTCATAAAGCCCAATTGAAATGGTCACAGAAATAGAAAAAATGGGTGGGTTAGGGGAGACCTTCATCAATACCAGGAGACGGGGAAGCTAGCCATTCAAAAGCCGGGGCTGGAAAGGGATTTCCACAAAGATCCCTCCAGCACAGAGTGATGGGACCAGGACAGGACACAGGACATGAGACATGGGCAGCATTAGCGCTAGACCACGGAGCTGTCCACCCTGGCAATTCCCCTGGACAGTGCACCAAGCCAAGCGGAGGCATTTCTGCAGTGAGCTCTTAATGAGGACACTTAGAGGAGAGGGCAGTGCCCTACTAACTTCTGCTGCCAAAATAAACTCAGAGAGGAAACTGCTTTGCCTAGCAGGAAACTTCTCTTCTGCAATGCTGACTCCCCCAGAAACTCACTTCCTACTCATTATCAGAAGCAACCCAAATCCCAATCCAGCAAAAGAAAAATACAAAAAACAAGCTCTCCCATTTCCCCTTAGTATGAGACAAAAGGATCAAACAAAGACCCATTTAAAAAAAAAAAAAACCCAGGAAAGAACAAGAAGATCTCCCTCTGTAAAGGTGTCCAAGGAAAGAAAAATTATAGGGGAAAAGGAAAAAAAGAGAAGATTCAGGAGTTTAAAATGAGATTGCGCTAAAAGTTTCTTCTCAGATGTAAGCCAAGAAAAATGAAAAAACTTTTTATAATTATTCCTACTCCATATTTTCTTGAGACTTGAGAAGATTACGCTTGTAAAAAGGGAACGGTTAAGAAATATTGTTTTCAGCCAAAAGAAGGTGTAGGTTAGGTGAAAAGGACAAGCTTTGGAGTTAGACAACCTGAGTTCAAATTTTGGCTCTGCCATTTTTCAGCCATGTGAGTTTGATCAGGAAAACTTCCCTATGCCTCAGTTTCTTTAGCTGTTAAAAGGGCTGGTGATGATAGTCCCTACCTCACAGACTGCTAGGGGATATGAAATGTGACAATATGTACCAAGTCATATATGGCAAAGCAGTCAATAGTGGTACATATTATTTTGCTATAAAAATAAAATTGCTGGCCAGGCGCAGTGGCTTACACCTGTAATCCCAGCACTTTGGGAGGCCGAGGCAGGTGGATCACGAGGTCAGGAGTTTGAGGCCAGCCTAGCTAACATGGCAAAACCCTGTCTCTACTAAAAATACAAAAGAAATTAGCCGGGCATGGTGGCACATGCCTGTAATCTCAGCTACTCAGGAGGCTGAGGCAGGAGAATCGCTTGAACCTGGGAGGCGGAGGTTGCAGTGAGCCGAAATCGAGCCATTGCCCTCCAGCCTGGGCGACAAGAGCAAGACTCCGTCTCAAAAAACGAAAACAAAACAAAAACAAAAACAAAAATTGCCACATTTTAAAATGCAATAAACAAACTTTGTTTGCTAAAGGGTAAATCTAGCCTCTATGTTTACCTATATTCCTTCCCCAAATGCCACTGCAATGATACAAATTTTAAAACTGTAGAAAATCTGGAAAAGAAGAGAAAGGTACTACCAGTAGACAAGAAGCTCTGGGGAATTCTTGGAAGACGTGAAGTGACACTGTTAAGCTGACAGAAAACTCCATCTGGGCTGAGCGCTCCCTACTCTGCAACAGAATCCACAGCGAGACAGCAGTTGCCCAAGGCTCCTTGGCTGTTCTCCCCTCCCAGGAAGCAGTGCTGTCTGCAGAGGAGGAAAGGAGAGAGTCGAAGTTGCTGACTAAGGAATTGATAAAGAATGGAATAACCTCTTTAAAGAATTTTAGGAAGTATTTCTTTGGATCCACGATGTATGTTGATTTATTTTTCAGGAGTAGGAGTGGTTGGCAAGAGTTATACTCTGTGTGTCTGTGTGTGTGGCTGGCATTTGCAAGCATGTGTATGTGCATGCATGTCCATGTGTGTGGTGTGTGCATGCATGTGCATGTGTGGTATGTGCATGTATGTGCATGCATATGGTGTGTGCATGCATGATGCGTGTGTGTGTATGTATGTGTGCATATTAGAGTGTCTATGCATAAATCCATGAGTGGCTAAGCAGGTAGCTTTTGCAGGACTGTATTTGCAAAGTGTTTGGAGTGGATTTTTGGATGTCTGTCCTATCCAGAAGTGTCAGCAGCTGTTTGTGAAAGGGTATCTGTTGGCAGGCAGTGTGTGAAAGTAGTGAAGAGCCCAGACCAGAGTGAAATATTGTTTTCAGCCTAGGTTTAATCAAGACTCCATCCTTTACTAGTTCTATGACCTTAGGCAAATAACTCATAATTACTCTGTGCCTCAGTTCCTCGTTTGTAAAAGGGGACTAGCTGTATCACCATCCCATAAGATGATATGAAGGCAAAATGAAAACATAGAGAAATCACCTAGCTTTTGCCAGGTATGCAGAAAGCACTCAGCGAATATGAGCCATTAATAACATCTGTAGCTGTGTGCATGTGTGTGTATGTGTATACTTGTATACCAGGTCCTCAAGCACAGCCTTGGAAGTTCCTGTCTAATGGAAGGTGACTAGATGGGAAATTTGAGGAGTGGTAGAGAAAGAAGCCCTCCTTTTGTCAATTACAAAGGAAGTTGCAATTTGTGGCAAAACATGTAATCAAAACTCCTAGGCAGCCCTCTTCATTCCTCCAGGGTCCATACATCTTCCCCAGAGCAAGAGGACTCAGAGAGACATTGTTGCTTGATAATGATTTCCATAATCCTCAGTATCAGCTACTAAGCCAGCAGCCTACTGCACATAAGCAATAATAATTTATAGTTGCAGTTAATGGGCTGTTTTATAGGAACCCACAATTATAATTGGATGTCAAGTGTTGTGAATCTCAATGGATGGAAAGTGACAAGCACTGGGGCCTGGCGTTTAATTTTTTCATGTGATTATTAAATTTCTCATTTCCTTGCTCCTGTATCTTCTCTCATTGTGGCTTCCAGCTGTGGCCCCATTCCCTGTCAATCCTGGCTCTGAATCTTGAAATGTATTTCTGTACACCTGTTTCTGGCCCTATGGGCTTTTTAGTGGGCTTGGGTATACAGCCACCTGCTGGCCTAGAATCTATAGAAATTTGGCAGTACCAACTTTTCTGCTAGGAGCTCCCTGACCTCCAAAAAAAAAAAAAAGAGGTCTCCAAAACAACGCATCCCAGCTCCGTTGATTTGCTTAGCTTGCTTTGCACACACTGAACCCCACAGCACATGGCCTGGTGGCCCCCAACCCCTTCAGAAGGTGACCTTAAGGTCACCTTCAATCCAGTGACCATGAGCCCTTAGAAACAGTAGTCTTGGCATTTTGCAGTCAGAATCTGTCCTAAGAGTTCTTCTAGACTCTAGGACATAAGATTAACACAGGATTCACCAATAGCAAGGATTAAGGAAGTGGTAGAGTTATTTTTGGGAAGTGGCAAATAGATTAAAGAACCATGGAAAGTTTGCTTTCATATTTTCACACCTGGATGAAGGAGAAAGTATGGACTTCATTCAATGAAGTTGAGGAAAACTTCCCAGAAGATGAGATGGTAGGAGCTGATTGAGCAAGAGAAGGAGAGAGAAATCAAAGAGAGGCCAGCCAGGGCATTGAGATCTGGTGGTGGCCCTGAGCCCACCTGCCTCATCCATCTTAGATTCCAGCCCAGCCAAGATACTGGTGTTCGAAGCCAAGTGCAGAGATTAATGGAGCGCAAAACTTAATCCCAAGCCTAGCGAAAACCATAGCTACGTAAAGACCTAACATTTCCCAGTGCAATTCAGACACAAGCCAAAGTCTAATCCAAGTATAATCCTAGAGCCCTCTCCATAACCCATATTAAAGCACTCTCAGGCCCAGAACCCAATGGAACAGTAGCTCTGAATTCAGTATTGCCTAAAGCCCATAACCAGGCCTAAATCCCAAGCTCATTTCAGGATGAAGAACGAAACAAGAAGCCAAAGTAATTGAATAACTGAAAACCATTGCCCATTGATCATTACCTGAATCCAGAACCCTCTGACCCAACATTCCTCTACTGAGAAGGAATCACACCCTGGAAGTCCATGAGTGACTTGTCTCATAGCACCCAAAACACCTTATTTCACATGGACTTCCAGTTCTCTGGGGACATAGACTATCTTACAGTCCACTAGGAAATTCTAAGCCTCGCACAGGGTCTGGCATAATAAATGCCTGCTCAGTGACTACATGGAAAACATGGAGTCGATTAAGAAGGTGGTTTTTGGAGTCCATTGGACCTTGGTAAGAATTCCTACTCTGCCACCCTTTTTTTTTTTTTTTTTTTTTTTTTTTTGAGACGGAGTTTCACAATAGTTGCCCAGGCTGGAGTGCAATGGCGCAATTTTGGCTCACTGCAACTTGGGCCTCCCAGGTACAAGTGATTATCCTGTCTCAGCTTCCCAAGTAGCTCAGATTACAGGCATGTGCCACCATGCCCGGCCTTTTTTTTTTTTTAATATTTAGTAGAGACAGGGTTTCACCATGTTAGTCAGGCTGGTTGCGAACTCCTGACCTCAGGTGATTCACCTGCCTTGGCCTCCCAAAGTGCTGGGATTACAGGCATGCACCACTGTACCCGGCCCCTACTCTGCCGCTTTTAAGCTGTGTGACCTTGAATTTGTCCCTTCTCTCCCTCAGCTGTGAAATGGTGTTCATGGGGATAGCTGTAAAGAGAAAATGGAAGAATGACTCTAGGCTACCTGGCACAGAATGTTGGTTTCCTTTTTCTTTTTCCAAGGGCAATGTCTCCGAGGATGGTATTAGATAATATCTAATTTTTTTTTCCATCCATCACTGAGTGCAGACTCCTTAGAGGGTTTCGGATTCCCAGAGTCCTTGTGACCTGCTAAATCTACTCTTTCATCCTGCTGTCTAATATTTCATTGTGCATCTTCGCAGGATGGAGTCTCCATAGCCTTCTATACTTGTCATCTATTACCACAGTAGTGCCATGTAACAAGCAATCACAAAACTCCAGTGGTGTACAACAATCAACATTGATTCTTGTTCATGAATCCCTGGGTTGCTGACCGGGGCCACCATCGGCTGATCTCTTGCATCTGCATCAGCCGGGGTCCTCAGCTCTACTCCCTAGGGTTTCTTGTCCTCCAGCAGGCTAGCCTGGGCTAGTTCACATGGCCATGGCAGGGCTTGCACAGAGTGAATGGATGCCCAGAAGAGCCCCAGAGGCCTGGGCTCAGAACTGGCACACTCTCACTTCCATAGCAAGTTTCAAGGCCAGCTCAGTTTCAAGCCAGCAAGTTTCATAGGCAGCCCAGTTTCAAGGGGTGAGGACATAAACTCTGCCTCTTTTTTGATTGTTTATTTGTTTTAGAGAGAGGGTCTTGCAGGCTGGAGTGCAGTGACATCATCATAGCTCACTGCAGCCTTGAACTCCTGGGCTCAAGGGATCCTCCTGCCTGCCCCTCCTGAGTAGCTGAGAGTAAAGGTGCACACCATCATGTCCAGCTGTTTTTTTTTTTTTTTTAATTTTTGTAGAGATTGGGTCTTGCTAACTTGCCCAAACTGGTCTCAAACTCCTGGCCTCAAGCAATCCTCACACCTCAGCCTTCCAAAGTGCTGGGATTATCGGTGTGACCCACTGCACCCAGCCAAACTCTGCTTCTTGATGGGAGAAGTTCAGAGTCCCATGGCATAGGAAAACGATTCAGAGAATGAAAGAATTGTGACAAATGTTGGCAAGCAATCTACTATTTATTCTTTCTCCTCCTTAAGTTTCTTTGGTTTTGAGAAGGTGACTAAGACGCTGGAAAGAATGATATGCTTGAACTAGAGACAGAAGCATTTGCATTCTAACCCCAGCCCTACCACATGTATTACTCAGCCTTTCTTAACCTCAATTTTCTTGTCTATAAAGTGGCGTCAAACATAAGAACTGCTGACCTCCTCTCTTATCCCCTTTACTCCTTTGGGACATGTCCAACCTTCTGGTGTTAGTAAGAGCAGGAAGAAAATTTTAAGCAGTAGATTGTCAAAATCACTGCCTGGTGGTGCCCTGAGAGGCAAGCATTGACTCTAGGCTGTGCGTCTCAGATCCCAGGTCAACCATGACCCCAACGTTCAAAGCTAAGTACAAGGCCACCGATCACTGGGAAGATGGTCTTTCACCATTTCCTGTGAACACATTTCTCCAGGAGGCTATGCCAGTGTTGAAAAGGACTAGTCAATGGGGATAAGCAAGTTCATTATTTATTTCCATCCCATTTTTTTCCCTAAAGTTTGTGGGAGATGCCAAAAATACATGCCATGCCAAGTTATCTCAAGGTAACTTTTATACATAACCCAAATGTTTTCCCTCCTGCCCTCCTTTCCTATCTCCCTTCTCCCAAGATGGCATTCACTAGGCACACACAGTTCTTTCTTGACTTCCTGTTTATTTCATTTTCATTTTCTCATTATAATGTTATTATCCTAAAGTGAGGATCCTATTACTGGGGCAACCAGAAATGGTGCCTGTGTGGATTCAGTCTTTACTGAGACCTCAGTTTTCCTAGGTCTCAGTAAAGAAAGATTTTCCTAAAATCTAGGACTCAGAAACAGGAAGTCAAATATTGCATGTTCTCAGCTAAATAGTGTATGCACATGAATATAGGGCATGGAAAGATAGACATTGGAGGCTCAGAAGAGTGAGAATGTGGGAGGGGCTGAGGGATGATAGACTTTGGAGACTCAGAACAGTGAGAATGTGGGAGGGGCTGAGGGATGATAGACATTGGAGACTCAGAAGAATAGGAATGTGGGAAGGGCTAAGGGATGATAGACATTGGAGACTCAGAGGAGTGAGAATGTGGGAGGGGCTGAGGGATGATAGACATTGGAGACTCAGAAGAGTGGGAATGTGGGAGGGGCTAAGGGATGATAGACACTGGAGACTCAGAAGAGTGGGAATGTGGGAGGGGCTGAGAGATGATAGACATTGGAGACTCAGAAGAGTGGGAATGTGGGAGGGGCTGAGGGATGATAGACACTGGAGACTCAGAAGAGTGGGAATGTGGGAGCGGCTGAGGGATGATAGACACTGGAGACTCAGAAGAGTGAGAATGTGGGAGGGTCTGAGGTATGATAAATTACTTAATGGATACAACGTACACTATTCAGGTGATGGTTACACTAAAATCCCAGACTTCACCACTTCACAATATATCCATGTAACAGAACTGCACTTCTACTCCCTAAATTCATACAAGTTTAAAAATAAGAAAAACACATTTAAAATCCACTCTTGCTGTCAAAGAACAAAAAAGCATCCCATAATTCTGCCTACCGTTGTTGCTTATTTTGTCTTTCTACAAATAAGACTTAATCGACCTCTATGGTCTCTCCTGAACATGCTCACATAATTCATTTTACTTTCATTCAGCAGCCACAATACCTATCTCCTCCTCTAAGCGGACTCCCCTCTGATCAATACTGCCCACTCAAAACCTACTTTGTGGGGTTGGGGTGAGGTTAAACGGATAACACATTTAAACTCTTCGTACGCTCCTCAGCATACAGTAAGCAACTCAGTAAAGGTTAACTACAGTATTCCTATTAACATTAATACTAATGTTAATATTAGTATGTTATCACCCTCACTAGAGCGTTTTTTTTGTTCTTATTTCAACACCCTTTGTCCTATTTCCAAGACAAAAAGCCTCCTCTCACCCCAGTATCTATAATCCTCCCCTCTCAGTAGATGCCCCTCACCTCTGACCAGGTTAACCAGGTCAAGGGACTGTTACTAACTAATTTGGCAAAGAAGCTTCTGGGGCAAGTCCAGGGAGGAAGAGAGGAGACTTGCATGGTTTGAATGTTTGTCCCTTCCAAAACTCATGCTGAAATTTAATCCCCAATGTGGCAGTATTGAGGGGTGGGACTTTTAAGAGGTGATTGGATCATGAGGGCTCTGTCCTCATAAATGGATTAATCCATTCATGGATCAATGGGTTAATGGATTAATGGATTATCATGAGAAGAGAAATGGTGGCTTTAAGAGGAAGAGACCAGGAGTTCAAGACCAGTCTGGGCAACATAGGGAGACCTCGTCTCCACAAAATTTTTTTTTTAATTAGCGGGGTGTGGTGATGTGTCCTCATAGTCCCACCTACTCAGGAGTTGGAAGCAAGAGGATTGCTTGAGCCCAGGAGTTTGAGGCTGCAGTGAGCTATGATCGAGCCACTGCACTACAGCCTAGGTGACAGAGCAAGATCCTGTCTTTACACAAAGGCATAAGAATGATATAATCGACTTTGGGGACTTGGGAGAAAGGGTGGGAGGGGAGTAAGGCATAAAAGACAACACATTGGATACAGTGTACACGGCTCAGATGAAGAGTGCACCAAAATCTCAGAAATCCCCACTAAGGAACTTATTCATGTAACCAAATACCACCTGTTCCCCAAAAACCTATTGAATTTTTAAAAAAGACCCTGTCTCTTAAAAAAAAGAAGAAGAAAAGGAAAGAAAGAAAGAAAAAGAGAGGAAGAAGGACCTGAGCTAGCACACTCAGCCCCCTCTCCATGTGATGTTCTGTGCTGCCTGGGTACTCTACAGAGTCCCCACCAGCAGGAAGGCCCTCATCAGATGCAGCACCCTCAACCTTGGACTTCTCAGCCTCCATAACTGTAAGAAATATATTTCTTTTCTTTATAAATTACTCAGTTTCAGGTATTATGTTATAAGCAAAAGAAAACAGACTAATACAAGACCTCACCCCATACTTTGTCTGTTGACTCTTGACCCAAGCAGAGGCCGGCACCATAGGGAACAGGTAGTTCCAGGGAGGTACCTGTGGGTTTTCCTTCAGAACTAAGTTGAGGAACCCAGCAGCTGGTAGGAAAGGAATATGACACAAATGCTCTGCTGGAAAAGCTATAAATAGGGAAAGTCAATGGAGTGGAAAAGAAAGCATTTAACAGCTAAGTGTTCTTTGCAACAGCAGGCTCACACCTCATTTTATCAGACATTATTTACACAAAAGAAGGTGTGATCATGCTTATGGCATCATTAGGCATAGATTACTTCCTTAACTATGAATACAGAGCCCAGGGGAAGCAACTCCTGGAGAACTCCTCAAGGATACCCTGGAAAGCAAGTATAAGAGGCCTGGCCACTCCCTTAGTCAACCGGCAACTCCGTCATTACGCCCCATCTATTGCTTCCTCTCTCATTTAGTTCTTATCCCTCCAATAATAAACACAGAGTGGATGGGAATCTCTGTCTCAAAAGTGTAGGGTGCAAGAATGGTCACATCTCCTTATAAAAAAAAAAACTGCCAAATTTCCCATTCTGAACCTTATGGCACTAGCAGGAACTTCTGCCTCTGTCTCTTAGAGTGGCCCTCAGCTCAATGCATCTGTACTGCCAAAGATCCGGGATCTTATCCCGTGCCAAGGCATGGAGTGTGAGATCTATGGTGTCAATTACTCCTGAGAGTTCCATTCATCTGTGTGGTGCCTTCAGCTCCAAGTTCTGTCTGCTGCTTTCACCCCAGACATGGGACCCAAGGATCTTCGGCGAGGCTGGGGATCCAGGTCCCTGTGGTCTTATGTCCATGGACACATCATGTACCATTTCTCCCTGGGGGCTTTCTGCCTGACTATTGCTCTGGGAACCCACTGGATACTCTCTCTTACCCCAGCCCAGAGGACATCTCTTTTTCTTAATCTCAGGGAAGTCTCTCTCTCTCTCCTTTCTGAGTCATCTAAGCCATTCCGCCTCCTCCCACAAACCTATCCTCACATGTTTAAGTTTTCAGCAACAAAGACATAAATCTCGGGGGATACTTCTGCCTTCAGTCCTGACACATTCCTCCCTTAAAGCAATCAACCACCAAGCCAGCCACCTGCCTGCATGGAAGGAAGGAAAAGAGAGAAAATACAAATTAATGTCTCACAACAGTATCCAAGCAGTACCATTTGAGAAATTCTGATTATATATTCTATCTACCCAGACAGTCTGTCTTTCTAGGAACACACTTAAGGCTATACATTCCGAGTGTTGATGGTCTGTTTAAAAAAAGCCTTGAAGATATTCACTCGCCCACCAGCTCCTCACTGGGTCAGCTTGGAGTGTGTAAGGTGGTTCAGGGAGAAGGCAGGTGGATGAGTTTTTGGGAGCACAGATAGAGCTGGGCAGGATCCTGGTAGACTGACCTTGTCCTGCAGTTTGTGTCTCAAGTCATTTTTTCTGGGATGTGAGGAACCCCTCTGAAGAACAAAATCACCATGTTGCATATACTGAAACACAACCACAATACAGTGATGACATGAAGCCATTGCCTACCTTGGTTTCCATTTAGTCACCAAATGGAAGAAAGTTAGTGGTTGCCTACTGCATGTCCAGATCTCTGCTGGAACCTGGGGAAGTGCCAAATGGTCATTCATTTTAAAATTTATTTAATTGATACTTTTTCATTTATTCAATTGATTATGACAAGCACTGTTCTAGGCTAGAGGGATATCACAGAAAACAAGATAGCCAAAGTGTCTCCTGGGCATAAACTTTTAGAGTAGAGGACATAGGATAAATAAATAGGCAAATAAATTGATGACATAAAGAAAAGAAAGAAGAGTAGGGGGATACAGAAGGATGAGGGGCTGTATTTTACGTAGGCTGATCAGGGAAAGTCTCCCTGATGAGGTGACTTTAAGCAGAGATCAGGATGACAAGAAGATGGGAAGGGAATAACATTTCGGGCAGAGAGAGTAGCAAGTGGGATCGCACTGGGTGAATGAATAACTGAAAGGAAGCCTGTATGGCTGAGTGGCAAGTCCTGAGGACAAGAGGATAGGAGATGAGGTCAATGAGACATGAAAGGGCTGGAATCTGTAGAGCCTCTAGTCATTGCAGGAATTCTGACTCTCTTCTAAGTGCCATGAGAAACCATGAGAGAGTTTTAATCAGAAGAGTAACATGATTTGTTTCAGAAAGATCTCTCAAGTTCAGTGTGCAAAATGGATTGTAGGGGGAGAGATGAGCATGCGACCAAGGCCATCTGGGAGGCTGGGGCAGTGGTGCAGGCAGGAAATGATAGTGGCTTGGATCAGGGTGTGGGCAGCAGAGATGGAGAGAAAGGGACACATTCAGTATGTATTTTGGAGTTGGAGGCGGCAGGTCATGCTGAAGCACAGGATGTTGAGGAGGAGGGAAAGAAAGGAACCAAGCATATTTAAGACATTGTCCCTATTCTAGAGAAATCCACAGTAGATTACAAAAGACCCCTTCCCACACTCAGGCAAAGTAGAGGTCAAGGTCTCATCTATTTCACACTCACACACCTTTATTATTATCAGTCTCTAGTCTTCGCTCTAAGAAACTTCTGAAATCCTTTATTTTCTATTAAATGCCAAGGACCAGTTTCTTATTACCTGGCTTGGAACTTTCCAGAAAGATGTATGTTTACACGCCCTGGTTGCCTGCTCATGACAATCTAAAGCTTAGATTTCTACCCAGGTGGTCTCATGGGCTGGAAAAGACTTCCACCAAACTGGGATCTCTTTGGGTTTGAGGAAAAGCAGCCTCGGTAGTGGAAGGGATAGTGGTTGGATTTCAACTCCAGCATCCCAATGACACCAGCCTCTGCACAAATTCTTCCCAGCGATGGTGAGCTCATTACCTCCAAATGGCTTTAATCACTTTGACTACTAGCTCAACTTCCCTGGTGAAAACTGTTCTGTGAACCAAATATGAGAGTTCATACATCTCTTACTTGAACTTATTTTTCTTCAATGCAAAAGGAGGTGGAAGAAGACCAGGAATTGAGGTCTTGAGAAGAAACAGAGATTGAATAGTCCCTGAACAGTGTCTTCCATTCTCTCTCAGTTTTGCTTCATTTACTAGATGACCCTTTCTGAGGGAAGATGAGAATAAGCCTCTATACATGCAGTGATGACAAGGTGCATTAGTCAGCATAAGCCAGTTGCTGTAACAAACAATCTCAACATCTTAATAACTATAAAACTTTGTGTCTATCTTGCTTAAACCACAGTCTGTGGCAGGGTAAAGATGGCCAAAAATTCTTTTTGGCCATTCTTTTGGTTGAGAGGGAAGATCCTTTTCCCTTCCCTGGAACCTATGATCAAATCTATGATTGATTGGATCAAAGAAATTTGGCAGAAGAGATGCTGTGCCCTTTTTAGGCCTTTAAGAGAGGCCAGACAGCCTCTGCTTGCACTCTTGAGGGGATGCTTTCCCCATGTGAGAAGTCAGATTACTCTGAAATTGCCATATTGTGAGGAAGCTGAAGCCAGTCACAAGAAAGGCCACGTGAAAAGAAAGTGAGTAAGAGAAAGAGAGGTGCTGGCTGGCACCCAGCTGTTTCAGCCATCTCAGCACAACCCCCACACATGTGATGAGAGAAGCCATCTGGGACATTCCAGTCCACATCTCTGTGCCTGTCTCCCTCATCCTAGCTCAAGCTTCAAGTAACCCCCAACACCATCTTTCTTGGCTATCACCCAGATAAGATGGCCCCAGCTTCTGTGAGCAGGAATTCAGACAACAGAGGCCTCATGAGAATAGCATGGGCTTCTTTAGCTTTGTAAAGACAACATCTCCACGTGTGTGTGTGTGTGTGTGTGTGTGTGTGTGTGTGTGTGTGTGTGTGTGTGTGTGGTGTTAATATGTGCAGGATGTCCAGAGGTCAGAGGTAACCCCAGCAAAACCCCCAGGAAAACCATGATACACAAACTTGCTGTTTTTGTTTTTTTTTTTTCAAAATTGCTCAATTTTATTTTATTTTATTTTATTTTTTTGCCCACAGCTTTATTCAAAATTTCTTTCTTATAGACACTTTGGTTGCTTTTCCAACCAAATTATTATATTAGCCATGGGTAATTCACTTCCCAATTGGTCTCTGTTGCTCACATTAACAATTCTTACTATTTAGTTACTGAGTTCTATTGGGTGCATTGCAGTGACTAGCTACAGAGCATGCTGTTAAGACCCAAACTCAAAAACCCAAATTGCCTAGGTTTGAATTCAGGCCATGCCACTTATTACCTGCGGGACCTTGAACAAATTACTTGACTTCTCTGGTTCTCAGTTCTTCATCTGGAAATGTGGATAATAAGACTACCTACTTCACAGGGTTACTGTAGGGATCAAATGAATTAATATATATCAAGCAGTTAGTACGGTGTCTGGCACAAATATTAACTTTTATTGATAATGTGAACGTGACCAGCAAGGATGAGGTGCTGAGTTGTGATTGGTTGAACTGGCTTAGAATCTGATCGATCCTAATGTCCATGAGTGTTGGTGGTTCTTAGATTGGGTTCCCTAGGAGCCTCAAAATAATGATTCATCTGAAGGTAATTGACTAGGCATGCTCTTAGGAAAAGCCTGCAGGGGAGTAGAAAGTAGGACTGGGAAGGGAAGGAATGAAGTCAGGATGTGGCATCAAGCAGAGTAGATTCTGTTTATGCAGCAGAACCTAATCCTAACAAAACAATGATGCATGGTCACAGCTCTGTGAACTCCACTATATCTGTATTAGTTAGGTTTCATGCTGCTGATAGACACATACCTGAGACTGGGTAATTTATAAAGAAAAAGAGGTTTAATGGACTCACAGCTCCATGTGGCTGGGGAGGCCTCACAATCATGGCGGAAGGTGAAGGGCATGTCTTACGTGGCAGCAGGTAAGAGAGAATGAGAGCCAAGAAAAAGGGGTTTTCCCTTATAAAACCATCAGCTCTCATGAGACTTATTCACTACCATGAGAACTGTGTGGGGAAAACTGCCCCCATGATTCAATTATCTCCCACTGGGTCCCTCCCACAACAGGTGGGAATTATGGGAGCTACAATTCAATATGAGATTTGGGTGGGGACACAGCCAAACCATATCAATATTTCAACTTCACTATGTCTTAATATTACTCTAGTTAACTTTTATTGAGCAAATGTCATGTGCCAGGCTCCATGCTAAGTGATTTACATACATTATCTCATCTAATTTTCCCAACCTGATGAGCTATTACATAATACGTCCTAACAGGTAAATGATACATCAACATTTTCATTTGTTTTATGTAAATATCTAATGATGTTGAGTTTATTAGATTCTGCAGATGAAATATCCCCAGACACATTGTCATCTTCTAAATAATGCTGAGAAGATATGCACATTTATATATTGGCCAACACACACTTCTCTAGTGCAATGAAATTTGAACCACAGTGATGTGCAATTGCAGATTCTTCATTCTTAAATGAGGCTAAAAACATCTAATTGTAATGAAGTTTGATGCCCATGACTTGGCAAGGCCCAAGGCCAGTGATGCCCTGAAGGTTTCATGCTGTGCACTAATTGATCAGAGTGTGGAGCACCACATTGAATCTATCTAGGCTTAGCGGGAAAGACTGTGTGGATCGATTAGTCCTCTGCATGGCTTAGGATCGGCAGCAAACTGTGCGTGCCAATCCTGTAACAGCAACAACAACTCGAGGAAGCTACTTTATAATTCCATTTTGCAGATGAGGAAACTGAGGCCCAAAGAAATAATTTTCCTAAAGTCACAGTTAGTAAAAGGCAAAGCTTGAATCACCCCTAAGTGTGTTGGGTGCAGGGCTGATGCTGGCAGCTCTCATGTTATTATGACAGCGCCCCCTCATGTGACACCAACCCCTGTCTGGACCTTCAGCAGAAACGGGATAATGAGGGCTGCTTCTGGTTGGAGTTGCAGCCCCTTTCAGCTCCAAAATCCAGTTCCACTTTTCTGAGCCCATCCTCCAAACACTCCCACCCACCCCAGGAGTTCCTAGGATCTGGGGGCTCCAGGTGGAGTCTCCTCCTTCCCCAGCATCCCGCGGGACTGGGAGGACTTGTCGTGGCCTGGCTTCCAGAGCATGCCTTTTGGCATGGCCGATCCCCAGCGGACCCTCCACCCCGACCGCACTGCACTCAGGGTCGTGCAGGTCCAGCGCTCCAGTCCTGTCCTCCCCGGGTGAGGATTGATCCCGGCGCTTCCCGCAGCCACCTCTGTCGAGAGATGCAATTTACCACCAGCTCGGAGGTCACCGTAGAGGAACCCGGCCGCCTGCAGGCGCTTTTCTGCTGCTGCAAAAACCACTGAAAGAGCCACTTTGTGAGCCGCAGCGCTGCTTTCACAATCAGAGGAGCAGCCATGGGTCCGCAAGCTCTGGAGTCTCCTTGCGACTCCCCAGTAGGCTCGAAATCCCGGAAACCTCGGCTGCACCCCGCTCCGCGCATTCAGGAGAGGCTATGCCAGGACTGGCGGGCAGAGCGCAGCCTGCACGCGCGCCCCATGGCGCAGGATGGGGAGGAAGACGCCACAGAGACCTGCCGACACTCGTCATCCCTAAGCTGCCTGCACCCCTGCTTTGGGCCGGCATGCCTGAGCGACTCACTCCCCTTTCGATCTTTGTATTAATAGCAGCTCTGTGAGGGAGCAGGTACTGTTACTATCGTGCCCATTTCTCAGAGGGCAAAACTGAGGCTCTGGGAAGTTAAATGACTTTCCGGAGGTTTCTCAGCTGGAAGGAGCAAAAACCTGGATTTAAACTCGAATAGTCCAACTCCAGAACCAATGGTTTTAAGGTAATCCCGGGTGACTCCACGGCACCCACAGTTTGATAAAGATAAAGTCACGATTTCAGCCTCAAAAGCCAACTGCACAGGGATCATGCGCCACGTGGCTTAACAGCAACAAAGGTGACAGATCCTTGGCCATAAGCCCTTCCCACTCTGGTCGCCTGTTCAACTGCGCCACCTACAGGTTGAGTTGCTCACTGTTTCTTTGGAGCCACATGGAGTTCGTTCTTTCCTTCCTTCGTTCGTTCATTCATTCATTCATTCATTCATTTGACGTGTCATTCCACAGACAATTATTAATTTCTGTTCTGAGCCAGGAGCACGGAACTGGGCAGGATGCTGGGGTACAAAAGATGTCTATAGTCTAGCACAGGAGACAGACAAACTACCGTAATACAGGATCAACTGATAGTGAAAAGGGAGAGAAGGAAGGAGGGCTGCCTGGAGGAGCAGCCTTTTCAGTTAAGATCTGAAGGATGAGTAGAAGTTATCCAGGCAAAGTATGGTCAAGAAGTGTGTACCAGGGCCAGGCACAGTGGCTCACGCCTGTAATCCCAGCACTTTCAGAGGCCAAGGCGGGAGGATGACTTGATGCCAGAAGTTCCAGACCAGACTGGGTGACACAGTAAGATCCCGCCTCTACAAAACAAATTTTTAAAAAATTAGCCAAGCATAGTGGCTCACATCTGTGGTCCTAGTTATTCAGGAGGCTGAAGTGGGAGGATCACTTGAGCCCAGGAGTTGGAGGCTACAGTGAGCTATGATTGTACCACTGCACTCCAGCCTAGGTGACAGAGCAAGACCCTGTCAAAAGAAAGAAAAGGAAAGAAGGAAGGAAGGAAGGAAGGGAAGGAGGGGAAAGAGGGGAAGGAAGGAAGGAAGGAAAGAAGGACAGAAGGAAGGAAGGGAGGGAGGGAGGGAGAGAAGGAAGGAAGGGAGGGAGGGAGGAAGGAAAGAAGAGAAATATGTTTCAGGCAGAGGGAACAGCATGGATGAAGACCCCAGGGTGAGCACAGACACAGCACAGACTCTCAGTCCTCAGTTATAAGAGGAACCAAGCCAAGTTCCATGAGACTGACACACAAAATAAGAGATGCCAATGAGTGGCTTCCATGTTTTCTGTCATCTCACTGCCTCCATTATTTGAGATGGCCAATCGAGGTTGTCTCAGCCTTATGCAAAGCATAATGCAAGTATAGTTTGAGGCAAGGGTGCAGTCATAGCTCATGGTAACCTCAAAACAGCCTGCCTTCTACACAGGAAAACCTGAGCCCCCTCTGGAGAGAGGAAGAGTGGTAAGAGGTGGTGGGGGAGGAGAGCAGCTCATAATGGGTCTTGCAAGTCAGGTTAGCTCATTTGGCCTTTTTTGAGCAAATGGCAAATGGCAAATCATTAAATGTGTGGTGATAGGACACTAGACCAGCTTCTCCTTCTCACTGGAGAACTCTGGGAACAGAGAGACCGCTTGGCTGCCTTTAGGTTCCTAGGAAGCCTGGACCAACAAATGCATGCTTCTCAGTTTGGAACTCGTAACTGAGTCCAGACTTGGACCGCTCACTGCGTAACAGCCAGTAAGTTGAGAGACAAGTAGTCAGAGCAAGGAAAGCGACTGTATTTTGGAAAGCCAGCAAGCTGAGAAGATGGCAGACCAATGTCCTAAGAAGCTGCCTTAAAAGGCATGAATCTGGGCTGGGCACGGTGGCTCACGCCTGTAATCCCAGCACTTTGGGAGGCCGAGGCAGGCAGATCATGAGATCAGGAGATCGAGACGATCCTGGCAAACACGGTGAAACCCCGTCTCTACTAAAAATACAAAAATTAGCTGGGCATGGTGGCACGCACCTGTACTCTCAGCTACTTAGGAGGCTGAGGCAGGAGAATCGCTTGAACCAGGGAGTCAGAGGTTGCAGTGAGCCAAGATCGCCACTGGACTTGAGCCTGGTGACAGAGCGAGACTCCGTCTCAAAAAAATAAAAAAATAAAAATAAAAAAGGCATGAATCTGAAGCTTCTTTTTATATTGGGGAAGGGGGAACAAGGTGGGGTTGAGCTCAGTGGGAACTGGTGACCACAGACATCTGGGCATCAGCAGGAGTCCGAGGAGGTTGCAGAACTTCTTTGTCCTTGGTCAGATCACGATGCCCCTATAAATATTTAATTCAACATTGTTTGTGTGTACATCCTCATCTCCTTGGGGTTTAGTTTTGGGAAGGGGCCACTCTCATCCTTGCTTTGAAATTAAATTAGAAACAACATTTGTCCCATAGTTAGCTTGGCCTATGTGCAGGATTGAGCAAAGGTAGTTCTCTTGTGAGGTTAGAAGCAAGATGGAGTCAGCTACGTCAGATTTCTGTCACTGTTACAGAATCATATGACTTCTTTTTTCGAGGGGGGAGGAGGATGTTGAAGGCAGTCGCTCTAAAGGCCAGGAAAGGAGAGGATGTGTCTGCCCATTGCCATTGGTCTATCAGCACCCGTTGTCCCCTGGAGCAGGACCCGAGGGAAGGACTCAGTCCAGAGCTGCTCACACTTTGCCAACCTTGCCCCAACCATCTCCAGCTGCCTCATAAGCCTCCTTCTCCTAATAGAGACCAAGGGGCCCCTGCAACAGAGATACCCCAACTTCCTCCTCTCTGCAACCAGATTCTTGAGCATCTTCCTGCTCTCCTTCCAGACCTCGTCTCCACTCCAGGAGAAGCATCTCCTCTTTTCCTTTGAGTCTAACTTCTCTGTCCTGTTTTCCAAGACTGACTTCCACCTATTGTCCCATCTCTCTTGAGTCTTCAATATTTTTTTCATCTTCCCCCTGCCAATGGGCATACTTAAGTTTCCAGAACTAAACAAACAACTCTTTTTTTCATCCTGGCCACCATCTTTCCTTTTCTCTCTCCCTTTCTCTACTGTCACACTTTTCTCCACAAAAGCAACCTCTGTTCATGGCCCTGCTTCCTCATGCTAGGGAAGTTTGTGTAACATCAACAAGGCTACCACTCCTTAAGCATTCCCTATCTGCCAGTTCTGTGTCACTTTGTATACATCGAGCTCATTCATTTCTAATACAGCCATGTGAATTTTGATCATCCTCATTTTACAGATGGGGAAACTGAGGCTCAGGGGAGGGACAATGAAGTCAATTGCTTAGTCATCCTACTGGCTCCAAAGCCTGCCTCTAACCACTCTGCTCCACTGCCCTAATGGGCATCCTATGAGAGTAGCCGCCTGTCATTCCTTGATGTATCCCTAGTATATTTGAGGCATTCAGTAAATATTTAGTGACTGAATCAATGTTCAAATACTTTAATGACTTTTTGCCAGCTTGTCTAGAGGCCTTTCCTGCAAAGTTTTATAATTTAGTCATAAATACATTTGGTTGTAATGTTATATGTTTCATTATGTCTCATGATCCCGAAATTACTTTATGAATTAAATATCTTGAGAAATAGAGTGGAATTCAATACAATTCTGAACCCATCTACCACATGTCTTCATCCTTGCTGTCAAAATGCCAGTGCCTTCTTAAACAGGAGAGAACATTGACTACATACAAACTTGGTTTAGCTCATGAAGTTTACTCAGACATGCATAGTACAAAACAAAAAAAAAATCAAGGAGACAAAAATAATCAAAAGGGATGAATTTAGTAGATCCTGTACAAAATGCGGCAGGCCTGAAAATATTTATTGGAAGAAATATACACATTCAAGAGAGGTTATTCAGCAGACAGAAGAGAAAAAAGGCACCACAAAGATAAAGTGGTACAAATTTGGAAAAATGTTTCACAGAAATAAAAAATTGTTTGAAATTCCTTTAGGCAAAGTGAAGAAAATATCCTTTCATTTATATGACCAGGAAACCAAGTGACTGGCTGTAGATAAATGAGCTAGTGTCAATCAGAATGGGTTAAGTCCTGCTGCAGGAACAATCTCAAATCTTAGTGGCTTGACACAGCGAAGGTTATTTCTTGTTCATTTCACATTTCCAGCACAGGTTGATAACTGCTCCATGTTATCTTAATTCTGGGACTCTGGTTGATAGCACATCCTCTACTTAAAATATTACTAAGAGAGGCCGAGCGTGGTGCCTTACGCCTGTAATCCCAGCACTTTGGGAGGCTGAGGCGGGAGGATCACAAGGTCAGGAGTTCAAGACCATCCTGGCCAACATAGTGAAACCGCATCTCTACTAAAAATACAAAAAAATTAGCCAGGCATGGTGGTGCATGCCTGCAGTCCCAGCTACTAGGGAGGCTGAGGCAGGAGAATCACTTGAACCTGGGAAGCAGAGGCTGCAGTGAGCTGAGATCAAGCCACTGCACTCCAGCCTGGGTGAGAAAGCGAGACTCCATCTCAAAAAAAAAAAAAAAAAAAAAAAAAAGAATACGACAAAGAGGTTCTTAACTGTGTACTAGCTTTTAATGGTTCTGCTTAGAAGTGACACAAGTCATTTCTGCTTACATTTAATTGACCAAAGCAAATTTCGTGGCTAAGCAGGAATGATTGGGCTCCTGGCAATCTCTGCAATATTGTTCTCCACCTTGCTGCCACAATCCTGAATGTGGACACATCTGCCTTCTCCTACCCTCCCCCACTGGCCTTTGTGGTGCTACCCTGTCTTGCTATGTCCATCTTTGCATCAAGACTTCCGGGTCTTGGAGGCTGGCCTCTCTTCCTCCTCTTTACCCCAAAGTGCTTCTCAGCTTTCTGCTCTCCTTGACCAGAGGTGACATGTAAGCCACATCCAGCAAAAAAGATGTGTTTCGTTTGGCCCATACAGGGTTGCTCATATTGTTTGTAATTTGTTCCCAATATTTAAAAAGCAAACTGAATGCTCTTCTTCAATTAATTGGAGGATCTGGCCACACTGGACCACATTCCTTTGTGGACACAGGTAGCTCAGCTGAGTAAAGCTGGCCCTGTAGAGGAAGCAGGTGCTTGCATCTCTCCCTGGGCCCACCTGGTCCGCTGATGCTACTTATGTTACTGAATAAGCCACCCGGGAGCTCCAGATTTCCCCCCCTGGGAAGGGGGAATCGCCTTAATTTAGTTGGTATCTACATGCAAATGACAATTTAAATCACAGTGCAGTCATGATCTCTTACCTGCATTTCAAGCCTGGATTTCTAACATCTATTAATCCTTCCTGCTCCCAAGACCATTTCGATGTGGCTCATGATTCTGCCATGTTCAAAACTATGGGCCTCAGGTGAGTTACTTAATCTCTATAACTCCTTAACTCATATGTAAAAATAAGAAAACAAAGCTACTATAAGACATAGGAACTTTACGACCCCCTGGTAGGATGCACTGAGATGAACACAACCTCATGTTGGTGGAATCCTTGTCTAAAATGCACAAGCACAATTTAATCATGAGAAAACATCAGACAAACCCAGATTGAGAGACAGTCTATGAAATAACTGACCAGTGCTCATCAAAAGTGTCAAGGTCATGAAAGACAAGAAATGGCACAGCCTGGAGGAAACCAAGGAGACACAACAATTAAATGCAATGTGGGCTGGGCGCAGTGGCTGACGCCTGTAATCCCAGTACTTTGGGAGGCCAAGGCAGGTGGATCACTTGAGGTCAGGAGTTTGAGACCAGCCTAGCCAACACGGTGAAACCCTGTCTCTACTAAAAATACAAAAAATTAGCCTGGCGTGGTGGTGCACGCCTGTAATCCCAGCTACTCGGGAGGCTGACACAGGAGAATCACTTGAACCCAGGAGGCGGAGGTTGCAGTGAGCCGAGATCGCACCACTGCACTCTAGCCTGGGCGACAGAGTGAGGCTCCATCTCAAAAATTAAAAAAAAAAAAAATAAAAGAAATGTAAGGTGGGATCCTGGACTGGATCATGGAACAGGAAACAAACATTAGGGGAATCATTGGTGAAATTTTAGTAAGCACTATTACAGTTGGGACAATTCTATTAAATAAGCGACTTAGCTGTTTCATAATTTCTTAATCTTAATTTCTTGGTTTGGAAAATTGTACTATGATTAGGTAAGATGTTAACATTAGGGGAAGTTGGGTCAAGGGTATACAGGGAACTGTCTACACTATTTTTGCAACTTTTCTGTAAGTCTAAAATTATTTCAAAATAAAAACTTAAAAGTAAAGTTATTGGCTGGGCGCGGTGACTCATGCCTGTAATCCCAGCACTTTGGGAGGCCAAGGCAGGCAGATTACCTGAGGTCAGGAGTTCAAGACCAGCCTGGCCAATATGGCAAAACCCCGTCTCTACTAAAAAAATACAAAAATTAGCCAGGCATGGTGGCAGGCGCCTGTAATCCCAGCTACTCAGGAGGCTGAGGCAGGGAGAATTGCTTGAACCCGGGAGGCAGAAGTTGCAGTGAGCCGAGATCACGCCACTGTACTCCAGCCTAGGCAACACAGCCAGACTCTGTCTCAGGAAAATAATAATAATAATAATAATAAAGTTATTATAAAAAATTTATGTCATGGGATCATAATGATGTGAAAGAGATCATATACATGAGGAGCATGGCCCTGCAACCGGTCTGCCTGTCTACTCCTTCCTGCATGGCGGCCTGCCTTCTGCAAATGCTCTGTAAGTATTTGACATATTAAATTAGCTTGAGAAAAAGAAAAGGGAAAGTAACTGTATATAAGTCACACTATTTAATTCTTACAATAACCCTCCGAGGAAGGTATTATTATCCTCATTTTACAGATGAGGAAATTGAAGTACAAAAGGGTTTATAGCTTATGCACTTGAGCACAATTTGTTTCTGCCAGGTCTGCAGTGAAATGTTTCTTGCCCAAATGCTTCCAACCCAGGGGAGCATCCCTCCGTTCTCCCAATGCCCCCAAGCCCACCCTTTCCAGCTTCCTGGTTTGTGCTTACAGAAAACAGGGCCGCTTCTGCCAGCTTCCTGCTCCAGCACTTGGATTTCATTGGCAAGCATAATTCTAATTGAACTTTCATTCACTAGCCTTAGCTTGGCAATTAATCAAGCTTCTCCCAAGCTCAGAGCCTATCTTTACTTCCTTTCAGAGTGAGAGAGGAAAGCAAATCTCAGTCCTCATTCCTGGGGCAATGTACCCTGTGCTTATGCTGGTTTCTGTGTCTCTGTGCGTTCCCAGGACACTGTACACTTAGTAATTTCTAAAGAAGGCTGTTAGATTCAGATGGTAATCTCAGCCCCCTTCTGGCTCATTCCCTGGACTCTTGGCCTCATTAGAAATCCTCTCATTGCCTGCCTCCAGCCTCTCACTTACAAGTAACTGTTGGCCTCTGCTCTCCTGCCTGCCAGAATCTCAGAGCACCTCGTTTACTTTTTCCTTAATGTAACATTTATTGTCATTTCCTCCCTGTTCTCTGATTAAAGAAGGAATAAATGTTCATTGCAGAAAAATTGGAAAATGTGAAAAATCACAAAGATGAGACCAAAACTCAATCATAATGCCACCAGCCGGAAATAAACACTGCTAATACATGCAGGTGCAGGTGATGCTTGTCTTTCTTAAAAGCAGCTTTTGTGCAAATTACATATTATATATTAGAAGCCCTAATTCAGAGATCCAAAATGCAAGTTAAAAACAAGGCAGGGTCACTACATTTCACAATGCCAGGGAGTACCATTCATATTGTAGTCTACAGGAATGGCTTCCTCTGAAGTTTATGCAGTGCACGTTCTGTGTTGCTGTACTTGGTGGCCATGTGCAGGGCCCAGGAAGATAACACAAAGTGAGTTGTAGGTAAACTAAAGGGCCAGGGAAGCTCCTGGGAACTGATACAAAGTAGGGTTGTGGGACCACTGGTGCCAGAATACGTGATTTTTCAAGAAGAGCTGGAAAACAAACAGACCCAATGACTCCAGGGCATCCCAGGGCTCTTCTGTCTCGTAGCCCAGCTTTTCCTCTTCCCATCATCTTTGTTTTTCCCACAGAGTGACCCCAGGAGCCCTCTTATGTAGAAAGCCTTGCTCTGATTGTCCTCTGGTTGGGCAGTGGCAGAGGCCATCAGCAAAGCCCTTCTCATCCCCTGCCACTAAGCCCAGGAGGGAAAGTTGTTTCATCCGCCCCTTCCCTGGCACTCCACAACGTGGAGGATCTAAGGCTGGGGGCTACCTAACCATCTGCTGTGGCTCCTGGGGAGAGAGGGAAGAGAGTCAGCAATACCTGGGTAAGGAGAAAGGCTCACGTCCATTTTCCTATCATCACTTCTAAGGGGAATGGCTGTCATGTTCTTTTCTTTGAGGGCACATTCATTCATATGACTATTTCCTTAAGATGTGTCCCACCGTCCTCAACTGTGAGCTATGTGGGAATAAGAAATGAGTCTGAGGCAGGGCGCAGTGGCTCATGCCTGTAATCCCAGCACTTTGGGAGGCCAAGGCAGGAGGATCACGAGGTCAGGAGATCGAAACCATCCTGGCTAACACGGTGAAACCCCGTCTCCACTAAAAATACAAAAAATTAGCCAGGCATGGTGGCACATGCCTGTAATCCCAGCTACTCCGGGGGCTGAGGCAGGAGAATTGCTTGAACCCAGAGGTTGCAGTGAGCCGAGATCATGCCACTGCACTACAGCCTGGGCGATGGAATGAGACTCCGTCTCAAAATAAATAAATAAATAAGATAAAATAAAATAAATAAACGAGTCTGGCTCTGTTCCCCAGCATGTCCCTGTGCTCAGCAGAGGCACTGGCACAGAGCAAATACACAGTGAATACCACTGAATGGATAGAAGAGGGGCACGCCCTGTGCTGTCAACATCCTCCTACACTGAGGCCCAGGCGGAGCACTGCCAAAGAGTCTCCCCTCCACAGAAGACCTGCAGCAACCATAAGTCAGGATTTTCATTGTTTTTAGCACTGTAAGAATAGGAATACTTTGTCACATGTAAGCCTAGTGCTGAACTTTCAGAGAGCCCACTTTCAAAGACACTTTTAGCAAAACATTATGTATAAAAGGGGAACTTTGTAAATATTCTTTCAATCGTTTTAACTATCTCTCCGTGTGTGTAGAATACTTAATATTTCATAATCACACATTTCATACAACCACACATTATAAATATTTTTCTATGACAATATTCTTCTATAACATTAGTTTTAACAACTGCACAGAATTCAATTGCATGAATGTACCATAATTATTTCCTGTTGATGAGCATTTAGATTGTTTCCAATTTTTTGTATTATAAATAAATTAGTGATAATCATCTTTCTCCAGAAAGGTTTGTCTGTATCTCTGATTATTTTATTTATATCATTTATATTATAAATTTATTTACTTATTTTATGTTAAACTACCTACTCAAATGGTATGCCAATCTGGATGCACAAGTTGCCCTATATAAAGATTGTAACTAATTTTTTTTTTTTTTTGGCTTTGGAAGACTTATTTGACTTTATGTACTCATTCTTGTTGACTGTTCCAATTTTTTTTCTTTCATCTTTTATTTTAGAATCAGCAAGTACATGTGCAGGTTTATTATAAAGGCATATTGCGTGATGCTGAGGTTCAAAGTATGAATGAATCTGTTACCCAGGTAGTGAGCATAACATCCAATAGGTAGATTTTCAACTGTTGCCCTCTTCCCCACTCCTCTCTCTCATGTACCCTAGTGTCTATTGTTCCTATCTTTATATAAGATTGTAAAAAATTTCCACATACAGTATATAAGTGCTTATTTCCTAATCCCATGATCCACTATAGACTTAGTGCTAGATCATAGGATGAGACACCTAAACAGTCCTTCAAATGACTGTTTAGCATCTAAGTACTTTGAAGCATCTAAGTACTTTGAAGCATCACTAAAGTACTCAAATATTACTGAATATTGTATTCACCAAAATTCCTAAGGAACAAATAGATGGTCATTGAACCACTGTCTAAGAAGGATGGTCCAATTAACTATAGGGATATGATTTTGCTCAGTGGGACATTCATGCAAGTTCTGGGTCAGAGCTGAATTGTTGGGGCATCTGTGGAGAGGCTGAAGTCTACTCGTTTCCCACTCTTCCCTACCAACACCCAGCCACTCTGCTTTATAAGTACTACATAAATGTTTAATGAACATCAATTTTAATCATATAGAGTATTGTGTATTAATTGGAAGACTATCCATGATAAACTGATAACTGATTAAAGAAAGCTGAAGAATATCTTTTGTACTTTCTACTTTTTAAAGAGAAGGGGAAACCTATGTAAGTAGCCATACATTTCCATATGTTTATATAAGCAAAGGAAAATATAGACAGTTACCATACAATAGTTTTAACAGTCTCTATTAGGGATATTAGTTTGGAGATGGGTAGAAAAGATTATTAATTTTACTTTAGATGCTTCAATTGTATCCATTTTTTAACTTGTTTCAACGAGCACATACAACTTTTATAATTCAAATGTTTAATATTTAAATTAGGTTTGAAGCGGCACCAAATTGTAGTATGCTGACAAGAGCCCACATCTCAGTCATCTTTGACTAGATATTGTTATCTTTTAAGATTTTTATTTATTGTTTTTTTTGTTTTTGTTTTTTGAGACGGAGTCTCGCTCTGTTGCCCAGGCTGGAGTGCAGTGGCATGATCTCAGCTCACTGCAACCTCTGCCTCATGGGTTCAAGCTATTCTCCTGCCTCAGCCTCCCGAGTAGCTGGGACTACAGGCATGCATCAGCATATTCAGCTGATTTTTGTATTTTTAGTAAAGACAGGGTTTTACTGTGTTGGCCAGGCTGGTCTTGAACTCCTGACCTTAGGTGATCTGTCTACCTTGGCCTCCCAAAGTGTTGGGGTTACAGGTGTGAGCCACTGTGCTGGGCCCTTTCTGCAATGTTTTCATCAGATTTTGTTGTCAGTTATGCTAGCTTTATAAAACTATTTGAGAAACATTTCTTCCTCCTCCTCTTCTTCTTCTTCTTCTTTTTTGCTCTAACTCTTCTAGGAGTCTGTAAATAACCTGCTCTTTGCATGTTTAACAAAACTCATCCATAAATTGTCTGAGCATAAAATATTTTGGGGAAGTGGGGTTTTGTTTGTTTACAACTTTTACTATTTCTTTCAGGGCTACCTGTCTATTTACATTTCCCACTTCTTTCTTTAGTCAATTTTATTCATTTGTATTTTCCTTCAAAAAATCTAGTTCATCTAGATTTTAAAATTCATTTGCATTATCTTGTAGTATATCCTTTGGTAATTCTTTTAAAATAGACTCTAAGTCCATAGTTCTAACTCCTTTTCCATTCTGAATTTTGACTATTTTCTTATTTTCCAGAGATTTGTCTATCTCACTGGCCATTTAGAGAACCAGATCTGGGATGTAGCTATCAATTTTTATTGGTGTTAGGTTTTCAGATTCAATGTATGATTCTTTAAAGTCCTCCTTCCTGCTTTGCTTAGGTTTATTTTGTTCACCTTCTCTTTCTAATGCTTGAGGTCAATCTCATTTCATTTATTTTCACTTTTTACTCATCTAATGACTAAAATATTCAAGACAAGTATTTTTCCTGAATTCAGCTTTAGCTTATCCCATAAAATCAAAGATGTTGATTTCATTTCTACTTTCTTTGAAATGGTTTATATCCACAACTGAGTTTGTAAGAGACAGTTTTATGGTTGTTTTTTGAAGAACTGTTTTAAAGATTATTTTAAATTAAAAGTAGGTTCATTATAGAAAACGAAAAGAAGGGGAAAATTGTCCAGAATTCTACCACTCAGGTGGCTGCATATGTCTTTCCAGTCATTTGTGCCTATGGTTGCTTCTTTCCTTTTTAAAAAATTGTATTATCTATTTTATCTTAAAGGCCACTTTCTTCCTGAGACATTATAAATGCCATTATTAGGGCCTCTTGCTAGTTTTGAAGGTTGTGACATTTTGGGGTCCCATAGTAACTTACCTGAACACAGATTGTCAGGCAGATTTTAGGAAATTTCATTGATATCTTTTTTCCTTCCTTATGAGAGTCAGAAAGGGGAACTGTGACAAAGATTTCATATGAGAACATATCACTCTGCCTTCATCTCCCTTGAAGAGCTTCATCTCCTTCTCATCAAGCTTGAAGACAAAGAGAGCATGAAAAGATTTCCCATGCCCTCCTGTCCAGGACCCCCGGCTTTTCCCTAGCTTCCCATCATTTACATCCATCTTCTATCAACTGGACAAGTCACATCACTTCTTCTGAGCCTCACTTTCTTCATCTGTACAATAGGGAAAATAGTAGTCCCTGTTTCATATAGTGGCAGTGAGTTTTAAATAAAATAATGCTCATAAAGCACTTCACACAGAGCCTGGCACATAATAAGTACTCACTAAATGAGAGCTGTTGCTGTTGTTGTCATTACTCCCACCCCTTTTCAAGCACACAAGATGAATAAAGAGCTCACTTCTCAAGTGAGACTCAGGGGGACCTCAATGCCTGCTACTCATCTGCAGTTTTACAAAAGCAATTAAAGCTCGCCCGTGATCGTGTGTCTCTTGATCGTCCTTGAAGCCGAGATGCCCTATTGAAAGAGGAAGTCAGTGCCCTTCCCTGCATTCTGGTGCTGTTTATTATGCCAGAAAGGCTGCTCAGGCTCATTACTGCTGCAGAATACAGGCCCCCAGGGGCTGAAGTGGAGCCGGATAATTACCAACAGATCCCTAATAGGTATGGACTCAGTGGAAACAAGTCAATCAGGAACACGGCATTTATGTCTAAACTATTCCCATCCATGCTCAGGGGCATGAGAGACTGCTAATGAGGGCCACACTTCTGAGGCTGAGGGCCATGACCATTAGCTCCACCCTGAGAGCTCTGTGCCTAAAAGAATCCTAACAAGTGGATCCTCTCTAAACCTCCTGTGTTAGTCTATTTAGTGTTGCTATAAAGGAATGCCTGAGGCTGGGCGGTTTATAAAGAAAAGAGGTTTATTTGGCTCATGATTCTGGTGGCTGGAAAGTTCAAGACTGGACATCTGCATCTGGTGAGGGCCTCAAGCTGTTTCCACTCATGGCAGAAGGTGAAGGAGAGCTGGCTGTGCAAAGATCATATGATGAAAACAAGATGCTAGAAAGAGAGCAAGGGGAGGTACCAGGCTTCCTTTAACAACCAGCTTTTGCAGGAACTAATTTAGTGAGAACTCACTCATCCTCAAGGTAGGACATCAATCTACTCAGGAGGCATCTGCCCCCATGACACAAACACTTCCCATTAGGCCCCACCTCCAACACTGGGAATAAAATTGCAGCATGAGGTATGGAAGGGATAAATATTCAAATTATAGCATTGTGCCCCTGGACCCCCAAAACTCACGTCCTCCTCACATGCAAAATACAATCATTCCATCCCAACAATCCCAAAAGTCATAAATCATTTCAGCATCAACTCAAGAGTCCAAAGTCTCATCTGAGACTTAAGGTAAGCTCCTTCCAGCTGTGATCTTGTAAGGCCAAAAACAAGTTATTCACTTCCAAGTTACAATGGTTGTACAGGCATTGGGCAAATATTCTCATCCCAAAAGGGAGAAATCAGCCAAAAGAAAGGGGTAACAGGCCCAACGCAAATCTAAAACCCAGCAGGGCAGACATTAAATCTTAGAGCTCCAAAGTAATCGCCTTGACTCCATGCCCTGCATCCTCAGCATACCAATACAAGGGGTGGGCTCCCAAGGCTTCAGGCAGCCCCACCCTGATGGCTTTGCTAGGCATAGCCTACATGACTACTTTCATGGATCAAAGTCTAAGCCAGAGGCTTTTCCCAGGTGAGATGGGAAGTGGCCGGTGGCTCTACTATTTTGGGGTCCTGATGGCGGCCCCATCCCTGCAGCTCTGGTGTACAGTCTGGGTGCCCAGGCAGGAACCTGCCTCAGTAGTGGAGTCACCACTAAGAGTTCCCACCTAGGCAATGCCTAGTAGAGCTGCATAAGCCTTGCAATGCCTGGTAGAGCTGCATAACAGATTCTGCATAAGCCTTGGTGGCTTCCACCTCTGAAATCTAGGTGGAAGCCACCAAGGCTTATGGCTTGTACCCTCCAGAGCAGTGGCTCGAGCAGTACCTGGGCTGTTTGGAGCCAAGGCTGAAGAAGAAATGGCCTGGATGCAGGGAGCAACATTCCAAGGTGGCACAGGGCAGTAGTACCCCAGGCCTGTCCCCTGAAACCATCCTGTCCTCTTAGTCCTCTGGGCCTGTGATAAGAGGGGGAAGCCTCAAAGTTTTCTGAAATGCCTTCAGGACCTATTCCTCATTGTCTTGGCTATTAGCACCTGGCTCTTTTTTAGTCATGCAAATTTTTTTAGCAACTTGTACTTCCCACCAAACCCTTGAATTTCTCTCCTGAAAATGCTTTCCTTTTCTACCACATGGCCAGGCTGTGAACTTTCCAAATTTGTATGCTCTGCTTCCATTTTAATTATAAAGTCTGCCTTTAGCTCATTCATTTGCTGCTGTAATTCACTGTAAGCTGTTAAAGTAATCATGTCACTCCTTGAGTGCTTGGCTGCTTGGAAATTTCTTCCACCAGGTATGCTTTGTCATCACTCTTAAGCTCAGCCTTCCACAAAGTTTAAGGTCATGGACACAGTGCAGCCAAGTTCTTTGCTACAGCGTAACATGGGTAACCTTTGCTCTAGTTCTCAATAAGTTCTTCATTTCCATGTGAGACCTCTCTGGCATTGCCCATACTTTGCTTTGCTTTGCTTTGCTTTTTCTTCTTTCTTTTTTGACAGAGTCTCGCTCTGTCACCCAGGCTGGAGTGCAGTGGTGCAATCTCGGCTCACTGCAAGCTCCGCCTCCCGGGTTCAAGTGATTCTCTTGCCTCAGCCTCCCTAGTAGCTGGGATTACAGGCACCCACCACCAAGCCTGGCTAATTTTTGTATTTTTAGTAGAGGCAGGATTTCACCATGTTGGCCAGGCTTGTCACGAACTCCTGACCTCAAATGATCCACCCACCTTGGCCTCCCAAAGTGCTAGGATTACAGGTATGAGCCACCATGCCCAGCTGTATACTGTCTATATTTCTATTAGCATTTTGGTCACAACCACTTAACCAGTCTCTAGGACATTCCAAACTTTCCCTTGTCTTCTTCTGAGCCCTCTAAACTCTTCCAGGCTCTCCCCATTACCCAGTTTGAAAGGTACTTCCACAATTTCATGTGTGTTCCCCACTCCTCTTCCCCACTGAGAAGACTCATTTATTTTTTTGAGATGGAGTCTCGCTGTCACCCAGGCCGGAGTGCAGTGGCGCGATCTCAGCTCACTGTGGGCTCCGCCCCTTGGGGTTCATGCTATTCTCCTGCCTCAGCCTCCCAAGTAGCTGGGACTACAGGTGCCCGCCACCTCACCTGGCTAATTTTTTGTATTTTTAGTAGAGACGGGGTTTCACCATGTTAGCCAGGATGGTCTCGATCTCCTGACCTCTTGATCTGCCTGCCTTGGCCTCCCAAAGTGCTGGGACTACAGGCGTGAGCCACCGCGCCCGGCCGAAGACTCAGTTTTCTGTCTTAGTCCGTCTAGTGTTGCTATAAAGGAATACCTGAGGCTTAGTAGTTTATAAGGAAAAGAGGTTTCTTTGACTCACAATTCTAATGGCTGTAAAGTTCAAAACTGGACATCTGTGTATGCTGAGGCTGCATCCACTCATGGTGGAAGGTGAAGGGGAGCTGGCTATGCAGAGATCGCATGGCAAGAGAGGAAGCAAGAGAGGGAAGGATCACCAAGTTCCATTTAATAACCAGTATTTTTGGGAACTAATACAGTGAGAACTCATTCAACCTAAGGGAGGGTATTAATCTATTCAAGAGAGATCTGCTTATAAATATGCTCTGCTTCCCTCCATGACCCAAATGCCTCCCATTACACCCCACCTCTAACACTAGACATAAAATTGCAACATTTGAGGTTTGGAGGGGACAAATATCCAAACCATAATACTTCCCAAGGGCTGACACCAAGGGTGAACTACAAGGCAAACTGGTTTAATTTGATGTCAGAATCTTCTCTGACTTCTGACCTGCCCTCTCTAGTAATAAATCTGCTTCTTTCAGAAATGCCACATTTAAGGGAACTCTGAAGCAAGCCTCCCTCCTTTTCATCTCTCTTTCCCTCTCCTGCTCAGCTCCACTTCTCTTCCTCCATTATTATCACAGGTAGTGTAATTTTTAAAATCAGCAGTGACTTCTGAAAGCCATCTCACCTCCACTCACCAATTCTCTCGGGCTGCAGCATTGCCTTGAGCTAATGTGGCTTCATTTCTAATGTTTGCTATCAGTACGGCATGCAGACACACAATTAAATCTAAAAACACAGTTGATTAGAATTCCTGACAGATTGCCTCCTCCAGAAGTAAGAATTTCAGTCCACAAATTAGAGGTGCGGTAAATCGAGCCTTCTGGATGGTTCTATAGCTGATCCTTATTGGTATCCCAAGCCCCATTTGCTTTGAGTGGTGAAAACACGATCTCAGCTGCTCAGGGAGGACCCCTACTTGTTCCCCAGGTGGGAGGGGCAGAGGAACCAAGTGCCAGAGGGTGAACTGGTCCCTTATCACTGCCTGCTGCCCACGCTGGCATGCCCCAAGCTACCCTGCTCTCTTGCCTTGGCCATTGTCTGTCATCCATGCATAGTCCTTGCTGAGATCTGCTCATCCCCACAGCAAAGTCACACTGGGTCCAGTCAACCAGGTATTTCCAAACCCTTCTCTCCAAATAGCAAACAGTCACGTGCTTCTCTGCTGTACCATCCCTCCTCTGAAGCACTAAAACCCACTAACTTGATGGACAGGAAAAGCAATGACATATGGGGATCCTTGGCTAATATCTAAAATGATTGCTCCCCTCCAAGTGTTACAAAGGGAAAATGGAAAATGGTTGAGAGTCAGTCAAGCCATCTGATAAGGAAGACCCCTATCACTTGGGAAGTGTCTGTAACACAGGTATGACAATTTTGGACACAGCTGCTGCTCCTGAAAGGAACATGATAGGGTGAATCAGTAGAGAAGATATTACCTGTGGACATTGGCACCAGGGAGGGAGCTTCATCTGGACTCAGGGCCAGCAGTGGCTTTCTTCATCCCAAAATTCTACAGAAACATAAAGCATACCTATGAGGAGGAGTAAATAATTCCACAGAGGGAATTAAGCCGCAAGACTTTTTTTTCTCACCTAAGGCTGTAGTTGCATGTGTGATTATGTGTCACCCAGGTAACAGTTGAGTCCACCATGCAGTTGAGTCCACCATGTACCTGCCCATCCCCACTCCTGGATTGCAATTTGCTTTTGGAATTAATTATTTGTTTGTCAATACCTACAAATTATGGCAGACCTTGTGCAAACCTCAGAGGCAGCTAGGGCTTCTTGGGCTCCTGTAAATCTATAGCCTGACCTGGAAACTTGAAGGCAGTTCATGCCACCAGGCAGCTCTGTCATTCTTGGCCATCTTACAAAATGCAAGCAGCTTGGAGCATTTATCCTCTGGATCTTTCTCATCCCCACAGTATCCTGAGCTTCTTCCTCATCAACTTTTCCAAATTCAAGCAAAAAAAGAAGCCCATGGCATCTGGTCATATCTCCCTCCAGCCTCATCCCTGACATCCAAAACCTCCTCGACACTCCCCAGCAGCCTGGGTAATTTCAGTGTCTACGAAGAGGACCTGTCCAACAAGAGGCTCCCTGTTCTTTGATGCTGCAACTTTCCCCATTTCAACCAAAGCCATGCCTAGAACTTCTTGGCATCTCTTATAAGTGTTCCATGCCATAAATGCTCAATTCCCCAGCTGCAATATCTTACCCTCCCCACTGCTGCCTCGTGCGTCAATGACATTGAAGACTTTAGGGTCTTGTCCTTCTCTTTTTCTCAGCCTGTGAACTTCTAAGCTTCACATTCTTCCCTAACCACAACTCCCCATTTCAACTACTTGCTTGCTACCCACACTCTCAATCCCCTTGTCCCTCTGTCACCAACTGCCTAAACCCAGAATTTGTTCAGGCTGCTAAAAACCTCTGCAGAAACTCCTATGGCCAATCAGTTCACTGTCACTACAAATACATGATCTCCAGCATCAGCCTCACTCTTGAGCCTATCTAGGGATCATTTAAAGAAGGAAATCAAGCATAAGTATGTTTTGGTTTACTTGTCAAGCTCAATTAAACCTTTTAGCTTCCCTGAAATGTTGATGCTTGTACTTAGGAGAACCTGAGACAAAGGTAAGATCAACCTTCGACTCTGACCGAAGTAGTAGTAAGGTCCTTTCTTTAACAGATTCTGCAGGTTACAGCACTGCAGCCATTGTTCCATTTAAGAGACCACCATCCTTGCCCCAGGGACAGCTTCAGAGGCTTCTGGAATCAATTCCTGACTACGTTGCAGTGGAGATTGCATTGGAGATTGGTGATAGCATTTCTCACAGACCCCCTCATTGATCACTGTGTCCTTGCACTGTGACCTATGGAAGCAAAGGGTTGTTCATGCATGGAGAAATCAGCATTCAGGGCAGGAGCAGCCCACATGTCCAGAGGTGTTCTAATCTCTACAGTGAGGAGGGGCTAGTCTCTTTGACAACAGATCTCCCTATCTTTAGAAGCTAAGAGCAAATCAACATCTTTGCTCATGAACAAAATTTACTAGCCTGATCCATGGAAGTGGTGCATGAGGCACTCATAAAGAGTCAGCCTTTTCCTAGTAGGATGAGCACATATAACCCTTTTTATGAAATGCATACAGCTCATTGCATTATAATTCCTTAAACAATGAGACAGCCGTGCTATCTAGATCTAATTTAGCTCTAGCTGTCAGGGCATGAATTAATCCAGCCCTTGGCCCACATGGCTGCCTTGATAAATGCCTGAACTATGGCCTCACCTTGGTGGCCTGTGTGGCCTGAGTGATGGGGCTCACTTGGCTTGTCTGCTTCTAGAACTCACACTGTGATGTGGTCACTCACCCATCTCCCTGTCAGCAAATCCCAGGCACAGGAAACGGGAAATGAATAGCATGGGAGAGCTCAATCTGGTGCAGTTAATGGGAATTATACTAATTGATAACCCAGACCAGAGTTCCAGCCATACTCCTATTTTCCATTTGGAACTAAATGAGATAACAAAATATAAAGGATTTAAAACAGGGCCTGGGACATAGCAAATTCTCAGCAATTGCTAGTTGGGCAATAAAGTTAGACAGTGTAGTGTGGTGGCTCAAAGCATGGACTCTGGAGCTAGATTCTTTTGCTTAAAATCCAGCTCTATGGCTTGTAAACTGTATGACTTTGGTCTAGTTACTTAGTGTCTTGTGGCTCAGTTTCTCTTCCTTGAAATGGGAATAATAATAGTTACCAACCCATTAGCTTGTTGTGGACAGCACTTAGCACATAGAAAGCACTTGATAAGTGATAGCTACTTTTATTAACTAACGATCGAAATGAAGGGCCTTTTGGAGACTGTCTTATTGTCTTCCATTTTTTTTCCCCTATTATTTTATCCCCGCCCACCTTGCAATACCCCAACCCAGCATCAATGTACCCTCTGCTGTCTCTGCTGGGGCACTGGGGAAACATTTTCATACCTCTTTAGCTTGGCCTCTGTGATGGATTAGAAATGAATACAAATTCTTTGAAACATCTCCCTTTGGAAGGTAGAGCTTAATTCCCTGGCCTATAAATCTGGAATGATCTTAATGACTTGCTTAGCCAATACAATGTGGCAAAAGTGATGTTATGAGACTTTCAGGACTAGGTCAAAAGCAGCCTTTCAGCTTCCGCTTGGATCTTGCAGAAGGCTTGCTCTTGGGATGGACTTTCTCAGAAACCAGCCTCTAGGCTGTGAGAAGCCCAAGCCACATGAAGAAGCCATGCACAGGCAGCCACAGAACCAGAGCCAAGTTCCCAAGTGTCACTCAGCATCAACTGCCAGACATACAAGTGAGCCATTTTTTATATCTGGCCCAGTCGAGCCTTCACATGACAGCAACCCAGCTGCCACCTACCTACAACTGCACAAGAGACCCTAAGTAAAAACCACCTGGCTGAGCCAAATCAACCCACAGAAACTTGACAGATCATACTAAATAGATGTATCAGCCATTATGTTTTTGGATGGTTCATTACAGCAGAAATAAATAACCAGAACAGTGTCCAACCTGAAAGAGGTTTTCAGTACCCCTGGATGTCCTCCCACCTGTCTTTGCACCATTCCTTCCTCCTCATCTGAACCTTCACCCCTCGCCACCTGCCCCTCCCTTTGCAGCAGTGCATCTCATGGTACAGATTAGAGTTTAGCCTGCAGAAAAGGCAGGGAGAGGAGGATTGCTTAGAATGCCCATGGGGCATTAAGGGTTGCAAATCTCTCAGAAATCCAACAGCAGGAATCACTCCAGCCAAGTGGATGAGGCTGGGAAATGGCAGGTGAACAGAATTCAAGGAAGTTCCAAGTATTTCTCTTCCCCTGCTGGCATCCACCATACATTCCAAAAATGCTTGCCAAGTGCCCATTCAGGTTTGCTCTCAACTCAACCCTCCAATATGTGCCTCTCTTGGCTCTTCACATCTTCTGATGCTTCCCACCAGTGTCCACATCATCTACACTTTATGTTTAGTTTACATTATAAATCCTGTTGCTCCACAACTGCCCCTTGTTCATGACACACACTTTCTCCCTTGCAGGGGCCCTATTCAATGTGATGACCTCTCAAAATGCAATTTGGCCACTTCAGCTTCAGCTTAATGTCCCAGGCCAAATTCCTGAAAGCAAGAACTGATGGGCCACCCCTTGGGCCAAGTGTCTGTCTCTGGTCCGATCAGCATTCAGAAAAACACACGTGGTTGTGGGGTGGTTCCTAATAGGAAGGGCGGACAGACTGACAAGGCAGGTGCTTGGAAAGCATAATGACTCAGTGATTCTTGGCACAACCAACTTCCCATCTCAGGTTTTTTTTGTTTCCTCCTGTGTAGAATGAAATTGTTCCATCAAGTGGGTGGAAGGAGGGATTGCACCTGGTAGATGTTCCAGAATCTAAAAGTAGTTGAAGCCTGTAAAGTTTGGGAAAGAATACCTGCTTTATTTTTCAATCCTCAAGCAACCCTACGCAGTAGCAACAGGTATTATCTTCATTTTACAGTTGGGGAAACTGAGGTGTGGCAAGATTAAGTGGCACATTCAACTCACACAGCCAGTAAGTGACTCAGCTGGGACCCAGACACAAATCTGCTTGCCATCAAAGCCTGTGTTCTGATTCATTCCCTGTACACCCTTTATCTATGCCACAGTCTGTGTGCCCAGGAGGAAAAAAATGATATAAAATGAAAAGGGTTGAGAAATACTAGAACAGTCTGTAATATTTCTTTCAGCACTCCCTCTTCCTCTCTTATGCTCTAATATTTTGTTCTGTTAAGCATTTCAGGACACCAGTGGCCTGGTAAGTAACAATGAGCTGGATGTAAACCAAAGGCCTCAAGGAGAGATGACTGCTCACAATGACATCTCCCCCCATGGGACAGTTTCATGATATCACATAACACAAGGGTGGGGAGATGCCTCCATCCCTTTCTATTAATACCATTCAGTGGAAATTTTAAAGAAACAGGACTTCATCAGCTGCGTGGCTGGAAAAGTGGCCAAAGGACTTAGTCTCTGTAACCCTGAGCGCCCTCCAAGGCTGTGCATTCAGAACATGTCAGGCCAATGAGCACCCCCATTAGCTGAGCAGCCCCTCTAATTAGCATAGCCCCTGAGGAAGGAGGGCAGAGGCCTGGGTCAATGCAGAGAGTGTCCTGCCCTCCCTGTGGATCATAGTCTGGAGACCAGGTTTCACAGGGTCTCCAATGTGCATTTGAATGTCTTGCTCTGTGCTGTCACTCCCTGGCTTGAATACAGATTAACCCTGCTGAAAGACAGCAGCTGCTGCAGGGAGGGGGCTGACTGGAGCCTAATGTCTGCCAGAAGATGGAGAATTCCTCCACCCAGGGGCTCTCAGCTGGGGCTCCCTGAAACTAGAACACACTTAAGATATCAGTAACAGGGGACGGCACCCAAAACGAGGGAGGAGCGCATGCTTATGACACTTAGCATTCAATAATTTCCAGAAAAACTTTGTAGAGGTCTTTACATTTACCAATTTTGTTCAAGCAGTTTTTGTTTTAATTACACATGGCATAGGTGGTGGAAATCATCATCTTTCATGATAGCTGTGCTCATGTATAGCAGTTACTATATCCCAGGCACCATTCTGAAAATTCTTAAAATATTAACTCATTTACTGTGTACATGAATGCTGTAAATTACATAATCCATTTTTATCATTATTTCACAGGCGAGGAAACTAAGACACAGGCAGGTTAAAGAACTTTTCTTTCAGGCTAAACAATTAAATGATGAGGCTGGGATTTAAACCTAAACAAGGGTGCACCACGGTTTTATCAGTTAGCTTCTGCTATGTAACAAACATCCCAAAACTTAACGGTTTAAAATGGCATGTTTATTATTCTTAATGATTATGTAAGTGACATGGTTCTTCTGGTCTGGGTCATCTCAGCTGATCTCTTTGGTCAGCTGGCAGCTCTACCAGGGCTGGATGGTCTAGGATGGCCTCATCCATGTGTTTGGTGGGTTGGCTTCAGGTTGGCTAGGGTGCTGGGAATGACTTGGCTGTGTGTCCCTCATCACCCAACAGGCTGTCCTGGATTTATTCACATACGGGTGTCACAGGGTCCTAAGATGAAAAAGAGAGGGAAGATTCTCAATAAGCAAGTGCTTTTAGAGCCTCTGCTTGTGTCATATTTGCCAATGGTCCACGGGGCAAAGCAAGTTACCAGGCCAGCCCCGAGTCAGTGTGGGAGGGGAATACCCAAGGAATAAATAGTCTATTTTTATAATCTCCACAATAGTCTGAAATCTGAACCATTCATTTGTCTGCCTCATAGGCTTCTAATAGTCTTAACCCAATTTTGGTTCTCAGCGGAGCCCAGAGCAGGAATAATTGAGAGAAAAATTTCAACTATTTTCCGAAAGGGGTCACATACTCCTCACCCATGCCCAAGTCATTCCTGCCTTTCTTCCATTGCCCCCACCTAATTGTCATCCCCGCCACCACCACCACCATTGTGGGGAAACAAAATCTGATTAAGTGCTCATGGATGGAAAAGAAAATGGATTGTGATTCAGGGAATTTGAATTTAGTTACTCGAAACTAGCTGTGGGACCTTGGGCAGGTCACCTCTATTACTCTGACCCTCAATGATTTTTACTTTTTCAATGTAATAGCCCCAATTTTTCTATAAACATGAATTCAGTTCCCACTGTGTACTAGGCATTGCACTGAACAACACAGATACCATTGTGAAAACAGACACTGTCCTTGACTTTATGAAGCATATAGCATAATGGGATAAACAGATGTTTATCAAATAATCTCCAAAATGGCATATAATTACAGACTGAGATAAGTGGTCTGAAGGACAAGAGCCCAATTCTATGAGAAGTTACTACAAAGGAGTCTGGTGTAGACCATGAGAGAGGAGCATGAAGGAAAGTCCCCGTCAAGTGAAGGACAGTTGAGATGAAATTAACTGGGAGGACCAAGGCAGATGACATTGAACCCAGAGTTATTGGGAGAAAATTCTCCATAGATCTCTTGCATTTCTGCATGTTTTGAAAGCAGAGGGCCTGTCTGCCTTTGTCTTGGGCTATATTTTCAAGGATATTTGGAAAACAACCTTGAAAGATAGAGATGATGTCTTCCTCTACAGTGATGGGTAGGCATGCTCACTGCCCAGTGTAGAAGATTCAGGTTCCAGTTGGGTATGGTGGCTCATGCCTGTAATCCCAGAGCTTTTGGAGGCCAAGATGGGAGGATTGCTTGAGGCCAGGAGTTCAAGACCAGCCAGGGAAACATAATGAGACCCCGTCTCTAACAAAACAAATTTTTTTCCAATCAACTGGGCATGCACCTGTAGTCGTAGCTACTCATGAAGCAGAGGCAGGACAATTGCTTGAGTCCAGGAGTTTGAGGTTACAATGAGCTATGATTACATCTACTGCACTCTAGCCTGGGCAACAGGGCAAGACCCTGTCTCTAAAAAAAAAAGAAAAAAGAAAAAAGAAAAAAAAAGAAAAAGATTCAGGTTCCCTTTTCACATCACACTTTTGGAACTGGGGCTTAGAGAACCAACACAAAAATGATGATATTCTGGATTCTGCTATTGCTATGAGTCATAAACTATCCTTTGTCTCTGACCCAGGTGTCTCATGTCTTTTGCAGCATCCTTGAAGCTATGGCCAACTAACAGGTTAGCTTTCAAGGAAGCTAAAACTCAGATCCTTCACAGTTCTTAATATTTTCAGGTTCCCTGAAAAAAGTGACATACAAACTGGAGCTTAAAGGATGAATAAAGCAGGAGGACAGAGGGAAGGAAAGGAATTTTAGGCAGAGAATATATGCAAAGACTTGGAGGTGATGGAAAGCAAGGACACACCAAACAAACTTTGCTCAGTCTAGCAGGACTACAGAACCTGGTGATGAAATGGAAAGAGATGAAGCCAGAGGGGTGGGAAGGAGTGGGAAGATGGTGTTTAGGTATGTTAAGCAGGGAGACTTTATCCTGAAGGCAAGTGTAAACCACTGAAGGCTATTTGGGGCAGACTGGACTCAAAAGACATTGAGGGAAATTTTGAATGCCCTCTACCACCTTAGCCTCCAGAACATTTTCTACCTCAATACTGCCCATGAAATAGCCTTGGTTGCAACTTAGGTTGGCATAGCAACTGATGATGTGGTTGTTTTCACCACAGCTTTATTTTTATTATCTCTAGATTGTCAAGCTGGCCCTAAGTGTTTGGACAATCACAGAGCACTGGATGTGGGGAAGAGAGCTAGAAAGCCAACCTCCCTCTGGCTGAAGAGTGAACAGCAAAAAGAGGTAATTTCTTTTACAAGACTGAGACCACTAACCAGTCGTTTGTGGCCTGACTAGTGACTACTTGTTTAAGCCAGTCAGGCCAGGCAAAATAACCTCTTCCCTGCAACTTATGCAACACATAGTGAGAGATATTACACCTGGGGCTTCAGAAAGAACTAATTTCTCTTATTTGAGTGTATGTGGGATATACAGTATATTTGAGTGTAGAGTCAGACCACTTGGGTTTAAATCCTGGCTTTATGACTTCAGGTAAATGAATTAATCGCGCTGTGCCTCAGTGTCCCTACCTGAGAAATGGGACCTAGTTCAACAGGCTGCCATGAAGATTACACATGTAAGTGTTCAGAACACTGTGTGGCACCTTATATGCATTCAAGAAATATTGACTATCATTATTAGTGTTTATTTGAAATATATCTCCTCACAACCTCTATCGTTCAAAAACTTCAAATATTTACATCATTCCCAATAGAGCAGGTATCATGCAGCAAATTAAACACCTGTAGCTACTGCATCATTTTCAAAGAAACTCCCTCTTAGAGTTCGTGGGAATCACTAAGCTTTGCTATTCAAAACCCGCCAAAATACCATTGAATGGCCCTACTTCAACACAATTTGTTGATGGCTCCCAAGTACTTACAAAGTTTTCTTCCTGAGGGAGACCTGGGGCTTGTAGATTATGGGGCGCATCCACAATTGCTGGTGCAACCCAGAGTGTTTAAACTGGGGAAGATCCACAGAACATGAAAAGCAATAAACCATTGTTGTTTTAACCCACTGTTTCAAAGTGGTTAGTTAGGAAGACACAACTGATAGAGGGAACAGACAGAATCCTCGCGACGCCTCCAGAGATTCTGACTCATGAAGTCTGGGGTAGGGCCTGGGTAGCTACTGTTAACTTATTTCCCCAGGTGATTCTAATTTACTTGGTTTCCATCACGGTTCTCCCCAGCCCTTCCTGATGATAAGAATCACCTGGAGATTCCTAGACCCTCACCCAGGCCTTCTGAACCAGAAAGTCCAGGGAGGAGCTCTGGGAATTGAGAGACTGAATATACAGGTGAACAAAGGCTAGACCATAATAAAAATTGAATTCTGACCCATTCTCTGTAGCAAACCCTCCAGGAAGCCAAACAACAACTCCTGCAGCCATCGGCTCAGACGAACCAGGACTTAATCAATAACTGACAGTTTTCCTAGTTCTTTTTATTTATTATTATTTTTTGTAAAGATGGGAGTCTTACTATGTTGCCCATTCTGGTCTCAAACTCCTGGGCTCAAGCGATCCTCCCACCTCAGCCTCCCAAAGTGTTGAGAACTCAAGCTCAAGCCACTGCACCTGGCCCAGTTTCCTTAATTCTTGGCCTTGCTTCCAATTTAAGACCAAGCAGAGAAAGTCAAACATGCCCCCTAACAAATCACATAGGATTTCCTGCCCCTAGTTAACTTGCCTCTAGCTTCCTCTGGCCAGCAGCCTCCACTCAGGGCACACCTGAAGTCTCCCCTGCTTCCCGCCTCTACCGCCTCCCGACTCCTCTGCCTACCTTTGAGCCTCTACCAAACAAAAGTGAGGATGGCTGACTCCCTTGCTGGAGCAAGCCCCAAATAAATATCCTTTGCTTGTTCTCATTTGGGTGGTCTTTTTAAAATTACAACTGAATTTATATATTTGATAAAAACAAGTGATTCTTATCATATGGAAAATTTGGAAAACACTCTCCCAGACCCTTGCTGCTCAAAATGTGATTCCCAGAACAACAGCAGCAGCATTGAAATGTAGAATCTCAGTCCCCGCTCCAGACTTACTGATTTTTAACAAGAACCCCCGAGGTGATCCTCCAGCATACCAAAGTGTAAAAAGCATTAACCAGGAGCATTGATCAAGTCAGTGGGTCTCAACCCTGGGAGCACATTAGAATCCTCTGGGCCTGATTTATTGGTCCTGGGTAGGACTTGCACATCAGTGGTCGTAAAAGCTCTCCAGTTGATTCTTATGTGCAGCCAGTGCTGAGAATCATAGATGTAGGACAAGGGTTCCCACACTTTGGGCTATGTCAGAATCATCTGGAGAGCTCACCAAGTACACAGAGGTCCTGACTTGATAAAAGAGGATGCGCCTGGGCCTTGCTCATCTTACCAAGTTCCCAGGTGATTCTGAAACTGACCAAAGTATGAAAACTGATCTAGGAGAAGTGCTCTAAGGGAAAGAGTCCCATTGAGACTTCCTTGGAACTCCAAGGAAGGTGAGACGGTTCTTGTTTCTTCCCAATATCTTCTCCTTCCTCAATTCGACTTGGCCAGCACCATGGCTCATAGTTTATGGAATGAAAGAACTCAGAACTGGAGGGAACTGAAGGCATCTTCAAGTACAGAAAACAGGGATTTGTCAGCCAAATTCAGCTCATGACTGTGTATTTTTTTTAATTAGATAGTTTTATGGTTTTTAAGGTTTAAATCCATTGCCAACACTTTTTTTTTTTTTTTTTTTGGAGACAGAGTCTCACTCTGTCGCCCAGGCTGTAGTGCAGTGGCACGATCTCGGCTCACTGCAATTTATGCCTCCTGGGTTTAAGCGATTCTCCTGCCTCAGTATCCCGAGTAGTTGAGACTATAGGTGCATGCCACCACACCCGGCTAATTTTTTATATTAGTAGAGATGGGGTTTCACCATGTCAGCCAGGATGGTCTCAATCTCCGGACCTCATGATCCTCCTGCCTCAGCCTCCCAAAGTGCTGGGATTACAGGCGTGAGCCACCACGCCCGGCCGCCAACATTTTTTAAAAGGAGATTGAATTTTCAGATTCTTCTGGAAGATCAAAGACCTAGCAATAGTAGACTACATTCCTACATGACTGTAATTGGCCAGAACAGCCCCTTAAAATGCAGCATGTGCTCACCAGTTTGCCACCGTCCCTGCCTGATCCACATCACTCATTTTTGTTACCCGCTTGGCCCTGCGAGCATCTAATTTGGAGTCTTTCTTTATATATAGAGAGTCCAACCTCGCCTTTTGTGGAAGAAAAAACCGAGCCCTATACTCCAGTGGAAGCTGTTTGCCCACGTTCCTCACTTATGGCCAGAGCTGAGACTTGGGTCAAAATTCTGACTGCTTTTTGCTTGTAGGGGGTTGGAGATTCTGTTGGGTTAGTGTCTCCCTTCCTGAGATCCCAGCCGGAGGCCAAAGACCTAGAGCTCCTCAGTTCCCACTTAGAATCCAGGGCAAAGCTCTTTGAAGCACTTTGCTCTTGGCTTTTGGGCTGTCACCTACTCAGACACACCTATGCAGCAATTTACTTAGCCTCTCTACATGTCAACAAACTCATCTACACAACGAGAGTAACAACAGTGCCTGATCTATAGGGTTGTTTTGAGGCTTAAATTACATTGTGTTTGTAAACCATTATTCTGGCACTTGAGATATAGGAAGGGCTCCATAAGTGAACGTTAAATAACATTAATGATTTTTTTTCAACATATGTGCTCATCTGAGAGCACCACCGCTGTCCAGCTTTAAAATGGTCTTCAGGTTCTGCCTGTCTCAAACTGACTCAGAAAGCAGTGTGTTGAGAGAGCCACCTATTGGAGAATAGCATTAGGCAAAGCTCTTAAAATGTGCTAAGCCTCAGCTTTTTGTCATCTGTAAAGTAGGGATAATAATAGCACTTACTCCTTAGAGTTGCCATGAAGTTTAAATGAGATAATGCATGTAACAGCGTTGCTTATCAAGTGCCCAGCTCCCAATCAATAACCTTGGGGTTTTGACTCCTTGAAGCAGAGTCACCACCTAGCGGCATTAAGAGAGTAAGTAACTCCAGGCTTTGCAGGGCATAAGAGAAAACCATCATTCTCAGCAAACTATCGCAAGGATAAAAAACCAAACACTGCATGTTCTCACTCATAGGTGGGAATTGAACAATGAGAACACATGGACACAGGAAGGGGAACATCACACACCGGGGACTGTTGTGGGGTGGGGGGAGGGGGGAGGGATAGCATTAGGAGATATACTTAATGCTAAATGATGAGTTAATGGGTGCAGCACACCAACATGGCACATGTATACATATGTAACAAACCTGCACGTTGTGCACATGTACCCTAAAACTTAAAGTATAATAATAAAAAAAAAGAATGGCAAAAATACAGCCCCCCATGAGTGGTGAGTACAGAGGTCTGATTTGACTGTGGAAGTCAAATTCAGGAAGTGACTGGCCCCTCCATGAGCTTAGGAGTTGTCCCCAAGTTCATCCCCGGACCACTCTCTGCCATTGCACTCCATTCTCCATGAACACCCTGACTTTTCAGCTTGTTTGGGAATTCTCCTCTTGACCTTGGCCATCTGGAGTCTGGAATGAACTTCCTGGCACCTGGGTTTGCTTCTTGGTTGTCTCAGTCGTTGAGGCTGCTATCACAGAGCACCATAGACTGGGTGGCTTAAACAACAAAGTTCTTGAAGCTGGAAGTCTGAGATTAGGGTGCCAGCATGTTGGGTTCTTGGTGAAGGCTCTCTTCCTGGTTATGACCTTACAGGGTCTTTCCTTGGTGAGTGCAAGGAGACAGAGGGACAAGGGAGGAAGTGGGAGGGGAGGGAGGGGGAAGGAGAGAATGGAGAGATGGAGAGATGGAGAGATGGAGGCAAGGAAGGGGAATAAGAAGGGGCAGAAGGAGGGTGAGGGGGAGATATCTTCTGTGTCTTTTAAATTTTTTTTCATTTTTGTGGGTACATAGCAGCTGTATATATTTATGGGGTACATGAGATGTTTTGGGATAGGCATGCAATGTGCAATAATCACGTAACAGAAAATGGGGAATCCATCCCCTTGAGCATTTATCCTTTTTGTTACAAACAATCCAATTATACTCATGGTTATTTTTAAATGTGCAGTTAAATTATTTTGACTATAGTCACCCTGTTGCGCTATCACATACTAGGTATTAATAATCACAGCATGGAAAATGGGGTATTCATCCCCTCAAACATGTATCCTTTGTGATTACAAACAATCCAATTATACTCTTTTAGTTATTTTAAAATGCAAAGTTAAATTATTATTGTGTGCCTTCCTCTTTTAATAAGAACCCTAATCTCACCATGAGGGCTCCACTCTCATGACCTAAACTAACCCTAATCACCTCCTCTGAAGCTTGGGAGGCACGTTATTTAACCATGTTCAAATACCATCACACTGGAGGTTAGAGTTTCAACATATTAATTTTGGGGGGTATGAAAACATTCCATCCATAACAATGGTTACTTGGCTTACTGTTTGACCACTAGCTTGGTTAAAGTGGCCAGTTTCTGGACCCAACTATTTAGCTCATGGGTAGACCCGAATTTGACTGTGTGCCATTCTCATGGCTGAAGCCAGCTGGTCTTCCCTAGCATGGATAAGAGCTGCTCTTCTCCACTTCACAATGTGGCCAGCTAGAGATGCTCTTGCCCTTCCATAAGAGCCCTGGAAACTGCCCCTGTCCTGCCCAGAAAAACCCAAACCACAGTAAGGTGGCATCATCTACTCACTGTAAGCCACTCATCAGTCTACAAAAGTCCCCTGTGCTGGTTTCTAACAAGGTCACTTGAGGCTCCCCTTCTCTTCCACTATCCTCACCCTGTTTCTTACTTCTCCCCAAGCAGAAGCCATCATCAAGAGCAAGATATTCTTTCTGCAAAGAGAAAGAGTGCTGTTAGGATGAGTTGAGTTTGAGGATATCTTATTTTTTCCCACCATCCAAAAAACAGACAGGGAGAGCCATGACATGTGAATGGTGCCTCTCTCCACCCTTTCTCTTCCTCCCAGTTTCTTTGTTAATACAGATAGAGGGGACTATACCCACGAAGAAGAAAACAGAAATTCATTCATTTCTTTCTTTCAATAAATATATAATAATCACCTACTATGAGCCAGGAACTGTTCTAGCTGCTAGAGATCCAGCTGAGAACAAAACAGACAAACATCCATCATCCCTGGACCTGAATTTCAAAGCAGAGATGGACAACAAATCAGATAAATAATGAAAACACATAGTGTGTTAGTGATAGGTGCTAAGGAAGAAAAAAACCAGGGAAATGAGAAGGTGACATTTGGATACAGACCTGGAAGTGGCAAAGGAGCCAAACATATGGATATTTGGGAGAAGAACATTCCAGGTAGAGGAAAGAGCAAGTGCAAAGCCCTGAGATGAGACTGTGGGTTGTTCCAGGAGCAATAAGGAGGCCATTGTGTCTGGGGTGAGTCAGGGTAGAACTGTGGTCAAAGGGGGACTGCATGGGCTGGAAGGTGAAGGTCTTGTCACCCTCTGAAATGGGAAGCACTGGGGAGATGATGAACAGAGGAGTGACATGATTAAATTAAGCAAAATTAATTTAAATTAATCTAAATGTTTAATTTAGATTAATTATGCTTAATTTAACTGGAGCCAGAGTGACAGGCGTCAATCTGCTTGCTCTGTGGAGAATGAATTGAAGGGAGCAAGAATGAAGCAAAAAGTCCACTTAGGAGGCAAAAGGTGATGGTGGCTTAGACAAGAGAGGATGCAGTGGAGAAGGTTAGAAGTGGTAGGGATCTGAAAATGACTTTGGCAATGAGTCTTACAGAGGAGTCAACACCTCTCATGCGCAGTGCTTACTACTGGTGCAATTAATTGCACAATCATTTGTTTTCTATCCATTTCATCTGACAGACTGTGAGCTCTTTGTTGTCAGGAACCATGCCTGTCTTTTTGATTCTGTGTCTCAGAGCCCAGCACAGTGCCTGACACTGAGTGGGTACTCAATGAATGGATGGATGGGTAGATAGGCAGATGAGTAGATGGACAGATGGATGAATGGATAGCTAGATGTGTGGATGCATGCATGGAAGGATGAATGAGTGGATGGATGGATGGATGGATGGATGGATGGATGGATGGATGGATGCATGGATGGATGGATGGATAGATGCATGGATAGATGGATGGATGCATGGATAGATGGATGGATAGATGAGTGGATGGATGGACGGATGGGTGGATGGATGGATGGATGGATGGATGGATAGACGAATGACAAGGATGGTTTCCCCACTTCCCCTTGTTCAAAATATAGAGTTTTGAGTAGTCCATTTTAGAACAATTCACGGAGCTCACCACCCACATAAGGATATTCCAGCAATGCCCCAACTTAAAAAAAAAAAAAGAAGAAATAAATAAATAAATGTTGTGGGCATAGCTGAAACCCTAAGGAGGCAAGGAGCCTCATCAGATGCCTGGGAGAAGCTGGAACTGGAGCCTCTCTTCCTCTTTAGTCATCCCAACTGAGGTGAGAGACATTCTAAAAACTGAGATTTGGACACTCAGGGGAATTTTTAGTTTGTGTGAAACATCTGTTCACTTAGAGCTTGGTGCATGGATCTTTTTGTAAGCACGTTTTACATAACCTTGCATAAATAGGACTCTCGGGACCATACCTGTCTCATATATAGTAAGTATTCCCAGGAGACCAGGGAGAAGGGCTGCCAACCAGGGGGAAATACCTGAAGGGCTTGCTGTCTGGGTGGCATTGAGAAAAGTTTGTGCCTCATGTGGGTGTTATATTCAAAAACTTATCCAAGGACACCTTCCTCCTCCACTGCCCCAGGAAACAACCTTTTTATTGTTAAATGTCCAGGCTCCCAGGGGACACCCAGCCCTGCCCAGACTGTTTTCCTGGCTGTACCTTTCCTATAGCCACAGGGAGACTGGAGAAAGAAAGTTTATCAAAAATAAAACCCACTTTGACTACTTCAGCAGACGATGTCCCAGGAATGGTTAGTCATGCAATTCCAAGTCTGGATTTAGTCTGGCCACAAAAGCTTCTTCTATTCCGCACAGTCATTAGCAACCCTGAAATCAATAGACTGCCCATGCCAGCCCTAAGAAATGCAAAAACAGTCATAGCCACAGCTCTAGTTAAGCTACCGTGGTGTTTTAGGAGCTCACAGAGGGAGGCGGTGGGGAGAGCGGCAATCAAATGATTGGATATTTTCCCCTTTATCATAAAGATATTTGAATTGCAGGTTAAGTGGCTGTGAGGGTCTTTAATCTCTCTTTCTGTTTCTGTCCCTCTCTGTCTCTCTCTCTCTCTCTCTCTCTCTCTCACACACACACACACACACACACATATTTAGTCTGTATATCTCTTTTGCTTTTATACGTTGCATTGGCAAGCATATACGATGATAATGGTGCCTGAGACTGTTAGCCAAAGAGAGAAAAAAAGTCTGCATGAGGAAAAAACAAAAGATTCACAGCTGGATCAAAAGTTCAAGGGGGTATCTTAAGTTATGGTTAAGATGCAAGATGCAACAAGAAGTAATTGCCTGTTTGCCATACCAAAAAAAGACAAAAATGTTTACTTTCAAAATGGAGAAATCAGCCCATATATTTTAATTTCTCTGTAAAAAAAAATTTAACAAAATAAAAACCTCTCATAGAAATCTACAAAGAAATATACAAATAAGTAAATACTTTCATTTATAAAAATATGTTTTAAATGAGTATTTATTGGTACCAAATATGTTATGTATTGTTAAGGGAAAAAATGAAATAAAACAACATGAGACTTTCGTTTCTAATAATCTAATAGGTTGGACATCTTGGGAAAACCCCTGGCACAAAACATGTAGAAATTCTTCTAAATGAATATATGAACAGCATCCAAATAGCATAAATTCCCAGATGTCAAAATATGAAGTGGGAGCTGAAAAGCAGAGTGACAAGTTGACACTGAGGCTATAGCAGGCCTAGGGGCATTTTCCAATCTCAGTAATCAAGAGGTTTTTTACAGTTTTACAGATTTTAGCAGTCAGATGAAGACAAATGACCAAAGTCCTTGACCTGCCCATGGTAGGAATATACCCACACAAGGTCAGGACCCTCAAAGGGCTATTCTTTTGATGAGAGGTTTGCCTAGAAAATAATTCACCCACTGGCAAAGGAATAAGACTGAGGACACCTGTTGAAATCAGTTCAATTCAAAAGGAAAAATATTTCCCTGACAGTTCATTACCATAGAGTCATTCTCATGTGGATCTGAGATTCAAATTATGCTTTCCACATGGCCTGGAAAACCCCAGCAGAAAAATTAGAAGAGTAAGTCCACACTGGTAGCCCTTCAGAGTACCTAGAAGAAGAAAATGCAAATTCTCCCTGGAGGTACCCACCCTCAACCCAGGTCACCCAGGAATCCACAGATAATACCTTACTAAACATTAGCTCAATAGCCAAAACTAAAAAATACACAAAAGAATAACCATGAATGAAAATAAGTAGAAACAATGAAGAACACAAGAACTTTAGACCCCAAAGAACTCTGCAATGTAGAATTATCAAGTTCAGAGTATGAAATATATATTTTTAAAAAGGAGAAAAAATGAAATATTCAAAAACAGAGGTAAGAGTGAAAAATAATCAAATATAACTCTTGGAAATAAAAAATAATTTAAATTAAAAACCCAGTGAACAAATAAACCAACAGACTGTAAACAAATGAAGAGAAAATAATGGCCTAGAAAATAGACCTGAATAAACTACCTAGAATATTGCACGGAGAGATAAAGAATATAAAATTATGGAGTGGTTAAGAGACACTGATTCTAGAATACATATTTAATCATATTGCCTAAATAAGGGAATGTAATGAAGAAAAACAATCCTTGCAGAGAGAATAAATGAGGATTTTCCAAACTGACAAAGAAATTAACCCTCGGACTCAGAAAGCATACAAATACAAACTGTTTTTTTTAAAAATTCACACCTGCGCATATTGCAGTGAAATTGAAAAATACTCAAACCACTCCCCATTGCCAAAGAAAAAGATATTAAAGTCAGCCTGAAATTAAAGACAAAGCAATGGAGTTTGAGTAGCAGAAGGCTTTCAATAGCAGCAATGGAAACTTGAAGATAATAGAATGAGATCTTAAATGTGCTGAAAGAAAATAACTGTCAACTTAGAATTGTATACCTAGCTAAACTATCATTCTCTAACAGGAACTAAATAATGCCATTGAAGAAAAATAAAATATCTTCATTAGGGAATTAAAGGAAGTATTTTAGGAAGAAAGAATGTGAATCCCAAAAGAAAGGACCAAATTAAACAAGGAAATGTGCATAGTATCAGGTTTGTGGATTTAGTGGTCTTATGTAAGTTTGGTCAAAATCATAACAGCATAAGACATCTCAATGGTGTCATAAAGTGGAGATGAGCACTTGCTCCTTTTGCAGATGCTAATGCATGCAAAAGTTCCCCTCTGATACAGGCTGGTCCAGAAAATCTTTTGCCATCAGAACTTTAGAAAGTTTTTTTCTGACTATGTTATACAGTTCCTTCCATTGCTCCTAGGATACTCTTCCCTCTGGATGAACTCAACCTTAAACTTTATCCTCCCTCAAAGCTACAGAACTGTTAATTTTCCAGATAACCCTTCAAATCTACATGCTAGTTTCCTACTCAACTGATTGCAATTCTGAATAAATCAGCCTGATATCTCAAATGAGTAGAAAGTGGGTTCAAGTAATCTGTTTTGTATTAACCACAATTTCTTTTGCCTTATGAAGACATTTGCCAAGAGAAAAGTAAGACTGTTGGCAGCTTTTATTAATTTTTCCCCATTGGTCTTTGATTTCATGAATAGAATTGCTAAAGATCAAAGAACTTGAGATAAATTTTCCAGTAATAAGTCATCTAAACAGTCTGTATCTTTATTTCACTAGAGGAACAAGAAAAATTAAGACAAGTTTGGGGACAGATCAAATCTCTCCCCATTTTTTTAAAAAACAAGGTCGTATTACAGCCAAGTCCTCTAACTTAGACATTGGTAACTTGATATTCTTCTCCATGAATTGAGTCCATGTCATTCTGCTATAAAAAATAGGAAGAGAAGCATATGCTCATATGCTGAGGACATGGTTGTAATACCCTATACCAAGATTTACTGCCATGAAGCTCATGAGACAAGTAACTCTGGTGCTTAACTGCAATAAAAAGAGATAGCTTGATGTCAGTCTTGTAAACCTGAAAATTATTGTCTTGGTAGACATTCCCCAAATTCATTAGATCAATATTAAATGACTCTCTACAGCAAGTTAACATTTTTTAGTACCTGTGAATATTTTGCTGCTAACTCAACCTGGCATACTCATAGGGAGATAGTGTTTGTTAAAGTCAAATGTTTTTTTGGAAACATGACTGAGGTTTTTCTAGTCCATGCAAAAATAACAGTATGAACAAATTCATAAAGGTGAGAAAACATGGTTTGTTCAAGAACTGTGAATATTACTACTAAATGAATTTTAGGGTGGAAAGCAGTACATTAAATTGGAGAAATAAGTAGGAATCCATTCACAAAGACTGTATTAAGCCATGCTGACAAATTGGAACTTTATCTAATAACTAGATTTTCCACCCAAAGGGTTTTGCTCTGGGAAGCAGCATAAAAACACTGCATGCCAGAAAGTATGGAATGTATCCAATGCAGTATACAAAGGTAAATTTATAGCCTTAAATAATACTAACGTTTAAAGAGAGGAAAAAACATTTCATCCTAGAATTTCAAAAGAGAAAAATAATTATGCTCAAACAAAAATAAAACCAAAGAAATAACTGGGCTCTCAAATCACATTTTATACCTCATGTTTTATCTGTGTCCTAGCTCTCAAAATATTCTTACCCCTTTTTGCCATATGCAAACTCCTACTCATCCCTCATGACTCAAATCAAACATAAGTTTTGTAAAATATGCCCTGATTACCTCTATAGTAACATTATAACTTGAAATATTATGTATAATATTTCAGTTTTTCCATAATTTCTACGTGTCTGTCTCCACCTCTAGACTGCGACCCTCTTAAGGGTAAGAACTGTCTTTTCTTAATTTTTATCTTTTTTATCCCCAGCTCCTGAACAGATTCTGGCATATAGTAGGCATTCATCATACCTATTTCATATTTATTGAATGAATGAATAGCCCCATGGCTCTAGATTTATAAATGAAGTTGTCCAACAGATAAAGACTATCCAATCATTAGGTAATCAGGTCCTGCATCAATGTTCTGGATCCTGGGATAAGTCTAACTCACAAAGTGTAAGACCCCTAGTAAATGCTTTTCTAATGAACTGGAAAAATGTGATCCACTACAAAGTAAGGAACCAAGCCTTAGTAATATCACTATATTGATGTCGCAGTAGGATCTGGGGTCAAAGATCTCTGGCATGGAAGTAACACAAAATTGAGAACTGGGCCTGCATGAAATATCAGAGGATTTCAGACCTTATAAACAACCATGGCCCTAGGGAAATTTATTGAGAAATGTATTTATCAGGGTTGGTGACGTATAGATTTGAATTTGCCCACTCTTTTTTTTTTTTGCCCAGGCTGGAGTGCAGTGGTGTGATCTTGCTCACTGCATCCTCCGCCTCTGGGGTTCAAGCAATTCTCGTGCCTCAGCCTCCCGAGTAGCTGGGATTACAGGTACCCACCACCATGCCTGGCTAATTTTTGTATTTTTAGTAGAGATGGGGTTTCACCATATTGGCCAGACTGGTCTCTAACTCCTGACCTCAAGTGATCCACCCTCCTAAGCCTCCCAAAGTGCTGGGATTACAGGCATGAGCCACCAAGCCTGGCCTGTCTGCCTACTCTCTAAGCCACTCATATAGGATGTTTTCTGAGCCTTGATCACTACTGTTTTCTTAGCATATCATTAATTTCTGTGTAATGCAAGGTTCATAGACCATCACTGTGATACAGTAATTCCCCAAATGTACAGAACTGAATTATTTGAATTTCTGAGCAGAAATGGGAAGATTATGTCTCAAAAACTTATTCAGTGATAACAGAAAGCATCCTTGAGTCAGAAATGTCATTTTGTAGAGTAGCAAAGAGAATGTTAAAAATTCCAGGTGAGGATCTGGTTAAAAAGGTAAATGTCCAGAAAAGGCAAATCTTTAGAGAGAGAAGGTAGATTCATGGTGCCTGGGGCTGGAGGTGGAGGTAGAGATTAAGTGTAAATGGGCTCAGGGGATCTTCTTGGGTGATGAGAATATTCTAGAACTAGATGTGATGGGTGCACAACTCGGCCAAGTTGCTAAAAATCATTGAATTACACACTTAAAATGGGTGAATGTTAGGTATGATATGTTAATTATGCCTCGACAAAGTTGAAGTTTTTTAAAAAGGCAGTTTTAGAACATCAAGGCTGCAACAGTGTTTGGTCAGATAGAATTCACAGCTTATTTGGACACAGCCACATCAAGAATTAAGGAGATGGAGATCAGGGAAGACCTAAGAAGGGGTTTATGATAGGATATTCACTGCAGCACAGTTGTTTAACTTTTCATTTAGAAAATGTCAAGCATATATAGAAGTAGAGAGGATGGTTTAACAAATGCAGCACCCGGCTTCAACAGTTATTCAATTGATGGTTAGTTTTACTTCATCTAAAACCCCACCCATTCCACCCTGCCCCACACGCAAGATTATTAAACAGTTTTTAACAATGTTCTCATTGTGGAAAATATCAAAAATATACTAGCAAATACAATACAGTACAATATATCCCCATAAGCCTCCCTCCCGGTTTCAACAATTATCACTACATGGCAGATCTTTTTTAAAAAAATCTTTTTTCTGAGGGTACATAGTAGGTGTGTATATTTATGGGGTATATGAAATGTTTTGGAACAGGCATGCAATGCATAATAGTCACATCGTGAAGAATGAGGTATGCATCACCTCAAGCATCTAGCCTTTGTGTTCCAAACAATCCAATTATATTCTTTTAGTTATTTTTAAATATACAATTAACTATAGTCACCCTGTTGTGCTATCAAATACTAGGTCTTAATACTCGTATCAAATACAAGGGTGACAGACAATAAGCACATAAACAATCAAAATGCATAGAATGTCAGATGGTGGTGCCTACAATGAAGAATGGTAGACACCATCCATCAAAAGTCAGGTAAATAAATGAGGCTATCACTATGCAACAGAATTCATAAAAGTGATGTGATTAATTTACATCAACCAGAAAGATGCAACAAATATTTATTTATTCTTTCTATTTTTTTGTGCTGTTAACCATTCCCACTCCCCGCCCCCGACACCCGCTACTACCCTTCCCAGCCTCTGGTAATCATCCTTCTATTGTCTGTCTCGATGAGTTCAATTGTTTTAATTCTTAGCTCCCACAAATAAGTGGGAACATGTAAAGTTTGTCTTTCTGTCCCTGGCATATTTCACTTAATGTAATGACCTCTAGTTCTGTCCATGTTGTTGAAAATGACAAGACTTCATTCTTTTTTATGGCTGAATAGTACTCCATTGTGTATATGTACCACGTTTTCTCTGTCCAACACATGGCCATTCTTATTTCATCTACACTTTTCTCACTTCTCCCATCTTTGTATTATTGGCAAGTATACCTCATACATCATATCATTTCATCTGCAAATATTTCATTAAGTATGTCAAAAGGTGAGGACTTTATTCTTTTAACATAGCCACATACCATTATGACATCCCAACAAATTTCCAATTGTATCATAAATGTCAAAAAAAGAAGTTTTTTAAAGAGTTTGTTTATTTGAATCAGAGTCCATCACATGTTGCTATTTGTTGATATGTCTCTCAAGTTTCTTTTAATCCACAGACCCGCTTCCCCATCACCACTCCTTTCCCTTTTTTCTTGCAATGTCTTTGCTGAAAAAACCAGATCATTTATCTGTAAAGTTTTTCACAGTCTAGATTTTGCAGCATTATATTTAATAACAAAACATTAGAACCTGTGGACACCATCCATCAAAAGAAAGTCAGGTAAATAAATGAGGCTATAACCAGGCAACAGAATTCATAAAAGTGATGTGATTCATTTGCATCAATCAGAAAGATGCAACAAATACTTATTAAATATATACTATGTGCCAGGTTCAATTCTAGGTGTTAAAGACATAGCTGTGGACTAAACAAAATCCCTGCCCTCTTGGAGTCTGTAGTTTAATGGAGGGTGACAGACAATAAGCACATAATCAAAATGCATAGAGTGTCAGATGGTGGTGCCTACAGTGAAGAATGGTACAACAGGAAAAAGGAATAAGGAGTCTGAGGAAGTGGGGAACAGAGAGCTGCAATTTCAAACACCAAGGTCAGAGAAGGCTCTAATGAGAAGATGACATTTGTGCAGATGTGCAATAAGCTAGCAAGTTGTGCAGATGGAAGAGGTAATCCAATGCAGAGGCCACAGTCAATATGCAGGTCCTGGAATGGGAGTGTGCCTAGTGTGTTCAAGGAACAGCAAGGGGGTCCACATGATTGGAGAGAGTGAGGGAGAGAGGAGCAGGAAATGCATCCAAGAGGTACCCAGGACCAGACTGTACAGGGCTTGGCAGCCCATCACACGGACATTGGCTTTCCTGTCCCAGACATTGCTCTGGGTACAATGGAGCCACAGGAAAGTTCTGAGCTGAGAAGTGACATGATGTGATAATGCAACATGAATAAAGGAAGTTGCTAAATTTCCGATGTGGCTTGATCCCATTTGTGTTTGATACAGAACTTAATATGCAAGGGAAAAAGTCGGAGCCCTGATGAACTCTTTCCCCATCACCATCTCAGGTCCTGCATGTGACACCACATGCTGATGACAGATCATCTTTCACTTATCAAACCTTAGGGGACCAGCTCAGGGTGCCCTAAGCCCCTTAACTGAAGCTGGGGACAAAGAGGTGTTGCGTGGGTAAAATTCACAAGGAGGAAAATTCCCCAGAAACCTCAGTTCTATGGGGAAACCCTGACTTTCTGAACTTTAGCCTGGGTGTTAGCAGTTAGCACTAAGTCTGTCTCTCAAAGTCCTTCTAAAAAAGGGGTCAGCAAACTACAAGCTGTGGACAAACTCTGTTTGCTGCTTATTTTTGTAAATAACGTTTTATTGGCAGGCACCCATGCCCGTTCATTTATATATTGTTCAGGGCTGCTTTTGTGCTACACCAGTAGAGTTGGGTAGTTGTAGAAGAGACCACGTAGCCTCAAAGCCAAACATATTTACTATCTGATCCTCAATAGGAAAAGTTTACCAAGCCCTGCCCTAGCAGAAACTAAGCCTTCCAAAGCTGAGGATTTCCCCAGCAAGGTGGCCCTGGGTCCTCGGAGAGTCACAGCCTGGTTCCACTGTGACTTCACCAGTATGTCTCCACCACTCTGAGTGGCCTTGTTCATTAGGTCCAGATGGATTTCCAGAGAGTAGGTGATACTCACACAGGGTTCCTCTGTGGCTCCCCCTTTTTTATGCTTGGAACTCAGGCAAATGGGCCCTGCCTCCCTTAACAGCCTCCTCCCACACCCAGGGTGAGCCCCACATGCAGTGTGCTGTATCCTCATGGATTCAGACTCATAAAACAGTCCTGGGCCCAAAGCCCCGCTCTGCCACTTACTTGAACACATCACTGAGCCTTGGGTGCCTCAAATGAAAAACAGCTCCTTAAAAGACTGCTGGGAGAATTAAATGCGATCGTGCACATAAAGAGGCTTAGTACAGTGCCCAGCACACACTGTGTTCAATGCATGTTGACTGGCATCACATATGCCAGCCTGTTAGCCTATATGCTTGGCCAAAGTACAATTCCACCGGGATGCAACTGTGAACACTTTGTCCCTGACAGGCTTTTGCAATCACAAGGTTCTATTGACCCATCTCCATCATTATATTATGCATTCAGCTTATCACACGGTCCAGCTGTCACTGGGAAAGCCCTGACCTCTTAGGCACTAATAGACATCTCAAGCTTTCCTGCTCCCTTCTACCTTCTTTGGATAAAACCACCATGATTTTCCTTTTGGGAAACCACACCCACTATCAGTCTATGTGGTCTGAGTGGGGCTGATGACACCCCAAAAGAGGTCCAGCAGGAATGCTGAGGACACCATGAGACACCCCAGCATACCCACCAACCCAATCCAAGAACCTCTTCTTCAGCAGCTGGAGAGACTCCGGTATCTTCCAAAAATCAAGCCCATTTCCCAGCAGAGATTTTTCACTATGTTTGTCAGTTTTTGAAATGCCCATGCCCATGTTGGCATAAGCTAAAAGCAGCTCCTCACTTCTGGCGCCTGCACCATCAGACTCTCAGAGTGTCTGTGGTCATGATGCATACACCATTCCTTTGCTCTCTTTCCTAACCTCCACCTCAGGGGCTTGTGTTCATATTCACATCACGTTTCTGGTCTTTCATGGTCAGAGAGGCTTCTGGGGCTAGAAATAATCACCATAGGACACAGCACCCTTTCCAGACTCAAACTGCACTACACCCCTGGGTGTGAGCAGAAAGTGCTCCTTGTGTCTCCTTAAACAGGAGACAGAAAAAACTGTATGTGCCAGGAGGAGGTGGGGAGCTGGAGTGATTAGGGGGTCTCCAGGGCCTTCCAGAATAATAGCTGTGCTCCAAAGCTGCCACTCTCAGAGGCAATTGTGCCACTTTTGATTATAAAGTAATGAGAGGAAGCCAATGGAGGGACAATAATCAGAAACATCTCATGGGAAGAAGGGGGATCCATCCTTTCCTAAGTCTCATTATTTTATCTAGGATAGGATCCAAAGGAAAGAAAGTGCAACAACACAAGAATCAGCAATCATAAAAGAATGGCCAAGAAAGGCTTTGGTATGCCCAGGTCCAGCTTGTGCAACCTACCATATGATAAAGGATGGGTTTTCTGTCTTTGGAGGTGTGGAAATGCTGTGATGGAGATGTTGTTTTTCTGTGCAGAATACTATCTCCTCTCTTTTGACAAATCCACCACAGTTCTCTTTTGTGAAACTACCTTCCCTCTCTGCACTCCTTTATCCCCTGAACAAACAATAAGTCCATGAGGTTTAGATGGGACAGATCCCACCCTCTTGCTCCAGGAATCAGCAGGCAGCCCTGGCCAACCAGGGCACTGCATGTCCTTGGTTGTGGTGAGTGGTTCAAAGGTGAGCAGGTGGCCCAAACTGAACCAATCAGAGTCAGCAAGCATTATTCCTGGGGCTTTAGCTAGAACTATGGGGCAAGAGGTTCCTTCTGGCAGATGAACCAGGTAGTCAGATGTGAACTTGCAGCCGTGGGAGAGCCATCCTTGCCAACACTTAAGGAGGGCCTGCCTGAAAATGAAAATATCCCAGACAATTCAACAGAGCCAAGAGACAGAGATGAGTCCCAGTGACATTGTCTGAGCCCCTGAATTCAGCCATGTCTAGAGTTAACTGTACTCCTGATCTTTTCAGCTTATAAATTAATACATTTTCTTTTTATATCAACTAAATCAAGAGCACAGCCAGATGATGCAAATATCTGCCAGCCACCAGGAAGTTAGTAAGGGATGTTTTAAGCATCTTTTCTTTCTTTTTTTTTTAGACGGTGTCTCACTCTGTCACCAAGGCTGGAGTGCAGTGGCACAATCTCGGCTCACTGCGACATCCGTCTCTGGAGTTCAAGTGATTCTCCTGCCTCAGCCTCCCGAGTAGGTGGGATTACAGGCACACACCACCACGCCCGGCTAATTTCTGTATTTTTAGTAGAGACAGGGTTTCACCATGATGGCCAGGCTGGTCTCAAACTCCTGACCTCAAGTGACCCATCCGCCTTGGCCTCCCAAAGTGCTGAGATTACAGGCTTTTCTCTTTTTTAATGAGACAGGGTCTCTGTCACTCAGGCTGGAGTGCAGTGGCACAATCGGCTCATTGCATTCTCAAACTCCTGGCCTCAAGGGATTCTCCCACCTCAGCCTCCTGAATAGCTGGGACTACAGGTGTGTGCCTCATGCCTAGATAATTTTTTTAAATTTATTTTTTATAGAAAGGGGGTCTCATTATATTGCCCAGGGTGGTCTCAAACTCCTGTGCTCAAGCAATCCTCCCGCCTCAGCCTCCCAAAGTGCTGTGATCACAGATGTGAGCCACCATGCCCACCTTTCTTTTTCCCTTTTTTTTTTTTGGCACTGAAAATTCAGTGTACTACATTTTTTCCTTCCCCTTTGGCATTCTCTAATAAAATGAAAAATGAACCAGGGAAAAACATTCCTTGACTTGGGTCAAATGAAGGTCTATATTATCTAAATAGTTCATTGAGTTTGATAAGTAATGCAACAAAATCCCAATAGAGATATGGAGGAAAGGCAGAAAAACTTTATGCAAATGTCAGGCAGAGAGAAGAAAATACACATGGCCAAGCATTCCTTTTGAACTGTGATTCCCCTCAATCAGCCTGACACCACTCAGCAACACTGTACATCAGAGGGTTCCTGAGCCCACGAGAAGACAGCTCCCCAGATGACGCTGTTAAGGAGAAACATCTCCAAACTGGGGAGGAGATTTCCTCAGTAACCTTGCTTCTCATACCTGATAGCATCCCTGCCACTGTTCACAGGATGGGAGCTGTTATGGAGATGGTGGAGAGGGCTGGAGAATGGACTGGGAAAAAATTGTGAACATTTTCCAATGTGAAGATGATTGCTTGCTGATATGGTTTGGCTCTGTGTCCCCACCTGAATCTCATCTCAAATTGTAGCCCCCATGTGTTGACGGAGGGACCTGGTGAAAGGTGATTAAATCGTGGGTGTGTTTTCCCTCACGCCGTTTTCATGATAGTGAGGGAGTTCTCACGAGATCTGATGGTTTCAAAGTGGCAGTTTCCCCTGCACACGCTCTCTTTCCTGCTGCCATGTGAAGACATGCTTGCTTCCCCTCCACCTTCTGCCATGATTGTTAAGTTTCCTGAGGCCTCCCCAGCCATGTGGAACCATAAGTCAATTAGGCCTCCTTTCTTTATAAATTACCCAGTCTCAGGTAGTATCTTTATAGCAGTGTGAGAAGCGACTAGTAGACTTGCTTTACATAAGTTTTACGTTAAATGTATCCCTTTGAGAGAAGCTTGCAGTTTGGCCACATGCACTTCCTATTTCCTTGATGCCAGAAGTCACTATGAGGCCCGTAACATTTGCTAAAATTCTTTAAGCCAGAAATAGCTGGTCCAAATCTCTCCTATCCCTCTTGCCATCTCACTCAGCACTGGTTACGGAAGTAAGGCGCTCTTGGATGATTGACTGCTATGGACTGAGCTCCAGTCTCACCATTCCAAAACTGTGTATCAGTTTCTCCCCCAGAGATGGACAATCCTTGGTAGCTCACCTTCCTACAGTTAAGGAAGCCATTATACATAAACCTATCATCTACACAGCCACAAATGCAAAAATAATTTATTCACACAGTAGCAACAACAAACTTTATAATAATATAATATGATAATAATAATCCATGCAACTACAAACTTTTTTGAGCATCTGCTTGTGGCAGCACCCACTTAGGCATGGAGAATACAAATATAAACCAAACTTGGTCCTCGCCCTCGAGGAGTTTGTGGAAAACGTAGGCAAATAGTAAAAGGATGTCACTCAATGAAATCATCAGCTGTGAACAGGATTCCATAAGACGTTTATTGTCCAGTTTGGCCAACTGCCTCTTTTCACCCCTCTGTGTTCCCCCGGAGTGCTCTGTCATTGTCTGACTCTTCTCTGCCCCCAGCCCTGACTCCTCCACCTGTCCACTCTTTCTTCCATTTGCAGTTTGGATTTGTTCCATTTCCCCCAGGATCTGAACCAATCTTGACAAAGCCTTCCTTCCTCTGGCTCTGAGCATGGTTGACTTTTTCTGAACTGAAGGTCTTCAGCAGCCTCTACCTTTCTCTCCTGCACCCACTCCTTTTCCTCTTAGAATACAGCCTTAGTCACAGATTCAGAGTTGGGACCTGGGTACCCCAGTGCTCACTCCCAGGCTGTCTCCCTATATCCCATCTCTTTTCCTGCTACTTTGATCTGAAATCAGGAGCCAAGGATAACCGCTGGATGCTGCGCCATGCCCTGAGTTGCACCCTCCCCGGTGTTTATCCGCAGCACCTCATCCTGCCTCTCTTGGCCTTGCATCATCCAAGGAACAGAAGCATTTCTCTGAGTCCTGCCTAGAGCCCATGTCAAGAAAGGACTTCCTCTACAGAGACAAACAGGATTGTCCCATGAGTAATCCTAGAGGTTCAGATTTCCTGGCGGTGAGCTAGAGGAATCAGTTTCCATCTCTCCCAGAGGTGCCGCTGCAGCTCACATCCAACTTCCACAAGGCTTCCAGGTGCAAGAAGCCAGCAAAGTCTTGTGCAGTTTCTACACAGCTACCATCTAAACCTAGATTCCTGGGCCAGAGGCCTATTTTTCCCACATCCAAGGCCACATTCATGCTTGCACTATACCAGGGTAAAGGAGAGGGGCAGGGCTCTTCCCTGGAGCACAGGCCCACATTTTGTCCAGCACCTGTGGGGTCCTGAGAGAATGGGGTGGGGTGCAACGTGTTCATCTTGGTGGCTCTTGGCTTATGAGTTTTACTAACAAAGTCTGCTCCTCACCACATGATGTGGGCAGATTTGCCCTCACCCACTTGGCCACAATTTTTCTCGGTGAGGGTGTACTGATTTCCTGGGGCTGCCGTAACCAAGTACAGAGGCGCCTCAACTTATGTTGAGGTCATGTCTTGATAAGCCCATCATAAGTTGAAACTCTTCTAAGTAAAAAATGTGTTTAGTACACCTACCAAACATTATAGTTTAGCCTAGCCTACTTTATTTTTTTAAATTTTTTTAACTTTTAAGTTCAGGGGAACATGTTCAGGTTTGTTATATACGTAAACGTCGGTCATCAGGGCTTGTTGTAAAGATTATTTCATCATCCAGGTATTAAGCCTAATACTCACTGGTTGTTTTTTCCTGATCCTCTCCCTCTTCCCACCCTCCACCCTCCAAAAGGCCCCACTGTGTGTTGTTCCCCTCTGTGTGTCCATGTGTTCTCAGCATTTAGCTCCCACTTGTAAGTGAGAACATGCGGTATTTGGTTTTCTGTTCCTGTGTTAGTTTGCTAAGGATGATGGCCTCCAGCCTACTTTAAATGTGCTCACAACACTTATGTCAGCTACAGTTGGTCAAAACCAAAGCCTATTTTATAATAAAGTGTTGAGTATCCCATGTAATTTATTGAAAACTGCACTAACAGTGAAAAACAGAATGGTTGTTTGGATACTTGAAGTATGGTTTCTGCTGAACACGTATGGCTTTGGCGCCATTGTAAAGTCAAAAAATCAGAAATCGAACCACCATAAGTAGGGATCTGCCTATACCCACAACTGTGTGGCTTAAAACAACTGAAATGTATTGTCTCACAGTTCTGAAGTCTGGACGTTCAAAATCAAGGTGTCAGCAGCTATATGCTCTTTCTACGGCTCTAGGGGAGAATCCTTCCTGGCCACTGCTGGCTCCTGGTGTTTGCTGGCAATCCTTGGTTCTTTGGGTCATAGCTGCATGACTCCAGATGCAGGCCATCTTCTCCCTGTGTGTCCAATCATCGTCTTCCCTCTGAGTGTGTCTGCCTCCATGTCCAAATCTCCTCTTCTTATAAGGACACCAATCATATTGGATGAGGGCCCACCCTGATGCCCTCATTTTAGCTTGATTATCTCTGCAAAGATCCTATTTCCAAATAAGTTTACACTCTGAAGTAGTGGGGGCTAAGATTTCAACATATCTTTTTTGGGGGACAAAACTCAACCCACAATAGAGTCTCCCTGACAAGACCCATCTGCTTCCAATTGGCCTTTCTAGTATCATCAGATCTGTCTCTATGACCACCTGCAGAGCCCCAAAACTTTATGTGAGATGCCCCAGAGCACACGCTGAGGCCCATGGAACCTGCCCTGCCTTGGGACACTTAGTGCCTGGGACACTTAGTGCCTGGGACACTTAGCCATCCCATTGTCAATCTTCATAATCTGTCTAGATTCCAGTTGGGTATTTGTCTAATATATTATTGCTATGTAGACATAGTGAGACTGTTGGGTCTAAGCTGCTGAATTAGCCCTGGAACCTTCTAATAAACTGTCCAATATACTCAGGATATGCTGAATGTCTTAAGTCATGAGATCTCAAAAACAGGAAATACAAAGAAATCATGCAAAACTATCATGTACATGAAATGTGCTTAAACGGCCTCTTTTGATGAGTAGGGTCCCTCCCAGACACTTGACACAATAGTAGGTCATTAAGATGATGAGAAGAATGGTGGGATTGGTTAGTGACTTATTAAACACTGTTAAAATGCATGTAACTCCCTTGAGTTTGCTGGGGACATCCAGAGTCTTGTTCCTATACTGTGGGAAATATCACGACATTAATACAATTTCAAAGGTTTTGTGGGTCTCACTCTGGTCTCTGCTTTTCTGTGTTTAACCCAGGACTCCAAAGGGATGCAGTCACAGCATTTTGTCACATTCCAAGTAGATCGTTCCCTCTCTGCATTCTAGATGCTCCTCCAATTCCTAAGTCAATGGGACCCTTCCTGCCACTGCCCTTGCACCTTACACTGTCTTCATCCAACTGGAGTAGGACTGGTAAAACCTCAACAGCTGCAAGTCTAGGAGACAGGCATGCAAGAGACATAAGCCATTCTAGCTGGGTGGAGAGTCTAGAACCAGGACGGATCTGAAATAGTTCAACCCTAAATTGATAGTCCTTGTCAAGAGCCTATGTTTGGCATCCCCTGTTTTATCTTGTTGAATTATTCACCCATTAGAATAATACATCAATTTTTTTTTTACTAAATAGGGTTGAAACTCTAGTTTGAAACCCATTATTTCCCTTAATTATTCCCCTTTCTTCTGGTTGCTTTCTCCAGCCTATGTATTCTAGGTATTGTGTCTGGAAGGAATGCAGCAAAATATATTGAATTTTCCAACAAATTTCCGTCTTATAAAAGCACTGACACACGATAATGTTGTGGGTCAGGAGACCAGATCAGCAGTGCTCAACATTCACTTGTAGTCTGCTTTTCAGGTAGAGAAAGTACCTGGCTTCATAGCTAAGAGTCTTAGCAACTTATTGATTTAGTACAAGATTGCTCACTCCCATGCCTAAATTTCTGGGAGCTTCTCTGAGGTCGGCCATCTCTAACCCAAAGAGTGTTTCCATTACCCATTTTCTGGAGTCTACCCTGAGAATTTCCCACACATAAAGGGAATTGTTAGCTATACTTTCTTTCTGCTAAATTAAACTCAAACACCACTTACAAAGCACTTTTCATGGGTTGAGCATTACGGAGGTCATGATAATGGGGAAATCTTTGTTCCTGTTCTCTCTAGGGGCTGATAAATTGACAGGAAGAGGTAGACATACATAAATAAGTAAATACTATAAGGCACATTTTGCTAAATACTATGCATGGGGTGTGTAGTGGACCCCATCTGGGCTGCCCAGACCTTCATTTTGTGACCCCATTCCCCCAGCTGCCAGGGGTGCTGGTTGTCATTAGCTCACAGCTGTATCCTTCTCAGAGCAGCCTTCACCTGAAGGAATCTTCCGTGATTAAAGTTATGCCTTCTCCTAGGGCAGCCTAATCCAATAGCCATCTGATGTGGGGCTACAAGAACCTTGCCTAATTAAGGAAATCTCTGCAGGGCCATCTCAGCTATGAAGTTCCTCCGGATCAGCCGATGTCTCTCTTGCAACTCCTTCTTGCTGCAACCTCTGTCTCTGCCCATTCTTGCTTCTCTGGCTCCCTCATGGGTGTTTTGTACCTAAGAGCTGTGCCCGGCACATTTCCTACTTGCCAATCTCTGCCTCAGTCTTCTCTAGATCCTAACCTATGACAGAGTACAAAGGGAAAAGGAATTTGTTTGAACTAGAAGATATGGAAAGGCTCTTAAATATTTATTCAACTGTTTATTTAATGTCTATTCTGACCTGGTATTGACTAGCTACTGGGGGGTGCGGCAGCTAACACGACAGATCTGGCCACTGCTCTCAAGCAGGTTTTTAAAAAAGTATTTTTAGCTAGTGATAAGTGGAAAGAGAAAGGAGAAAACAAGCATGCAAGCAAGAAGGAAGGAAAGAAGGAAGGAAGGAAGGGAGGAGGGGAGGGGAGGGGAGGGGAGGGGAGAGAAGAGAGGTTATTAGCTCATAATAAGACAGAAAGTGACAGGAAAGGGCTCCCTCTTTGGGGGTAGGGTGATCTTCACCCAAAATGCCAAAGTGGTCGGCCATGTGCAGATCTGGGTATAAAAAGTCCAAATGGAGAAAATGGCAAGTGCAAGGTCCTGAGACAGGAATGAGCTGGGTGTGTTGAAGAAACAGAATAAGGGACAGGTGTGTTTGCTCACCCCTGTAATCCCAGCACTTTGGTAGGGTGAGGTGGGAGGATCAGTTGAGGCCAGGAGTGCAAGAGCAGCCTGGGCAACACAGTGAGATTCTGCCTCTACAAAAACTTTAAAAATTAGCCCAGCATCGTGGTGCATGCCTGTAGTCCCAGCCACTCAGGAGGCTAAGGCAGGAGGATCACTTGAACCCAGGAGTTGGAGGCTGCAGTGAGCTGTGATCACATCACTGCACTCCAGCCTGGGGAACAGAGTGAAACTCCATCTCTTAAAAAAGAAAGAAACAGGATGAACACCTCCATGACAAAATGAGAGTCAACATGGAAGAAAGATAGGTAGGGCTCAGATCATGTAAGGACTTGAAGATTAAAAAGTTTGAATTTTATTCCAAGTACAATGGAAAGACATGGGGGGATTTAAAGCTCAGGAGTGACACATTCTGCAGTTTAGAAAGCTGGTTCTAGTTGTCCAGTGAAGAAAGGATGGAAGCAGGGAGGTCTTGTTAGGAAGTTTCATCATAGTGCAGTTGAGAGGTGACAGTGCCTTGGACTAAGGAGGTTTCAGAGGAGACAGAATTGGACGGATCATGAATAATGTTGGAGACAGAGGCAGCAGGACTTGCTGATGTATTAGATATGAGTGAGAGAAAGCAACGAAGCAAAGATGACTTCCTGATTTGGGGCTTCCACAACAGAAAGGCCATTGGTGCCATTTATTGGAAAGGGGAAGGGGGAAGTGTAGGCAATTTATGGGAAGACATTACACAAAAAAAATTCCAGGTGCAGGTTAGTAATAAAGCCATCGAGATAGGAAAATCCAGCATGCATTTGAGCATCTGCTATTAGTCTAATGGGGTTGGAGTACAAGGTATGTCGGGGTGTGAAGAAGTTGTTCAACAGGACGAGACACACAGAGAAAATCGGGTTTGAGAGGGGAATATAATTGAGTCTGTGTTGGGCATATTAAGTTGGAGATGATGAAGTGGCACTTGGTGGAAAGCACTTTTTGCAATTAAAAGTGCTTATCTGGAGTTCCAGAGAGGACTAAAGGCTCCACACAGCTGGCTGGTGGTTGAAGTTATGAGCATGGCAGGCAGACTTGAGTGATAAGAATGACTGAGAATGGGGTCCTGAAAAATAGTGTTTCAGGGTAGGGAAAGAAGGAAATGTGAAAGAATTCTTCTGGGTCAGGGAAAATCACGACAGCTCAGGATCATGAAAGCCAGAAGAGGAGAGAAAGACTTTTGCAAGCTACAACCTTCTATTATTAAGAATAGTGATTGGGGCACAGTGGCTCACACCTGTGCTCATCCCTGTGCACACCCGTGCTTGGCACATTGGGAGGCCAAGGCAGGAGGATCGCTTGAGGCCAGAAGTTTGAGACCTGCCCAGACAACATAGCAAAACTCTGTCTCTACAAAAAAATTTTAAAATTAACCCAGCACAGTGGCATGCCTGTAGTCCCAGCCACTCAGGAGGCTGAGGTGGGAGGATTGCTTGAGCCCAGGAGTTCGAGGTTGCAGTGAGTGAGCTATGATTGTGCCACTGCACTCCAGCCTGGGCAACAGAGTGAGGCCTTACCTCTAAAATAAAAAAAAAAAAGAAAGAAAAAAAGAAAAAAAAGGCCAGGTGCAGTGGCTCATGCCTATAATCCCAGCACTTTGAGAGGCCGAGGCAGGCGGATCACGAGGTCAAGAGATCAAGACCATCCTGGCCAACATGGTGAAACCTGGTCTCTATTAAAAATACAAAAATTAGCCAGGCATGGTGGCATGTGTCTGTAGTCCCAGCTACTCGGGAGGCTGAGGCAGGAGAATCACTTGAACCTGGGAGGCAGAGGTTGCAGTGAGCCCAGATCGCACCATTGCACTCCAGCCTGGGCAAGAGAGCGAGACTCCATTTCAAAAAAAAGAAACAAGGAAAAAAAAAAATAGCCACCCACCCTCCTCCTTTGCATGGTGAATCTTCCAGAGAGGAGTGTGGCCTCTGGAGTCTGCTCCTACCTCTAGGTCCCAGTGGCCAGAGAGCAGCCTCAATGCCTCTCTCCTCAGATCCCATTGCTTCTGTTTTGTCTTCCTCCTTTCCATCATTTCTCACAACGGCAAGCTGTGGCTTGGTAACATCGCTGCCTGGAGCTACAGTTAATGTAAAAGCACTTTAAGATGGTGGTTCCCAAACTTTTCATGCAGGTAAATCACCAGAGAGCTTGTTAAGCTGCAACCCCCACTCTTGAGATTCTGATTCAGAAGGTGGAGCCCATGAATCTGCATTTCTTTTTTAAATTTTTTTATTTCAATAGTTTTTGAGTTTTGGTTTTGGTTACATGGATGAGTTCTTAGTGGTGATTTCTGAGATTTTAGTGCACCTGTCACCTGAGCGGTGTACACCGAAACGAATATGTGGTCTTTTATCCCTAACCCCGCATCCAAACCTTCCTCCCCACAAGTCCCCAAAGCCCATTATATTATTCTTATGCCTTTGCAGTCTCATAGCTTAGCTCCCACTTATAAGTGAGAAAAGACCATATTTGGTTTTCCAGTCCTGAGTTACCACTCAGAATAATGACCTCCAACTCCATCCAAGTTGCTGCAGAAAGCATTATTTTGTTCCTTTTAATGATTGAGTATATATACCACCTTTTCTTTATCCACTTGTTGATCGATGGGAACTTAAGTTGGTTCCATATCTTTGCAAATGTGAATTGTGCTGCTGTAAGCACATGTATGCACGTCTTTTTTAGATAATGACTTATTTCCCTGTGGGTAGATACCCAGTAGTGGGATTGCTGGATCAAATGGTAGTTCTACTTTTAGTTCTTTAAGGAATCTCCATACTGTTTTCCACAATAGTTGTACTAATTTACATCCCCACCAGCAGTGTAAAAGTGTTCCCTTTTTATCACATCCACATCAACATCTACTGTTTTTTGACTTTTCAAATTATGGTCAATGAATCTGCATTTCTAACAAGCCTCCAGCTGATGCTGACACTTCAGGGTCTACAGACCCCACTTTGAGTTGCACTGTCTTAAGCCATCCTGGATTGAAAAGCTGACTTTTGTAAACCAGGCTCTGGAGTTGTACTAAGATAATAAAAATAACAGTGAATATTTATTGCGCTTTTACTATGTGCTAGTCACTGCCAAGTGCTTCCTAGGCATTATCTTATTTAATCCTAACATAATACTATAAGGGAGGCACAATTATTAGTCCCATTTGTTCTCAGAGAGAATAAGTAATTTGCCAAATGTTACACAGCTTTGGCAGCCCTGGGGTTACAACACAGGCTGTCCTCTTTCAAGCCTGTGATCTCAGCGAGTGTTGCTCTCAGCTGCCCACACAGATGGGACTTGCCCAGAATGCAGCACCTTGAGAATTATGCCAGCCCCACCAAGTGTCCCTGAGACCTCTCATGATGGAAAATGGCTACCTGTCCCTTGCAACAATGGTTCTCAGTCATTTCCTTCCATTGACACACCCCAGATGGAATTCACGGTATTCCTCCACTGAGACAACAAAGTTTCTACTTTGCCCGTGGGTGAAATGTAAAAGAAACTTGAAGCAACTGTAAATCGCAACTCACAAGCAGTACAATAATTCCCAGCTATCACAGGTAAGAAAACAATGGAACAGTAACAATCGATCATTATGAGTTATCACCAAGACAAGATCGTCTGCAGGTACATGTAATTCTTAATACACTAACTGTGATGCAACGGAGTGAGAGCAAAGAATTATGAACACTATCTTTCTTTCTTTTCTTTTTCTTTTTTTGAGACAGAGTCTCACTCTGTGGCCCAGGCTGGAGTGTAGGAGCACAATCATGGCTCACTGCAGCCTCGACCTCCCTAGGCTCAGGTGATCCTCCCACCTCAGCCTCCCAAGTAGCTGGGACTAAAGGCACGTGCCACCATGCCAGGCTAATTTTTGTATTTTTTGTAGAGACAGCAGTCTCACTATGTTTCCCAGGCTGGTCTCAAACTCCTGGGCTCAAGTGATCCACCCACCTCAGTGAGTTACTGTTTAATCCCAAAGTGCTAGGATTACAGAGAAGCATAAGCCACTGTGCCCAGCCAAATGTAATCTTAAACCCATTCTAATTTGGGGAGTTGGAAAGTAAATCAGTTGAAGACCTCATCTCTCTCCACCTGGTTGACATCTGTGTTTTTGCATACCTGGCATTCATTCCATCTCCAATTTTGCCTGATAAATAAGTTCTCCCTCCTTCTAATGTGTTTTGGGAAGAGCTGACTCCAGTCCTGGTGCTGGAGATGAGCATTTAACCCATGCTTGGCTAATCAAACCATGATATGCCCCCAGCCAGACTATTGCTTCCAGGTTGGGAATCTGACTCCATCAGAGCCTGTCAGGCTCAGTTTGGAGACTCTTGTCGGAGACTCTTGTCGGAGACTCTGTCACTTGCTCTTACAGCTGGGAGGAAGTGGGCCCGGAACTACTGAGATACACACAGAGAGATTGGGTGGCCATGTAATGTGTCATCCAAATCAGGACACTTTTGAGAGCAAAAGGGAAACTATTAATAATTATGCTGGACAGCAGACAAAAAAATGGAACTGTGTCAGGCAAACTGGAGTGACTGGTAGTCCTACCCATGAGATTTGCTCACAGCAAGTAAGTCAGAGCTCAAAAATAGAAACTTTATTTGCAATAGACAAAAGGTGGGATCAATTCAAGTGTCCATCAGTGGATGGATGGGTAAACAAAATGTGGTCTACCCACACAATGGAACATTACTCAGCCTTAAAAAGGAAGGGAATTCTGACACATGCTACAACATGGATGAAAATTCAGTACCTTATGCTACATGAAAGAAGCCAGTCACAAAAGGGCAAATACTGGATTATTCCACTTAGATGAGGTACCTAGGGCAGTCACACTCATAAAGACAGAAAATAGAACGGTGGTTGCCAGGGGCTGGAGGAAGGGGGAATAGAGAGTTATTGTTTAATGGGTATAGAGTTTTAGTTTGGGAAGATGAAAAAGTTCTCGAGATGGATGGTGGTGATGGTTGCACAACAATGTGAATGTACTTAATGCCACTGAACTCTGCACTTAAAAGTTAAAATCACAAGTTTTGTTATGTGTGTTTTACCACAATTAAAAATGTTAAAGATAGTAAAAACATTAACATATATTTTTCCTAATAAATATACAGGTTTTAAAAAATAGAAACTGGGTCTTGATGATAGTTTTTTAAATTAGCTATTTTGAAACAATGTTAGAGTCACAGAAAAGTTGCAAAGAAAGCACACAGAGTTCCCTGACAGCCCTCACCCTGTTTTCACTATTGTTAATATCTTACATTACCATGGCACATTCATTGCAACTAAGACACCAACACTGGTGCATTGCGATTAACTAAACCCACACTTTCCTCAAATTTCACTCGCTTTTCCACTAATGACATTTTCCGTTATGGGAGCCAACCCCGAAGACCACACTGCATTTAGTTGTCACATCTTGGTCTGCAACAGTTTCTCAGTCTTTCCTTGTTTTTCAAGGCATTGAGAGTTTTATAGAGTCTTGATCATGTAGTAAATGAACTTTCCCTCAATTTGGATTTGTCTGATGTTTTTCTCATGATTAGACCTGGAGTTATTGGCATGGGGAAGAACACTACAGAAGTGAAGTGCCCTCCTGATCACATTATAGCAGGGGCTGCATGTTGTCAAAATGATTTATCACTGGTGATGTTAACCTTCATCACCTGGCCAGTGTTGGCCAGGTTTCTCAACTATAAAGTCACTTTGTTTTTTCCCCTTCCCATACTTCATTCTTTGGAAGCAAGTCCCCAGATCCAACCTATGCTCAAGGGAGGGGGGTAATTAAACTCCACATTTTGGTTAATGTTAATGATAGCTTTGAGCCCCTGGATCCACCTATACCTGAAGCCAAGCACTTCCAGCCTTCTCAGTTACCTGAGTCAGTATGTTCTTTTATTTTAACGAGTTTAAAATGAAAGACACCTAACTCTTTTTTCCTTCCAGTCCATCTTCCATGCAGAAGTCACCATGATTTTTTTAAGTGAATATATGACGAGTTCTCAGAACTACCACTAGGTCATAGCCTATTTGTACAGTCTGCATGATGAACATCCTTTGAGCTCTCTAACTGATGTAGCCCTGAGGCTTCAACCCCATCTGTCTTTCTGGGATAATATATTCTGTTGACCCAACCCTGTCAGGGAAGTAGTCTATTTAGACTTGCTGTTTTACCACACTTGAAGAGCTTAAATGCCCAGAAGTATTTATAGACACGATCTCTATCAAGGGAGAAAGGGGGACACTTTGTCAATCTCAGTGACCCAAATTTGAGGTTAATGATCTTGCTGGGCTGTTAAGTTCAATCTTGCAAGTCTGTGCATATCACAGTAATGAGAGGAGTCCTGAAATATTGGAACATCCAGTTCCTTGATTTGTCCATCCATCCATCCATCCATCCATCCATTCATCCATCCATCCATTCAGTGAATATTCACTGATTTTCTGTTATATGTCAGGGACTATGCCAGGCTCAGGGAAAGCAATAGCGAAGAAAACAAAGTCGCTACCCTCGTGGATCTTATTGCTAGTGGGTAAACAGATGATAAAGCAGTAAACAAGAAAATAAACTAGATAGTTTCAGATAATAAACACCACAAGGAAAATAACACAGAGAACTGATAAGAGAGTAAGTGATGAGGGAGGTGAAAAGACAGTTTTACATGGGATTTCACTGGAAGATGTCTCTAAAAAGCAAAATGAGGAAAGGAACCAGTTATGAAAAACACCAGGGGAAGATCTTTCCAAGCAGATGGAACCGCAATGCAAAAGCCAGAAGGCAAGAAAGAGCTTGGTATGCTCAGGAAATAAGCAAGAAGCCAGTGAGGCTATAGCACAGTGAGTAGGGAGAAGGGTAGTGAAAGATTATGGTGAAGAAGTAAGCAAGGGTCAGATCATGTAGGACCCTTGTAGCCATGGAAATGAGTAGTTGCAAGAAAGGGAGTGACATGATCCAATTTACGTTTTTTAAAGACCTCTCTGGCTGCTCGGTAGAAAATGAATTGTGAGGTGTCAGATTGAAAACAAGGAAGACCAGCTAGCTCTCTCTGCAGCCCAGGCAAGAGATGATGGGGACTAGATCCAGGGTGGTGCTTATAGACAAGAAGAGAAGTAGGCAGATTTTAGATTCATTTTGGATAAAAGGACTTTGTATTAGTACATTCTCACACTGCTATAAAGAACTACCTGAGATTGGGTAATTTATAAAGAAAAGAGATTTAATTGACTCAGTTCCACATGGTTGGGGAAGTCTTAGGAAACTTACACTCTTGGCAGAAGAGCAAAGGGGAAGCAAGCATGTCTTCATGTTGGTGGCAGGAGGGAGAGAGAATGAAGGGAGAAGTATTACACAATTTCAAACAACCAGATCTCATAAGAATTTTATCACAAGACAGCACTAGAGGGATAGTGCTAACCATTAGAAACCACCCCCATGTTTGAATCATCTCCCAAGAGGCCCCACCTCCAACAACTGGGATCACAATTCAACATGAGATTTGGGTGGGGATGCAGAGCCAAACCACGTGAGACTTGTTGGTAAATTAGAAGTGAAGAAATAATTAAGACTGAATCAGGTTTTGGCTTTGGTGATGGCACCATTACCTGCATTGAATGGACTGGGGGGTGCAGAGCTTCATTTTGGATATATTTGTGACATCGGTAAGTGAATAATGAAGCCAGGGCATCTGCTGCAAGTAGAGGTCAGGAGAGGAAGGGATGAAGGAGATTTGAGAAGAGACAAAAATATATGAAATAATAATCTCAGAGAGGAGAAAAGCAAATTTAACCAGATAAATGTGTTAAGGTTTCTGCGGAGCATTATATGTCCATTTGAAATGTGTGACCATGAAGTGAAAGTGAAGCAAGGCTTCACACACCAGAAAATCCAGATGTGTGATTTTCTGCTGTAATATTCAATTGCATGGGTACAGACCAATGGTTTGGTCCAAACAGTAATGAGTTTTTTTCTAGATGAAAAAGTAAAGAGTGGAGGACACTCTTGGAATACTATGATGATAGTAATGGGATATGGAATCTACACTGGATAAGAATGAATAGAAGGACATCGGACAGGATAGATGAAACCTAATTAAATCAACAGACTACAGCTTCTCTGTCCAATATGGTAGCCACTAGCTACGTTGAACACTTGACATGTGGCTGGTCTGGACTGAGATGTGCTGGAAGTATAAAGTACATGGATTTCAAAGACTTAGTATAAAAAGAATAAAATGTAAAATACCTCATGAATAATTTAATATTGATTATACATTGATAATATTTTGGATCTATTAAGTTAAATAAATTATATTATTAAATTAATTTTAACTGCTTATTTTACATTTCTTTTTTTTTTTTTTTTTTTTGAGACGGAGTCTCACTCTTGTCACCCAGGCTGGAGTGCAGTCGCGTGATCTCGACTCACTGCAAGCTCTGCCTCCTGGGTTCACGCCATTCTCCTGCCTCAGCCTCCTGAGTAGCTGGGACCACAGGCGCCCACCACCACACCCAGCTAATTTTTTGTATTTTTAGTAGAGATGGGGTTTCACGGTGTTAGCCAGGATGGTTTCAATCTCCTGACCTCGTGATTCACCTGCCTCGGCCTACTAGAAAATTTTAAACGACATGTGTGGCTTGCATTATATTATTGGATAAGGCTGAACTAAAGGTCTTACTGGGTTGGGGAAATGTTTAGGGTGAAGACTATCACAGAAGGAGAGTGGTCAGAGAGTGGGAGACTTGAAATCCAGATTTCAGGGGTTGTACAGTTACCACCAATGGCGAGGTCCAGGATGTGGCTATGGAAAGAGTGGGCTGGTCAGGGAAAGATTATGGCTGGGTGGGAAGGCCCAAGGATGGAGAAATCAAAGGGTTACACGAGTTATCTGTGTAAATGTTGAAATCATCAGAATGATGAGCAACGTGGGGTGGGAAGAAAGATGGTGGTGAGGTAGGCATCAGAGGCTTTAATAATTGAGACGATGATAGATGACCACTTTTAGGAGGAGCAGCTGATGCCATGAACCACTCCGAGGAGAAGCAGCTGATGCTATAGCTGTTCTGTCCAATATGGCAGCCACTGGACCACTTTGAGGAGGAGCAACTGATGCCATGAATCACTCTGAGGAGAAGCAGCTGATGCTATAGCTGTTCTATCCAATATGGCAGCCACTGGACCACTTTGAGGAGGAGCAACTGATGCCATGAATCACTCTGAGGAGAAGCAGCTGATGCTATAGCTGTTCTATCCAATATGGCAGCCACTGGCCATTAAGCACTTGAGATGCAGCTGGTCTGAATTTAGATGAATCTGAGGACTTCACTTGAAAGGGTCTGGGATTTTATTTTTTAGGTAAAATGGGAAGAAATGTCTTGAAAGTGGCAAAAGGGATGCCTGAGGTACATGGGGTGAGGAGAAAAGCAACCTACACTTGGGAAGGCTGACCTTAAGCCAGTAAGAGGGATAGGGGGCTACTAGGTTTAAGCTAAGACAAGAAATGAAAGAAAATGTTTGGAGAAGACATTAGGAATGTAGGATGTTTCCTGGTTATAAATTGGGAATTCCATTGGTGATGGAGGAAATAACTGGGGAGGGAAGTGAGGGGAGGCAAGAGGAGTGGGGCAATCAGAGATGTAGAGAGCACCATGGGTCTAAGGTTCTGAGTGATGACAGAGGCCCTCGGAGACTTCCATCCACTGCTTCTGGAGGTGAGCAATGTCATCAGATATGTGTGACATGATGCTGTTGGTCCTGGAATTCTCCTAGAAACAAGTGGGTAATCAGCTGAAGCCATAGTCCTGAATATTTAGCTTGATGTTTTGGAAGTAAAGTGACAGTCTTCAGGCATCTGCCATCCTCATTGATTCTGAGGGATGTTTTAAAGCAACAGTAATTAGTAATGATAAAGAAAGAATAATTATTGTAATGAGAAATACCAGGAATAATTAGAACTTGCAATGATGTTGCTATTGTGGAGAAGAGTTAGAAAAGACTTCTCATTAAACTAGATCAATGAGGAAGGATATTGGAAACAATGAGTGAGAATGTCTGTGAATGCATGTCAGAAAAATGCTGCCGATGGAGAATCTAAGAATGCTTACCCAGGAAAATTTGCTTACATAGAGATTTATTTCTTTTTTTGGTACTATTTTAGTGATATGTATAGGTTAGTTTATGCACAGAAAAGAATCTGTAGGAATCTGCCCTAGTTAACTAGGGTAGGCCACCAACAGGAATTAAATTAAAAGGGGATGGTTACTATTGTCACTACGTATTTCCGTGATGTTAACATTTTTATAACAAATTTATATTACTTTTGTAAACAGAAAATATACATCTATAAATTTTGAAACTGTATATTTTTGAAAATGGAAATATACATATACTGTATAAAAGTTGAAACTATGTGTAAATGTAAATCCTTTCAAAAGAAATTGAAATTTTTGATAAATACAGGGGTTGGCAAACGTTTTCTGTAAAGGCCCAGATAGTAAATATTTTAGGTTTTAAAGGCCACACAGTCTCTGTTGCAACTATTCAACCCTGCCACTGTGGCATGAAAACAGCCATAAATAAATGATTAAATATGTATTATTACAGATGCATATAAATTATTAATATATGTGTATATGTATACAATTACATATATGATAAGTAAATTAATGAGCATGGCTGTGTTCCGATAAAAGTTTTTTTTTTTTACAAAAACAGGCAGCGAGCCCAGATTCGGTCCATAAGCCATAGTTTGCCAACCCCTGAAATAATATAATAAATACATAGAATGAACTAGTAACCAAATGAAGGGAAATAAAAAGACAAAAGGCCTAAGCATTTTTCATGTATGCTGGGTAAGAGTAGTTTAATATAATTCCAGGTGCAATTTGTACCATAAGTTAAAATTTCTAAAGAGAAAAACGTAAAAAGCAAAGTAGAGGCAATGAAACAATTATTTGGTACAACCTAGACTGACAGATGCTACTGACATTACCCATAAACTTACCTTGGAGCTACTTTGAGGCCAAGGCAAAGACGGAAACATGAAAGCTTTCAAAACTGCCATGAGAAGATGAAAGGAAACACCCCAATTTTGCAGGAAAAATGTATTTTGTTATTTTTTGAGCTTCAAGAGAATATTGTTTTTCTTTGGGTCTTTATTTAGGGTAGGGTGATGAACTCATCTCCCTTTTCCTGGAATAGTCTCTTATCCTAGGAAACCCCTCCATCTCAGGTTTGGGTTTTGTTTTTTTGTTTGTTGTTGTTGCTGTTGTTTGAGACAGGGTCTCTCTCTGTCACCCAGGCTGGAGTGTGGTGGCGCTATCTCGGCCCACTGCAACTCACTGCCTTCCGGTCTCAAGTGATTCTCCCATCTCAGCCTCCCATGTAGCTGGACTACAGGCACATGCCACCATGCTCAGCTAATTTTTTAATTTTCTGTAGAGACAAGATCTCACTATATTGCCCAGGCTGGTTTCAAACTCCTGGGATCAAGTGATCCTCCTGGCTTGACCTCTCAAAGTGTTGGGATTACAAGTGTGAACCACCATGCCTGGCTCCATCTCAGCTTTAAAACTGTAAATCCTACATCCCAAGAACTCCCTCAGTCCTGAGAAAATTGGTATGGTTGGCCACCCTAACTAATTAAGGGACCTTGAGCAATGCAAGGGATGAGTCCTTTAATAATAGTGATTACAAAGTGTACAAAGTTCTTTTACATATGTCCTTTTCTTATACTATCAAAAAATAATGGCCAATGCATCATGTGTCCAACCCTCAAATATTTATAGAGTGCCTACCATGCACCAGGTACTGTAGACACAAAGGTAAATAAAATATTTTTTTTTCTGTCCAGAGCCAGATACTAAGTGCTGGGAAGTGGAACAGGAGACTGTACCGTTGCCTGAGTCGATGAGACCACGTGAAGGATAAGGAAGAAAAAATACTGGATTCAGGAGAAACAATCAATTAAATTAAACTGTGAGCCTCTAACATGCACAGCAGAAAGGGCAATGGGATTGCTGTCATCATCACAGTGGAAGGGGAACTCTCAAGGAGCAGACACAAGATTCCCTCTGCTGAAATCTAAAAGGTGTTTCTGAAGAACTTCTGAATTGGGAGCCCTGAGATGCAGAGGCCACCTTCATGCTCAGAATTTGTCTTGGTTCAAGCTGGGGGTGGAGCATCCAAAAGACAATTCAACAACGACAATCCTGAAGGCCACAAACAGCCGTGGGCCATCAACAACTTCACATCCATCACCCCATTAGAGGTCCTTACATTTTAAAAAATGACTTAAATTTTAAATTACTCAGATTTTTAGAAATCTAAAAGTTTCAGAAGGAAGGTAATCTGAATTTTGTTAAAAGCCAGAAAACCTGACAAATTGTCCCCCATGGCATAATCGGCCAGACTAAGTACTGGCAACCCCCTTAGAGAGGTGTCCACGCTCCTGTTTAGTCCCTGATTAATCTCTAATACTGAGGCCGTGGGCCGGTTGCCATTTGCCAAAACACTTGCCAGGTTCTTTAGTTTACACACAGCCTGTTTCTCATATTTATGTTAAATTCCAACCCTAGTATGCATGTCTACTCAAGTTAGTAACCCCTAGACCGAGCGAATGAGCTAAGACATGGTTTCCTGGTGATCCATGGGACCTGAGGAGAACTCAGGATTCTTAGAGGACTTGGAGCTCTGTAGACCAGATTACAATGGTTTAAGTTCTAACTTCACCTGGGAGTTGGTGTGTTTTCCATTCCCCACAGAAACTGTACTTCAAGCTATGTCGATCCCTGCTCACTTTCTCCTTTCTGACATTCTTGCCTCAGTTTTCCTCCAATGGAAGCCTCTACTTCTGCTTGAGGAACAGTCATTGCCCTTAATATCAGCTCCCCACCAGATCATAAGCTCCATGAGGGCATGGACTATCTCTGTTCTGTTGCCTGCCAGATCCTGAGCAACTGGCAATAGAAGTTCTTAATAAACCTGGCTGGATGAGTAAATAAAGTGTCAGTCCTTTAACCAAGACTAATTCATCTTCCTGGCTCTTACTCCTACCACCCCGCCCCCGCCCCCCCAAAACAAGAACCCTTGAACACCTGGTCACAGTGAGGTTCTTCTCCTAAATCCAGCATCAAGAGATCACCTTCCCTTCCCATTGAGGAAAGGTGAAGGTTAAACATTCTAAGATAAAAGGGGCTGTAGATGTATGTGGTAGGCAGAATTCCAACAGGACCTGCAAGATTTCCTACCCTACTCCCCAGGACTGTGGATATGATGCAGTATCACACCGGGATCATGTTACTTTACTCAGCAAAAAGAATGTGGCAATTGTAATTAAGGTCACTTACCAGTTGACTTTGAGTAAATCAAAAGGAAGGTCATTCATGGGCCTGATGTGATCACATCAGCCCGTTAAGAGCTGAGAGTTTTCTCAAGCTGGCAGCAGAAGGGTAAGTCAGAGAGATGTGAAGGATGAGAAAGATTGAAGGTACCATTGTTGGCTTGGTATATAGAGGGGGCATGTGTAAGGACCAGGGAATGCCATCTGTGAGATAAGGGTGACTCCAGCTCACAGCCAGCAAGGAAACTGGGACCTCAGCCCTACAGTCACAAGTTACTGAGTTCTGCCAGTAATAAGAATGAGCTTGGCTGGGCATGATGGCTCACACTATAATCCCATCTACTCAGGAGGCCGAGACAGAAGGATTGCTTGAGTCCAGGAGTCCCTGACCAGCTTGGGCATCATAGTGAGATCCCATCTTTACAAAAAATTTTTAAAATTAGCGAGGCATGGTGGTGCATGCCTGTAGTCCCAGATACTTGGAAGGCTGAGGTGGGAGGATTGCTTGAACCCTGAAGTTCAAGGCTGCAGTGAGCTCTGATCATGCCACTGCACTCCAGCCCGGGCAAGAGATCAAGACTGGGCCTCCTAGAAAAAAAGTTTTTTAAGGGATGAACTTGGAAGTAAATTCTTCCTCAGAGCCTCCAGATGGGAGCCTAGCCTGGCTGACACGTTGATTTCAGCCTTGTGAGACCCTAAGTAGAGAATCCAACTGTACCCATGCCAACTTCTGAGCTACGGAACTTGGAGACACTGAGGGAGTGCCAGTAAGTTTGTTGTAACTTGTTACACTGCAATAGAAAACTAATAGTACAACTTATCATCACCAGGTTTTGTTTAATAGAGAAAGAGATTTGGGATGATCAAGAGGTGAAAAGCTGCCCACCTCTGGAGGACAAAGATGAGATGACACAAGCCAGGGCACGTTTTTTCCAGAATTGCTGCCCATCTGTTGTGGATCTCAGATCCCCAAAGGTGACTGAGTATTCCTTTATAAGCCCCTTCCACACAAGACAACCTGGGCACCAATGTGTAGCCAAGCCTGGGAGGAGAGGACACTGATATAGTTTGTATGTCTGTCCTCACCCAAATCTCATGTTGAAATGTAACTCCCAGTATTGGAGTTGGGGCCTGGTGGGAGGTGAGTGGATCATGGGGTGGATTTCTCATGAATGGTTTAGCACTATCTGCTGGTGATGTCCTTGTGATAGTGTGTTCTCGCAAGATCTGGCTGAGCGAAAGTGTGTGGCACTTCTCCCCCAACTCTTTTTCTCTTGCTCCTGCCTTTGACAGGTGACATGCCTGCTCCCCCTTTGCCTTCTGCCATAATTGGAAGCTTCATGAGGTTCCCCAGAAGCAGATGCTGCTATGCTTCCCATACAGCCTGCAGAAACATGAGCCAATTAAACCTCCTTTTAAAATAAATTAATCAGTCTCAGGTGGTTTTTTTGTTTTGTTTTTCTGCTCTTGTTGTCCAGGCTGGAGTGCAATGGCACGATCTTGGCTCACTGTAACCTCCGCCTCCCAGGTTCAAGCGATTCCCCTGCCTCAGCCTCCCAAGTGGCTGGGATTACAGGTGCCCACCACTACACCCAGCTAATTTTTTTGTATTTTTAGTAGAGATGGGGTTTCACCATGTTAGCCAGGCTGCTCTCAAACTGCTGACCTCAGGTGGTCCACTAGCTTCGGCCTCCCAAAGTGCTGAGATTACAGGCGTGAGCCACCATGCCTGGCCTCAGGTATTTCCTTATAGTAATGCAAGAACAGCCTAATACAGACAGAGATGCAAACATGTTACATGATAGGTGATACAGGCTAAGGGAGCCACTGAGGTCTGTGACAAGTCAGAGAGGACCCTGGGTTTCTGTAGTGCCCCAGGAGCTTCCCTGACTCTCAGATGCTCTATAGTGCTTGACACACCTCAACACAGTTATGTAACCTGAATGTCCCCGGGCCTCAGGGCACAAAATGAGGTCACATAAGTATTTATACCCATAATTTACTTGCTCAGATCCCTTCTTATTGACTGTATTAGTCCAGGGCACTGGATAAGTTGCTGGAACAGAGAGATTCAAATAAATAACAGTTCAAGCCGAATAAAAGTTTATTTCTCCCTCATGTAACATCCCATAGATGGATGGTGGTCCTGAGAAGGGAGGCAGCTCTGATCCACAGTGTCACTCAGGGTCCCAGGTTCCTTCTATCATGCTGCTTCATCTGCCCCTGAGGTGTTCTTGTCAGAGCTCAGCACCACCACCAGCAACTTCCTTTTAAGTAAGTGACTCATCACTTCCACTCACATTTCATTGACAAGAACATGGCTGCCCTAGCTGCACGGGAGGCTGGGAAATGTACTTTCCATTGGGCAGCCTATGGGATCCTAAATGGGAAGAGTAAATTTTAGGGGGCAGAAAAGAGTCTCTCCCACAGCACCACCCAAGTTTTGCTGAAAGTCTCTTGGGGCCATTTCACAGGTGTTTCAAGACCAACGAGTACCACATCCCCTGTCACCAGCCCTGTCTGCTGTCAGCACTGTGGCAATCAGTAGAGACAGCACTTCCCTGGCCAGTGGTCCAACCCCTTGGGCTTCTTAGCTTGAGAGCGACCTTCTTCGCTTGAGCGTGACCTTCTTAGCTAGAAAGCAGAGCCAGAAGCAAGGATTTGGGTGCTGATAGTTGATTTAAGAAGTGATCCCAAGAAATAAAAGTGAGGAAGCAGGGAGAGCAGAAGGGAAAAAGAAAAAGCCATTAAATTGTGTGTTATTGACCTGATTATCACAGTGGACAACTAGGTGATTCTACTATGGACCCAATTCTACTATGGACACTGAGGAACTGTCCCTCTGATGGACAGGAGGCTGGGACATTCATCCACTGACTCCCATGTTACATTGCTTGAGGACTCTGCCTAGGGGCATTAGCTCCCCTACCTGCCTGAGGGCAGAAAAGTGGAAAGAGAAGGTAGGCACTGGAGGTGGGATGCTGTCAGTGTACAGGAGGGCTGTCCACCAGAGCTGCTGCTGAAATCCGACAAGGGTCTAGGGGACGTGGTGGGAAGCACCAAAAGCATCACACGGAAATGTAGCCAAAGTCACTGGAAGTGAGAAGAATGTGCTTCTGTCCCTCACACTCACAACCCGCTGATCTATGGGGCAGGGGACATGCCATGCTCTTTTCTCTGAGCCTGGAAATGAACCCTTAAAATATCTTCATTACAGTTCCTTTGCCCTCATGCAACTCACCCATGCAAACAGTGCCTGGGGATGTCCAATCTGAGCTGAAGCAGAGCCCTGCCCACCCACAAAAGTTATCCATTAATTAATGTGTCTGTCTTCTGGAGATTCTGTTAATCAATCAGGTAGAACTGCTTGGCTCTAAATAAATGATAGCTGCTATTATTATTATTATTATTATTATTATTATTATTATTATTAGCTGGAGGGTTTATAAACAATGCCTGGCTCCCAAGAAGCAGGCTGTGTGTAATCTAAAAGCTAACATAGTTTGGGTTGAGATTTCACTGTTGTCAAATGATGAAGCCAGGATTTCAACACAGGCAACACAATCCCCAGTGTGTGGCCTAAGCCACTATGGCCCACGACCTCTCCAGGGGAAATCACTGATGGCATTTATTAAATCATAATGTAATTGTGACTATAATACATAAGCCACCTCAGGAAGTACCCAGGAAGAATGCTCAGGGGTCATAAGGGAGGCCGCAGGAATTCACAACCAAAGCAAGCTCTCCAGGGCTGCCTCATTCTGTCCCCAACCCTGAGCAAGGCCAGACACTAAACACTGAAGAGACCATCTCAGCAGTTATCATCACCAAGTCCTTCGATTGCTCCCAACAGATGGAAAGGGGTAGGAGGCACGAATGAAGCTGAGGCCTCAGAGAACACTGAATAATGGTGCAGGAGTGTTACAGCCATGGCAGAGGCGATTTCAGCTTGGTTAGCTTTTTAGGACACTGCAAAGAAATTGCACGCAGAGGGGGCAGGTGTGGAGGCAGTGGATGAGTCTGGAAAGCTGCCATGCCACCTGCAATGTGAGAGAGCAAAGGAGGAAGCTCATTAACCGCCCCTGGATCATTAACTCAGGGTCCCCAGGGGCACAGTCACTTAGTTTGCACTTTGCATTTTGTCAGTTTCTTTTCCAGGGTCTCTGGGGACTCCAGTCTGGGATTGGGCTCTCAACTCAGGAAGAAGGTGGCACAAGCAACCCTCCCACAGAGGAGCCTGGTAACCATTGTTTGGCCAGAATAACAATGGCTGCCAGTTACTGAGTGTATCATTTACTCAGGTAGGGAAACGGCTCAGAGAGGTTAATTAACTTGCCCAGGGTAGTCAGTTGAAAGTGACAGGGCGAGAGATCCAAGCAAGTCCATCTGCATCCCGAACCCCTATTCATATTCTCTCCTTTTTTTAATTTTTTAAAGACAAGGTCTCTGTCACCCAGGCTGGAGTGCAGTGGCACGATCAAAGTTCACTGCAGCTTTGAACTCCTGGGCTCATGTGATCCTCCTTCCTCAGCCTCCCAAGCATCTGGGACTACCGGTGTGTGCCACTGAGCCCAGCTAATTTTTTTTTATTGTTTGTAGAGACAAGGTCTCACTATGTTGCCCAGTTTGGTCTTGAACTTCTGGATTCAAGCAATCCTCTCATTGTGCCCCACCCCCCACCCCCAAAGTGCTAGCATTACAGGTGTGAGCAACATGCCAGCGCCCAGTCCATATTCTTAACCATTACATTGCCCTGAGTCTTGCAGGATGGATGACAACAGCCCTCCATGGCTAGCAAGAGTACCCAAGAATGCATTAAACAGGTAAGCCGGTCAGAGTGTGTGGGTTATTCAAGTACGCATCAACAGTCCCTTGTTCAGTAAATAAATCCATTCATTGATACTTATCTTATTTGTTTTTGAGACAGGGTCTCACTCTGTCACTCAGATTGGAATGCAGTGGTGTAATCATGGCTCACTGCAGTGTCGAACTCCTGAGCTCAAGCATTCCTCCTGCCTCAGCCTCCCAAAGTGCTGGGATTACAGGCGTGAGCCACTGTGCCCAGCTCACTGATATTTATTGAATGCCTCCTATTTGTCTGGCCCTGGGGATGGTGGAGCAAAGAAGAAAAACTGAATCTTGGCTCTCATGGAGAGGATGGGGGAGAGCGTTAGCACCAGCACCAGTGACCTCACACAGTGAGGGCACTGGGAAGGAAATAAAAGAGGCAACACAGAGTGATGGTGACACAGGAGAGTGGACTGGAAAGGCCCTCCTGAGGAGGAGACATTTGGCTCAGCCGTGAATGGTGAGAACATACTTTTGGAAAGATCTGGGGAAAGCAACTCCAAGGCACGGGAACAGCAAAAGCCCTGAAGCAAGAACAGACTTGGTATCTTTGAGACCTAGAAAAAAAAAGGTCGTTGAGTTGGGAGGGAGTAGGATGAGAGAATATCAAAGAGACAGGTGGTGCCCTGCTCCCACCCCCTCCCCAGGCTGGGTTACATGCCCCTTCTCTGTCTCTCATACTTGGCAAATTCTAATTTTCTGTGTTGAGTCTGCTGATCAGCCTCTGAGCTTCTGGTGTCCAGAACAAGTTCAGGGACAGAACTGATGCTTAACTAGTGTTCACTGAACAGATCTGGCCTGACCCCACAAGGAGAATGTAGTAACTTGGCAGTTTGAGCTTCTATAGCCACCCAGCAACAGACAGCAAGTCAAATTTTGCTGCTGACAAGGAGATGAGAGGGATGGCCTAGTACGGCTTCCTTCTGGATCTGGGGAAAGCCTCAGGGCTTTCCACCTAAGGATCAGGGGTCCCGCGTCTTGGCTGCTCCAGGGTTAGGCACATTTCTGTCCCCTCTGCCTGGACCCTCTTCTTCCAGGGCCACGTGGACTCACTTGCTCACCTCTTTCAGGACTTAACTCTTACATTCCATGAAGCCTTCCTTGATCTCTCCTCTCCCATCTCTGGAACTTCTATCCCCCTTTCCACCTTAGTTTTTCTCCAGAGCACTTATCACCTCTTGCCATATATTTTCTATATTTGCTTTGTTTATTGTCTGTCTCCCCACCACTAGGATGTAAGCTCGATAGAAGCAAAGATGTTTGCCTTTTTGTTAATTGCTGTGCCAACCTCATTAAACGTTGTTAAATGAACAAATGAATGAATGAATGATACCAGAGCCAGAATACTTATAGGGCAGAACAAGCATCATCATGGAACACCAGCTAAGCTGTGGCACCCCCAAAATAAGACTGTTTATGATTCAATAAATGTATTCAACATTTGCCAATTAGCACATCCACATCTAGAAAGAAGTTATTTCGACATATACACTTGCGTTTTACGCTTTAGTTTTGTTTTTATTCTGCATTAATATTGGCAGGTCTGGGGAACACCATAATCTTTTCAATGTTAAAGCCTTTAAATCCAGCCTTAAATACCGCAGCTGTGTATGCTGCTAAACCTTAGCTATGAGATAGAGCCACCTAGTGAAAATTCCAACTTCCATTGCCTATGTATTTTGTAACCTTTCCTCTAAAATTTAGCATCTAAATCAGTGACTCAACCTCTCCTGTGAATGCGTTTTACCAGGCCAGGATATGGTTTGGGGAAATGCAGATTCCTGGGCCCAGCAAATCTGGGGATGATGACAAGGCATCATCGTGGGACACCAGCTTAGCAATAGCACCCCCAAAATAAGACTGCTTCCAGTTCAATAAACCGCTACGAAGAGTCTATTAATGGAGGTATCCATCTGGACCTGCGGCCATAGAGAAGAGACCCAAGCACAGTGGTTATTAAAAAGCCCATATCCTTCAAAAATTACGAGTAGATATTATAAATTCCAAAATGATGAAGAGTTCAGGATGAGAAGATGGGGACTCACCCAGAACAAAGCAGCACACTGATTTATCCTTTGTCTCCTGACAGCATTCCTTCCCCCGATGGTCATCCCGCCCAGTCACACATGTGACAAGTTATAGCGCTGTATGAAAGGATACTAAAAATTGGAAAGATTGCTAAATGTCGCCCTGAAAGGTGTTTCCTGTGGCCCATGAATCTCATGCAAAATCATCCCCTTGGAGAAAAGCTTGGGACAAATAGCTAGGTACCTGAAAATAGTAAACTCCCCCAAATTACTGCTAGCCAAATGAGTCTTTGATATCTTTGAAACTGCCCCAGAACCCAGACTCAATATACTAAAAAAAATGGGCTGCTAGCGAAGTCATCGGCCACGCATTGAGCACTTTTGGGTCTAAGACATTCCCATGTATTATATCATCGCCTCTTTCCTGCAGGCACCTGAGTCCCAGAGCTCTGGTGGTTTTGCCCAGGGCCAGCCAGAAGACAGAGTGTGGTAGAGTGCTCCTCAAGGCATCTGTGACCCGCTCTCCTCAGCTCAGAGAAAGCCAGTGTGGCGTTTGAGGGAACAACCTCAGCTCCAAAGGGGATGCTGCCAGAGGGGGCAGGCCCAGCCCTGGGCAGGGTCAGACCCCAGCACCCACAAACACCAGGCAGGCCCAAGCTAGGATCACAGGAGCGGGAGTAGGAGTGATGGAGTAACAGCTCGTCTCCATGCTCCCAGCATTCACTCCCTCATCCTCTGGTAGGTAAGCACCCAACTTTTCTTTGGGGATGGGCTCCTCTCCTACTCTCAGTCCATGCAGTTGAATGGAGTCCACGATGAGCTCAGGACCTCCCCACGGAGGCCATTATTCTTTCTCCTTCCTTTCTTTACAATGATTGGTTCAGAGCTGAGCACATGACCTGGGCCTGGCCAATCAACAAATAATATCCCATTTCCTTCCTTTCTCTACAGTGATTGGTTCAGAACTGACCACATGACCCAGGCCAACTAGTATCTAGCTCTCTAACTGCCTTGGGCCATCAAAACTCCCAAATCAAATATTGTTGACCTGGCTTGTGTCAAGTGCCCATCACTGAATTAGTCACTATGGCCAGGAGCAGATGGGCCCTCACTAGACAGAACTGGTCTGTGGCCGCCCATGGTGCCCGGGATGAGGGCAGCTCCACCTGAACACAGAGAGTGGCAAAGGCAAAGTTTCCTGACATAGACGTTCCTGTTCCATTTGTCCCGCAAACGTTTAAACATCACACATACTTGGTTAAGGTAGGAAATAAAAAATAGCCTTTGTTCATTCTCTCTCTCTCTCTTTTTTTTTTTTGAGATGGAATTTCACGCTTGTCGCCCAGGCTAAAGTGCAGCGGCTCGATCTCGGCTCACTGCAACCTCCACCTCACGGATTCAAGCCATTCTCCTGCCTCAGCCTCCCGAGTAACTGGGATTACAGACGTGTGCCACCACGCCTGGCTAATTTTTTGTATTTTTTTAAGTAGAGACGGAGTTTCACTATGTTGGACAGGCTGGTTTTGAACTCCTGGCCTCAAGCAATCCACTCGCCTAGGTTTCCTAAATTGCTAGGATTACAGGCGTGAGCCACCACGCCTGGGCTGTTCACCATCTCATAGAGACATTCACCATTGCTACTGAGTGTGGATAAAAGTATGGACACCAGGGTTCAATTTCTAGCTATTCTACTCTGGCTGTTTGCCCTTGGGAGTTATTTAGCATTCCGTGCCTCTGTTTGCTCACATGGAAAATGCAGATAACGTTCGTATCTGCCTCACTCGTTTAAAAGAATCAACGTTCTTAGGACAGTACCTGGCAAGAGTAACTGCTGTTGGTTTGATTTGAGATTCTGAGAACCACTCTTCTGGATCATTCGCACATGCTGTAGTTTGAGTGGAAGTCATTAGAGGAGTATCACTAATAGATAATAGAAAATTGTTTCAATGGCCCTTTCAGAACTAAAGGGTCTCTCTCTTTCCCAATGTCTGTGTTAATTCCTATAAAAAGACTCAGACCCGACATGGCTTCCAGCCCTCCTGGACCCCTCCTCAGTCTTGTGGGACTGATGGGTTCAGCACTCACATGCCCCACCCTGACTGTAAGAGCATGGGCCTTGTAATCCGTAAGAGCCCAGGCTCAAGATATCCCAAAAGAGTCCTGTCTTGCTCTGAGTCTGTGCTGCTGGGAGGTGAGCAGAATGCAGTGACATGGAAAAGAAATGAATGGAGCAGAGGGGAAGTGGAAGAGAGGAGTGAGAGTAGCCTGAGTTGAAGTGGGAGGGATGGGGGTGGCCAATAGGGGGAGAGAGGAGGGAGATGGGATGGGATAGGATGAAAGGAGGAAGAGAGAAGTGGTGAAGTGGGGTAAGATGGGACTTATCTCCTGACCAAGCACACGTCTACCCCTGACATAGTCATCTAAACATGGAATCAGGGGATGATTTGGGGAGGGGACCTCAAGGTTGTCCTCCTTGGTAAGATCAATAAGAGGGAAGATCAATAAGAGGGAAGAGAACAGCCACTGTACAGGTGCAAGTATGGGTCCCTCTGAGTGTACCTTTTGGTGCTTACCTACTCAAAGCTCACCAAGCCTTGTGCTTCCCTCTTCCTCAAACTGCAGAGCATCTCCCAGAAACCAGCCATGCCCTTAAACATTCCACGAAGACCTTAGTGAAGCGCTATGACTTTCAAGCTTTGTTTTCATCCAGTCATTAGTGGCAGAGGCCACCAGGCTCCCACAGTGAGCCTTCATCAGTGGGAGTCAAATCCCAGGCATCAGGTGAGGACACTGGTGATTAGGTGACTTCCTCCTGTCCCACAGCCAGTGTCAGAACCTTGGTGACAATCTACATATTCAGATTCCCAATTTAAATCATGTTGGAGATGGGCTGACAACTGAAGTGGAAAATAGACTCCAAGAAAAAAAAAAAGAAGTCTGTAAATCAGTGCCTTGCTACTCCTCAGCCCAGGGGAGCTACTCCCATGTCAGGACATGCCCTCCCTTTCCCTCTCCCCAGAGAGAGCTCAGGGCACCCCACAGAGGGTCTCTGAAGAGGGAATGCCAGATTGGAATCCTCAAATATCTGGGGAGCTGGCCAGGTCTTGGCATTCCAGGGTCATAGATTCACTAATGACTCCCGTTGTTGAGCAGAGCTTGGACTGGTGGGCAGAGTGCTAGGAGGCATAATAGCAAGCTAGGTGGGCCAGGCGTGGTGGCTCAAGCCTGTAATCCCAGCACTTTGAGAAGCCAAGGCAAGTGGATCACCTGAGGTCAGGAGTTCAAGACAACCCTGGCCAACATGGTGAAACCCAAGTCTACTAAAAATACAAAAGTTAGCCAGATGTGGTGGCATGCACCTGTAGTCCCAGCTAGTCAGGAGGCTGAGAAATACCAAGTGATTCAAGAGAATCGCTTGAACCCAGGAGGCAGAGATATACCTAAGAAGTCCAGAAGTGGATGCTTTGGATATAAATACAGGTAGGTGATATAGAAAAAAGATCCAGACAAGGAGATGTCGATGCTCATGTTTCATCATCAGATTTCTGCCTCTCTTCCTCCATCTGCGGCCTCTGATTTTCTGTGTTTAATTTATTCTCAGGCACACTAATTCTATGTGGTGGGGAAAATGGCACTTGGAACATTCAGTTTCAATGGTCCTTTCAGAGCTACAGCATCTCTCTCTCTCAATGTCTGTGTTAATTCCTCTAAAAGGACTCAGACCTGACGTGGCTCCCAGCCTTCTTGGACCCCTCCTATCTGTGGTACTGATGGGTACAGAACTCACACACCCTACCCTGGGTGTGAGTAAGAGCATGGGCCTTGTAATCTTGGCTTGTTTGGAGAGAGGAAGGGGAAATTCCAGAAGTGAAGGTCATAAGTTTTCTATCAGATGGGGTGGTGGCTCAAAGCAGAGGTTATGAGCCTGAGTATGTAGATCCATCACCCAGTGTGAACTTGGGCAAGTCCTTACCTTCTCCCCTCTGCACCCTCTCCATCCACTTCCCTCACTGACATTCCAAAACACACACACACACACACACACACACACACACACACATTTATTATTTTAAGACAATTATTGATTCACATGCAGTTTTAAGAAATGCTAGAGATCACAGACCAGGCACAGTGGCTCATGCTTGTAATCCAGGCACTTTGGGAGGTCGAGGCAGGCGGATCACTTGAGGTCAGGAGTTCGAGACTAGCCTGGCCAACGTGGCAAAACCCCATCTCTACTAAAAATACAAAAATTAGCTGGGAGTGTTGGCATGCACCTGTAATCCTAGCTACTCAAGTGGCTGAGGCAGAAGAATTGCTTGAACATGGGAAGCGGAGGTTGCAGTGAGCCGAGATCGCACCACTGCACTCCAGACTGGGCAACAGAGTGAGACTCTGTCAAAGAATGAAAGAAAGAGAAAAGTAATAATAGAGATCACAGAGCACTTATAGTAACATCTTGCATACATGTAGTACAATATCACAACCAGGAAATTGACATTGATACCATCCACCAACCTTAGATTTTGCCAGCTTTACATGCACTCATGTGAGCTTGTTTGTGTGTTTAGTTCTATGTAGTTTCATCATGTGCACAGATTTGTGTGGCCACCGCCACAGTCAAGATCTACCACCAAGAGGTCCCTTGTGCTGTCCTTTTATTGCAACATCTACCTGCCTCCCTCCCCTACTCTCTGATCTGCAGCGATCATTAATCTGGTCTTCATTTATGATTTTGTAATTTCAAGAATGCTATAGAAATGGAATCATACAGTAGGTAACCTTTCAGGCCTGGCTTTTTCTTTCACTCAGCATAATTCCCTTGAGATCCATCCAAATGGTTGCATGTATCAATAGCTTGTTCCTTTTTATTGCTGACTAGTAATTCATAGTATGGATGTTCCACTGTTTAACTGTTTGCTTTTTGAAGGACATTTGGATTGTTTCCAATTATTGGCTGTTATGAATAAAGCTGCTATGAACGTTCACGTACAGGCTTTCGTGTGAATGTAAGTTTTCATTTCTCTGGGACAAATGCCCAAGAGTAAAATTGCTGGGTTGTTGTGGCAAACATATATTTAATTTCATAAGAAACTGCCATATCTTTTTCAGAATGGCTGTTATATTTTACATTGCCACCAGCAATGATTGATTGATCCCAGTCCTCCACATCCTCACCAGCATTTGGCATTATCCCTTTTTTTTTATTTTTACTGTGCCAATAGATGTGTAATGATATCTCATTGTAGTTTAACTTGCATTTCCCAGTAGCTAATAATGTTGAACATCTTTTCACGTGGCTCTCACCCACTTTTGTAAGGAGGTAAATCTTGAGAATGTTTTCTCACCTGATAAATGGATAGAACAATAGGACAATACCTACCATCCAGAGATGTTGTGAAAGTTCTCCTAAGCACCTAGCAAATTAGTATTCAAGAAACATTAGGGTATGGTGGCTCATGCCTGTAATCCCAGAACTCTGGGAGGTTGAAGCAGGAGAATCACTTGAGTCCAGGAGTTTCAGACCAGCCTGGGTATCATAGTGAGAACCCGGCTCTACAAAAAATTTAAAAAATTAGCCAGGCATGGTGGCACATGCCTGTAGTCCCAGCTACTTGGAAGGCTGAGGCGGGAGGATTGCTTGAGCCTAGGAGGTTGAGGCTGTAGTGAGCTATGATTGCACCACTGCACTCCAGCCCGGGGTGACAAGAGCAAGGCCCCGTCTCTCAAAAAAGAAAGAAAAAAAAAAAGGGGCCGGGCACGGTGGCTCATGCCTGTAATCTCAGCACTTTGGGAAGCTGAGATGGGTGGATCACTTGAGGTCAGGAATTTGAGACCAGCCTGGCCAACACGGCGAAACTTCGTCTCTGCTAAAAATACAAAAATTAGCCAGGCATGATGTCTCATGCCTGTAATTCCAGCTACTTGGGAGGCTGAGGCAGGATACTCGCTTGAACCCGGGAGGCAAATGTTGCAGTAAGCCGAGATCGCGCCACTGCACTCCAGCCTAGGTGACAGAGTGAGACTCTGTCTCAAAAAAGAAAGAAAGAAAGAAAGAAAGAAAGAAAGAAAGAAAGAAAGAAAGAAGAAAAGAAACACTAATTTTTCATATTCCTGCAAGAGAGGGGTTAATAGTATAGACTCCAAAGTCAAACAGAACTCCATTCTATCACTGAGAACCCTCTCCCTAAACCTCATTTTATGTCTCTATTAAATGGGAAGAATAATATTACTTACTTTACAGGGTTGTCATGAAACTGAAATAGATAAGATGTGAAAGGCACTTAAAACAGTGCCTAATAAGTGCTTAATTCTGTTTTTCCCTCCAGAACTCAGCATATCAGAGGCCCCCAATTAAGCCTTGTCCTTCCAACTGACACTTCATACCTCTCCCACCATCATCTCCCAGTGCACCAGGGTCACTTGCTGGGGCCAGGATAGGAAATCCCAGATACAAACTCTCCCTTCAAGGATTTTTTTTTACCCCACCAGAGCTCTCCACTGCTCCAGGAGAAGAAACAAAGGATTGGGTCTGAGAGCTAGGTGAGATTACATTTATCTAAGAAGCTTCCAAATGAAAACTAGCATTTGTACTTATTGCATTTCACCTCCAAATTTGATTACATTTCTCTCCCGCTGTAAATCTGCCTTTCCTTCTGCCAAGTTATTATTAAATCCAGGACAGAATTGGTGGAGTAATACGTAAAATTTCCATCTTGGCTTTGACATTCCAGGAAGTTACAAACCAATTACAGCTGCTGAGCCTCAGGCCTTGATGAATCACAGAGCACAGCAAGGGATGGAGGAGCCCAGAGTGGGGACGGGAGGGAGACAGTGAGGTGGGAATCAAAGGTCAATTAAAATAAAACAGTCAATTTTAATTTGAATGTCTTGCTTATATTCACATCCCATTCCCATAAGTGGAAAAGCAAATGAAGCTTATTCATTTGTGTGGGCATGGTGTGTGTGTGTGTGTGTGTGTGTGTGTGTGTGTGTGTGTGTTAGGACAATAAAGGCTTTTGAAATGGTTTCAGAGTCCCAGAGATTTGAAATTTGAAATGTCCCAGGGAGAAAACATGCAATCTGGTGACCTGCCCAAATGTCAGGGTAGCTGCCTAAACAAAGAGCCATCAGCGTTAGCCTTGGGGCATGTGAGTCTAAATGACACCAATTCTAGCTTTGGGAGTTGGATCTCTGTGTTTGAGCCCTCACTTCATCACTTAATATGAGGAATTTCTCTGTGCCTCTATTTCCTCATTGGTAAAATGAGGACAACAATACCTTTCCCTGTTGATTATTTTAAAGATTAAGATAAATAATACAGCTAAGGTGTCAAGCACGGTGCCCCACCAGGCGAGTGACGTTATTTCCTTTCTCCAAGGAAATAACCGTCAGTGGGTCCCAAGTCCAACTAAGTGACCTCAGACAGCTACAGTTTGACTAGACCTTGATGTACTGTATGCTTTCCTAATGGTGGCATACATTCCAAGGTAGCTGGTTTTCTTTTCCTTCATGTGAACTTCTTTTCCCTGGCCCTCTCCTAAGGGCAAATGGTTGGTTAGATTCAGCACCGTGGACAGCAGAGATGCTGCCAGCCAAGGTATCAGAGTTCCATTCATGGACCCTCATCTTGTGGCCCCTTCCTGTCAGCTCATGGCTCAGACATCCTGTGAGCTGTACAGTTGATTTGGTGTTAGGTTGCAGTCTTAATCTCTGACTTTCATCAGTATGGGAAATTTACTTTCTTTTTTCTTTTTTTCTTTTTTCTTTTTTTAAAGACAGAGTCTCACTCTGTCACAAGATGCATGTGGGGAGAGCTCAAGAGAAGCCCTAGCTGAGGAGGAGGTGATGGTGTTAGTGGGATTGAAGAGGGAAGAAGGCAGAAAACAATACCCACACATAACACGCCTCTGCCAGACAGTAGTCAACACCTGTTAGTTCATCTTCAAGGTTTGGTTCCTGGGAACACCTGCTCCTCTATTCCCTGAGCATCTGATGTTGTCCTTGAAAGCAGAATGCCAGCCTCCCAGGGAGAAGCAGAGACACCAACAAACAGCTGGCAGAAGTCACCCAGCTGGCCCTCTCTCCTACTCTCAGCCCTGGGCCTTTGTTTGCGAGGGCCAACCCATAGGCTACTTTCTCCCTCTGCCTACCACTGGGACCCCCTCTGCAGGAGTCCCTGGTACTCATGTTTTTTGAGGAATCCAGCCCCACTTTGCCCCATATGCTGAGTGATCAGGTGAGGACTCCAAGCCAGCAAAGGAGAAATCAGAGGGTCCCCTTCCCCCACCCCCATCTCCCTCCTGGACTTCTGCCCAGGTCTCTCTGTGCCTGACGGTACTGCTCCCAGGTCTGGACTAGGTCACATTTGAAGGAAGTTTTCTCATTTGTTTCTATATCCGTGGTTTTCAAAGTGTGGTCCTGGGATTTGCAGCATCACCTGGGAGGTTTTTAGAAATGCAAATTCTTTTAAAAATTTTTTTTGTTTCCCTGGGTTATTGGGGAAAAGGTGGTGTTTGGTTACATGAGTAGGTTCTTTAGTGGTGGTTTATGAGATTTTGGTACACCCATCACCCAAGCAGTATATACTGCACTGATTTGTAGTCTTTTATCCCTCACCCCCTTCCTACCCTTTCTCCCTGAGTCCCCAAAGCCCATTGTGTCATTCTTTGCCTTTGCATCCTCATAGCTTAGCCCCGACTTATGAGTGAGAACACATGATGTTTGGTTTTCCATTCTTGAGTTATTTCACTTAGAATAATAGTCTCCAATCTTGGGCTCCATCCCAGACCTACTAAAACAGAAACTCCAGAGATGAGGACCAGCAATCTGTTTGAACAAGACCTTCAGGTGATTTCGATGCACACCATATGGAATTGTTCTATTGTTCATCTCAGTTGGTGGATGCCTGGATTAGTTCCATTTTTTTTCCTTACAACAGCAAAAAGTCTGTATTGAACATTCTATCAGGTACACCTTCATGGACTCATGCAAGTATTTCTACATGACACATTCTTTAAAATGATTTACTAGGACAAATGATGTACCTACTTAAATGTTCATAGATGTGCCAGATGAACTTCCTAAAAGGTTGCACCAATTTGCATTCCCACCACAGAGAATGAAGGGGTACATGTCCCCACAGCCTTTCCAGCTTCAATTAAGTATATCAGATGTTTTCACTGTCTGTTCCAATTTGAGAGGTGAAAATTATATCTTGTTTTGATTTGCACTTCTTTAAGAGTGAAATTGAGCATATTTTCCTATATTTATTAGCCATTTTAGCATAGTACTTTTTTGGTTGTCTCTATTTTCAGCAATCAATAATATGACTTGTATAACTTTTTTTAAAAAAGAAAAAAAACATGCTAGTCCCCTCTTTTCTGCAAAATACAGTCTTACAAAGGAGCCAGTGCGGGGTCAAGTGTGGGGTGACCAACCATAGTGATTTGCCCAAGATGGAGGTGTTTCTACAGACATGGGACCTTCAGTGCTAAAACTGAGAAAGTCCAAAGCAAACCACAATGAGTTGGTCACCTAGGTGGGTGACTTGCTCAGAGTGTCACACAGAAAATCAGCATCCAGCCTGAGGGGAGGTTCCCAAATCCCTGATGCCCTGCCCAGGTCTCCTCCTTTTCCAGGCGTCTCTCATGGAGAAACAAAAATGGAGACACAGAGGAGTTGGGTGACATGACTTGTGAATCTCTCCCAACTAGACAAGAAGCTCCTTTTGCTCATTTACCTCTTTAGCCCAGTGTTGATCACAGAGCCTGGCAAAGAGTTGGTAGCTAGATTTACACCAAAGGTATTATCACAGTGTTGAGGAAGGGGAAGAGAGGCAGTACCGCAGTATCCACAAAATCACAATCTGCACACAATCAGGATCCATCTCATGACTTTTGCAGGGAAATGCAGTTGAAGGACCATGGGCTTTGGGAGGACAGACTTGATCTCTAATCATCCCAGTCTCATCACTTACAAGCTGTCTAACCTTGGAAAACAGCTCTTCCCAGTCCTTAGTTTTCTCTTCTCTAAGATGGGACCAATAATACCTACATCTTAGCAGAATGGTTAGGACATGAAGCAGACACAAGGAAGAGATGACGAAGAGGGCAGGTCATTCTTTCTCTCAAGGATAGGAGAATGAGCACCTGGAGTGGCTCACCCAGTTGCCACAAGAGAACAAGTGGCCTCTGCTTCAGGGCTCCGCACAAAAGAGTTTAGCCAAGGTCTCCACTGGAGGATAAAATATAGTCCAGTCTCTCCTCACCAAGGAAGGCTCCCTGGCACAAGGCTGAATGTGCCTGGAGAAAGAGGTATGTTTTCTTTCTAGAAGGAGCCCTTTCAATGCCAAACTAAACAGCTGTGGGAATGTGTCTACCCAGAAGGAGCACATTTTTGCAAATTCACACAAAGCAGCAAGCCCTGACCTATATTAGCCCCATGTATCAGAGCCCCTCTGACCTCTCCTATCCCTCGGAACACAAAGGAAATGTTTCCCTTCTGAGGACTGCAGTGCCAGGCCAGGCTCACCCTGACAGGTCATTTGAAGAGCAGAATCTTTTGCTCATTATGAATAATAAATCATTTGCAGAATAGGAAGTTGCCTCAATTCTGGCATGAGGTCACTGGGAATCACTACAGGAGGCAGATGGGCTGCCTGTTAAGAAGGGAGCTGGCATCAAGGATTCAGGTGAGCCTCCAGCACAGCTATATGCACAAGCCGAGGTTCAGGATCCAGATGCTGAAGCATCTTTGCCCTGGCTTGGCCATGTGTGTTTACAGACCATCAGGAGCCCAGCTGCCTATCTCAGGGAGGTCTTTGTGCAGAATACCAATCCTCCTGGCAGCCAGCCTCTGCTCAATTAAGAGAAAAAGAAAAGATGACTGCTAAATGTTCAGTTTACTTCCTTCGCTACAAATATCCAACCCAAGGGAGAGAGTAATCTAATATATTCTGAGATGATTTAAACTCATTTGAATAAAAAAAAAATTCTGCAGCAGTGAGCTGCACAGAGAATGGGGGTTTGATGACTCCACAGAACAAGCTGAAAATGTGGCTCAGAAAAGAGAGAAAACCAACAGAGGTAACTTAAAATCTGACCACTCAACCAGCTAGCCGACCGACTCAACAGACAGGCAAGCCCAGACCAGGAGTAAGCCCCAATGCTGTGTGAAGCCAGGATGGATAGTTTTTATTTCTGTTGTCAATGTTCAACCTGAATAAATTATCCTGGAGGAGGGAGAGCTGCAATCAATTAAACCAAAATAATATGTTGATAAAAGAGCTATGTGATAATAAAAATTAAGTACATTTATTCGGGTGTTGCCCAAATGTTTCACACCCTGTATTCAAGGCACAGGTGCCTCATCTGTCACATCTAGGCAGATGTAATTCATGCATTCCCTCTGTTGCCATCAGATACAAAATACCTTATTCTTCAGCATGCACACCACTCATCCAGAGACCATCCAGAGATGGCACCTGCACACGCAGATCCCCCACACTCACTGACACATGCATGCTCATCCATTCACCCACCTCAGAACTCCACATATACCAGTGGTCAACCATCTGTGCTAACAAGATCGTGAAATATTCTGCAGCTCTAGTGGTGTCAACTCTCACTCCTCAGGAGGGTTCTATCCCCTGTGATCTCTGTGGTGCCGGGTCCAGGTCACCACAACACAAGGGCGGCTCTGTTCTGCTCAAGCCGTAAGGTCACTGCCAACTCCTGGGGCCCCGGGGTGCTCATCTGCAAGTAGGTACCTGTGTTCTATCCCAGACCACTGGGGACCCAAGAAAGACCCACACCTACCTCTGCACTCTGGAAATCCTGCTTGCTCTGTTCCTTAAATCAGAGGATCATTAACACAAGAGGGAACCAAGAGCCAGCCTGGTGATATAAACAAAAGCAGCTGGCCAGGGGGGCTCAGGTGGGTGTAGACCCTAGCCCCACTTCAAGAAGGCAGTTGCTGCTCAAGCCCTAGAAAATGAAAAGCTACGGTATTTCCAAATGAACCCACCCATTATTAAAATGCTGTCTAGTAGTTCAAGACCAGCCTGAACAACATGGCAAAACCCCATCTCTACTAAAAAAACAAAAATTAGCTGGGTGTGGTGGCGGGTGTCTGTAATCCCAGTTACTCACAAGGCTGAGGCAGGAAACTCACTTGAACCTGGGAGGCGGAGGTTGCAGTGAGCTGAGATCGCACCACTGCACTTCAGCCTGAGCAACGAGAGGGAAACTCCCCAAAAAAAATGGGGGACAGGCTTCATAGCCACAACAATATCTCTGATGGAGTATTTTCCACACATGACGATTGTCTTGGACCTAAGCACAGAAATCCGCTAACCTGTGCTCTTTTCTAATTCTTCTTTTTCTCTACTCCTGTGGTCCCGCCTGCCTTCACACAGTGGTCTCAGCCTCCCTGCTGCTTGTAGAAAAGAATGTCCTGAGGAAACCCTACACCACTGCAAAGCAGAATTTCCCACTAGTTGTTTGAATGACACTGGCACCAAGGGAAATACTGCTTATCTAGCCATATAAGCAGAAAACTCTGTACTCCCCAAAGAGATGATACCTAAGCACAGGAAACAGCCAAAGCTTTGCTGGCTGGGTACGGTGGCTCACACCTGTAATCCTAGCACTTTGGGAGGCCGAGGTGGCTGGATCACTTGAGGTCAGGAGTTCGAGACCAGCCTGGCCAACATGGTGAAACCCAGACTCTAATAAAAATACAAAAATTAGCTGGGCGTGGTGGTGGGCGCCTGTAATCCCAGCTACTTGGGAAGCTGAGGCAGGAGAATCGCTTGAACCTGGGAGGTTGCAGTGAGTTGAGATCGTGCCACTGCAGTCTAGCCTGGGTGACAGAGTGAGACTCCGTTCCCCTTCCCTGCCCAAAAAGAACCAAAGCTTTACAACAGACTCACCTGATGTTGAATCCTCGTTCAGCTATTTGCCACCTATGCAACCTTGGGCAAGTTACTTAACATCTCTGAATTTGGTTTCCTCACAGGCTGAAATCAGGCTATTGCTATTGATCTAATTGAATTGGAATGGGCTGCTTTATTCATTCATTCCACAAATATTTATTGAGGATCTACTATGTGCCAGGCACTGTTCTAGGTACTGGGAATACAATGGTGAGCCAGTGTTAAAGTACCTGCTTCCCTGGACTCACTGGCCAGTAGGTTGGGTAAGATATAATATTTAAAAAGAGCTATCACGGTGCCTGGAAGACAGCAACATTCAAGTAGTTTTCTGTTCTCTTCTGTCTTGCTCTCTCTCTTTACTGGTTGACAAGACGTTGGCACTGGGGTTAGGGCTATTCATCTCCCTGCCAAGCCTTTGCCAAACAGTCTTTCACCCCCAGCTCACAGCTCCTTTGACCTTGCTGCACCCTATATTATACTCCTAGACATTTGTCAAGAGCCTACAATCTTCTATCGATCTGCTCTCACTGCATACATAAGGAATAAAACGACTGTGTGGATTCGGCTATTAGTTCAGCTGCTGTAAAAGAGGGATGCAGAATAACAGTGGCTTTAAAGATTAGAAATTAATTTCTCTGTCATGAAAAGTCTGGACAGGCAGTCCGTGACTGGTGTGGTGGCTGCTACTTCCGTCTTGTCGCTCTGCCCATCTCACCAAGTGACTTCCTTCTTGTGACCCAAGATGGCTGCTTCAGGTCCTACCATCACATCTACATCCTGGCCAGGAGAAAAGGAAAAGAGGAAGTGGGGAGGGTATGCTGCTCTCCCTGTCAGGTCATAAGTCAGAAGATGCACGCAACATATGGACATAAAGATGGAAACAATAGACATGGGGGGATGCAAGAGTGGAGAGGGAGTGAGGGGGGCAAGGGTTGAAAAATTACCTACTGGGGCCAGGTGTGGTGGCTCATGCCTATAATCCCAGCACTTTGGGAGGCCAAAATGGGCTGATTGTTTGAATCCAGGAGTTTGAGACCAGCCTGGGCAACATGGCAAAACCCTGCCTCCACTAAAAGTACAAAAAATTAGCCAGGCATGGTGGCACACACCTGTAGACCCAGCTACCCAGAAGGCTGAGGTGGGAGAATCACTTTAGCCTGAGAGGTTGAGGCAGCAGTGAGCCAAGATCGCACCACTGCACTCCAGCCTGGGAAATTGGAGTAAGACCTTGTCTCAAAAAAAATAAAATTACCTATTGGGTACTATGCTCATTTCCTGGGTGACAAGTTCAATTGTATGCCAAAACTGAGCAACACACAACATATCTTTGTAACAAACCTGAACAAGTATCCCTGGAATCTAAAATAAAAGTTGAAAAAAATTAGAAAAACAAATAAAAAGATGTACCCACTGCTTATTCCCACATCCCACTGGTTAGAATTTAGATACATTGCTACATTCAGCTAGCTGCAAGAGAGTCAGGGAAATAGAGTCTTTAGCTGGGAGCCATGTGCCTTTCAGACCCACTGCAGGGGGATTTGGCTATCTGTCTCTGCATTAACCTTCAGAGTGTTACAGATGTTTGTGAATGACGGGTCTTTTCACGTCCTGTAAGATTTGGTGGTTGTCGTCTACTGGAACAACTTTTCACATATTTGCAATGAAGAGGGTATAAAAAAGAGCTTGGCAAGATGGGGGACTTTCTAAGGGAGGCAGCCTTCCTGAGTTCCAAAAATCCTTATAGGGTGGCATTTGCTTTGGTGAATCCCCAAGGTTCACAGTCCAGTTCTCAGCTGATTAGGCTGATATGTTGTCTATCCCCTCACAAAGCATTCACTTCTCTGAGGTGGACTCACATGAAACTGAGGCTGCTGTGTAAACTATAATTCCAAAGTATTTGTTTACAATGAGAAATACAATTGCTTACTCAATCCCAATGGTCAGCACATTCTTGGCTATGGAGAAAACCACATGGGAAGGCAAATTATAATCAACATTTTGCTTACTACAAATGAAACTAGCTTTGCATGGTGTCACATGCCTGTAATCCCAGCTATTCAGGAGGCTGAGACAGGAGGATCACTTTAGTCCAGGAGTTTGAGACCAGCCTGGGCAAAATAGTGAGACTCTATCTCAAAAATGAAATAAAACCGAACAAAATGAGCTTGATTAACCTCAAATATGGTGGCCACGATGAGTTTGGCTGGAACTCAGGACCTCTGACTTCTTGTTCTGCTGCTGAAGATTACCATGGGTTCTCAAGGGAAAGGATGTTCTAGGCAAAATCATACTGTTTTTCTACCAAAAGGCATTTGTCCCAAATATAAACCTTATGCCCCATTCTAGGGACATGCCAAAGTCCTACTCCAAAGGAAGTGACTGCAAGTCTTCTTCCTTGGCTCCTTCCCCCTGTGTTTACTCCTTGATCTTGTGGAAGAACATGGCAATGCACTGTTCAAATCCCCCTTAGAGAGAAAAAACACAGGCCAGTATCAAGGAGTGCAGATAACTGACAGCCTCCAACTGGCAGCAACTTCAGGATGCTCAGCTTGTGAACCAAGGCATAATCTTCTTGGGGTGGCCCCTGGCTAGTGACTGAGCAAGATGGAGTACTAGGACCTGGCCACTTCTGCCCAATGAGGACTTCTGTAATGGCCATCTGTATTAGTATATTCTCGTGCTGCTGATAAAGACATATCTGAGACTGGTAATTTATAAATAAATGAGGTTTAATGGAATCACAGTTCCACGTGGCTGGGGAGGCCTCACAATCATGGCAGAAGATGAAAGAAGAGAAAAGGGACTTTTTACATGGTGGCAGTCAAGAGAGCTTGTGCAGGGGAACTCCCATTTATAAAACTATCAGATCTCATGAGATTTATTCACTACCACGAGAATAGTATGGGGGAAACCACCCCCATGATTCAATTATCTCAACCTGGCCCCACCCTTGATACTTTGAGATTATTACAATTCAAGTTGAGGTTTGGGTGGGGACACAGCCAAACTATATCAGCATCCTTTGCTCCAGAGCTCCCTGCTAGGCTGGCAGAGACCTTGTGAGGTCTGCAATTTGGTTTTACAGCTCCTCCAGCACAACCCTGTCTCTTCTCATTTTCTTTTCACAAGTGTTACTCTCCTCAAAACTTTTTGCCCTCTAACTCCACTACAGCATTCTAAAGACACCAGCCTGCAACAGTGCTCTAGATCAGAGATTGGTCAGCAAATCACAACTCACGGCCCAATCCTGGCTTATAACTTGTTTTCATAAATAAGCTTTTATCAGAACTCAACCATACCTGTTTGTTCATTTACTTATTGTCCATGGCTGCTTTTGCACTACAATGACAGGGTTGAGTAGTTGTGACAGATCAATCTAACATTAAAAATATTAGCTATCTGGCCCTTTACAGAAAAAATTGCATGAGTCAAAAGATTTAAACCAATTTGGGTTGGGTTTTCCATTTTTCACAACACCAAAGACCTGGCTTAGATTAAGAATATCTCCAAACCATATCCTCATGACACACTGAGTAATCCAGAGAGGAGACTGGGATGCCTCAAGACAGGAAGAAAGATGTTGAGAGGGTTCCAGGAAGAGGTGACATGAGTTTGTGCCTCCATGTTCCAAAAGGCCTGGGCAGGAGTCCTGGCTGCAGGGACTCAGACCTCAGAGATGGATGGTATCTTCATCCCAAAGACCTCTCCTGTGATTGTGGTGCCCTGAGCAGGTATGTTCCCAATTGCAGTGAAGCAATGCCTTCATGAAACAGTCTGAAGTTATTTCCAAATCCTCAAAGCTGAGCAACTAGGGGAATTTTATTAGACATATTTATTCTATAATCCAGCATCTCACAAGACATCCAGGGTTTTCTTTTAAGCTACTTCTCTTTCCTCCCAGACAGGATACTCGTGTGGCTACTCAGATATCAAGAATAAGATGAAAACATCCCTGTTGTGTTGGTTCAAGCCAGCTTAACTGACAGATTCCTCTCCTGCTTCCCTAGCCACTGGTAGACATGCCTGCCTTCTGCCTCCATCAGGTCTGTGCTAAATCCCTTTATCATGACTACATAAATGTTAGATTGAACAGAATGAGATTCTCAAATATGAAGGCTTATGCAAAAACATTACTTTTTTTTTTGAGATATTTCGGTCCCTGAATGTGCTGGACAGGGGATGAAGTGAGACCCTTCTCCAGCAACATTTGGAGGAGGATGCAACTCAATCATCCTTGTGGCTGGAAGCCTTCATCTGCCATGGTCAAACAAACTTTAGATCTGCAAGGCCAAGGAAATGGTTGAAATGCAACATAAAACTGCACTATTTATATTTTCATTTCTATTAGACCTGTATAATGATGCCTTATTGAACTGAAGCTTAAATGGCTCAAGACTGATCGTAAAAGAACATTTAATTGTTTGCCTGTCTAACTCTCTCAGCCCTAATTAAATATTGTTTTTCATTGAGTGGGTTATACAATGATGTTTCTTTGCTGTCACTGAAGAGAGAAGGGGACTGAGGCAGAATTTAGATGAGCCAGGCTTACTTTGTGCACTCCTCCTATTCCGTTTTTTGGTCCAACAATGGGAAGCACAGCCCTCTGGGGGAGACTTACCCTGATCCAGGGAACAGCTTTTGGAGATGATCTCATGCAAGTCCTCAGAGAGGAAGAGGAGTTATGAGAGATCATGTTATCTTGTGTGGTTTCCTATAGAAGGCACAGGTTCTTGATGTTCAAAGCTGGCATTGGCATCTTTCTAACTCCTCTTTCTCCGTAACACCCATCCCCACAGCACTGCCTTTGGTATCCCTGGAATCTAGCCACTTCTCATCACCTCTGTGCCATCATCCAGGGCCAAGCCACCATCACCTCTCATCTAGGTCATTGCAGAAGCCTCTTAACTGGCTGCCTGCACTTATCTGGGCTTTACCGCAGTCTGTTCCCAACCTATTAACCACTGGAAGGCCCTGTCCCTCCCCATCTCAGAACCTTTCTGTAGCTCCCAGCTCACTCAGAAAAAAGCCAAGTTTCCATCTGACAATGCCCTCCATCCTGATGTTACCTATGACTACAGCTCCAATGACACTGCCCTTCACTCATTCAGCTCCATCTAAAGTGAGCTCTTTGCTGTTTTCTCGAATAGTCTTCACAATGCTTCCTCTTTAGGGCTTTTCATTTGTTGTTACCACTACCTATAATATGTCTCCCTCAGAAATCTGCACAGCTCACTCATTCACATTCTTTGTGCCTTTATTCGAATGTCACCTGTCAGGGAGGCCTCTAACTGCCCTATTTAAAATTGCAACAAACTCACCCTCTCTATCCTTCATCCATATTTTTCTCTATGGATCTTACTACTATTTCACATATATTTCAGTTGACCTATTTATTGCATTTATTGTGTATCTCCTCTTCCAAAATGTGAGCCCCAGGAGGGCAAGGATTTTTCCCTCTTGCTTTCACTTCTGAATCCCCAGTGTCTAGAAAAACACCCAGAACAAAGTAGCTGCACAAATAAATATTTTTGAGCAAATGAATGAGTAAACAAATAAATGTAAACATGCACAAATGAATGAATAGTCTGTCATTTCTTTCTGGCCATGAATTCCAATGGTCAAGATCTACTCTAGGCCAGGAGCCTGGATGTATTTGTACCTTGCATTCTAGGATTCTGGGCATTCAAGAGGAAATCTTCCCATTGGAGATGGAGCTGCAAAGGGCAAACTGAGATCCAGAGCTCAGAATTGCCCCAGCCTTCCCACTGCAAATGCTAATTCTTCTAAGACTAAGGCAAAATGGTGAAAGAGGTGGGAGCTTGAGCCTGAGCTCAGAAACAGGCTCTGATTTACAGCAAGAGAAGAGGCAAATTGACACAAGAAGCTTCTGTGGAGGCATCAGAGACCAGAGACAATTTAGTGAATGAATAAGGCATCACTGTAACCACCCATAGAGTCCATGGGTGCTGGGGATCCTGGGAATAATTTTATCTTTTAAAGCATGAGGACAACCCAGCAGAACTTTCTGGAAGAGGAAGAAGGAAGGGAAGTGGGATAGCCAAGACCGTCCCCCTTGTACTGGATCTACAGGATCATGGAGACCAAAACATGTGGCCCATTTGCAGGACCAGAATGATTGAGATCATCCTCCTCTGAATGCTGTTGAAGAAGGATCCCACTTCATACCCTGTTCAGCAAGTTCAGGGGCCCAACATCCCACAAAAAAGTAATACTTTCGCATAAGCCTTCAAAAGCTCATTCAGTTCAATCTAACATTTATATATTCATCACATTTTCAAGGCATGCACATTGGATATTTTGACAGGTGTGTCAAACCACTCACCAAAAATGTTGTGCCAAGGTATGCTGTCCTTTTCTCATGCCTTACACTGAATATCTGTGTTTCCTTTTGTGTCAGGGGGAATTAAACTTTCCAGAGATTTGTCTATTTTATTCATCACTTCAAAGTTCTGATTCTTGATTTGATTAATCACCTCCACCAACTTTTTGTTTTGTGATTAATGTTTGCTCTCATCTCTATTAATTGCTTCCTTTCACTTTACTTTTATTTTGCTGTTCATTTTCTACTTATTTTGAATTCTTAATTCAATTATTCTCAATAACCATATTTATTTTAATAATAACAGCTTTCAAATATGGATTTTGCTAAGAATAACTTTAGTCCCACCCCCTCATATGTATTTTTAGACAGTGGGTTTCATTGTCTTAAATGTCTAAATAGCCCACTCTTTCAGTATTGATTTCCACCTTGATAAAAGGTTACTTTTTACATTCTTTAATTTCCAAGTAGCTATCATTTATCTTAATTTAGGCAAACTCTGGCTGTTAATGAGATCAGGAAATATAATTTATAAACTCGTAACTTGGAGAATTTGTTACGGACTTCTTTATAACCTGGTACACAGCATTGCAACAGTCAGGGTAGGTCAGGTTAGGCTGCAGTAACAAACGACCAAAAAAAATCTCAGTGGCTTCAATAACAAAGTTTGGTCCCTGCTCATGCTACATGTTTCTGAGCAGTCAGCTGGGAGTTCTTCTTTTTAGAGTCACTCAGGGACTCAAGCCAATGGAAGCTCCATCTCGACATGTGCTTCTGTGATCACAGAGGTGGAGGAAAGAGAGCATGGCTCTTAAAGCCACTCCTGTGCACATTTCATTGACCAAAAAAATTCAAATGCCTGCACTTAAGAGCATGGATGTCTTGTTCTGTAAAAGGAGAAGCACTGAATATTCCTGAATATTCTACCATATGCATTTAACAGATGTCTATAAAGAGCTATGGAGATACCTCCTGCTTATGCCAGGGACTGTCTGGCAGATATTGTTAGTTGGTGACCTGCCTTCCATTCCATTTCCAACCCTCTTTTTCCCATCTACTTTCCAGCCAGAAGTGACCATGACCCAAATATAAGTAGAAGGGGCAGGTGGCAGGGGTCTCAAAAAAGCGTTTTGCTTTTGCTTTTCTGCTATTGATGCTGCCCTGTCTCCCTTCTCCTCCTTCCTGCCTTGACTGCTAATGTGAAAAGGCCAAAGAATCCCAGAAATATTTGCTTTGACATTGTTGAGCATCTGAACTAAGGCCAAAGGTGCCTGCCTCCAGACTTTATATATGAAGAGAAAAAATAAAATTACCCAGGTGCAGTGGCTCATGCCTGTGATCCCAGCACTCTGGGAGGCCGAGGCAGGTGGATCACTTGAGGCCAGGAGTTCAAGACCAGCCTGGGAAGCATAGCAAGACACCATCTCTAAATTTTTTTTTTAATTAGCAAGGCACGGTGGTGCAGACCTGTAGTTCCAGCTGCTCAGGAGGCTGACGAGGGAGAATCACTTGGGCCCAGGAGTTTGAGGCTGCGATGAGCCAAGATTGCACCACTGCACTCCAGCCTGGGTGACAGAGCAAGAACCTGTCTCCAAACAAACAAACACACAAACAAACAAAAGACTCATATTTGTATAAGCCATTGTGGTTGAATTTCTTGTTACTTTCATCTGAATGCATTTCTGAGCGATAAAAGAATTCAGCATGTAAACAAGACAGACCGTTACCACCCTCAGTGACTAATAATCCTTTGGAAGTATTCTGTGAGCAACTGAAAAGGGTGCTAAATATGCATTTCTAAATACAGCCATACCTCAGAGATATCATGGGCTCAGTTCCAGGCAACCACAACAAAGCAAATATTGCAACAAAACAAGTCGCACGCATTTTTTTTTATTTCCCAGGGCATATAAAACTTATATTGGGCTGGACACAGTGGTTCACTCCTATAATCCCAACACTTTGGAAGCCAAGGCAGGAGGATTGCTTGAGGCCAGGAGTTCGAGACCAGCCTGGGCAACATACAAAGAACCTGTCTCTACAAAAAAAAAAAAAAATTTAATTAGCCAAGCATAGTCACACATACCTGTAGTCCCAGCTACTCAGGAGACTGAGATGGGGGGTTCACTTGAGCCCAGAAGGTCAAGGCTGCAGTGAGCTGTGATCATGCCACTGCACTCCAGCCCCGGCAACAGAATGAGACTGTCTGAAACAGGCAAACAAACAACAACAACAACAAAGTTATATTTATATTATACTGTAGTCTATTAAGTGTGTGATAGCATTATGTCTTTTAAAAATATACATACCTGAATTTAAGAATACTTTATTGCAAAAAACATGATAACAACCATCTGAATCTTCAGCAAGTTGTAATCTTTTTGTTGGTTAAGGTTCTTGCCTCGATGCAAATGGCTGCTGACTGATCAGATCAGGGTGGTGGTTGTGGAACATTGGGGTGGCTGTGGCAAGTTCTTAAGATAAAACAACAATAAAGTTTGCCATATCAATCGACTCTTCCTTTCAGGAAAGATTTCTCTGTACCATGTGATGCTGTTTGATAGCATGTTACCCACAGTAGAACTTTTTTCAAAATTGGAGTTAACTTTATCAAACTCTGCCACTGCTTTATCAACTGAGTTTACAAAATATTCTAAATTCTTTGTTGTCGGCCAGGCTCGGTGGCTCACGCCTGCAATCGCAGTACTTTGGGAGGCTGAGGCAGGTCAATCACTCGAGCCCAGGAGTTCAAAACCAGCCTAGGCAACATGGTGAAAACCCATCTCTATAAAAAAGACCCCCCACTCCAAAAAAAATTAGCCAGTTGTGGTGACATGCATCTGTAGTCCTAGCTACTCAGGAGGCTGAGGTGGGAGGATTGCTTGAACCCGGGAGGTTGAGGCTGCAGTAAGCCAAGATTGTGCCACTGCACTCCAGCCTGGGTGACAGAGTGGGACCCTGTTTTAAAAATAATAAAAATAAAAATAAAATTCCTTTGTTGTCTTTTCAACAATGTTCACAGCATCTTTACTAGGAGTAGGTTCCATCTTAAGAAACCACTTTCTTTGCTAATCCATAGGAAGCAACTCCTCATCCATTCAAGTTTGATTATGAGATTGCAGCAATTCAGTCACATCTTCAGCCTCCACTTCTAATTTTAGTTTTCTTGCTATTTCTACCACATCTGGCACAATCACAGCTTGCTTCCTCCACTGAAGTCTTGAACTAGTTACAGTCATCCATGAGGACTAGAAACAACTTCTTCCAGATTTCTGTTAATGTTGATATTTTGACCTCCATGAATCAAGAATATTCTTAATGGCATCTAGAATGGTGAATCCTTTCCGCAAGGTTTTCAATGTACTTTACCCAGATTAATCAGAGGATTCACTATCTACAGAAGCTATAGTCTTACAAAATGAATTTCCTAAATAGTAAGACTTGAAAGTCAACATTACTCCTTAATCCATGGCTGCAGAATGGATGTTATGTTAGCAGGCATGAAAATAACATTAATTTCCTTGTTCATCTCCATCAGAGCTCTTGGGTGACTAGGTGTACTGTCTATGAGCAAGAATATTTTGACAGCAATCTTTTTTTTTCTGAGCAATAAGTCTCAATAGTCAGCTCAAAATATTCAGTAAACCATGCTATAAACAGATATGCTGCCATTCAGGCTTTGATGTTCCATTTATGGAGCACAGGCATGGTAGATTTCACATAATTATTAGGGCCCTAGGAGTTTGGAAATGGTAAATGGCTTCATCTTAAAGTCATCAACTGCATTAGTCACTAACAAGAGAGTCAGCCCATCCTTCAAAGCTTTGAAGCCAGGCTTTGACTTCTTCTCTCTACCTCTAAAAGTCTTAGATAGACAGTGTCTTCCTCCAATAAAAGGCTGTTTCATCTACAGTGATAATTTGTTGTTCAGTGTAGCCACCTTCCCTAAATGATCTTAGCTAGATCTTCTGGATAACCTGCTGTAGCTTCTCCATCAGCACTTGCTGCTTCACCTTGCACTTTTATGTTATGGAAATGGCTTCCTTCCTTGCGCCTTGTGACCCCTGCTAGTTTCAAACTTTTTTCTGTAGCTTCCTCACCCCTTTCAGCCTTCACAAAATTGAAGAGAGTTAGGGCCTTGCTCTGGATTAGGTTTTGGCTTAAGGGAATATTGTGGCTGGTGTGATCTTCTATCCAGATCTTTCTCCATATCAGCAATAAGGCTGTTTCTCTTTCTTATCATTTGTGTGCTCACTGGAGTTGCAATTTTAATTTCCTTCACGAACTTTTCCCTTGCATCCTGAAGTTGGCTGATTGTTTGGTGCAAGTGGCCTAGCTTCAGTCTGTCTATCTCAGCTTTCTACATGCCTCCCTCACTAGGCTTACTCATTTCGCATTTTGTTGTTGTTGTTGTTTGTTTTGGTTTTTTAAAAATTATTTTTAGAGACAGGGTCTCACTATCGCCCAAGCTGGAGCGCAGTGGTACAATCATAGCTCACCGCAGCCTAAAACTCCAGGGCTCAAGTGATCCTCTCACCTCAGCCTCCCATGTAGCTGGAACTACAGGTGTGTGCCACCATGCCTGGCTCATTTCTAGTTTTTGATCTAAACTGAGAGACATGAGATTCTTCCTTTCACTTGAACATTTAGAGGCCATTGTATGGTTATTAACTGACCTAATTTCAATATTGTTGTGTCTCGGGGAATAGGAAGGTCTGAGAAGAGGGAGACAGACCAAGGAACAGTGGGTGGAGGAGTCAAAGCACACACAGCATTTATCAATTAAGTTCACCATCTTATATGAGTGCGGTTGGTGGCAACCCCCCTCAAAATTACAATGGTAACATCAAAGATCACTGATAACAGATCACAGTAATAGATATAATAATAATGAAAATGTTTGAAATATTGTGCAAATTGCCAAAGTGTGACATAGAGACATACATGCTGTTGGAAAAATGGTGTCGATAGAGTTCCTCAATGCGGGGTTGCCACAAACCTTCAACTGGTAAAAAACACAGTATCTGCCAAAAGCAATAAAGCAAAATGCAATAAAACAAGGTGTGTCTATATGCAAAAGAGTTTATATGGTTTCCAGATTATCATTATCTATTAAAAACATACTATGAGAGAAAACAAGATTAGCAAAATGTTGACAACTGTTGAGCTGAGTGATGGGTAAATAGGGATCCATTATATTTTTTATTTTATATATGAAAAATTTTATAATAAAATATACATTTTCTTTACAAAAATTCAACTTTTTCCAATAAAACATTATCAGTTATAATAGGCTTAACAACCATACTAATTTAGCCAACTCTAACTTTCACCGATTTATTGACTCAACACTGTACCTTTTTAAAATAACAGCCTTATTGAGATATGATTCCCATACCATATAATGCACCCATTTAAAGTATACACTGCAATCATTTTTACTATATTCAAAGTTGTGCAACCATGCTGTAGAATCTACAGTAGATTCTACAGTCTATTGTAGAATATTTTCATCACTCCAACAAGAATCCCTGTACCTATTAGAAGTACTTCCTATTTCAACCCACTCCTCTCTCCTTCCTCCTCCCAAACCCACAGCCCTGGACAACTACTCATCTGTTTTTCTTTCGCTATGGATCTGCCTATTCTGGGTATTTCATGTAAATGAAATCATACATCATGTGGTCTTTTGTGACTAGCTTCTTTCAGTTAGTAGGTTTTCAAGGTTCATCCATTTGTAGCATATGTCAGTACTTCCATTTCTTTTTATTCCTGAAAATGATTCCACTGTATGACTATAGCACTTTTTTTCAACTTTTAAGTTCCGGGTGCAGAATGTGCAGGTTTTAAGTTCTGCACATGTGCAGAATGTGCAGGTTTGTTACAAAGGTAAATGTATGCCATGGTGGTTGGCTGCACAGATCAACCCATCCTCTAGGTATTAAGCCCAGCATCCATTAGCTATTCTTCCTGATGCTCTCCCTCCCCATTCCCAGACAGGCCACAGTGTGTATTGTTCCCCATGATGTGTCCATGTGTCCTCATCATTCAGCTCCCACTTATAAGTGAGAACATGCAGTGTTTGGTTTTCTGTTCCTGCGTTAGTTTGCTGAGGATAACAGCTTCCAGCTCCATCCATGTCCCTGCAAAAGACATGATCTCATTCCTTTTTATGGCTGCATAGTATTCCATGGTGTATATGTGCCACATTTTCTTTATCCAGTCTATCATTGATGGACATTTGGGTTGATTCCTTGTCTTTGCTATTGTGAATAATATAGCACATTTCTTAATTCATTCATTGGTAAATGGACATTTGGTTATTTCTTTATGTATTTATTTTGGCTATTATGAATAGTGCTACCATCTGTGTACAAGTTTTTGTTTGAACACATGTTTCCAATTCTCTTGGGTGTATCTAGGAGTGCAATTGCTGGGTTGTTTCATAACTCTATGTTTAACTTTTTGAGGAACTGCCAGGCTGTTTTCCAAAGCATCATTTTACATTTCCACCAACGGTGTATGAGTGTTCTAATTTCCCCATATCCTCTCCAACCCTTGTTATTATCTGCCTTTTTAATTATTTTCATTCTAATGGGTGTGAAATGGTATCACATTGTGCATTTAACTTGCATTTCCCTGATGGCTAATGATGTTGGCATCTTTTCATCTGCTTTACTGCCCATGTGTATACCTTCTTTGGGGGACTGTCTATTCAGACTATTTATCCATTTTTAACTTGGGTTATTTGTCTTTGCAAAATTGGGTTGTAAGAGTTGTTTATATAAGAGCTAAAAATAGAACTACCATTCACTCCAGCAATCCCACTACTGGGTGTCGACCCAAAGAAAAAGAAATCATTGTATAAAAAAGACACCTGCACTTGTATGTTTATCGCAGCACTATCCACAATAACAAAGTCATGGAATCAACCTAAGTGTCCATCAATCCATGATAGGATGAAGAAAATGTAGTATATATATATACACCATGGAATACTACTCAGCCATATAAAAGAATAAAATCATGCCTTTTGCAGCAACTTGGATGGAACTGGGGGCCATTATCCTAAGTGAAATAAGTCAAAGTCATATACCACATGTTCTCACTTATAAGTGGGAGCTAGACACTGGGTACACACGGACATACAGAGTGTAAGAATAGACACTGAAGACTCCAAAAGGTGGCAAGCTGGGAGGGTGGTGAGGGATGAAAAATAAATTATCTATTTGGTATAATGCACACTATTGATTACACCAAAAGCCCAGACTTCACCACTGTGCAATATATCCATGTAACAAAGCTACACTGTACCCCCAAATGTATAAAAATAAAGAGATTTTGTATACATGCTTGTATATAAAGAGTTTTTTAAGTTCTTTATTAGACATATGACTTGCAAAAACCATGACTACCCCACTTTGGGGGTTGCCTTTTCACTTTTTGATGATGTCCTTTGAAGCACAAAAGTTGTTAATTTTGATGATTGTCAGATTTATCTGTTTTTTCTTCTGTTGTTTGTGCTTTTAGTGTCATATCTAAGAAACCATTGTCTACACCAAAGTCAAAACACATCTGTTTTCTTCTAAGACATTAATAGTCTTAGCACTTACGTTCAGGTATTTAATCCATTCACATTTGATGTTCTTATGGATATAGCCGAAACTACTATTTTCTGAATATCATGTCTTCCCTTTGTTAAATTACTTATTTTGATTTTTAGAATTTTTCTGGAGAGGCACCTCAAGTAAATTTCTTATATGTGGATGGTATCTTTTATGAGTTCTTGACTGTCTAAAAATTTTTTTTATTTTTATGCAAAAACAATAGTTTGGGAGGGTATGGAATTCTGGGGTCATAGTCCTTTTTCTTCAGAACTCTGTAAACTCTTTCCCTTTGCCTTCTAACATTTTGTGTTGCAGGAGAACAATTCAATGCCAGTCTATTTTTTTCCTTTTTTAATAGTTACATTTATACTTATCTGATTTTAATATTTTTTATGTTAGAATTTATTAAAATTCACAAACTATGTCCAAGTGCAGTTCTTTTTTCAATTAATCTTGAACATAATCCGGGAGCCCTTCTGACATAAGGATTTAAGTATTCAGATTAAGAACATTTTCTTCTTCGATTATTTCTTGTCCTCCATTACTTCATTGTGTATTTCTGTAACTCCTTTTACATATTGAGTCATTTGACCCAGTCTCATATTTGTCTTTTATGACTTTTATGTCTTTTTTTTACTAAGTTCTAGAAGAATTTCTTGATAAAGCCTTTCATTCATTAATTTGACTATACTATTCGATTTTTTTCCCAATTATACTTTGTGTCTCCAAAAATTCCTTTTGCATCTCTGATAATACCATGGTCTCTTGCTTTTGCTTATGTCATTGCCTTATCCTTCCAAATCTCACTGCAGTCACTTGGCTTTACAACATATTACTTGTTTTCACAGTAGTTCCCCTCTTTTATTCTGATGGACTTTTTTCACGTATCTGGAGATTTTTCTCAGAAATAAGGTCAGGATAGTTCAATGCCAGTAGCTGAGAGTGTGCTTCATTAACAATTCTTCATGTTGATGAATTCTGAGACCAAAGAGAAGGAAATTCTATGTTGTTTGATCTTTGGATTGTTTATCTAACTGACCTTAGTTGCAGAAAATTGAGATAAACATACCTCACTTTATGACATATTATTATCTTCAGTCTGTGAAAAGCCTCCTCCTCTTATTTCACTTACAGATGTATTTCGTTTTTTCCCCGCCGAGGGTTTTCATAACTTCTCCACTGACTGCCTGGAAGGTCCTCATCCTAGCAGGACCCCCACTCTCTGCCTTTACAGCTTGAGTGCAGGTCTATCACTGCAGAATCCCCACTCCTCCTAGAGCCTCCATCCACTATTGGAAGCTCAGGACTTGCCCTGTTGGTTATTCTGCACCTACTAATCCTTGTGTCTATCCCCTTACTGATTCGACAGGTGCCATGGAGTTTAGAGAGGTTGGAGGTGAGGGAATCATTTTACCACTTTCTTGGCAAGTATTCAAGTATCTTCTCAAGGCAGTGGGTTCCAGTGGGCCATTCCCTCCCTGACAATTAGCTTGCTACTAATGCCTTTTGTGGTTTTAGGTGTGGAAGGACTCCACTTCTATTTCTACTACTGGCCTAGAGCTTTTCCTTTTATTTAAGCTAGAACACTTCAATGGGAGACTGAAAGAGAGGAAGAGTCAGGTGCATGGCTTGAAGTTATCTATTTTGTAAAACCCTTTTTTCTAGCTTATTTCTTCACTATACCATCAGAGGGGAAAGCCTAAATCATAAAACTTAAAATGATACTAAAATTACCCCCCTTCGTTATTAAGAGAAAGGCTGCTAATGGCTAATATTCCTCTTATTTTTCTGATATACCTGAGCAAAGCAGAAAAATACAAATGCTTCTCTGTGAATAATGTGAGTCAATAGGATTATTCAATTTATATCTTTCTCTCCATCTGACTGTAAGCTACATAAAGGCAAAGAACATATCAGTTTTTGCTCTACACTATAGTTCCATGGTTTAGTATACTGTAGTTGATGCCTAGTAGGCATTCATGGAATATTTGTTGGATGAATGAGCAAATCACCTTCAGCAAAACCATGGGCAGCAAAACCATGAAATCGACAATGAAATGCATGGCGTTTGCTGGAACTGCAGTTCCATGTTTTGTCCACAGGAACAGAGCATGGAGTCTGGCTGCAGATAACTGTTTCCTGGTGGTAATGGGACAAAGGGGTCAAGGAATCACGTCCTGTTCCCCCTGCCCTGGCAGGCTTTGGACAACAAACCTAGAACCTGAGCCCATTGAAAGCACACCTGCAGGAGACACAAGGGCCAAAGAATGGTGTGACGTGGCAATTGTGATCGATGCTGTAGATCAGGGTGCAGGAAAGAAAGAGGCATTTGATAGTGCGGTTGTAGCGGGGGTTGGCCTGGTCACTGAGTCAGGGAAAGCTTTCTTGGGACTTGGGATTCAGATCCAGTAGGTGACAAAGGGAGGGAAAAGCCTTTCTACTCTTCCTTCTGGCCTTATTCTCTTCTCTCTCCTCTTTCTACTCATCCCGCCCTTTTCCTAGAATTCGGGAGAGTGACACAATTAGTGCCAAATGGAGTTGGGTATTGACCCAATAATATGATAAATTAAATAAATAATCAGCTTTTTTTTTCCCTCTCACATGCCCAGATGGAAGTAGTCCAGACCTGGGAGATGGCAATAATCTCCCTGACATGTGGCTTCCATTTCTGGGTCCTGGGCAGCTGCTCCAGACATTGCCATTTCTCCCCAACCAGCAAGAATGGGGAAAGAGTGGAAGAGAAGGGCACCCAGCTTCTTTTTAAAGATGTGATCTGGAAGTTGGACATATTAAGTCCTTTCACACCCTCCTGGCCAGAATGTAGTCACATGACCATACCTATCTACAGGAAGGCTGGGAAATGTGGCCTCTAGCAGGACAGAAAAGAACGGATTATGGAGGAAAACCAGCAGTGTCTACTGCAGTGGGCAAGATCTTCAGCCAAACAATTATTTTTTTAATATATATATATGTGTTATATATTTATATATGTTATATACAATCATACATAAAACATATATAATATATATTTATATATAACTAGTTTATAGTTATATATATTTTATGTTATATTTTATATATACATATATATATATATAATTAAACCAAAGAAATAAATTTATCTCTCAATGCCTCTGATATGGTTTGGCTGTGTCCCCACCCAAATCTCACCTTGAATTGTAATAATCTCCATGTGTCAAGGGTGGGGCCAGATGGAGAAAACTGAATCATGGGGGCGGTTTCCCCCATACTGTTCTTGTGATAGTAAATAAGTCTCATGAGATATGATGGTTTTATAAATGGGAATTCCCCTGCACACGCTCTCTTGCCCGCCACCATGTAAGACATGCCTTTGCTCCTCCTTCACCTTCCACCATGACTGTGAGGCCTCCCCAGCCATGTGGAATTGTGAGTCCATTAAAACTCTTTCCTTTATAAATTACCCAGTCTCAGGTATGTCTTTATCAGCAGTGTGAGAACAGACTAATACAGCCTGTTAACGCTTGCCTAAATGTCCACAGAAATTCCTATTTCTTGGGCTACAGCAGGAAAGCTGATGCCCCATCCAGCCCCAAAGCACAGTGAATACTCTCCCCAAGTTTTCTCAAACCCATGCCATTTTGAACCACTTTTACCATTCCTACCACAGTTTCATCCCTGTCCCATGCAAAATCACATCACAGCCCTTATACCAAAGGTGCACACATCCCTCCTGTCAGGCCCACACACCTCCTGCAGATTCTCCTCACTCATTCATTACCTCTTCCCTTGTGTAACAGAAAAAAAATGTATTCCAGAATTAAATATTGCAATAATCAGAGTACCTTAAGCCAGAGGTTCTTAACCCCCTCTGAACATCAGAACCACTTGGGGAACCATAAAAATATACTACTATCCAGATCTCATCTTAGTCAGATCAGAATCTCTAGGTAAGGTTCTAGACTTCAGCAATTTTTAAAAATTCCTCAGGGATCCTAATGTGCAAGAGGGAAGACATTCAGTGCATTAACATTCAGAAATAATACTACATTTCCACAAAGGGCAGAAAAGTTGTGTTCCCTTCTACTGCCTAAGAAGAGGGTGCCTTGCCTGGCCCTGGCTTGTATGGAGGTGGTTCATCTCATAAACCCAACATCACTCTTATGCTGATCCTTGCTAGGGAAGGGAGGCAGGAGGCATCTCTTTTCTTCAACAGGTCAACGAGACAGAAGAGGATGTCAATTTTTCCCAAGGCTATTGGGCAAGTCAACAAGCTCCTAACTCACACTCCAAAACTCTAGCCACATGACGTTTTCTACATAGCCCAAGGCTAGGTCTCCAAGTCTCACATACCCTCCTCATCCACTCACCTTGGATGATGATCAGGGAAATAATAACCACGAATGCAACTAATACCAAGCACCAAACATTTTTGTACAAACTTTACACATATGAGGCTGAGGCATAAAGATGTTAAACAATTTGCCCAAGGTCACAAATTTAAGAAGTGGTGATACTGGTATTTGAACCCAGGCAGTCTGGCTCCAGAATCCACAATCTTTATCACTATACCAGATCATTCCTGCTGCAGGAAGGAGGTGGCTATTTCCACTGCTGTGACCATAAGTCGGAAAGAAACCAGTACTGGATTCAGACTAAACCAAAATTTGTTGAGCATCTACACGTGCTGGGAAACTTCCAATCAATCTACCTCTCAAGAACGTTTATTTTTTATTTATTTATTTTTTTTGAGATGGAGTTTTGCTCTTGTTGCCCAGGCTGGAGTACAATGGCATGATCTTGGCTCTCTCACTGCAGCCTCCACTTCCTGGGTTCAAGCGATTCTCCTGCCTCAGCCTCCTGAGTAGCTGGGACTACAGGCATGTGCCACCATGCCTGGCTAATTTTGTATTTTTAGTAGAGACGGGGTTTCACCATGTTGGCCAGGCTGGTCTTAAACTCCTGACCTCAGGTGATCCACCCACCTCAGCCTCCTAAAGTGCTGGGATTACAGGCATGAGCCACTGCCCCTGGCTGGCATCTCAAGAAGGTTCTGAAGCAACAGATGCTCAAGTCATCCCAGCCTCTCATCCACCTGTCCCCCAGGTAATTCTACACAGGAGCCTCTCTAGAACACCACTGCCCTTGACTACTTTCTGAGAATCCTCGGGGGCTGGGAAGGCTGCCTTCTTTCTCCTCTTCTGTATCCAAGATGGCTAAGCAAAGACTGGTCACCCAACTCTGACCACAGTGACTTCTGCCCTCACTGGGTCGGGAGGCCAAGCAAACTCCTGAAACATGGCCTGAGCTACTGCCCAGAGACAGGCTCTCCACCTTCAGCCTACAGGAAGTGTCTGGCTGCTCCATCAGCCCCAACATGCAGGCTCAAGAAAAGGCATTCAGGGAACAAGAGAGTGGCTGTTAAGTAGAAAGGACCACGCGTGTTACCCTTTTGTTATTCCCTGTCTGCACTGTCACTCTAACAAGCTCTGCCTGACACAGGGGCATTAATTTTTCATGCCACCCTGCTGCAGACACACAGATTTGTTTGGAGTGATGACAAATGAAATGCAAATGTGGCTGGAAGCCCCGTGCTGAGATGCTGAAGCTACAGGTCACATCATGCTCCCACCTCATCCCCTGTCCCTGCGACACCTTCAGCCGCGGCTTTACATCTGCTCCCGTGGCTCCGTGAAGCAAAAGGTGGCTTCTTGGCATAGCAAATACAATATTCTCAGCCGGAAGTAGGAAAGTTGATTAAGAAAAATTCACTCCCCCAGTACGGCTTCTGATCTCCAGTTTATCTTCATTTGAACCATCCTAGGTAGATGTGTTTTCACTGCCAGCCACTTTCATTCTTTTTCTGGAAGCAGGCAGGGCATACATTATAAAATAAATAAATGATTAAGAAACATCTAATTATTGTGATTAGTTTCTTACTTGAAGGTACTTCCAAGCTGCTTCTTATTAAAGTCATTCATCAAGGAGCCACCGTGCCCTTTCCAGAGGCGCCACTCCCGGGACCAGTGCAGGACTTGCCGCCTCACGTAACGTGCACACTGCTTAATAAACATGGAGAATATTGATGGCTGCGAATTCCTCCCTCAGCCTAAATTCCAGCATGATGGATTGATGCTTCCTAAACATGGCGAATATTTCTCCGGCCATTCATCAGCCCTACCACAAATACAGGTGTCAGCCCGAGCAGACGTCAGACTCTAACTGCCTCCTCCAGAGCATACGTAGAGAGAAAAGCCCGCATTTCCCACACAGGGACATCAATTTTTCTTGCACTGCAGTCCCTCAACTTATTAAATATTTATAACAATGTCATTATTTACCAAACAAGCTACTAGGCTGCGTCTGAGGTCCCCAGTGCAAGAGTCCTGAGGGTACAGAGACTTCCCTTCAGCTCCCCTGTTCCTCCAGGGAAACCTTTTTAGTAGAGGGGGTTGGGTCTAGCAGGCAGGTTCCTCCTAAGGATTTTTCAAGGCTTTGGTACAGGCAGCTTCTGGGCCAGAGGTGCGGCACCCTGCTGGAGGCTAAGGTGCCATGGAGCTAAGGGGGTCCTTGAGCCAGGAACTCTTCTACCAGGGACCCACCTCTGTCACTCAAGGTTGTCACACTGACCTCACCACTCCTCTGATCCACTCTCCAAGTCATTCTACTCTCTGGAGTCCACATTTAAGAGCCCTGATGCTTGCAGGGAATGGCAGATTAGAAGCCTCTAGGCAACTGACAACCTCATTCACTCCACAAAGATCTACTGAGTGTTGGCAGGTGCAGGGCACTTCCTCAGGGGCTAGGAGTGACACAGTGGGGCAGAGCCAGTAGGCTGTGTCCCCAGCACTCACTCTCCAGTGTCTTCTGGGCCAGAGCCCGCCCTCCACCCCCAGCAGTGGCTAGAAATGCCAGAGAGTTTGCTTTCCTTGCAACTTGGTCATGGGCAGGTGATCTGAGAGAAGATTTTCAGGGAGCAGAGGTGGTTCTGGGCAATATTTTCCTTTCTGAACCTAGGTAGAGAAAGGTCCCATCTTCTTCAGCTGGATGTTGTCATGTTAACAGAACCATGGCAGCCACTGAAGGCCAAATGTGAGAACAAAAGGCCACTATGCTGAGAACAGCAGCAGGAAGGATAAGAGCCTGGGTCCTTGGTGACACTGCTGAGGTGCACAGCCAACCTCTGCACCTGCCCTGCCTCTGGCCTCCTCATTAAGTGAGGCTTTTAAAATGTCTTTCTCTCACCATTAGAATCCCACAGTCATATAAATTGTTGCAGGCAAGGTCCACTGATGGATGCTAAAATTAGCAGGTCATTGTTTGAGGAGAAACAGGATATTTGCATGGTCTAAAAATAGTATCTCTGCCAAGATACATATTAATGATGAAAGATAAAATAGTACCCTTACAGTTGTGAAACCCACCTGAACCAAGTGATCAAGGTTAATATCACCAGTAATAAGACATATTGATGCCTTGCTGCCTCCTTTGAAACACTGAGAAGGGCACATTGCTTTTGATATTCTTGCCCTAAAATGCAAAACTTCAATCTAATCATGAGAAAACATGAGACAAACCCCAAATTGAGGGACATCCTATATAAGTGGCTAGTGCTCTTCAAAAGTGTCCAGGTTGGCCAGGTACAGCAGTGGCTCATGCCTATAATCCCAGAACTTTGGGAGGCCGAGGTGAACAGATTGCTTGAGCCCAGGAGTTCAAGACCAGCCTGGGCAACATGAGGAGACCCCATCTCTACTAAAAAAGAAAAAAAATTAGCTGGGTATGGTGGTGCACACCTTTGGACCCAGCTAACTAAGGAGGCTGAATTTGAGCCTGGGAGGTCAAGATTACAGCGAGCTATGACTACACTACTGTACTACAACCTGGGCAACAGAGCTAGACTCTGTCTCTAAATAAATAAACAAACAAATAAATGTCAAGGTCATGAAAAACTGAGCTGTCACAGATTGCAGAAACTGAGGAGACAGGAAAATTAAATGCAATGTGGAATCTGGGATTAACTTCTAGAACAACAAAAAAAAATAGTGGAAAAACTAGTGAAATCCAGATAAAATCTGTAGTTAATAGTATTGTACCAATGTTAATTTCTGGCTTTGATAATTTTACTACAGTTATACGAGCTGTTGACATTAGGGGAAATTGGCTGAAGGGTATATAGGAATTCTCTCAACTATCTTTGCAACTCATTCTGTAAGTCCAAAATTATTTTTAAGTTGTAAAAAAACCATCCAAGGAGGCTCTCCTAAATTCTGTTACCAAAAAGTAGACATTGCATCACTTCCTGAATTTGCTGTAGTAAAAGTTACTCAGGGATTACAAAGAAAAGGACTATATCAATCTAGAAAAATTCCCCCATCTAGTAATTGCATTACAAAATGCAGTTGTATATGTTTATTATTAAGTTTTCCTATTTAATATAGTGTAGGGTATTGAAGGAATAAGTGGAAAAAAATAAAAACTTTGAAATAAAACAGGTCTAGGTTAATATTCAAAACCTACCAGTTATTTCCTGTGTGACTTTTAGGTGGATTACTTACTCTGTTTGGGACTCAGTATGCAAAAGTATAAAATTAAAATAATAAAGCCTAGATTAATTGGAGATTCTGTTACTTATAGCTGAAAGTATCCAAAATGACACAAGTATCAGAGAAAAGGCAGGTAAATGATTTTTCTCTCATAGTAACTACATTCCAGTTGGGGGAAGACAGATGATAAACCAATGAACTAATAAATAAGAATTTCAGAGACTGCGAAATACTATCAAGATAAAAGAGGGTCCTGACATAGAGAATGAGTGTAGAGTGAAAGGGTAACTGTGCTTATGGTGGTCCAAGGAGGCCTTTCTAAGGGTCCATTTGAGATGAGAAAGAACTTGCCCCGTGACCATGTGGGGGAAGAGTATTCCTGGAAGAGGAAAACAGCCAAGGCCCTGTGTTCAAGACACTAAAAGGTGGGTTCTGTGCCCGAAGTGAAAGAAAAGTGACATAAGATGGTGCTATAATCTGAATGTTGGTGTCTCGCTCAAATTTGCACATCAAAACCTAACCCCCAGTGCAATCGTGTTAAGAGGTGAGCCCCTTAGGAAGTGTTAGGTCATGAGGGCAGAGCTCTCATGAGTGGGATAAGTGCCCTTGCAGGCAAGGTTCGAGGGAGCTTGTTTGCCCCTTCCACCATATGAGGACACAGCTGGAAGGTGCCATCTATGAGGAACAGGCCCTCCCCAGACACTGAATCTGCTGGCGGCTTGATCGTGGACTTCCCAGCCTCCAGAACTGTGAGCAATACATTTTTATTGTTTATATATTACCCAGTCTAAGGTATTTTGTAATGGCAGCAGGAACAGACTAAAGATGGAATTGGAGAAGTGGACAAATTTAAGAGGCTGATACAGGAGCCCAGTCTGGGTAGGGATCATGTGACTTGGACTTGATGTTATCAGTGGAGAGAAAGAGAAGTGAGGCACATTGAGAACATAATTGTGGAGGTAGGACTGGACAGGGCTTTTGAATGGGTTCGATGTAAGGAGGGAGTTGAGGGGAAAAGCAGCATCAAGAATGGATCCTTAGTTTCTGGACTGAGCAGCTGGACTGGATGTTGATGTCATTTACCAACACAGGAAGGCTGGGGTGTAGGAAGAGAGCAGAGAATCATGTTTTGGTGTGTATCTCCACATTGCTTTAATACCAACTTACCTCCACATTTCTGTTCCTTCTGGAAGCTGGTCCCAGCTAAGGTCAATTATTATTATTAATTATTATTAATTTCTGGACAGGTGAACTAGAAGATAAACTCCACATGACGAAGGGTTTTTTTTTCCTGCCTGGTGTGCTGATGTAACCCATGCCCAGGCCAGTGCTTGGCATAGCAGGTGATCCACAAATATGTGTTGAATGATTAAATTAATGCTCATTCTTATGTAAGATGACCTGAAGGCAGCAGAGTCTTACAACAACTACAACCCAACTTTGAGTCCACTCAGTCCCTAGCTGCCGACCAGGAAATAGGATGAATTCTCTCTGGAGGCAAATATCATCAGCCAGAGCCTACACATTTTTTCCTACACACTGCCTAGCATTAATCAAAAAGCACACCAAGAAGTAGAACAAAACAAAAAAGACCAGACAATAGAAAGAAGTCCACATGTGACTAGATACTAGTGTTATCAGATCCAACCTTTAAAATAACTAATATGTTTAAGAAAATAGACAATCAAATGAAGAATTTAACCAGAGACCTAGAGTCTCTGAAGAGCTAACGCAAATTCTAGAATTGAAAACACCATAACCAAAATTAAGAATACAATTAGGTGGGTTTAATAGCAGATTAGACTTAGCTAAGATGGACAGAACTGGCAAATAAAAGCAGATGTCCAGTTAAATTAGAATTTTAGATTAACAACAAATAATTTTTCATATAAGTATGTTCATTCAAAATTTTGGACATGCACTAAAAAACTATTCACAATTTATCTAAAATTCAACTTTAATGAGATGTCCTTTATTTAATCTGGCAAGATTAGATAGAACTGAAAAGATTCATTCAGTAGAAGCTATCCAGACTGAGGTATGGGGATCAAAAAGAATAGGAAATACAAAAAAGAGTGAAAGGAATATTTGAGACATGGTGGAAGTCTAAGATACATGAAATTGGAGTCTTAGAAGAGGGCAAAAAAAAATGGGTCAGAAGCAATATTTAAAGCAATAACACCTGAGAAGTTTCCAAGTCTGATTTATGAAGTGAAGGATAAAAAAAAAAACAAAACTCCACCCTAACAAAACTGATGGAAACCAAAGAGAAGCATCTTCAAAGCAGTCAGGAAAAAAAAAAAAAAAAAAAAAAAAAAAAAAAAAAAACCCAAACCACACGTGTCTTCAAATTAACAGCAATAAGACTTATAGCTGACTTATGAACATAAACAGTGAAAGGCAGAAGGCCATGGAATGAAAATGAAAGAAAGTAATTTCCAACCTAGGATTCTATTCCCAGTGAAAATGCCCTTCAAGAAGACCAAATAAAGGCATTTCCAATCAAATAAAACTGAGAGAATGTATCGCTGACACAGGCTTAAAAAGAAATAAGGGAGTTCTTCAGGCTGAAGGAGAATGATCTCAGGCAGAAGCAATCAAACACTGGATTGAAGGAGTGATGAGCAATGGAAAGTAAATATATCAGTAAATCTGAGTGAATATTGACTACTCAGGATTACTAATAAAGTTAGGTTAGATGGTGTGCATAGAATTAGAATGCAAGACAAACATAGCAAGTGGTGGAAATGGGTAAATGGAATTAGTGTCCTTAATAAAGCCCTTCAAGGGGTAAACAAATACAAATTTTTCCTAGAATCTTTTGTTTTTTGAAGGGGGGATGGGGAAGAGAACGGAGTCTCGCTCTGTCACTCAGGCTGGAGCGCAGTGTCGTGATCTCGGCTCACTGCAACCTCCGCCTCCTGGGTTCAAGCGATTCTCCTGCCTCAGCCTCCCGAGTAGCTGGGATTACAGGTGCCCGCCACCACACCGGCTAATTTTTGTATTTTTAGTAGAGACGGGGCTCTACCATGTTGGTCAGGCTGGTCTTGAACTCCTGACCTCAGGTGATCCACCTGCCTCAGCCTCCCAAAGTCCTGGGATTACAGGCGTGAACCACCGTGCCTGGCCCTTTTCTTACAATCTTATAAATCAAAAGTGCGTGTTGAAATTACAAGGATAACCACAAAAGGAGAGTAAAAAAATAACAAACTGAGGAGAAAAATTAGAATCAAAAAAATGCTTTGTTCTGTGGGTTAAGAAGAAAAATTTTTTAAATTTAAAAAAATCCTTGATACATCTCAAAGAAAAGCAAGAAGAATAAATATAAAATAAGCAGGACAAATATCCAAGAAACAGTTAAGATAGTACCAAAAAACCAAATACATTAGTGATTATATTAAATGTAAACAAACTAGGCACTCCAGTTAAGCCTCGTGATGATCATGTAGACATCGTTATCCACATTTTACAGGTGTGAAGAATTTGAGCTGTTGAGTAATCCGCCCAAGATTGTCCAGCTAGCAAGTCGTGGTACCACGATTCGAACCCCGCAGCCTGCTCCTGGACCCTGAGCACGGTGCCTTTCCAAGCGTCTCCCTGTTCTCCAGCCACCCAGCACTGCTTTCAGTCAGCCCTTCTGCACACTCTACCCAGACTCCTGCAACCAGCTCCGAACCGGCTCTCTCATGACACATCTTGTCATGGTGACCATGCGAAGGTGCAAACTGGATCTCCTCTCCCCTAAATTAAAATCTCTTCCTGGATTTTCATTTACTACAGGACAAATGGAGCAGTTCATAAAAGGTCCCTCTAGATGGGATCTCCCGCCCCCTTCATCCAACGCTTCTTGCCTTCCTGCCCTACATTCCAGGAAGACTGGACTCAGGGTTTCCAGAGAGTGCAAGCAGTTTCCCCTGCCTGGAAAGTGTGAGTTATGGCCCACTGCCCCCTCCTCTGACCCCAGGAGGGTCGGCCCCTCCTCCTCATACTATTGTTATCATTACAAATGGCTCCATTCAGCCAGCGCTTTCTCTGTGCCAGGCACTGTGCTGAAGGCTTTATAGGCATCATTCCCATCTAACTCTCACCACTCTATGATGCAAGTACCAGTATCCTCCATCTTCTGGATAGAAAGACTCAGGCAGATTACTAATTCAGCTAGTATGTATTTACTAAGTAACAGCTATAAGCTTGGCACCCTCTTAGATGCTGAGAAAAAGAGCAGTGAATAGAACAGGCAAACCTCCCCGCTCTCATGTAAGCTCACCCATCAGCTCACATATGACCTATGGTAGTTGTGGTAAGTGATATGCAGAAAATAAAATAGGGAGTACGGAAACGTGTGAAGCAGGTTGCAGTGTTCTAAAAGGGTAGTAAGGGAAGGCCTCAATAAGGTGATATGTGAGTAAAGATGTGGAGGAGATGAGGGAATGAGCCGGGCTGGCATCTCGGAGAAGAGCATTCTAGGGACGATGCCTTGAGAAAGAGCAGGGAATAAGTGGCAAACTTGCTGAAACGTTATCTATTGGCCAACCTGACCTCCTGACTGGCCAGTGAGCCCCTCCAAGTGTGGTCATAACCCCAGCAGCTGGGCACACAGAAGACATTGCTAAATGAAGGAACCTGGACTCCGATTCTGAGTGAAACAGTAAAGGGGCACCTTCCTCACCACAACTTTTGTGGACTTGGAACCCTGAGGCTGGTGCCATTCATCCTCAGTCCCCACTGCACAATCCCCACACACTGTCCACTCCAGACTCTCGGAGAGGAAAGACGTATTACACCCTTTTCCCTGTGTCTCTGGAACTGGATCTGTGCACTGTGGGCCTCTCTGGAGTCCTCCTAAACAAAGGGAAGGCACAGGGGTGGTGTGCTGGATGCAAGATCCCTGAGACCCCACCGGGGGCAGGGAGGCCTGATTCCAACTAGGCACTGCAGTCTCATTTGCACCATCTTCTCACGTTTCACAAGAAAAATGGAGCTGTTAAGACATCCAAAGAGCAAGTCAAACTGATATCAAATCCCTGAAAGCTCTAAGAAACGAGTGCAAGGCCATTGGGTTATATGGCATGCAAAAATGCACCACCAAGGGAGAGAACAGCCCTGTCCTCTGTGTATAAAAGTTGTTGGCAGGGGGTGAAAAACGTAGCTAAGACCAGACCAAACCAAGACCGAATTCCAGAGGGGTTTGCAGAAGGTAGACCCAACCCACCCAGCAAGATGAAATCTACCAGATGACCCTCATGGAGAAGCCTGAGAAAGGAACAGGGTCGCAGAGAGGAAACCTGAAGCATCCATCTGGGAGAACCCAGGAAGGAGTGAAGAGCAATGGAAAGTGAATGTATTAGTAAATCGAAGTGATTAACCGTTCAACGTTATGTTAGATGATGTACACAGAATTAGAACATATGACACGGAACCCAGCTGGGAGAGAGAAAGGAGATACTGGGGTGGGGGAGGACCTCAAGCTACATCCCACGGAGTCAGAGTGGCCTAGAATCACCCACGGGGCAGTTTAACACACAGGAACATGCAGCTCTGGGCAAGGGGTGTTATCACACCTTTGCTTTCTTCAGGAAGATTTACAGGGACCCGAAAAGTATTCAGAGAGACGTTGACCATTCAAGTATTGAAAGATAATCTTCCAAATCCTAAGGAGACAGGCAAAATGATCCTTAAATATCTGCATAACTATTAAATCTACATATTTTATGACATGTGAACACTTTGTGGCATAATGAAGCCTCTTGAATAATCAGCGTACTACATGGTTAAACTCTCTAACAGAACCTAAGCGAAATCTTACCATTTCAAATTAGAGAGCTTTAGAAGTGCTGTACCTAGCACGGCATGTGGTTCACACTTGTCAGGAACATCAACTCCCCCCACCCCAACCCTAAACCATAATGCTGTGCTTTAGGGAAACAAGATCTGTCCTGATCTGTATTCAACACTTTCTGGGAACAAATGATGGCTGGTGGCACTCCCCTAAACAGAAACCCCTGTTCACTGATACCGTATCCCCCAACTCATACTGAATAAACATTTCCACACTCAGAGGCTAACCACCTGCAGGCTGGACTTCTAAAATGCATAAGAGATCTTTAGTGCCCCCACGTGGCCATAGGTGATGTGACATCCTCAGTAGGGAGTTCTGTCCTGAAGGGTGGGAAAGACAGCTGGAAAAATGTTGTTTGTATCAAAAATATTAAATATCTAGGGTATGAGACAGCGCAGGAAGAAGGCCCCTTTTATACTGCTATTTCTTCCCATCATAAAAGTTTGGTAAGGGGGGAAATAATGCGAAATGTTGAAAATCTGTTGCATTGAACCAGAACGTGAGTTTTTGTCCAGTTCCATGGCCCAGGACAAACTGTCTCTAATCTGTCATGGAGGAAATGGGAAGAACCATCCCTGATTGTGAAAATTATACAAGCATGGATGTGATTTTTTGTTTTAAACTTTTACACAGAAAACATATGTATACATCTTTCTGTAACTTGTGTTTTAAACACTGCAATTTTAAGGCATTTTGTAAAGACTGATGCAGTACAATTATTATTATAGTCAACACCAAAAAGATATCAGTTGGCAAGGGGGAGAAAGGAGAAATGTGGCTTGAAGAGGACATCTTGTAATAAATTTATTGTATTTTGTTACATTTTCCACTTTTCTCTTAATTCCAACTGTATACTACATAATCAACGCTGTTTCAGAAATAAAATGTTTCAAACATAAAAATATAAATTCTGCTTCTTAAAAGTGCATACACTTTGAATAATAAAACATACAAATAAATAACATAAATCAGTGACACATCTCATGCACTTGTTCTAAAATAAATTTAAAATGTACGATACACTTTTCTTCCAGCCTCTAGGAAAGACATCCTGCCTTCCATATTACTGTACAACTGAAAATGAAAACGACACAGAAATCACTATCCATGGTGCATGAGTAATACCAAAGCACTTTGTGTACAGTGATGTGACATGCAGCTTTCAAGACAACTACAGAAATTCCAGTGTAAAAACTGAAGAGTTCAATCAAGAAACGACTTATGTCAATGAGGCTTAAATTCAATTTTAACCAGTGGTGAGAGGCACAGTTGGTGAGCAGACCTCTATGGAATGCAAACACGTATTTGAAAGGCCTACAAAGAGAACTCCAACTTCGGAAATACTGTAACTGCTTTTGCATTTGGTATGACACCACACCATTTATAATAGCACCTAGGAAATTTCATATTGCATTTGGACGACTGCAACAGATATCACTATTCTGGATGGCCTTTCTAAAGAAACATTTCCAACTTGCATGTTTACTTGTATCTTTATTCCTTAAAATGTTGAAAACACCAGGTAAATTGTGGTGTTTTGTAGGCAGCATGAGGCTCGACAGAATGAAACCATCAGATTACTTCGAAGGTGTTGTAGTGCATTCAGCTCACCACAGATTAAAACTAAATTTTATTTGCCTCCACAGTTAACACAGAGTGCCAAATTCTGGGATGTGTATTACCTAATGGTAAAACAAACAAAAAACAAAACAAAACAAAAACACACGAAAAAATAGCAATAAGGGTTTTTTTTTTTTAAAGACACCAAAGAAAATGTTTCACATTCATTTTCAAACTAAAAAAAAGAATTCCTGAAACCACATTCTGGATAAGAACTATCCTAGAGAATGAGCAAAAGTAGGAAATTCAGCGGCAGCCTGGGGTTTGCTACTGTAATTCCTACAAAAAGGCAATAATTCTATCAAAAGCAGGGACAGGCTTTCCAAGGCTAGAAAGGTTGTTTCTTTTCTTCTTCGACAATTTCTAGCTCAGAGTGACTTCCCTATTCCCCCACGGGCCTGGGGAAAAGGTTCTGGGGACAGATGCAAACCCCGCGGGGACACTCAGCCTGCTCCAGCAACTAAGACCACCAATTTCCACCAGACTGGCGAGTGCTAGGCCATTCACAACATGGTCCAAGCTCCCCAACTGGGCCTTGAATCAGAAGGGCCCTTGTATTTCAAATGGGAGTTTGATATCAGTATCTCTCAATTCTTTTTATTCTTATTTTTTTCTGCCTCTCCTACACAACTGAGGAATCAGTCACTCCTGAGTAATTCAAACGGCAGTGATTCTCGCCATAATTCTCAGTAAAGGGATGACGTATCATAGTGGTTCTCAATCTGTCTGCAAATTAGAAACACCCAGCAGCTTTTAAAATACATGGTAATTCCTGGATCCCACCCCTACATGAATTAGATCAAAAGCTAGGGACTGGGACCCAGGCACTGTATTTTTTAAAGTTCCCCAGCTGATTCTAGTCAATGTGGGTCTTCACTATCTCAGACAAGTCATTCAGAAGAGGCTTAAAAGAATCTTGAGGAAAATACATGTGTGAGATTCAAAAAAGTCTCTCAAATCTGCTGTGCACCCCTTCTCCCAAAAATTGGGAAACACTAAACAAATGTAAGATGGATCTAGAACCGAATCCACTGCACAACACTCCCAGAAATTCCATGGGCTTAGTCTAATTGTGATCAGTGGCTGGGAAGCCCCAAAGCTTTTCAAAATAGCTCTAAGTCTCTACAAAAGCATCTTTTAATTCTTAGCACTATTAGAAGCCACATTCTTTCCTTGTGACCAAAATAGAACCCTTGAAGATATAAAAAATTAAAATCTATAGAAAATGGCAGGTTATTTTTAGAACAAAACACTTTAGGAAAGCCTTCAGGCTAAATACAGTATGTACACCAATGATGTGTGTTCAACATATCCAATTCCACTTCTGCTTGCAAAATACTTTACAATCTCGCCAATGATCAGAAAAACAGCAGAGAAATATATGCAGAGCAAAACAAGAAATCGCATTCATGCTCTTCTACACAATGATGAGTAAGCCATATTTTGAAAAACACAAATTTAAAAATAGAGCTCCATAATTGTTGCCTTTTTTTTTAAGACTTAACATTTCATGTCTATATGTTTTATTGTTTGCTTGCATAGGTAGTAAGAGCATGCTTTCTGAGTTATATGGAGGCCACACACAATTGTTTTTACTTGGGGGAAAAAAATGGTCATGCTCAAAATGCATCTGCAAAATACTCTGAAAGTTGATCAAAAGGCAGTGTGAGAGTGTTCATTTAAATAAAAGCACTGGATTTCTCCCCAAACCATGTAGTAGAGTTTAACAATAATGTACCCTTTATGAAATGAAAGTTAAAGACAGCCTGCACAGTAACAGCTACTTTTTGTGTTCGTTTATGATAGGTACTGGTTTGTCAGCAAAGTTTGCCTTTCTCAACTACAAATAATACAAAGTTCCACGCACCTCCAGAATACGTGTTTTATTGAAACTGTGCTTATGATTTGCATACTATTTCAAAAATCCAACCCAGAAACACTAGTTAAATCTTTGTATCCAATAATTATAATAACCTACATAGGAAACAATCACTTCCGCTGTTCAGTAATTTGTCCGAATGAAATGTAACGTCTGATGCCCCTCTATGTGAAATAAAGCACTTATTTCAAATAAATGAGCTTTGTTCACAGCTCTTCTCTGCTCCATTTTCCCTAAAGGCTGCCACTCTTGGTCCCTTTACATACTGTTGCTATTTTTTTCATGATAGTTATTTTAGAGGAATGACAATGTTCCCCTCAAATCCCACATCCGTCTCCTACAAACATAAGATGACCCAATGTTAACGTAAAGTGACTGCGTAATGGATTTTCAACCCCTAAATAGTAGAGACAGCTCAGTCTGAAAAGGTGGATGGAAGAGTAAAATGTCTCTAAAGATGAAGGGCACTTTTGGTTTCCAGACGGAACAGACTTGCTCAAGAGAACCACAAGCCTTAGCCGATTTGACCGGAATCCACGTGATCTCTTTTCCCAGGAGAACTGTCACTCCATTTAGGACACCATCACATCCCTTGCTTGATGGGCTGTGCTCCCAGGGCTCCTCAGCTACAGCAAATCCCTGAAGCTTTCAGTTTTGCCTCTGTGCTCAAAGCAGGCCCTCCATAAATGTTTGCAGAATGAATGATGAAAACAAGATTGCAAAAGCGTGTCAGGCAGCCTCACAGATAATTACAGCATTTTAGCACACCACAAATACTCCCACATCCGTTCCCACTGGTCCAGCATATTATTACTTACTTTCAGTTCAGCTGCTTTCAGGATGAGAAAATACAAAACGGATGGGAAATGGTCTAAGATGACTGGAGCCTAATGGTTTGAGTTTCCACATTATCTAAGGGATTACCAAGGCAAGATGTAGGGCTGTCTTAAGGAATGATACGGCCTCAGTGCAATGGATGTTTACAAGAAATCAAGAATAAAACTTTTTTAAAAAAGCAAACAAACATTAGAGATACAACATTACTGTTGGTGATTATTTTGTGCCTACCAGGAGATGACTGCTCTAATCAGGCCCATCTAGATGTCAACCAGAAACCCAGGCCTATCATCCCTAGCAGATAATTTTTAACCCCAAAGCACATACACGCTCATTGTGCTAAATATTGCTGGGAAAATTAAACAAAAAGAAAGAAAGAAAGAAAGAAACCAACACCAAGTCCCCAACCCTAACAATGAACTAAATTGAATCAAGTAACTACTTTCCAACAAGATACTTCCCACCTCAAGGAGCACCTCCAAACTTTTGGGCCAAATAACCTTTCCTGTGGCCTAAAGTTGTACCTAGTAGTTGGAGATAATGAAATTTTCACTGTTTACCAACCATGGAAATAAAATAGCTTCATGATGTCTAGACAATGCCATGATACTTCCTGATTTTTTCTATTAAACCTGAAACAAGGACTAAACTCCATGACATACAGTTTATAGACACTGACATTTTATTCCAGATCCCATGGAAAACCAAAGGGATTTGTAGAAACGTTTTTCCTTTTTTTTTAAGTCACTAGACATCGTGGAAAATCCATTCCTAGATAACTCAAGAATAAAAATATTTACCACTGTGAAAATTAAACTAGTTTCTATTAATGCTTGACTACAGCAAAAAAGGAGTGTTATTAAAAACCTTTGTCTAATCAAACTATAATTGTTTCAGAGATTCAGATAGGAGACTTCAAATGAGATCTACCTATTAAACAAAAATGAGAGGTTTGAGTTAGACATTCAATTCCTGATATAGATGATCTCTTATTTGGTGCATCTTTTTCAGGAGATAAAAGCGATACAGAAAAACGAGAGCAGTGGCTACACACTGATGGGGCTGTGATGTGCTGGGCTGAAAGCAATGACAGCATCGAAGGCAGCCAGTTGCCGCAGATGTACTGAGCAGATGAGAGTGGTACTGCTTTGAGAACCCACCAAAATCTGAACAGTAAAACCAGGACAGCGAGTGAAGAGGTGAGTACAGGGCTGAGTGCAATGGACAACAGGCTCACAGTCAATGAATCACATGGAGCACTGTGGTAACTTTCACAAGGCTAAACGTCTAAATCTTAAATACTGCCAAGGGTCTAAAATTCCAGCTACCCTCAACGGTAAGTGGTCTCCAGATTTGCAAGTTACCGGCTAATGCGCAAATTAGCAGTAAAATAAAGTTAAGTAACGTACTAAAAACTTTTCCCAAGAGATATTCTTGGGGGGAAAAAAAGAAAAAAAAGGTAGTGCAGAATTCACAGCTATGCATGCATATGTGTTGTAGTTAATTCACACACAGCAATACTGAAAAGGGAGGTTATATATGGATCTGTGCACCAAGGGTTCAAGAAGAACTTGAAGAGTCTGACGAAAAACGCTAATATTTAAAAGCACATAAACTTAGCATGCTGTATTTACTGGCAAAGTGACAAATGCTATTCAGAGAGAATCAAGACCCTCACTCTCTTGACATTTAAAAAAAAAAGAAAAGCTAAAAATTGAGCAGGAAAGTATTGCCAGGAGACCTTGAAAAAGCTTGCAAAACTATATACTTTGCTTATCTGTGAGGTTTTTTTTTGTGAGGTTCTCCTTTGTAAGAAATGCAATTTGCACTGACACGGCCAGATGGAACACACTCCAAAGCCTGCTTGTGAGTTCTGGGCATGAGATGAAATCTTAAGAACAAAGAAGAAATAATAAATGAGTTACTGAAAGGCAGCCCTAACAGAGACTGACAGACAGGATCTGAAGTGCATATGTAACACTTGATCACACAACGCTTCAACATACCACCATTGGCTTTTGGCAGAAGGCAACTTCTTTCCTCTCCAAGCTACAAGATGAGGGAACATGAGCCCACAGACACAGGGCATCGTGGAGCTTCCCACCTCTAACGGAAAAATGCAACACCTGACAAGGAAAATGATGTCCAGTCTTTCACCCAGTTTAGAATCTAGAAGTTTTTTTCCAGGAATCTGTCAAAGGTGTTAACTGCTCTACTACAGTGCCAAATTCCAAGAGCCTTAGCTAGTAATTTCAGAAGGAAAAAAAATTAAACGAGTGACTGGCTTTCTGGCTATCCAATCTGCCACTTCCTAGGACCTATCCCAAGAGTCAAGACAGGTTTTGGTGCACATGTCACCACAGATATGAAGGTGGTGAAAGGCTTCATTTCTACCTCGAAAATGTCTATCTGTGGCAGTAGGAGAAATGACACAGTCACCCACATGGCACCTTCCTCTTTAATCCATTTACTGGTGTGCAACCATCCTAGACTAGCTGAGTATATACCTGAGAAACATTAGTGTTAAAATATTGCCCTTTACAAAGACTGGTAGATGGGGCGAAAGTGCAGAAAGCAAGAGTTTTTCCCTCGATTTGTTTCGTTGTTAGAGTCACAGTTTTTAGAGCTCCTGGTGCCACCCACAATCCACAGTAAGGACAAGTCCTGCTCAGAAGAAACACGAGTCAGCTCCTTCCTCCTTCTACGCACTAATGGTAGCTTTTCTGGTTCACAGGTTTCAAAACTCTCATATCCAAAGAAAGTCATTAGAGTTCTCTAGAAAGAAATATGTACAATTGCTAAAGGGACCGTCCTGGGTATCGTCTACAATTATTCCAGTTAGCTTGGTGTCAACGTTTTGCCTATGGCTGTTATTTGGTTCAATGGTAGAATAAGGCGACGCTTTGAACAATTTGCAATTGAATTAGATACACACACGCATACACTCACACACACACACAGTCGGGCACGTGACTCAAAAAAGTACAAAACAAAAGCACAGGAGGCTTTGGTGGGAGGGCAGGGGTTCTAAATAAATAAACATCTTTACAGATAAAACACTTCGATTGCAGAAATATCACTGAGGTTTTTGAGAAGGCCGTGCAGAGGTTTGCATGCTAGAAGATAACTTTTTTGAGGATTTCTCTGCAGACTGCCTGCCACCCGGAGACGAGGGAACTCCAGAGTCTAGTTGGGAAGACTTGGATTTGCGAGCGGACAGCAGGGAATGTTTGGCAGAAGCAGGGTCCTTGGAGACAAGCTGCTCTTTTCCCGTTGTATTTGCATTTGGCTGCTGGGAAGCTGGAGGCTGGTGGCCTCTCTCTGCCTTGTCGTCCCCGCTGTTCTTACAGACGGACTTAACAGAGCTCCCAGCAGCCTTTTTAGAGAGCAAGGCTGTCTTGCCAAGATCCGTCGAGCGCCGGGTTTCCTTCTGTCTCAAGGCTGATTTGAAGAAGGACAGCCCCTTGTCCTCAGACTTGCTGTCCCTCTTCAAACCAGACTTGATGCTTGTGCTGGGGGAGCGCAGGCTGGCCATGGAGGAGCTCCGCACGTGCTTCCCGGCCCCCCTGCCCTCCCCTGCTCGGGCCTGGCTCACCCGAGGGGAGTTGGGTTTGGAGGTGGAGGTGGCGCTGGCTCTGTCAGAACCCAAGCTTTGTCTGGAGCCCTCTCTACTCAAGCTCCGGTCTGAAGTCCTGCTCTTCCCAGGTGGGAAAGGGCTCCTTGTGGCAGGGCCCGAGGCCTTTTTGGCAGATGTGGAGGAAGCAGTGTAGGTGAGGGCCGAGGCTGACTTCTGCTTCTGTGGCGAAGGAGATGACACGGAGTCCTGAGATTTCGGGGATGACTCCTTTTTGGGTTGAGCAGGGGCAGGGGATGAATGCCGTCCACTGCCCCTGGAAGAAGAATCTGCTTTGCTGCGGGAGCGGGAGGGCTTTAGAGAGACTTTTACAGGAAGAGGAGAAGAAGGGGATGTACTTGAAAGGGATGACTCCTGGCTTGCCAAGGCTGGTCTCCCCTTCCGCAAGCTTTTCTCTGGCTCAGAAGTGCCTTTGGAACTGGGGGATCTCTTAGTTGTGCTCTCTGGTTTCTTTGCGAGTGAGCCTGGGTGGCTGGGGGGTTTCACCTCTTTGACTGGAGAGCTGTCTACGGAGTCGCTCTGATCCACATAAGCGATCTGATTATTGTTATCAAATGGACAAGAGAGCGGGGGCAGGCGGTCCCCTTGTGCTGAATGTTTGCTCTGTGTATCTACGACACTGGAGTTCAATCTGCGGGTGTCCGATTCGTCTTTGAACACGCCTTCCATGACAGCCAGAGGGGCCCGGCCCACAGCCTTGTGCTCACGGCGACTATGACTGTCGCTTGGTTCCTGGTAACTGCTAGAAAGGTTCCGCAAGCTACCAAAGCAAGAGATGGAGACCTTGTCATCTGCTGCCTCCCCAATCTTCTCCAAGGTGGAAGCAGAGCTGTGAATTGGCGAATCCCCTGAAAATCGGGATGGAGAATTGGAGCGCATCTGCAGCTTAGCAGACAGGGACCATGAAGGTCTCATGCAATTTTCATTGACCGCCAAGGGGCTGGTGACAGAAGATCTGGATGACAAACTCTGACGCTGGACACTTCTCACAAATGGTCGAGTTGAAAAGCCTCCTGAACACAGTAAAGAGAATACTGTTAAGTTAAGCCAATGAAGACATTCTAACAACACTGTAAGACACTGAAGGTGAAACGAAGGTAAGCCTCATGGGATGAAAGGAGCATGACCTTCAGAGCCAGCCCATCTGGGATCAGGGAGTCCCTGTGTGGCTTTGACTTTTCTGAGCCCAGTTTCCTTATGTATAAAATAGGGACATTCTAACTCAGGATCATTCTAACACAGCAAACTTCTATTCACCTCCTTGCCCTACATCAGGGCTCAGTATAACTTTTCCTGTGAAGGCCTAGACAGCAGATGTTAGGCTTTGCAGGCCAAACATTCAACTCCGTCACTGCTGCATGAAAGCAGCCACAGGTGACACGTAAGAAAACGTGTCTGACTGCGTTCCAAAAATCTTTACAAAGAAAGGCAGTGGGCTGTATCTGGCCTATGGGGCTACAGTTTGCTGACCTCTGGTCTAACTCACAGGGCAAGTGTGACGATTAAATACAACCTTACAAGTCCTGTGCCCAACAGAGCACCTGGCACTCCATAGATGCTGTGAGGTATTGACCCAGCTTCATTACCTTCCTGAAGGTGATCTAGGGCTCACAGAAATGAAGTCCTTGACCAAGATTACACAACTCATTAAAGGAAGAGCTAATACCAGAACCCAGAACCCCTTGACCCCCCGCACCACTCAATTCCACATGTAAGCTGGCCTGTCATTGTTGACTACAGATGTGGATCAACGCAAAGAGCTAAAAAGACTTGGATATCATATACTCCTAATTCCAGTAACTTAAAACTTCCCAAAAAATATTCATAATTAGAGACCAGGCGTGGTGGCTCACGCCTGTAATCCCAGCACTTTGGGAGGCCGAGGTGGGCGGATCACGATGTCAGGAGATCGAGACCATTCTGCCTAACATGGTGAAACCCCGTCTCTATTAAAAATACAAAAAAATTAGCCAGGCGTGGTGGCAGGTGCCTGTAATCCCAGCTGCTGGGGAGGCTGAGGCAGGAGAATGGCGTGAACCTGGTAGGCGGAGCTTGCAGTGAGCCGAGATCGCGCCACTACACTCCAGCCTGGGAGACAGAGAGAGACTCCGTTTAAAAAAAAAAAAATACTCATAATCAGAACCACATACTCCTATTTGGTGTGGCTCAAAACGTCCTAAGAAAATATTCTAAATTAAATTTTCTACACAATGATACTACAGTTGTGATATTTACAAAATTCTGTCTTTATAGAGCCTAAGAAACAGGCTCTATTCTGTGGGCACCACCCAGCACCATTATACAATGATGATGCTTAAAAGGATATTGATTTCACCAACTGCACTGCTTAAAGATAGACTGAGGCAAACCTTATTGAGGCTTATCGTTAAAATGACAGTGAATTCTAAGTTTAAAGGCAGTACTGAAAATAACCTCTGCCTAAACAAGCAAAGGTTCACCAGTCAGTTTTCCATAAGATGTGAGGAGCCGGAAGGAGCTTAGGAATTGCAGTCCAGTGTTTTTACTTTACAAATAAAGAGGAAGAGGCAACAAGCCAGAAGAGGTGGCAGAGCTAGAGCTATGGTGCAGCTCTCTTCACCTGGCATTCTTCTTCCAGCCTATTGCAATTTTAACTCAATTTCATTTTCTCAGAATTATCCATCACCACTAGAAGCAGATTACAGTGATCGAAATGCTGGCTGCAGAGTGAGACTTGTTGGCAGATTGAGTCACTGTGTTCATTATAGAAGCTGCACTCACTCCTCCTTCCAGCTCCCAGTACTGTGGCTGCCCGGTCCTTCCCACACCACCTGGGTCCCTGTCGAAACTAAGGTCTATCCTGCCATTACCCAAACAGAAAGTGAAAGTTTAAAAAGAAAAAAAAAAAAAGAGTTCAATTTTTATCGGACTTTTTACTATCTCTATGCAAAGGCAACAACAGCTTTTGTTTTAGATGCTTCTGTACTAAAAAGAACATTCCACAGCTTCCTCCCTGGGGAGCAGCATGTTGGAAGGTGAGGCTCTCCTGGGTCCAAGAGAGCCAGGGGCCTCCGTGCCAAGCCTGGAGCCGACTCCCCACCAGGTGGCCTGGGCAAAGCACAATCTCTCTGAGCCTCTTCCAGCTATCCTGCTTTTTAAAACACTTTGGGGAAAAAAAAAAAGTATACATTGGTATATAAAGCTCCAGCCTCCACAAGAGACCTTACAAGTGGAAAATAATGAAGCGGAAGGAGAAAGTACTGGGACACAGGAAAAGCAAATGACTCTGTTAATACAAAATGCTTCTTAGGATCATAACTCACAGCTACACAGCTCCACTCACTGTAGCTCCCTTTGGGTTCTCCTACCATCTCCTTGGGACTTAGCTCCTAGGAAAAACACGAGGGACTCTGCTGTGTCTGTGAGTTACCATTCTGGAAATTTGTCACCAAAACCCACACCCACCATCATCTTCACTCCTTTCTCCAGTCATCTCCACGGACTCAGAGAGCGACGCCAGGGAGGTGCGTCTGGAGGAAGCTGCAGAGGTCACGCTGGCTGGCTTGCTGCCCGGGAGCCGGCTCACCCAGTGTTCACACAGGGAAGAACTTGTGGAGCCTGCAGAGAAGAAAACAGGCATAGAGGTCAGGCTGGGGTCCCTCGGCCAGCCCTGAGCCACACACACCCTCATGAAGGTGCTACGAGCTGAGCTGGGGGGCATTGATGTCCTCACCCCGAGGTCAGCATCAGTTCCCAGACCCTGTGTCATGTCGTGCCTGTCCGAATATCCCCAGTTAAGATGAAAAGATGTAAGGCAGACTTCCTGACGCATGAAATTTGTAGTAATAAAATGCAAGGATAGGGATGAATACTTTATAATGTAAGTCTGAGTCTAAAGAATTGGCAAGAGAATGGAATAGACAAGCATTCATACATTCATTCTACAAATATTTATTAAGCATCTACATGCCAGGCACTGTTCTAAGCAATTGCAGTAATATTTCTTACACAAAGAGAAGAGAGGATGCGGCAGTATACTCTTTTTCTCTCAGCCTCACTGTTTTAAGGAAATTTGTAACCATTTTCATAATATTAATAATATACACACACACAGCATATGTCAATCTGCCCTGTCTGTTCCAGGGATGCCCTTAAATATTTATTAGGGCAAGAGAAATTGCTCTTGAAACAGAGTACATGAAGCAGCATGACTGTCTCAAGTAGACCTCAAGAAGGTGTCATTTCTGAGCACATCTGAGACTGGTGGAAGAGCACTGGAGTTCCCGCTGTGTTAACTGAGTGAGTGGCTGTACACTGGGTGGGCTTGGCCCCCAGCAGGGCGTCATTCTGCTTGAGAGATGCCTTGCTTTCACTGCTTTGAACTCACCCCCTGCAAGCTTCAAGAGAAGCAAGGATTCATAGCCCCTAACCTGACTGCACATCACCACATTCCAATCCTCTGTCACGCTCTCTTGAAGTCAAACTCTGCATTCAGAAACGTGTGTCCACTTGTTTGGATTATGTGTGGCTGCATTCATATTGTGTGTGGGTACTGGTCCCTGCATTTATTAAACACAACAGGCTGGATGTCATCCGGCTAAACCCAAGCCACCTAGTATTATTATCACAGCCATCAATCCTTCTCCTAACAGAATAGTCCAATCTTCTCACTGGAAAAGCAGACTATTTCTAATGGTCCTTTACCCTTTACAAAATGTTTTAACACACATTTATCTAACTGGATGCTTACGACGACCCCATGAGGTAGGCATTATTATTACACCTGTATTATAGATGATTGCTATGTGGCCCAGATGGGACAGGCTCCAGGATAACCCCAGGACAGGGGGTAGTATGCCACGCTGCTTTTCAGCTCACCCATGCATTTATCCACAAGAACACATCATGAGCTTTCTTTGCGCCAGGTCCAACCCACTGTCCCCAGTGAACTCCACTGGGCCACAGGTGCTGTCACATTCCTCCCCAACTTCCTTGACTGCAGTCATTTTAGTTTCCAGATTAAATGGAAACGTAAGGATTCATCTGATCAAACTGACAGAGTCATGAGAGCCTCCAGAGAGGTCCTCTAGACCATTCATTACAATCTTTTGCTCTGGAAAAAACTGCCCAAGAACAAGAGTGGACCTCACCTGCCACCGAGCTGTTGGCTGACCATGACGGGATGGCTGTCCGCCTCTGGTAGAAGAGGATGTATGCTGTCTGCGTGCAGACCTCATCTTCTGACAGCTGCTGCACATCGCTGTCATCGAAGCAGTACCAGAGGCCGTCCACAGAGTTCTTACAGTACGCTGCCAAAGAGAGCCCGCCATCAGCACCAGGGGAGGCTGCACCAGCCACTTCTTGCGACCCACAGACACCATCTCTTTGGCTCATCTAATTAACTCAAGAACGTTTTAAGGCTGCGTGTAGCAACACAGAAAGAGATTTTAAAAAAATCCTAAATTCTGTATCACACTCGAGCAAAATGTCTTGAGAAATTCCAAACCATTCCAAGTAGATGCAGTTCCAGTTCATCTTAGAAAACACACACTTATTTAAACCAATGGGTCTCAACCAGGGAACTGTGTCTGTGGCGGGGGGAGTGGGATTTGGCAATGAATGGAGATGTTTTTGATTGTCACAACTCAGGGAGAGGTGCTACTGGCATCTAGTGGGTAGAGGCCACGGATGCTGCTAAACATTCTATAATGCACAGGACAGCCCCCTGCAAGACAAAATTGTCCGACCAAAATATTAATGGTGCCAGGGTGAAGAAACCCTGAGTTCAGTGTGTTGCAACATTTTAGTGTCTATTAGAAATAGCAAATAATATGAATAGAAATAACAATATAATGATATGATAGCAGATAAATATAATATGTAACACTTATTATGTGCCAAGCATCTCATTTAATCCTCAGATTTGTTCTCTTATTACTCCCAATTTCCAGAGGTTGAAAAAGATTAACCTGCTTGCCCAAGGTCGTGCAGCTGGTGAAAGGCAGGAGCCCAGCTCATTTCAGGCTTATCAAATCCTTGGCTTGCACTTGAAGCCCTATCCTGCCCTGCTTCCCTCAGGGAGGAGCACAAACCAGGCTCCATGGAAGTTCCCTGGCAGACTGAGAACACATGAGCTCATGAACGCAGGAGGACTTCTTTCAGTCCAAATTCTAAGCCTGAGCTAGAAATAAAGAACATTCAAGTAGCAGCAAGAACAGACAAAAACTTAAGAGTTCACAAAGCCAGTCATCCTGCAAGGATATATCAAAGGGTGTTATAAGCTTGATCCAGAAAAGTACATTATGATCACATTTTCTAAAAATATGCATTTATTTGGGGTGAGAATAAACGAGTGCTAGAATATTTAGCTGAATGCTGGAACAGACTCAGGATGGCCCCAGGGATGGGGCAGATAAGGTCCTGAGAGGCACCAGGAGTGATTCCTTCAATGGGCCATAACCATTTCCGCAAGTATGGAGACTTAAGGGATAAAAGAGACTCGGGTGAGAAAGGGCTACACCAGACAAGTCCCCCAAAATGAGAGCAGAATAAGGACCTACGAACGGAGGCAGGGAAGTTATTTGCAGCTGAGAACTTGCCGGAACCAGAAGGGAAAGAACTTAAAATGTAAGCAGCAAATGGAGCTCTAAGGAAACAGCAATTGGCCAGAGGCGTCAGGTCAGGCTTGATGCACACATGACCCAGCTGGGGAGTAGCTGCTCTTCTGGAGTGGTGAGTGGGAGCAGAGCTGTGAGGGACATGCCCAAGAGAAGGAGACAGAACAGCCTTGCCTCCTTTCAGCCTGCTCCTCTTCAGAATGGCCTCTTCTCAGTCACAGTGTGGAAACTGAGGCAGCACAGCAAACTCATTAATTACAAAATAATTCTACTTGCTTTTCTTCCTAGAACTACTTTCTGAAATATTCTCTAGGCCAGTGCTACTAGAATTATGGCTCACGGACTGACACGAGCCCACACGAGAGAAGCACCAAAAAGGAGAAAAGCATTTCAAAAACTTTTATAGCAATCTGATACTGCCGTGATATTTTTATTGTATTCTTACAAATGCACTAGTTGATAAAGGATTGGAAATTTTAAAGTAGAAAAAACCAAGTTCTTCATCACAGATGGTGTGAGAGGCACTGTTCTAGAATCCTTACACAATCGATTATATCATTATACCATCGATTATAGCTAGAAACAGTGCAAAATAAAGATTACATCAAAATAAACATTCCAGGCCGGGCATGGTGGCTTATGCCTATAATCCCAACACTTTGTGAGGCTGAGGCAGAGGACTGCTTGAGATATGGAGTTCGAGACCAGTCTGGACAACATAGTATAGGCCCTGACTCTACAAAAAAATTTAAAAATTAGGCAAGTGTGGTGGCGCACACCTGTAGTCCCAGCTACTTGGGAAGCTGAGGTAGGAGGATCTTGAGCCCGGGAGGCTGGGGCTGCAGTGAGCCACGATCACACACTGCACTCCAGCCTGGGTGACAAAGTGAGACCCTGTCTCAAAAAATAAAATAAACATTCCAAATGAAAACTTAAAAATGGGGATGAGGGGTGAGAGAGCATCAGGAAGAATAGCTTAATGGATGCTGGGCTTAATACCTAGGTGATGGGATGATCTGTGCGGCAAACCATCATGGCACATGTTTACCTAAGTAACCAACCTGCACATCCTGAACACGTACACCTGAACTTAAAAGTTGATGTTAAAAAAAAAAAAAAAGAAAAAACTTAAAAACAGAGTATCTTTCATTCAACAATGCGAAGAATATTTAAAATGTTCTCTAAACTAAGACTCTAAACATCTCATATACTAGAAAAGTGGTGGTAGGGTCTCAGCATGAGAAAGGGGAAATAATACAGAAAACATCTGAGCACATCCTGGGTAATGGGTTCCTTGAGGTCAGCATGACCACTTCCTGGCTCACTAACATGGTAGCCAAATTAGTGAACAGCTACCTGCCCCAGGACACAGAGCTAGAAAGATGTGTCTGGCTTCTAACCCAAGCTCCTTCCACCAAACTGTACTGCCTCTAAGGTAGTTGGAGGTTTCCAGGCATTTTCCAAGATCTATTCTATATATAAAGAGCAACATGATGCTAAAGTCTAGCCCTGTCTTATTCTTCCCAACAATTTCTTCCCAGAAACTATGTAACAAGCCAGTCCATATTTTCTTGAGAAATAGTGTTATAAATGGAAAACGCATTCTTTACCAAAGCTGAGCTGGTGAACGTCAATCAAGGATGCTGGCAAAGGTGTTACAACACCGGGTGAGTTGTGAAGTTAAATGACCTCCACGTCCCTTTCCATTCTACCAGTCCACAAGTATAGAATTCCATCACTCAGTACCAAAGAACACAGACATGACTGGTAATGCCACAAAAGCAAAAATCCAACAAGACACAATATTTGTACACATGGCCCCCATAAAATAGAAACCTAAAATATGTAAGATACCAAATATACTATTATCATCATTGAAATATGGTTTAAACCAAAGTACAAGGCAAAATATATCTAAACATTTAATTCACATTAACTTTTGTCTTCTATGAAGTGAGAGCATCTTTTAAACTTCTCTAGCTTCTTTCTCTCCTTGAAAGCGCTTCCTACAGCAGGCAGAGGCAATCCAAGCCATTCCATTACAAGATGCGCTCAAAGTTGGGATCATTCCTCTCACAAACAATTGCTGCCTGCAGCATTTAAATATTTAAAGAACTTCAGGCAGTAAAATGAGTTTGAAAAAAAGAAAAATATCTATTTAAAGAACTTGAACTAAAAGGGTTTCAAGAATAAAAGATTATTGTGTCCAGTAATCTTCCCCAACCCCAGCCCTCCTGGAAGGGAACAGAGCAGACTGAAACAGTGAGTATGAAAGGTAGCAAGGCCAACGGACTCCTCTGCCTTGGCTGATGGGGAGGGAGGTTCATGGCTAAATACTAGAGAAAAGAGTCCCAGAGATTTAATAGTACCCAGGATTGGCCAGACCCCCACCCCTCCTCCACCTCTCCCTACCTTTATAAATCAATGGTCAGCACTAGCACTCGGGGTCTTGTTGCAGAAACCACTGAATTAATAAAGAAAGTCCCTGAGAAGTATACATATATAACACACTGAGTGTGAAGGATGCAGAAATCCAAATCCTAGCCACTCACACGGATAATCAAATTAATCACATCAACCCTCACATCAACGAATAAAGCCCTGAAATCTGCCTGGCTCCCAAAAGGCTCATGCAGGCCCTTAGCCCGATGATTCCATTTCCAAGACTCAATCTCAAGGAAATACAGAATTAAAATTCAAAAAAAGTGAAAGAGCATAAAGATATTCAACAATGTTACACGAAAAGTTAAAAACCAGAAACAATATAGATGTTCAGCAATGGGGAAGGGTTAGATAACATTAGAGGTCCATCAACAGAACATTCTGTGGTCATTAAAAAGTATTTATAGGCCGGGCACAGTGGCTCATGCCTGTAATCCCAGCACTTTGGGAGGCCAAGGAGGGCAGATCACCAGGTCAGGAGATCGAGACCATCCTGGCCAACATGGTGAAACCCCGTCTCTATTAAAAATACAAAAATTAGCTGGGTGTGGTGGTGTGTGCCTGTAGTCCCAGCTACTCGGGAGGCTGAGGCAGGAGAATTGCTTGAACCCGGGAGGTGGAGGTTACAGTGAGCCTAGATCGCGCCACCACACTCCAGCCTGGTGAGAGAGCGAGACTCCGTCGCAAAAAAAAAAAAAAAAAAAAGTATTTATAAAAAATTAAGTGTCCACATCAAGCTACTTCTGTTACAATACTAGGCGTGAAGATGAGGATGCAGAAGCGCATGCGCCACTCACCCCTCACTGTGCTGCTGTGCTTCTGAATTTGTGACCTCTCTATCCACCCCACTCTAGCCCATGAGGTGAGGCAGCAGGCTCCTTTCCCCGACAGCTGACCCTCCCCCTCCAGCACGCTCTGGCCACTCTCTCCTCTGGCTCTGATCTCTGCCCACTGCTCACACCTCCACCACAGAACCCATGATGTGAGACTCCTTTTTAAACCATATCTGTACCCACATCTCCCCCTACTTGATTACACTCTCAGAAGACAGAGGCTGGGGACCTATTGATCTCTGCTGTGATAGAGCCCAGGGCAAGCAGGATGTGAGGGGCTCAATAAATGTTCACTTGAACAACAACAACAAAATGCCAGTATAATCCCAACAGTGGAAAATAATGGCAAAAACTTAAGAGAAAAACACGTCAAGTATATACTACATACCAAAATATTACCTACACACAGTGGAACATTACTCAGCCCTAAAGAGGCAGGAAATTCTGATACCTGCCACAACATGGATGAACCTTACAGACATTATGCTACATGAAATAAGCCAGTCACAAAAGAACAAATATTGAATGATTCCATTTAAAAGAGGTACCAAGAGTAGTCAAATTCACAGAGACAGAAAGTATGGTGCTTGTCATGGCTGAAGGGAGAGAAAATGGGAATTAGTGTTTATTAGGTACAGAGTTTAAGTCTGGGAAGATTAAAAAACTTGTAGAGATGGATAGTGATAATGGTTGCACAACAATGTGAGTGTACTTAATGTCACTGAACTGTACACTTAAAAATGGTTAAAATGGTACATTTTGTTATGTATATTTTATCGCAATTAAAAAAAATGTTACCAGTGGTTATCTCAGTGATAAGCCCATGGATGATGGTATTCTTTCCACCTCTAGACTCTAAATTTCATGATGAACATAGTTGCTTTTATAAATGACAAGGTCAATTTAACCTTAAAACAAAAAGAAAAACCCTTCTTAGTCACTTTAAAGACACTATAAAAGTGTCATGCACTTGTATCCCAGCTACTCTGGAGAATGAGGCAGGAGACTTGCTTGAGCCCAGAAGTTCAAGGCTGTAGTGTGTGATAATCACATCTGTGAATAGCTACTGTACTCCAGCCTGGGCAACACAGCAACAGCTCATCTTTAATTAAAAAAACAAAAAGTAGTTCACAATCATTTAAAATGAGAGAGAAGATAGAACTCAAGGAACTCTATCTAGCAAAACCGTAAATGGGGAGTGCAGGTTAGGTAAACAAAGAGCAAATCCTCAGTTGACCAGACAATGCCATCTGCACATACCACTCCCCAATCAGTCGGCTACCTACTGGACGACCCCACTCAGGAAAAGGAGGAAGAATGTTCGTTTATTTGCTCTTGGGCAGAGATCCAGAGGATGGAAACTGCCCTCACAGTTGGCACACTGCCTGCTGGAGGGAAAATGAGGCTCTAAAGTCAAGTCACCCTGCCACAAGCAAACCCGTCTGAAGGACTCGCCAGCACAGACACGCAGCCTCTCACACTGCAGACCTGTGTAGTGCCCCCCTTGCATGGTGCCATGGTGATTGCACACAGCATACAGGTCATAGATGTAGTCCTCAGGGTCCCTCCCGAGTCCATAGGGCCGTCTCCACGGGGACCAATGCGATGGCAAACTCCAGCTGCTCTGGCTCCTCTTAACCACATGAGGTGTCATGTCCAGGCCAGTCAATGGGAACTTGACCATGTTCTGAAGTTTCATGCGCCTGTCTCCTTCCTGTTGCAAGAAGAAAAACAAGTTCTGGTGATATTTTATTGCAAGCAGATGGCAGATCACTTTAGAGGGGAATGTGGATCCTATCAGATAAAGCGGTGTGAGTTACCTATCTGATGTTTCCCAAGACATACAAATCAGGGAAACAGATGATAGTTTTAGCTATCTAGAGGAACAGGTTTTAATATCAGCTAAGGTGGAACCAGTAAGGATCCATATAGAGGGGGTAAATGAGCTTCTCTGAGTCTTCCTTTCCTTATCTGTTAAAGGGCTTTAAAGCATCTGACTTACAAAAAAAATGACAGTATCAGGTGGCTCTTCCTGATACCTCTGTCAAAGAGACATGAAAACTAATGAAGTGATGGCTCCATGAAGGGCAAACCACAGCGCCTGGTGCAGAAGAGCCTCTTGATAAGCAGTGCCTGTTCCCCTCCACATCCTCCAACAGGCACATCACAAGGCAACACTGACTTAGCTTAACATATCCACTCAGTGGCAATCTTTGGTAATCTGTATTTTCCATTAAACCTATAGGGAAATGCTTTGAAATCCAACCATCAGTTGAAGAGATAATGACTGAATGTTTCCTGTGTCTATGGGAACTTTAAAAAATTAACCAGGCATAGATATGTCCACCCTAAGGAGCTACGTATGGGTCTGTGAAGGGAAGAAAAATGTTCATGAGAGAAAGGGACGATGGGTCCTGGGTGGTCAGGAAGGCCAGCCTGAAGAATCTGGAGTGTATCCTCTGTGGCTTTTATGGAAAAGGTGATGTCACCAGAGTTGTGGGTCAAGAACTGTGTAAGCAGTGCACAGAACATGTTAGAAATAGGAGTAATGGAGGTGAAAAATCAATTAAAATCATTGCAACAGTGACCAGCTGAAAAGCAACAAAATGTCTGAACCAGCACGCTGACAGCAAGAATGGGGAGGGGACACACAGGAGTCGATGAAGAGGCATGGCCATGCCTAGATGAGAGGGACAAGAAAGAAGAGTCAAAGAGGACACTGCAGGTTTGCCTCTGGATTGCCGGAAAGATGGTGACATGCCTTCAAAAGAAAACAGAAAGCCCAGGAAATTACTCTGTGTCTGGGGAAGGAGAAACAGCAGGCTGGGATCCAAACCCTCAGCCAGCTTTCCACCTGCAGATCCCAACGGAATACACAGTGGGTGCCAAATGCCCACTCTTCACTCCCATAGGAGCTGAACCTCAAACCTCTGTGTGAAAGCCCCAGACCTGGGGACCATCTGTGTGTTGCCCCTGATACCTCCGCCTCCTCAGACAGTCCTGAACATCTCTCCTTCTCTACTGCCACAACCTATCCCATCTACTAGCAGCCCACCCTGGATGACGGCAAGGGCCTCCTTCAGGTCTCCCCATCTTCATTCTTGTAGCCTCTAATCTGTTATCTACACAATATCCAGAATAATATTTTCAAAATACAGATTTAGTAAGGTTGCTTCTCTGCTTATAACCCTTCATCGGAATCCTACTCCACCCCCAAAGGGTTCCTTGGACAACCAGCATCCACCCACGTCTTCCATCAACTCCCGCCACTGCTCACCCCTCTGGACTGCCTGCCCACCTGGCCTGCTCCCAGCCTCTCGTGCAGGCTGTGCTTTCTCCACTGTCGGGCTTTGCACACACTGCTCTCTCTGCCCCCGTGTGGGAGATCCCTGCTTCCACCTCACCTAGTAAAAGCTTGCTCATCTTTCAGATACAAACTAAGAGCCAGGCCTTGTGGAGTCCGCTAATGTTTACTTCCCATTTACCTCTTACAATGAGACTGTCTAGACAATCCTAACCTCAGGGAATACACAGCCTTTTTGGAAAAACTGACTCACAAAGCAATACAATTCAAAGCAGATTTTCTTTGTATTTATTTATGACTCATCTCCCCAACCATACAACAGCTTCTCAGGAGCAGAACACCCATATTACATTAGGTAGAAATAGAATTCTACCTCCCCCAGAAAGGATCTCTACTTAGTTCTTTTTAAATCCCAGAGTACACTTAACAAAATTTAGGCACGACATTTACAAGTCAAGTAAAATATCTGCAATCTGAACTAAAATCAAACTTTGCCTTGGGAAAGAACAAAACATTACCCTAAACACAGGGGCAAAAGTGTGTCTATAACATACACAGACAGGACTCACTGGATCAAACAGGTGTACCAAAGAACCCCCACAGAGCCCATCAGCAGGGGGCATAAGAAACTTGTCACAACTTGTTTGTTCCTGAGGATAAAGGATTTCCATACCTGCCGAAATCTCTTTAGATGTATAATAAGCACATCAGGCAGAGTCCAGAGGCTTAACGTAATGCTTCCCTGCTGCAGCTGCTTACAGTGTGGGCAACGCCAGGCATCATCGGGGGCAAGCTGAAAACAGAAGCATGACTCCCGTTAAGTGCCACTTAATGCAAGACCGTGTTACGGCTGGACTAATGCCTTAGCCAGGGCATGGTGCAACTCAAAATCTCTCTGTAAACTGCAGATGCTGGGCATCAATGGAATAACACAATCAAAAGTGGCCAGAGCTGGCACCCAAACTCTAAACAGATTCTGGTTTGTTGAATAGATTATCCCTCAAAGAGGAACGACTAAATCGGTAAATACTGTATAAATGTTAAATATGTTACTTTCTTTCCTTTTTTTTTTTTAAACAGAGTGTCACTCTATCACCCAGGCTGGAGTACAGTGGCGTGATCTCGGCTCATTGCAACCTCCACCCATCAGGCTCAAGTGATTCTCCCACCTCAGCCTCTTCAGTAGCTGGGACCACAGGCACGCATCACCACACCCAGCTAATTTTTGTATTTTTGGTAGAAACGGGGTTTTGCCATGCTGCCCAGGTGCTCTTGAACTCGTGAACTCAGGCGATCCATCCACCTCAGCCTCCCAAAGTGCTGGGATTACAAGCGTGAGCCACTGCGCCCGGCCAGATGTCACTTTCTATGTGCCATGCACTGCTCTGGATACTGGAATTATTTAGTGATCAAGACAGATGGAGTACCTGCTCTCATGGAGCATATACTGTCTCAATTCTGTCCCTCACTTCCTGTCCTCCAGCCATACTGGCTTCATTCCTGTTTGACAGTCTTGCCAAAGGGCTTTTGCTTCCTCCTCCAGGAACTTTGCTTCCTTTATTTACTTGTTCCACTAGACTACAAACAGCATGAAGGCAAAAATGTTTATGTTGGCCCCTGCTACTTCTTCAGTACCAGTACGATACCTAACATGGTATGTACTCAAAAAACACCTACTGAATGAATGAGCCCCTGTTAAAAGGTATCCTGCTACCATTCTAGATCAGTGAGATGTGTTGTGGAATACCAGTGCTGCCATCTAGTAGATTTGCTCATCCATTATCTTTGTGCCATTATCAAACATCTCCAAAGTCATTTAAAAAAAAAAAAAAAAAGCTAAACAGGGCAAGGTGTCATAGAGAACCTACAGTCAACCAATTCCAAAGCCAACTATTTCATAATTGAGTGCAAAACTGGGGGGGGCGGGGGAAGGGGTGAAAAAAAAAACCCATGTCTTATGAAAAACTATTATTAAAGAAACTAGCTAAAAACAGTGTGGGGGAGAGAAGACTCACTGGAAATACAAAAGCTATTTTCAAATATTCGAACAACAGACAAAAATAATATTAGGACTTCTGAGTCATAATGAATTTAAGACAGAGAACAACTGTTGGCTATAGTAACCAGTGGACATATTTCAGGTTAACTTCAGTCACCATTAGAGCCATCCAGAGAAAACATGGTCTATCTCTGTCTTAAGGAGGCAAACTACCTCATAACAAAAGATACTCAAACTCAGGCTAAGCAATCACCTATTTGAAATTAAGTAGAAGAACCCAACCACTAGAATAAAAGAGTTTTAATGTCCCCTTCAATCCTGAAATTGCATGACTCCCTCTATTTAAGAGTGAAGAGTTACAACTAGTAGTCAAAATTATGATCCTAGATATCAATGCAAGGTTAGATGACTCCAAGTACTCTGGTCAATGTTTATAAGGTGCATAAAAATCACACAGGCCTGGGCCCCACCCAAAGAGGCTTATTTATCCATCTCTCTGTCCATCCATTCATTTAAATACTTACTGGGTCCCTACTACCTGCAAAGCCTTGCTGTCTACTTTCTGGTCTATATCTGCACTGTTCAATATGGGACCCACTAGCCACCATGTGTCTGCTGAGCACTTGAAACATGACTAATGCAACGAAGGAACTGAATTATTTACTTCACTTAATTTTAATTAATTTTTAAAATTTAATTAATTTAAATTTAAATAGGTCCTGGCACCTATGTTCTTAGTACCAAAAAGTCAAGAATCACTGTTTAAGTTACTAAGGAAAAGATCTTAAAACTTCTAAATTGAGAAAGAAAATCAACAAAACTTGATCATTAACCATTAAAAAGAACTATGAAGGTTCATTTCCAGAGTACTTCAATTAATCACGGTTTTCTAGAAACTTACAACTTCTTGTTAAAGTCCTAAAAGCAAGAGCATTAAGATGCTCATTACATGTGCAGACTTACATATATGCAAAATCCTGCGGCGACTTCTGGGGCGTGATTTGTTTCTCCACTAACACCTTGTCATGCCCCACTCCCCACTGCCCTGAGCAACCAAGAAATGCTGCCCAGTCTCTTACCCGCTCCTCTTTGGTGTACAGTTGGAAACACTGGGATAAAGTGCAGGTTTGAGGCTGATGATGACGCTCCCTTTGCAGACGAACACTTTCTGCATCAGGAATATACTCATCCTCGGTATTTACAAACAAGCTGCAATTAGGGGGGAAAGCATCTATCAGGGAATGTCTTGCAAAACAGAAGGAAAAATACAATTATGGCTTCATGAAGTGACTACAAACCCATAACCAAAGGAAAAAAAAAATCAATGTGTAAGAAAACAAAAGTAGTGACCCAACTTTTCTATATTCCAAAATGTTCTTGAAAAGTTATCTGTATACAAAGTTATTTCCAGAACTAACTTGATTTTTCCGGGTTTGGCCATGAACTGTACTGGTTAAACCACATATTCCTGTCCTTTACATCTAAGAACATACATCTGACATTGCTTTCTAGAATTAACGGGCCTGTAATAAAAATCAAAGTAAACTGAACCTATATAGTAGCTAACGAGTATACAGCTTCTCTTTCAGCAGTGAACAAATGTTCTAAGGTTCTGGGATTGGGAAGAGAGAATGTATAGGAAAGGAATAATAAACTGCTTAAATAAAGGGTTAACGACACACCTGGATACTTAGCTAAAGAGAAGAGAGATTTGTGTTTCAGCTCATTTAACATATCAAAGGTGTGCTATAAAAATGATAATTAAAACAATGTTTCTATAAATACTAACTTTAAAAATACTCACAAATCTCTTGTCTCCTTGTCCCACTCGACTACTAATTTCACATGAGCGGTGCCACCTGGTCCACAAGATTTTAATGCCCTATAGAACCAGGGAAGTGGAGAGGGAAGCCACATATTATTTTCTAAACAAATGATTTTACTTAATGTGATTATGTCCTACCCGAAATCATAATTTCGGGTGATTAATGAAAATCTTCATCGTAGTTCCCCATCAGAAAAAAGTTTTCAGCAAGACCACTATAACCACTGATTTAATAACTACATTTCAACTAAACTGAAAAACCCTTAAATTAAAAAGCCCAATACAGTATTAATAATAAAGAGGTTGGAAGAAATTTAGTGTCATGTTATAAGGTTGATGATCACTCTCAGATAGTCATTATGACCTTCCCAACTTCTTGCCCAATTTTTCACCCACCCAAACAGACAATGGTAGTCCCCTGGGAACAAAGTCACCCCTTGCACCTTTCCACCTCTCCACCAACATGCCATGCCTGCTCTAGACTGCACCCTTCTTCCTCCTTCCTCCAAAGCTACCCCCGTCCCAAGTTCACTGGCTCCTTGCCATCTCCTGAGAAACCCAGAACTCAGTTAATATTACCTATCTCATCTTGTTTATGTTATGCAATATTTTGGATTGTTGTCTACTAACTCTCATCTCTAAACCCAAACAGTGAGCTTTCAAGCAGGACCATGTTGTATGCTTTTTTAGAATCCTGAAATATAGGCACTACAATATTTGTTGAAAAAATCATTATAATTTTTATTATAAAAAATGTGAGTTTTCATATGTATATTATATATTCAGACACATAGTGTGTATATATGTATATTATTTTATTAATACAATAGAGTATTATAACAGATTTAGCACAGAGGTAGCAGAGTAGAGTGACTAATTCTATGGGGCAGGTTGCCGGGGGTGGGAGGAGGAAGAGTATAAAAAAGGGCTTAAAGGAAAGGAATTACGGACAGAGGAAACCACACATGCAAAGCACGCATATAAAATAGTATCGCCTGTTCAAACAATCATCTGTACTTTAATGCTGCTGAAAGTTTGGGATAGTGGGGAGAGGAAGAGCAAAGCCTGACAAAAGTAAGCGGAATTCAAACCGTGAAGAACTTCTTACATTGTGGAACACGGGCTTTATTTTTTAGGCCACAAGTTGCCATATAAGGGTTTTAAGGAAGAATGTGGCCTGATTAGAACGTTACTTTACAAAACTTCATTCCTGGTGAATATGAAAGTGTAATTTATCTACAGTCCTAGGACATAGGTTAATTTGCTTTCCTAACCCAAGTCCTCCAGGGCTTTTCTTATTTCAAGAAAGATCATCAAACATACACCCAAGCACAAATCAAAAGTAAAATAAGTACTTAATTTCGAAATAAGCCTAAAGAACCCTGCACACTTATGTGGAAATTATATAAGACATCACTTGAAATCACACATGAATATGTGTGAGATTCTAAAAGGTAATTTAAAAAAAAATTTTTTTTTACCTTTCTACTGTTGGGTGGCACAAGGGCTGCTCCTCCTGGGGCAGCAAATATGTTATTCCAACAACACTGACCACACGCAAGCTGAATGGACACACCTGCATCAGATGTTAGATGAGAATTAAGCCAAATTTTTCTTCAAGGGCATCTATTTCACAGTGGCGTTTCCAAAACAGATTAGAGTTACAGTAAACTGTTTATTCTGCAAAATGCTTCACTATAAGATTCTATAAGGTTGTTGAGCCACTCTAATACACTTTAAATATTATTTACCCAAATGCGATTTACGTATCAAATATGTTATGCAAGACAAGTAACACATTGCCTTTACTAAACATCAGCTTAATGGTCTTCCACGGATACCTTAACATAGTAATAATTTTTAAAATATACAGATAGACATTCTACTAAAGCCTTTCCAAGCTGATCATGTATTGAACATTATTAGATAAATATTATAAAGGAATATGCAGCAGTTCAAGGAAAACCTTGCAGTGGCTAGCTCTTTCATAAAATGAGGGATAAATTCTCAGTCCTGGAAATCCAAACACAAGAAACTCAAATTTCATTGTAATGTTTGTTTCTTCACTGAGTATATACCCATGCTATGCTGGAATATCAAAATGCTTACAAACCTGAATGCAAACCGTGGGCCTCAAGAAATACTTCATCTTCTCCAAGATTTCCTTCTGCAGAAGGTCCCAAGCTATTGTCTTCTCTAAGTGCAGCACAAAAGGCAGTCCAAATCTAACACACATCAACAATGTAATCACCTTTAAAGTACGGTAATTCCTTTAACACTGTTATCTTTTGTTCTTGATCTCTTAAAACGGAATCACAATATAATTGGCTTTAGGACAGTTCTCAAAATAAAAGAAACAGGAAATTTAATGGTAACTCTTCATAAGGAGATGAACAGCTTGGATTTCTAAATGAAATTTAATAGCCAATACACCAAAATGGCTTCTAGGGGAGTACGGTGCTAGGACAGCAGGTGGCAACGGGGCAGGATCAGTGAAGATGGAGAGCACAGGGGGTGGGAGTGGACATGAGCCTGGCAAACAGCACAGGTCGAACTCATAAGGGGTTGGGTGCCAGAGGACAAGATAGGGCTGGAAGGTCTCACAGACAGGCAGCCACATTCTTGAGTCTCTGACAACACGGGAGGCACTGGCAAGCAAGTGACAGTGAAAGTCAGCTCCAGAGCTATGTCCCACAGAGTCCAAGCAGTACTGTGGTTCTTGGCCTCAGCTGCACAGACCGAAGACCAAAATCACGAGAGGAGCTTTAGAAAATAATGATGCCCAAGTCCAGCCCCCAGAGATTCTGATGAAATCAGTCTGGAATATGATCTGAGCACTGAGATGTTTTTAGGGCCTCCCTGGGTGGTTCTAATATGCAGCCAATGTTGAGGACCACTATCCTAGCCTCAACTCTCATCCACGCCCAGTCAGTCAAACCTGAATTCCCTGAATGTGTCCTACTCTCACACATCCATGTATTTTTGTCAGGGAACTCCCTCTGCTTGGAATACCCTCCCCACCCTTCTGAGTCTAGACTGTCTCCTACTCATTCATGTGAAGACCCAGTGGAGGTATTCTTTTCCAGGAGGCACCCTGTTGGCTTGTTCCCTGTGTATACTGTGCTATAAACAATGCCTGCTTATTTTTCTGCCTCCACCAATAGGCTGTGAGTTATTTGATAGCAAGCACTGTGATTTATTTATCTTAGTAGCACAAACAGACAATGTCTAGAAAATAGATGAATGAATGAATGAACAAATGATCTAACAGATTAACTCTGACTCAGGCCCAGAGGGAAGTAGAGGTGCTAAGATCACCAAGAAACCAGTTTCCAACAACTATCGAACTGTTCGCTCATAGCGGTGCTTAACAGTGAATCAATCTGCCTAAAAACTACTGTGAGGTGAAATGAGTTACAAGTACATGTAAATCACCCAACCATATTTTTTTAAAATAATGACTTCACTCTTTGAGAGACCAGCATCATGAAGGGAATTCCACAGGTTCTTTACTTCATTCCTTCTGTGCCTGACACACACCAAGCTCCTCCTAGTCTTGTGTGCATGTACCGGGTGTTCCCTCTGCATGGGATCCTTTCCCCTCATGTTCACACAGCACACTGGGGTTCAGCTTGGCTGCGGTCTCTTCAGGGACGCCTTCCCTGACCTCCCTTCCTAATGTAGTCTTGCCAGCCTCCCACCATCACACTCTATCATTCTAGTCTGTTTTAATGCCTTCGACGTGGTACGGACTGTCTGAAGTTAAAGACGTCTGCTTGTTCATAGTCGGTCTGTCCTAGCTAGGATGGAAGCTCCATGAGGATACAGACCTTGCCTGTCTTGTTCCCTGCTGAATCCCCAGTGTTTAGAACCATGCCCAACACACTGTAAACACTAAAATACCTGTCAATGAATAGCATAAATATGCATATCAACACATTTTACATTTATGTTATTTACTATGCAGGGAACTTATTTCAAAGCAAAATTTTCAAAGGCTAACATAAAGGCTATTCTAACAAATGTTAAGAAACACTGAGTCCTTTCTCCTTGAAACATATCTGTCTCTTGTTAATACTCAGGTTACATTCCTACTGTGACAGAGTTACTTTAAAAGACAGTCTAAAACACCCATACACTCTTACAGAGGGCATCAGACAAATTTGAGAGAGATTTCTGACTCCCAAATGTCTGGCTTACAAACCTGAATGAATGTGTGATGCCATTTGCCAAGATGGGAAATACTGGAGAGCCAGTTTTAAAAGGAAAGAAAATTTGGACATACTTCAATTCAACTTGGGACATAAGACATAAGTTCAATTTGGGACAGAAGACTGAGGGACATGCACCATCCAAGTAGACATGTTAACAATTAAAAAAATAAAAATAAAAAAGCTGTCAGGAAAGTAGCTGGAAATGGGTCTAGAGCCCCAAGAGGAGCCTGAACTGAAAATACACATATGAAATGGGACTTTAAAAACTAGATTCCTGGCCGGATGCAGTGGCTCACGCCTATAATCCCAGCACTTTGGGAGGCCAAGGCGGGCAGATCGTCTGAGGTCAGGAGTTTGAGACCAGCCTGACCAACATGGTGAAACCTCATGTCTACTAAAAATATAAAAAATCCGCTGGGTGTGGTGGCTGGCGCCTATAATCCCAGCTACTCAGAAGGCTGAGCCAAGAGAATCGCTTGAACCTGGGAGGCAGAGGTTGCAGTGAACCGAGATCGCACAACTACACTCCAGCCTGGGCAACACAGCGAGACTCCATATCAAAAAACAAACAAACAAACAAACAACAACAACAACAACAAAAAACCCCAGATTCCTAATTTTACTCTCCCCCGACCAACCCCCCAAATCAGGTCAACTTGTACATGTATTCTTTCTAAATATCAGAATCAAAAATTAACTACTAAAAGTAAGAACTTTTTGCCCATGCTTTTTAACATGTTTGAAAATACTGAACTGTTACAGTCTAGGTACTTACTGGAAAATAATCTGGTTCTCACCTTTTCCCTTGTTGCCCAGTGCAGGCTCGGTTACACACCAACAGGACAATCTTGTCGCTGCCTGCTCTTGATGTGGGCAAATCCATTTTCCCTTGCTTTGCTGCTGTTTGTGTAGGAGAAGACAGTCTATGATAATCCAAGCCAAATTTCAAGTGGTTTAGGTTGTTGTTTAAATGAATTCCTGAAACAGAATAAAAACAACTCATTTTATCTCTTCAAAATTATTTTTATTCACTCGTTATGAAGAAATTTACCCAACAGAGAAAATTTTTTTTAATGTCATTATGTAAATTAAACTGCAATCAAAAAAAGAAACATCCTACTTAGATTACTCATCTAGCCGTTAGAGAATTTCTTTAGCATCCATTATTATTTCCTTTAAACTAGCCTTACCTATCTTAAAAACTGAAAATTAAAACTGCACTTCAGTGAATGTTAGATACAGTTTTAGAAGGGCATGTGTGCTGAGATGATTCACCAAGAAAATTTAGTGAGGTCATGCAACCAGTAATCAAACAAATTTTTAAAAAATAAAGATGTGGAATGTTCTTCAATATTCAATAGCAGTTTCTTCTCCCTGATTAAAGAGCCAGACTTATAAGAAATAAAAGGTAAATTACACACTACACCTACTAGACTCAGAGCCATCAGGAGAATCTTCCAACTTGGAATACAGTCTACTAGACTGGATCAATCCACATTACAGTTAACAAAAATATATATTTGACAGGCACAGTACTGATCCTCCCAAATGCCCCAAAGCAGAGCTCCCTGTCAATCAAAGTACCCAGCAACTCAGCACCCAGCACAACCCCAATAAATGCCTGACTACCTGTTCATTCCTTTAATCCTTTGGAAGTACAGCCTAGGGAAATGACATCCCAGCTGGAAAATAGAAGAAACCCCTCCTGCCACCACCATAAATAATAATACCACCAGAAAGAGAATAAAATACAAATGGCCTACACAAAAGTATTTATAGCAGAATGCTGGCAATAACCTCAATACTCAGCAATCTAAGACTCACTGAACCTATTAAGATACCTCAACATTATAACAATTTAAAATGACAAAGTACATAGTTAATGCCAATATAAATTCCAGATAGAGTTTAAAAAAACAACACATACAAACTAGAAATAAGAAAAAAGCTGAATCTTTGTCAAGCCACTAGAGGGAAGAAAACTTTTTAAGCTTAAACACCATAAAGAAATCACAAAAGGAACAGGAGTAGATCTTACTTCCTAACCATTTTAAACTCTGGTATGAGAAAATAAAAATAATAGATATCTGAAGTTGAGACAATAAACTCGTTTCCCAGGTTCTTGGCAGAGGTAAGGGTGGGAAGATCTGTTCTCCTAGAATAGATGTGGACTCCTGACGAGATAAGGGGATGCCACATTGTCAACTGCACAGAAATCAAGCTCTGTGTTCAAACTGTGGACCCATTTACTGCCAGCTGTGTGAGCTGGGAGTGGTTACTTCATCTCCAAGTCTCAGCTTCCTCACTAGTAATGTGGGGAAAGCAGTAGCCTCATTATGTATTGAACAAAACATCTGTTAAGGCCTTAGGATAGAGGCTAACGCAGACTCAATAAGGCAGTCTCTGGCTAGAATACAATAACCTTTGGATTCACCAAATTCATTTATAAATAGAAGCTTAGTGTTAACCCTAAGCAACTGGGGTGGGAACAGGATTTTGAGAAACTTTCAGCTGAACAAACATTACCTGGGCTCTTGCTGCATATTAAGAACTATACTGCACTGCTGGGTATAGCAAGATAAAGCAAAATGTGGCCCCAGCTCCAGAGAACTTCACAGTGTGGTGGGAAGGACAGAGAAGAAAACAAATCATTTCCACATAACACGCTGGTGTGAGAGATTAACAGAAGTTAACTGCCCAGAAGAGCAGGAGTTCGCCAGCCAGCCTGCAGGTAAAGGGAGTGAGGAAAGGCTCTCTGGACAAGATAATTTAGGTATTTTTTACTGTAATTCAATAAAATTAGAAACAATCCAAACAAAAACACATACAGGGAAATGTAACAACTGGAAAAGAAAGACAAACAAGCACCTGGGTCAAAGAAGAATAAGTGAAATAATAGACTATCTAGAAAATATTGTAAATATGAGTAGACCAGAGAAAACTGAATTGTAAGCTGGCATTGGAGAAAGCTGGCCAACCCAATATACAGGATCACCGAAAGAATCAGAAACTGGAGGCACCAGAGGCCTCTGGAAGTAGAGGGTAAAGTAAAAGAGGAATTAAAATAAGGACTTTCAACAAGAGCACCAAGACCATTCAATGAGGACAGTACAATCTCTTCATCAAATGGTGCTGGGACAAGTAAATATTTACTTGTCCCAGAATGGAGTTTGGTCCCTACCTCATACAATTTATAAAGATTAACTTAAAATGTATCAACAACCTAAATGTAAGAGCTAAAACTACAAAACTCAGAAGAAAACACAAGAGTAAATCTTTATGACCTTGGATGTGGTGACGGATTCTTAGATATGACAACAAAATTATGAGCAACAAAAGAAAAAACAGACTTCATCAAAATGAAGAACTTTTGTACGTCAAAGAACACTATCAAGAAAGAGAAAAAACCCAGAGAATGGAATAAAATACTTGCAAGTCATATATCCCATAAGGGTCTAGTATTAATACATCCTTACAAAGAATTCTTACAACTCAACAAAAACAACTCAACAAAAAGATAATGCAATTTAAAATGGGAAAAAGGCTTGGATAGACATTTCTCCAAAGAGAATATATAAATGGCCAAACAAGCACATGGCAAGATGTTCATCATCATTTACTATTAGAGAAATGCAAGTCAAAACCTCAATGAAGTTAACACTTCACATTCCCCAGGATGGCTAAAATAAAAAAGATGAAAAATAAATGTTGGCAAAGATGTGGAGAAATTAGAACTCTCATCTACTGCTGGTGGAAATGTAAAATGATCCAGCTCCTGTGGAAAACAGTTTGGCAATTCCCAAGAAGACAACCATAGAATTATGATATGATCCATCAATTCCATTCCTAGGTATATACCCAAAAGAACTGAAAACAGGTATTCAAACAAATACTTGTACACAAATGCTCATAGTAGGACTATTCATAATAGACAAAAGGTAGGAAAAAAACAAATGCCCATCAATAGATTCATGGATAAACAAAATGTGGTACATGCATATGTATGTATGGAATAATGTTCGGCCATTAAAAAGGAATGAAGTGGATCCGTTCCAAGATGGCCAAACAGGAACAGCTCTGGTCTGCAGCTCCCAGCATGATCGACGCAGAAGACGGGTGATTTCTGCGTTTCCAACTGAGGTACCTGGTTCATCTCATTGGGACGGTTGGACAGTGGGTACTGCCTACGGAGGGTGAGCTGAAGCAGAGTGGGTTGTCACCTCACCTGGGAAGCTCAAGGGGTTGGGGGATTTCCCTTTCCTAGCCAAGGGAAGCTGTGACAGACTGTACCTGGAAAAACAGGACACTTCTGCCCAAATACTGTGCTTTTCCCAAGGTCTCAGCAACCGGCAGACAAGGAGATTCTCTCCCGTGCCTGGCTCGGTGGGTCCCATGCCCACGGAGTCTTGCTCACTGCTAGTGCAGCAGTCTGAGAACAAACTGCGAGGCGGCAGCCTGGCTGGGGGAGGGGCATCCACCATTGCTGAGGCTTGAGTAGGTAAACAAAGTGGCCAGGAAGCTCAAACTGGGCAGAGCCCCTCACAGCTCAGCAAGGCCTGCTGCCTCTATAGACTCCACCTCTGTGGGCAGGGCATAGCTGAACAAAAGGCAGCAGACAGCTTCTGCAGACTTAAAGGTCCTTGTCTGACAGCTTTGAAGAGAGCAGTGGTTCTCCCAGCATGGCATTTGAGCTCTGAGAATGGACAGACTGCCTCCTCAAGTGGGTCCCTGACTCCCATGTAGCCTAACTGGGAGACACCTCCCACTAGGAACTGACAGACACCTCATACAGGCGGGTGCCTGTCTGGGACGAAGCTTCCAGAGGAAGGATCAGGCAGCAGTATTTGCTGTTCTGCAGCCTCCACTGGTGATACCCAGGCAAACAGGGTCTGGAGTGGACCTCCAGCAAACTCCAACAGACCTGTACCTGAGGGACCTGATCGTTAGAAGGAAAACTAACAAACAGAAAAGGAATAGCACCAACATCAACAAAAAGGACATCTATACCAAAACCCCATCTGTAGGTCACCAACATCAAAGATCAAAGGTAGATAAAATCACAAAGATGGGGAGAAACCAGAGCAGAAAGGCTGAAAATTCTAAAAACCAGAGCACCTCTTCTCCTCCAAAGGATCGCAGTTCCTTGCCAGCAATGGAACAAAGCTGGATGGAGAATGACTTTGATGAGTTGACAGAAGTAGGCTTCAGAAGGTTGGTTCTCTGAGCTAAAGGAGCATGTTCAAACCCATCGCAAGGAAGCTAAAAACCTTGAAAAAAAGGTTAGACGAATGGCTAACTAGAATAAACAGTGAAGAGAAGAGTTTAAATGACCTGATGGAGCTGCAAACCATGGCATGACGACTTTGTGATGCACGCACAAGCTTCAATAGCCAATTCGATCAAGTGGAAGAAAGGGTATCAGTGACTGAAGCTCAAATTAATGAAATAAAGCAAGAACACAAGGTTAGAGAAAAAAGAGTAAAAAGAAATGAACAAAGCTTCCAAGAAATATGGGGCTACGTGAAAAGACCAAATCTATGTTTGATTGCTGTACCTGAAAGTGATGGGAAGAATGGAACCAAGCTGGAAAACACTCTTCAAGGATATTATCCAGGAGAACTTCCCCAACCTAGCAAGGCAGGCCAACATTCAAATTCAGGAAATATAGAGAACACCACAAAGATACTCCTCGAGAAGAAAAACCCCAAGACACATAATTGTCAGATTCACCAAGGTTGAAATGAAGGAAAAAATGTTAAGGGCAGCCAGAGTGAAAGGTCAGGTTACCCACAAAGGGAAGCCCATCAGACTAACAGCAGATCTCTCGGAAGAAACCCTACAAGCCAGAAGAGAATGGGGCCAATATTCAATATTCTTAAAGAAAAGAATTTTCAACCCAAAATTTATATCCAGCCAAACTAAGCTTCATAAGTGAAGGAGAAATAAAATCCTTTACAGACAAGCAAATGCTGAGAGATTTTGTCACCACCAGGCCTGCCTTACAAGAGCTCCTGAAGGAAGCACTAAACATGGAAAGGAACAACCGGTACCAGCCACTGCAAAAACATGCCAAATTGTAAAGACCATCAATGCTAGGAAGAAACTGCATCAATTAACGGGCAGAATAACCAAATAACATCATAATAACAGGATCAAATTCACACATAACAATATTAACCTTAAATGTAAATGGGCTAAATGCCCCAATTAAAAGACAGACTGGCAAACTGGATAGAGTCAAGACCCATCAGTGTGCTGTATTCAGGAGACCCATCTCATGTGCAGAGACACAAGTAGGCTCCAAATAAAAGGATGGAGGAAGATCTACCAAGCAAATGAAAAGCAAAAAAAAAGCAGGGGTTGCAATCCTAGTCTCTCATAAAACAGAATTTAAACCAACAAAGATCAAAAGAGAAAAAGAAGGCCATTACATAATGGTATAGGGATCAAATTCAACAAGAAGAGCTAACTATCCTAAATACATATGCACCCAATACAGGAGCACCCAGATTCATAAAGCAAGTCCTTAGAGACCTACAAAGAGACTTAGACTCCCACACAATAATGGGAGACTTCAACATCCCACTGTCGACATTAGACAGATCAACAAGACAAAAGGTTAACAAGGATATCCAGGACTTGAACTCAGCTCTGCACCAAGCAGACCTAACAGACATCTACAGAACTCTCCACCCCAAATCAACAGAATATACATTCTTCTCAGCACCACATCGCACTTATTCTAAAATTGACCACATAAATGGAAGTAAAGCACTCCTCAGCAACTGTAAAAGAACAGAAACCACAACAAACTTGTCTCTCAGACCACAGTGCAATCAAATTAGAACTCAGGATTAAGAAACTCACTCAAAACTGTACAACTACATGGAAACTGAAGAACCTGCTCCTGAATGACTACTGGGTAAATAACAAAATGAAAGCAGAAATAAAGATGTTCTTTGAAACCAATGAGAACAAAGACAATGTACCAGAATCTCTGGGACACATTTAAAGCAGTGTGTAGAAGGAAATTTATAGCACCAAATGCCCACAGGAGAAAGCAGGAAAGATTTAAAATCAACACCCTAACATCACAATTAAAAGAACTAGAGAAGCAAGAGCCAACACATTCAAAAGCTAGCAGAAGGCAAGAAATAACTAAGATCTGAGGAGAACTGAAAGAGACAGAGACACAAAAAACCCTTCAAAAAAATAAATGAATCTAGGAGCTGGTTTTTTGAAAAGATCAACAAAATTGATAGACCGCTAGCAAGACTAATAAAGAAAAAAAGAGAGAAGAATCAAATAGACGCAATAAAAATGATAAAGGGGATATCACCACTGATCCCACAGAAATACAAACTACCATCAGAGAATACTATAAACACCTCTACACAAATAAACTAGAAAATCTAGAAGAAATGGATAAATTCCTGAACACATACACCCTCCCAAGACTAAACCAGGCAGAAGTTGAATCTCTGAATAGACCAATAACAGGCTCTGAAATTGAGGCAATAATTAATTGAGGCAATAATTAATAGCCTACCAACCAAAGAGTCCAGGACCAGACGGATTCACAGTCGAATTATAGGAGCTGGTACCATTCCTTCTGAAACTATTCCAATCAATAGAAAAAGAGGGAATCCTCCCTAACTCATTTTATGAGGCCAGCATCATCCTGATACCAAAGCCTGGCAGAGACACAACAAATAAAAGAATTTTAGACCAATATGTCTGATGAACATCGATGCAAAAATCCTCAATAAAATACTGGCAAACCAAATCCAGCAGCACATCAAAAAGCTTATCCACTATGATCAAGTTGGCTTCATCCCTGGGATGCAAGGCTGGTTCAACATATGCAAATCAATAAATGTAATCCATCACATAAACAGAACCAATGACAAAAACCATATGATTATCTCAATAGATGCAGAAAAGGCCTTCAACAAAATTCAACAGCCCTTCATGCTAAAAACTCAATAAACTAGGCATTGATGGAACATGTATCAAAATAATAAGAGCTATTTATGACAAACTCACAGCCAATATCATACTGAATGGGCAAAAACTGGAAGCATTCCCTTTGAAAACTGGCACAAGACAAGGATGCCCTCTCTCACCACTCCTATTCAACACAGTGTTGGAAGTTCTGGCCAGGGCAATCAGGCAAGAGAAAGAAATAAAGGGTATTCAATTAGGAAAAGAGGAAGTCAAATTGTCCCTGTTTGCAGATGACATGATTGTATATCTAGAAAACCCCATCGTCTCAGCCCAAAATCTCCTTAAACTGATAAGCAACTTCAGCAAAGTCTCAGGATACAAAATCAATGTGCAAAAATCACGAGCATTCCTATACACCAATAACAGACAAACAGAGAGCCAAATCATGAGTGAACTCCCATTCACAATTGCTTCAAACAGAATAAAATACCTAGGAATCCAACTTACAAGGGATGCGAAGGACCTCTTCAAGGAGAACTACAAACCACTGCTCAATTAAATAAAAGAGGACACAAACAAATGGAAGAACATTCCATGCTCATGGACAGGAAGAATCAATATTGTGAAAATGGCCATACTGCCCAGGGTAATTTACAGATTCAATGCCATCCCCATCAAGCTACCAATGACTTTCTTCACAGAACTGGAAAAAACTACTTTAAAGTTCATATGGAACCAAAAAAGAGCCCGCATCACCAAGACAATCCTAAGCAAAAAGAACAAAGCTGGAGGCATCACGCTACCTAACTTCAAACTATACTACAAGGCTACAGTAACCGAAACAGCACGGTACTGGTACCAACACAGAGATATAGACCAATGGAACAGAACAGAGGCCTCAGAAGTAACACCACACATCTACAACCATCTGATCTTTGACAAACCTGACAAAAACAAGAAATGGGGAAAGGATTCCCTGTTTAATAAATGGTGCTGGGAAAACTGGCTAGCCATATGTAGAAAGCTGAAACTGGATCTCTTCCTTACACCTTATACAAAAATTAATCCAAAGTGGATTAAAGACTAAAATCTTAGACCTAGAACCATAAAAACCCTAGAAGAAAACCTAGGCAGTATCTTTAGGGACATAGGCATGAGCAAGGGCTTCATGACTAAAACACCAAAAGCAAAGGCAACAAAAGCCAAAATAGATAAATGGGATCTAATTAAACTAAAGAGCTTCTGCACAGCAAAAGAAACTACCATCAGAGTGAACAGGCAACCTACAGAATGGGAGAAAATTTTTGCAATCTATCCATCTGACAAAGGGCTAATATCCAGAATCTACAAAGAACTCAAACAAATTTACAAGAAAAAAACAACCCCATCAAAAAGTGGGCAAAGGGTATGAACAGACACTTCTCAAAAGAAGACATTTATGCAGCCAAAAAACACATGAAAAAATGCTCATCATCACTGGTCATCAGAGAAATGCAAATCAAAACCACAATGAGATACCATCGCACACCAATTAGAATGGCAATCATTAAAAAGTCAGGAAACAACAGATGCTGGAGAGGATGTGGAGAAATAGGAATGCTTTTACACTTGGTGGGAGTGTAAATTAGTTCAACCATTGTGGAAGACAGTGTTGCAATTCCTCAAGGATCTAGAACTAGAATTACCATTTGACCCAGCAATCCCATTACTGGGTATATACCCAAAGGATTATATATCATGCTACTAAAAAGACACATGCACATGCACATAAAAAATTAACTCAAAATAGTTCAAAAAACTATAATATAAGAGCTAAAACTATAAAACTCTTAAAAGAAATTATGGGGTAAATCTTTATGACTTTGGATTTGATAAAGTGTCAGATTTGACAACAAAAGCACAAGCAACAAAAAAAAAATAGATAAACTGGACTTCAACAAAACTAAGAACTTTTGTGTTTCAAAGGACATTATCAGGTAGTTAAAAGACCACCCACAGAATGGGAGAAAATATTTGCAAATCATATATCTGATAAGGGTCTAGTATTCAGCATATGTGAAAATTCCTAAAACTCAACAACAAAAAGCAAACAATGCAATTTTAAGATGGGTAAAATATTTGAATGGACATTTTTCCAAATATGATATACAAATGGCCAACAAGCACAAGAAAAGATGCTCAACATCATGTCAGTCACAAACACAAATCAAAACCATAATGAGATACCACTTCATACCCACTACAATAGCTAAAATTAAAGAGTCAGATAATAATCAAGTGTTGGCGAGGACGTAGAGAAACTGGAACCCTCAAACACTGCTGATAAAAATGTAACACGGTGCAGCCGCTTTGGAAAAGTCTGTAAGTTCCCCCAAATGACTAAACATAAAGTTACCACACAACCCAGCAGTTCTATTCCCAGGCATGAAGAGAAACGAAAACATAAGTCCACACAAAAACTTGTGTGGAATGTTCACAGGAGCATTATTCATATTAGCGAGAAGGTGGAAACAACCCAAATGTTCATTAACAATGAATAAACAAAATGTGACCTATTCAAACAATAAAATATTATTTGGCCATAAAAAGGAATTAAGTATGATATATGCTACAACATGAATGAATGTTGAAAACATCACACTAAGTAAAGCCAGTCACAAAATACCATGTATTTTATTATTCCATTTATATAGAAGTCTAGACTAGGGAAATCTGTAGAAACAGAAAGCAGAATAGTGGGCCAGGTGTGGTGGCTCATGCCTGTAATCCCAGCACTTTGGGAGGCTGAGGCAGGTGGATCACTTGAGGTCAGGAGTTCGAGACCAGCCTGGCCAACATGGTGAAACCCTACCTCTACTAAAAATATAAAAATTAGCCAGGTGTGGTGGCATGCGCCTGTGATCCCAGCTACTCGGGAGGCTAAGGTTGCAGTGAGCCAAGATCGTGCCACTGCACTCCAGCCTGAGCGACAAAGCAAGACTCTGTCTCAAAAAGAAAAAGAGAGAGAAAGTCGAATAGTGAGTGCTTAGAGCTTGGCAGGATGGGGAGACTGGAAGGTACCCTGGGAAAACAAAGCAGGAGCTAACGAGAATAGAAGCTGGAGAAGTGAATCCTCAGCACAGCAAATGGTAGGGAACATGGAAAAGCACATGGCATGTCTGAGAAACAGAGTAACCTGAAAGAGAAGACCCGAGGAAGGAGAGAAAATGGAGTAGAGAGACTGGAAAGAAAGGCAAGGACCAAATCATGGCAGGGGAGGAGGGGGTTATGCTCCTTTCAAGGTGTTTAGATTTGATCTTAGAAAAGGGGAACCACTGGTGAATCAATAGCATGTAACATGATCAGAACTGTGTATTAGAATAAGTCTGTGGAGAAATAACTAGACAGGAGAAAGTTCAGTGGTAAAGATAAAAACTTACTGGAAAAGCTCAGTTGGGACTGGCCTGAACTACGTCAGTGGCAGTAGAATAAAGGGGAAAAATGCAGTGTGTGTCAACAGCTCTATGAGAATTTTGAAGGAGAAGTTATCAAGCTTGGATCCAGTTTGAGTGAAGAGGAGGATAGTAGTGCCATTATTTCTAGAAAAAATGCAGAAGCAACCAATCTAAGAAAGAAATGCTAAGGGTAAGATGCCTGTAGGATTTCTAAGTAGAAATTCCAGTAGGGAGGTGGAAGTCAAGGAATGGAACTGGAATCAAAAGAAAAGTGGAGGCTAGTGGGGGAATTCAGTTAAAAAAATCAAGGCGTGGAAAATCCTGGTAAGAGCGGCAGTTCTCACTTAGCTTGCATCACGATCACCTACCTAAAGGGCTTGTTTACCAGAGTTTCTCCTTTACTCGGTGTGGAGTAGGGACCAAGAATTTGCATTTCTAACCAGTTCCCAGGTAATACTGATGCATTAATAACCACTGGGGTAGAGCAAAAGAAGAGGAGCCCTAAGAGGAACGCTGAAGAATGCTGTGGCAAGGAGCAAAGTCTGAGTTGCTTGGTAACTCTTAAAATCAGAATAACCCTGTAACTCCAGGCACAGTGGGGAGACAAGCTAAGTTCCAAATCACAGCCCAAACCACAGTAAAAGGAAAAATACTGTCCAGGGCTTTACTTCATTTTGCTGCCTATCAATGAAGAGTTACATGCAAATTTCTTAAAAGCAGGTACCAAGAAAACATTCTACAGCAAAAATGTTAGAATCTTAAGAGCTGATAGCAAAATTTAAAAAAAAACAAAAAAAAAACAAACCTATGGCATAGTATATCTTCCTGAATGTCATGATAAGATGCCAAAAAGGCTACTTAAAGGAGGTCACAGTCAGTCCTAAATCTCAGTAAGAGGTTTTCCCAACTAAACTATGGATATATCTTTGCCTAAAACAGTAAGAGCTGCCTTCTTCTAGGAAAATATTACTATAAGATTTTTACCATTATACCATCATTAAAAAATTATGTGTATTTTACCACAATTTAAAAAAAATGTATATCATTATATAATAGACAACTAAAAGGGTAGACTATAGTTAAACCTGCAAACCCAGGTGGCATTATGGAAACAGGAGCTCCCTTACCTCTTTGACTGAGAATTCCTTCAGGCCTAAATATTTCAGGAGTCTCAAAGGCAAAAATGCAGTCGCTTTCATGGACTGTTTCCAGGTCGTCTGTATCACAAAAGGAACGATGGAACCCATCATAGTACATTTCTGTTAACACAATCTAAAAATAGGAAAAATGTAAACAGTTGGGTAACTGGAAATTCGATACTAATTGATCTCCCAATTCTATGAACTTCTCCAGACCATCAGGACTGGCAGTGGTCTGAGAAACATCTCGCAGAGCCCACTTTATTTGCCTTTAATGAGAGAATCCTGGAAGCACAGTACCCTCTGTAATTATATAACAATATACAGTCACCCCTCCATATCTGTGGGTGCTACATCTGTGGATTCAACCAACTGCAGATCAAAAATATTCAGAAGAAAAAAAAAGGATGACTGAATGTATACTGAACAGAGTCTATTTTTTCTTGTCATTATTCCCTAAACAATATAGCATAACAACTATTTACATAACATTTACACTGTATTAAATATTGTAAGTTATCTGGAGATGATTTAAAGTATATTGGAAGTACAACTATTATGCATCCATAAAATAAAAAGTAAAAATAAATAAAGTATACAGGATGATATGCTTAGGTTCTATGTAAATACTGTGCCATGTTATAAAAGGGATTAAAGCACTGTGGATTTTGGTATCCTAGTGCAAGGGTTCCTACAACCAATCCCATGGACACTGAGGGACACCTGTACTCTGATGCAGAACTCTATGACTCTAACTCCAGAGTTTCTCTAAGTTTTAGTGTAGAAGAGAACCAGGAGATCATAATGTCTAACCTCCGTTTCACTGTAAGAAGAGAAGCCAAGAGACTTGCCTAAAGTTCTACAACGATTCAGCCTCATGTCGAGGACAGAGTCCACATCTGACTCTGAGGCTTTCTCCCGTATCATTTAATTTTCTATTTTTCAAGCCTAAACCATGGATATTTGTATTGAAAAAAAAAAAAATCAACTCAAATGTCCAAAAATACTAACTAGTTAAATGTAGTATAGCCTTACTGGAATTACAAAGCTACTAAAAAGAATAAACTATATATATTTGCACTAACATGCAAAAATCTAAGTAAATACAAAGCAAGGTAAAAATAATATGTATAAATGATTCTACTTATATAAAATAATGTATATATGCACGGAAAAATCTAAATGGATACTATATAACATAGTATTAAAGTTAGTAACCCTTCACATTAAGATACCAAGTATGAGATACTTCCTCTTTCTGTTATATTTCTGAAATGGTTATTTTACAATAAAACAGAAAAACAGGACAGGCATGGTGGCTCAAGCCTGTAATCCCAGCACTTTGGGAGGCCAAGACAGAAGGACTGCTTGAGGCCAGGAGTTTAAGACCAGCCTGGGCAACTTGCCAAAACCTTGTCTCTATGAAAAATACAAAAATCAGCTGGGTGTGGTGGCATGCGCCTACAGTCCCCACTACTTGGGAAGCTGAGGTGGGAGGACTGCTTGAGCCCACAAGGTTGAAGCTGCAGTGAGCCATGATTACACCAATGCACTCCAGCCTGGGCAACAGAGTGAGACCCTGTCTCAATCAATCCATACGTACATACATACAAACAAACAAACAAAACAGAAAAACAAAAGATGGAGAGGAGAACACTGGAGACATTTAAAGACTTCATTATATGCTCAGCCGCGCTGTCTAGTGAAAAAGCACTGGATTGGGCATGCAGGTTCCAGTCCGGCCTGTCACCAACCAGCCCTGCAAACCTGAACAAGTCACATGGCTTTTCTGAGCCTCTTTCAAATAAGGGAGTTGGACTGGACCTATGAGGTCCCCTCTACCAGCACTAACATTCTGCAAATCTACCAGGTAAAAGGGGTTGGTGGTATATTCCACAAATAGTCCAGCAAAAATGTTCCTGGCACATTTTCCTTCTAATGAATTTAATGACCATGTTGTTTTTCTGCCGGTGAACACGCAAGTAAAATTCACTCTCTTCAGCAAACTGAGGTCAACAGCAAACTTGTAATTATTTCACCAATTTAAACCACATGCAAAAGGAGCCAGACAGTGCTGGAAGCTCTAATGATGCAACCAGATTTGCCCTGGACACCACCGAAGCCTCGCTCCCTCCCTTTCTGCCTTTCCCTCATCCTGAAGAGAAGAAAGAGCCAATGGGCTTTTCAGAGTAGGAAAGAATATGAACATTTTATCAACATGCCAGTACTTGGCCTGCAAAAATATGAGATATTTGCCATATTAGGGCAACACTGCTGGCTGTATTTGTTTTACTGTGGTAACTTCCCAAATGAGGCCACATGAGGCCAAAGTACAAAACACCTTTATTATTCCAGGGATTACACAGTAGCTTCCAGAAGCTACTATCTAGGGAAAGCAATTTAGCTGCTGAGTCATCTTTCCTTAATAAATCTTAAATAAGGAATGTTTTTCCAAATAAAATAATAATAGTAAATTGAGTAAAAGCTATATGCAAAAACATGTCAAGTCCAAACAGGTCAAAAGTATTTTTGGTCAATTTCAACATAACTGCTTATCAAACATTTGCCCCAAAAGGGATGCGGCATGGGCACAACTTTCCTTTCTCTTCTCTAAACAAGGTAAGAGACTCTGGTCCAGCCGTAATGAGAAAACAAAATATATTGAGCATCTATTACGTACAGAACATTGTACTAGCAAGATATCCACTCTTATCATCACAATGGGAAGGGGTTTTCTAGTGTCACTGCTCAAGTTTTCAAAGCCTCTTTGACTATCAAACACTGCAAGGACGCTCCACTGCCCATATACACATCCACAGGAATGATTTAAGAAGGGTTAAGTAATTATACCTTATGAACAAAGCTACAAGAAGGTCTTGGTGTAAAGTCACAGCTTCTTTTAAAATTATATACACAATTAAATGAAACATGAAAAGTTTCTCTATACATTTTAGTCTTTGGGGTCTTGATTTTTTTCCCTAAACTCTAAATGCAACTGGTTTTAAATCTCTATCCAACCATACTTGGCAAAGAACTGTAAAAAATTCTAAGAGAACAGAAAGCAATACTTTTGTGGCTCATGTGTAACTGGTCTTAGCAGACTTATTACCTGATCAGTGGGGATCTTTGTTTCCATAGACACTGCTTCCCGAAGTCTGGCGACAGTCCCAGACAGAGGTATGGCCACACCAATCCTCATGCAGTGAGAACATTTGCCTTGATACACTACAGTGACATAGAGAGGCCTGTACAGATCAAAGTCAGATCTTCTCATTAGTCACTTATTTCAACTAAAATATAGAAGATGCAAAATAAACCTGAGATGAAATCAACAAAAAACTAAAGCTAACCCACACTGTTACTCAGAAGCCCAAATGGAAAAATTTCACTTGGCTCTAAGCAGAACTGTCAAACAATCATTAAGATCTTTGGAAAAGGCAATCTTCATAAAATGAACATTCTATGAAGCAAACAAAAATATATCTACACTTGATTCTGTGCTTTGTATTTTCTTTAGAACAGCATAACTCCTGGAAATGTTGAGAAATTGTTCAAAATAAAGCAACTAAGAAACAAGAAATGTAAAGTAAGGTCTTTAGAGAATCCTGAAGTCACTCAGCAGCCCCCGTCCCCCCACCCCGATACTATGTGTGGATGACAAACTGGGCCAGACTACACAGCCCCTGCTTGCCTCATGTGCCTGCTCACCCTGCAAACTCAGGAGGGCATTTATTCTTGTAAGGTTGTAGCAATGACTGTATTCAATCCCATTATTAATCCCATTACCTGTCTAAATAAGTAAGAAGACCTAATAGGAGCCTACAGAGGAAAAGGGATACCATAAGAAAATACAGTCTTCATTTTACTAAATCCATTCTTACCTTGTGTGGGGTAGAGGAATTGGCAAAGAAATGCAAAGGAAAGGATCAAAAGTGTTGCTCTGTTTCTGACAATGAGGACACGTCAAAGAAGATCTTCAAAACAAAAAGGTAAGACGCTTGACATTAAAATCACCCAGAACGATGTCAGGTAAACAAAATAAGTAGAAACATCTGATTTCCTCATACCTGTATTGCGCTTGAAAGAGTTCTTGTACAAAAGTGCTACAGACAGGAAAAGATGGTCCCTCAGGCATCATATCAGTCTCTGATGGTGGCTAAAAAAAAAAGAAAGTACAACTTCACAGACTAGAAAGACCAATTCTTGGTTGAAGATGAAGCTAGAGAATCACATATGATCTTGACTTCCTTTACAAGCTATGCATCAAGTGCAGATACTTCAGTGACGGGCACCTGCTAAAGGAGCCAGAACACAGCAGTAGGATGTGGGTCGCGTGGACTCATCCCCTCACACAGACTCTGCCAGCAATCGTCTCTGCACAGCACTCAGCCGGGCAGCTCCCCTTCCCCAGGATGCTCCAGTTCCCCTCCAATTCTCAAAGCCCCCATCCCAATCTCCTCTAATAAGTAATCCCCAACCACTTTAAAAGTACTAATACTGGCCAGGCACAGTGGCTCATGCCTGTAATCCCAACACTTTGAGAGGCAGGGGTGGGCAGATCACTTGAGGTCGGGAGTTCGAGACCAGCCTGACCAACATGGAGAAACCCCATCTCTGCTAAAAATACAAAATTAGCCGGCTGTGGTGGCGCATGCCTGTAATCCCAGCTACTCAGGAGGCTGAGGTAGGAGAATCACTTGAACCCAGGAAGCAGAGGTTGTGGTGAGCCGAGATTGCGCCACTGCACTTCAGCCTGGGCAACAAGAGCGAAAGTCCGTCTCAAAAAAAAAAAAAAAGTACTAACGCTTCCCATGCCTAAATTCCCTAGTACCTATTACCTGTGCTGTGTATGTTGGTGCCTAATCACACTCTACACTTCATGTTGTATTTAACTTTTCATGTCCCTCCGCCTAACAATTAGTTACTGAGCACCTGCTACCACATGCAGAGAGCACTGTACAGAACATTAGGATACAAAGATAATAAGACCCAGTGCCTGACCTTGAGGATGTCTCAATTTGGTGGGAGAGTCAGCCACACGCATATAGTCATATGACAGAATAGAGTGTTCAGGCACAAAAGGACCTTGAATCAGAATAATTTAAAACTTACCAAACTTAGAAATTTAAAATTTGAAGTACAGAGCAGAATTATCAAAAACTTTAAAAGCTGCCCAAGGGAAGCAACTCTTTAGTCTAATTTTTTTCCATTATATAAGTCATTTTACCCATATTTGTAAGACTACATGTATAAAATTAAGAATTGCTATGTTTCTCAATAAGAACATTCTGGGGCTACTATGGTCAAATCCAATCCCAACAGCAGAGAAAATCCATACGTTTCCTTTATGATTGTGTATTCATTCCAGTGAACTACAGAGTATGTGTCTTACTAGAATAGAAAGCAAACATATTCTGCTTTAAAAACAGTTTAGTGAAATGGAATCACTTTTTTTAATCTGAAGCTCATCATACATGCAAATGTTTCCCCTCTCATTAGACTATAAATTCCTTGGGGACAACAGCTCTTGTATCTTACACTGCCAGCACAGTAGTAAACAAAATGAAATGTCCTTTAAGTAGCCACTGAATCTTATACTCACCCAGAGCTTAGTCAATTTCATTGTATTAACGCAATGCAACAAGTCCTCAGTAGAAGAATCTACACACTCTCATGGCTGGCTGACTGCCCTAGGGCAGCATGCGTCCTTACCTTCAGAGGAGGCTGGCCACTCTGCTTCACTGAATGGTTGAGGTCTTCATGAACTCGGTCCAAAAGCCACAGCAGAAACTCCTGGGCATCATGCTGGGAATTTCCCCGGTACTGCAGTGCATTCTTTGACACAATAGTCTATGCAGGTAAATAAATCACCATGAACAGCTGTGAGTTCCTGGCTTTAAAGAAAAACTATTTATTCACAATCGCAAAAGGGATGCAAGATCTCAAGGGTGTTAGAGAGTACTTCCCAGAAGGAGTGCAAAGTAAAAACAGATGCCAGTGTAAAAACCTCACTCCTAGAAACATGTACCAGAACCCTTAAAATACACTTAATCCAGCAATCTTACTTTTAGGAGTGTATCTAAAGACATCATCAGAACAGCCTGTCAAGACTTCTAAGAAAATATTAATCAGGGTTTATAAAAGCAAATAATTGGTAATAACTTGGACATCTTAAAAAAGAGAATTGGTTAAGAGTAGGAGGAGATGAAACGGTAAAAACAGTTAAATTATGATACAACTACGTGACATCCTTAAGAAATACTATATAAGTGAAAAAAGGTTATAAATAAGTAGTGTGAAATGTGAATGTATTCTTGTAAAAATCGTTTAGGGGGGTGTAGACATATACATACAAAGAAAAAGTTCTAAACACATACCTACATATTAAGTATTATCTCTGGGTGATAGAATAACAGGTGCTTTTTTTCCTTCTCACTTTTCATATTTTCTACAATGAATACGTTACATAACAAAGCAGTTAAAAGTTTTGTTTCAAACTTTACAAGATTGATTTACATTGCTTTTGCTAAAATGCTAAACTTTTATTATGTAAGATACATAACAACTTCAAGATTCATCACTCATCAACAAAGACTTAATAAGTGTCTAAGATACTAACAGCCTAGTGAGGGGGACAGGGAGAAAGTCCACGCTTACAGTGTAGCTAATGGGATGGTGGTGACGGATGCCAAGTTTCTCATAGTCAGAGAGGGAAGTTACAGATAAGCAAGGAGGGAAGGCAATGAATCAGCTGAAGTTGGTATAAACTCCTATTTAGCTTAACATAGAGATGAACAGATAAATAATTACAGATATTTATATAAACTTGGGTTCACATCCATATATCTGTACACTGAAAGGCGAAGAAGTAGTGACACCCCAGTAACAACGTGCACATCCAGTGCCCATATCTTGGTTTCTAATACCATTTTCCAATATAAAACTAGGGCTCCTTGGAGAAATGGCCGTTTCGAGGACATTGGGACACAGGACATGTCAAAGGGACATAGGAACCAATCTAAAAGAACTCCCAACAGCCAAAGCTGGAACAATCTGATCAACAGAATAAACAATATTGAGTTATAACCCAAAGTATAAAAAAGTATAAATTGATATAATTAAATGACTGAATGAACAAATAGGGAGAAGAGACAAATCTTCCTTACAGAGGAATTCCAAATAATTTATATCAATAATCCCCCCTCCAGGAGGTAGAGCTTACCACCCCTACACCTTGAATGTGGCTTGTGATAGTGACTTACTTCCAAAGACAGGAGAATGGAAAGAGGAGTAGAAAGTAACTTATAGTTACTAACAAAGTAACTAACACTACTTCAGAGAGCTGAGCAAGGTTGACATCACCAGTGGTAAGTCAGGTTGCTAGCATGTGCACTTGATATGTGATGAAAAGAACATTTAACCTCTGGTCTTCCTCCCAAAAACCCATGGCCTCAGTCTAATCATAAGGAAAACATCAGACAAAACCCAAACTGAGGGACATTCTACAAAAAAAAAAAAAAAAAAAAGTGACTGGTACGTCTCAAAACTATCAAGGTCATCAAGGATAAGAAAAGTCTGAGAAACAATCACAGACCAGAAGAGACTAAGATGATGTGACGACTAAATGCAATGTGTTATCCCATGGGAGCCTGGAACAGAAAAAAGGCACAAGAGACTAACTGGGGAAACCTGAATAAAGTATCAAATTTAATCAATAGTAAGGTACCAATGTTAGCTTCTTAGTTATAACAAATGCACTACAGTGACATAGGATATTAACAAAAGGGAAACTGAGTTGGGCTTCGTGGAAACTCTATGCTACCTTTGCCACTTTTCTGTAAATCTAAAACTATCCTAAAAGTTTATTTAAATACAAATGTATATATTTACAAACTTTCTATAAATATAAATATGGCAGTTGTGTATATGTGTATCATGGGAAAAGAATAGAGGCTAATTAAGAAGTAAGAGGACGGTGGTGTTAACTAACAGACAAGAAACCCTTCCAGGAGATGTCATTTGAGCTGGGCCTTGAAGATTAAGAGGCAGGGATTCAAGGCTGAGGAAGCAACATGCACAAACAAAGATACAATATGACACCTTCAAGGAAGACCAACAAGGTAGAAATAGGCCTGAAATTCCAGGTTTATTAGACAGAACGGGAGGAGATCAAACAGTAAACAGATTAGGCAGAGTAGGAGGAGATGAAACAGTAAAGTCAGAGGCCAGCTCAGGAAAGATTTTAAAGGCCAGTCAAACATGGCACAGGGAGCCGTAAATGAACTGGTAAATTAAGATCACGGGCTCTGGAGCATACAGCCTGAGTTCAGATCTCTGTTGCCCCACTTCCTATTTGTGAAGCCTGGGACTACTCTCCTCCAAAGTAAAATGGATAATAATGACTCAGTGTGATGAATAGATTTTGAGAATGCATGCCAAACATTTCACTTGTAAATGAGATATAACCAGCACTCAAATTTTAGCCATATTATAGATGGGAGTAAAGAGAAATCAGGGGGCCGGGCGCAGTGGCTCACACCTGTAATCCCAGCACTTTGGGAGGCCAAGGAGGGTGGATCACGAGGTCAGGAGATCGAGACCATCCTAGTTAACATGGTGAAACCCCGTCTCTACTAAAAATACAAAAAATTAGCCAGGCGTGGTCGTGGGCGCCTGTAGTCCTAGTGACTTGGGAGGCTGAGGCAGGAGAATGGCGTGAACCCGGGAGGCAGCGCTTGCAGTGAGCCAAGATCGTGCCACTGCCCTCCAGCCTGGACGACAGAGCGAGACTCCGTCTCAAAAATAAATAAATAAATAAATAAATAAATAAATAAATAAAAATAAAAAAGACAGAAAGCAGGGGAGGTAACTGTACAATGGGAGAGTAGTTAGGAAACAAACTAAAGAGGCAAGAAATAATGACAGTCTAAGCTAAAGCAGTGAGGACAGAATGGGAAGGCAGATTTGGGAGAGATTTAGGAATTCCAGTGGTAGAATCAATAGGATTTGTGACCTAATGAATGTGGAGAGGGAGGAAGGAGGCATTAATGTCACTCAGGTGTCTTACCTAGATGATGAGCAACTGGTAGTACCCTGCATCAAGACAGAAAATAAAAAAGGAGGAAGTCCAGGAAAGAGTTCCAGGAATGAGTCCCCCCTTTCGAATCCATTGTAGCTGAAGTTCTACAGAAGCTCTGAATGGAAGTTATCTGGTAAACAACTGAAAAATACAGATCTGTGGGCTCACTGCAGGAGTCTATGCTAAGGATAAAGCTTTGGAATTCAACAGATGGGTGGTGGTAGAAACCTCAACTAAGGCTGAGAGTGCTCAGACATCATCTATGAGAGATTGAGCCAGAGGACAGAATGCAGAGGTAACCTATATTTAGGTGGGGGGCTCAAAGAAGCCCAAGAAAAAAACCATCAAAGATGTAGTGAGAAAATCAGGAGAATGGTGTCCAAGAGTCAAATGAAGAGAGCTTCATGAAGAAAAGGGTGATCAACAGTGTGAAATGTTGAAGAATGATAACGGAGGCCAGAGAACTAAAAACTGTCTACTATATTCCAATTAAGACAACGATAACAGAGGTGAAAAGAACAGATTTGCGATTTGCATCACAATCTGATGATCAGTTTGATCTGAATCAACAAGAAAATATTCATTTATAGATCTTGAGATTCAGATTCGGGAGGAAAAAAACAAAGGGATATCACAGAGAATATGGAGGTGTCACTGACACAACTTACTGAATAAAATGAACAAGGGAGAAGGATCCTGATAGCAACAAAGTTTCAAATACCTGGAAGGGACCACTGGATGCCATCTCAGAAACAGGTACACAAGGAGGAATAGGCATGATGGGAAGTCTTCACCATGGTACAAAACCTCCCCACTAAATCACGAAATTCAAGTGCTTTTTTCTCAGTCTTCATGTCTATCTCCCTTTAGCATTATATATATATAAACGGCCCGGGCATGGTGGCTCATGCCTGTAATCCCAGCACTTAGGGAGGCTGAGACAGGTGGATCACCTGAGGTCAAGAGTTCAAAACCAGCCTGACCAACATGGTGAAACTCGGTCTCCACTAACACAAAATTAGTTGGGCGTGGTGACACATGCCTGTAATCCCAGCTACTTGGGAGGCTGAGGCAGGAGAAATGCTTGAACCCAGGAGGCGGAGGTTGCAGTGAGCTGAGAATGCGCCATTGCACTCCAGCTTGGGCGAGAAGAGTGAAACTCCATCTCAATAAAAGGAATAATAATTAAAAAAAAAAAAATCTTATTCCATCTTGAAATGGTTTGGCTTATGGCCTTATGTTCCCCTCATTTAGAAGAATCAAAACCAAAGGCATTAGTATGTATAATGGAAGAATGTGACCTACAGAAGAGAAGATTTCCTAATTTTAAAAAAATGAATAGGCGGGTGCGGTGGCTCACACCTGTAATCCCAGCACTTTGGGAGGTTGAGGTGGGCCGATCACCTGAGGTCAGGAGTTCAAGACCATCCTGACCAACATGGAGAAATCCCGTCTCTACTAAAAACACAAAATTAGCCGGGCACGGTGGTGCATGTCTGTAGTCCCAGCTACTCAAGAGGCTGAGGCAGGAGAATCGCTTGAACACAGGAGGTGGAGGTTGCAGTGAGCCGAGATCGCGCCATTGCACTCCAGCCTGGGCAACAAGAGCGAAACTCCGTCCCAAAAAAAAAAAAAGATTTAATAAAAAAACATCATTAGCACTAATGAAACCTTGGTTGACTCGGGATGGAAGACAAACATGTAGGTGTCACTATACTGACGGATCGAAAGAGGAAAGCAGATGACACCAAGGTCTCCCATTTCTGACTTAGGTAGATAATGAACCAGGAATAGAGGAAGAGATTAGGGGACCACAGTTTTGAACAAGCTGCATTTGAGGTATCAACATGATCCCAAGTGAGGTTAAATCTGGTGCTCAGGAAAGAGATCTGAGCTGGAAATTTGAATCAGAGCAGCACACACCTATCACATGAGACAGAACCCAGGGAACATATGGTGAGAAGAGGAAGCAGCCGGGACAGAATCTTGAACACTGGAAAAGGTCACGGAAAAGCTGCCCGTGAAGAAGCAAAGAGGTGGCAGCCAGGAGAGAGAGAGAGGCATCATACAAGTGAGGACAGACAAACCTCCACGGAGGTGGAAGCAACAATGAAAACTACCGCAGAAAAGGCAGGTCAGGCAGGCTCTGAGGCAGATCCTCCAGAATAGCAAATTAAGAGGTTGCTTGCTCATGTAATCTCAATGAAGCAGAGTATTTATCAGAGAGGGTTAAAAGAAACAAGGCGAGGGTTTGAATGACTGCCAGAGACCATTCTTCATCACCAAGGAGCTCAGTTATAACAGGATGGAGGAAAGATGCTGTGACCATCTGGAGGGGACCTTCAGGAGCAGAGGGACCCACAGGCTAAGGGAAGGAGCTAACAGAAAGGAGATATCTGAATAAAGATGATTCTCCAGGCTGGGTGCAGTGGCTCACACCTGTAATCCCAGCACTCTGGGAGGCTGAGGCGGGTGGATGACCTGAGGTCAGGAGTTCAATATCAGCCTGGCCAACATGGTGAAACCCCACCTCTACTAAAAATACAGAAGTTAGCTAGGCATGGTGGTGGGCGCCTGTAATCCCAGCTACTTAGGCGACTGAGGCAGGAGAGTTGCTTGAACCTGGGAGGTGGAGATTGCAGTGAGCCAAGATCACATCACTGCACTCCAGCCTAGGCAACAGAGCAAGACCCTTACTCAAAAAAAAAAAAAATGGTGATTCTTTGGTAAGGGGAAAAGGAGAGATTGATTTAAAAGAGGCTGCAGAGGAACTGGCCTTAAACAGAAGGTCGGTAGGAGAGATGGAAGAGAAGGAGGTAAAGATAGTCCTGGATGCAGATAAGCTAGAGACAGGAAGGCAAGGAACCTGGTTTTTTGAGTTTATTTTGTAAAGAAAGTAGAGGACAACTGCCAAGAAGAGCTCTTAGGTGTAACAGGGGTAATGACAATCTCATGGCATAGAGTTGGGCCACACAAACTGTCAGAAGTACAGCAAGCTTCTGTCCTGAATCCTCTCTCTTAACTGACTCCCAATGGGGAAAAAATAGGAAAAAAAAAGAGAAAGTTTCAACATAGACATTCCAAACAAATTAACTGAAATCAAACTCTTCATTATATTTCAAAGCAGATATTTTATACACAGCATCCATTCAGATTTCAGGGTGGAGACTACGTTCAATTATCAAGACAGCATTAAATTTGTTTACGCTTCTGTCCACTATCACTTCAACTCATCCACACTTATCCACCAACTGCTGTGTTCTAAGGCAGAGTGCCAAGGCTGCTCAACAACATGTTTGTTGGGCACGACCCAACAGGTAACAGAATGTCCACAATCCTCGTAACTAGGGCAAAAACCATTCTGGGTCAACCCCACCCTAAATCACTATATCAGACCCTAAAGGAAATTTAAGGAAAAGAAAATCTTAATAACACAAACACAAAAGGTCCTCTTTCTGCCTCTTTTTACCCCTCACAATGGTAACTTATTCCCACTGCAGATACCCACAGGACTACTTATCTTATACCTCTTCCCCAGACAAAACAAAACATAGAAGAATCTAACGGCCAATCCTTTAGTATGTATCACAGAAAAAAGAAAAGCAGTAGGAGTCAAGAATCCTAAGCTCAAGCTCCAGCTCTGCCACAAACCACTGGTTATCAGAGGCAACTCACTGAACCTGTGATTCGAATCCTGGTTCATCAAATGAGCAGATGAGACCCCTGCATCCCAAATCTTCACCCAAGCCCTTCTCCAAGAGTCCCGGCAAGTGATCTGGTATACGTTTTTGGTCACATCTGATGTTGCTTTGATTTGCCTTTTACGATTTTTTTTCATAATTAAACCTTAGTTTATTTGATGTCCTAAATTAATCTTTCTGTATGTTTGCAGTTTTGAAAAAGTTGACTATCAATGTCCTCTGTAAATAGAAGCATTGCTACAATCTGAGAAATTATTTAAGTATGTCATTTCTATAGAAAATAGAATGTGGGCCAGGTGTGTTGGCTTATGCCTGTGATCTCAGCACGTTGGGAGGCCAAGGCAGGAGAATGGCTTGAGCCCAGTTCAAGACCAACCTGGGCAACATATCGAGACCCTGTCTCTATTTAAAATAAATAAAAAGAAAATAGAAAAGAAAAGAAAAAATAGAACATGCACCTTCTTAAAATTAATCTTACATATTTGTGTCTATTTTACAGAATGTGGGTATAGTGTTTCTGTTTGGAAAAAAATATTAAACTGAGTCTCTTGGTCTCCTGACTTAAATCCTATACATCCTACTATAAACACGTTTGACCCCTGCTCCTATTATCCCCTCAGTTGGGATGATCCTTAGCATATAGTTACTAAATAATAAAGTAAAAGGCAAAACACTTACCGGGTTTTCAAGTTTCACAAAATTTCTCCTTACCCTTCAAAGAGAGAATGTTTTTATTTTTTTCCCTTAAAGAAAAAAAAAAAGAGTTGGAAACATGGGTCAGAAAAGAGCCATAAAATTAGACATGAGGGTCTTTCTTCCTGTAGAGCCCCAGTAAAGAGGTTGAAGCATCCCAGGCTCCAGGGAAAAGATACTGACTGGTCCAAGACATCCTTCACCTAACCCCAGGAAGAAGAAGAAAAAGCAATGGTCGGTCACTGGTGATTTCCACCCATGGGAAATGGATGTGGCAATACTGGTCTGACATGAATGATCGGGAGTTGGGCTCCTCTTTTGGGAAGAAGGGTAGCTTGCAAGACTCATCAAACCCAATCATTGCCCACTTTCTTTGATTCTATGCCAGAAGAAACACAAAATTTGTTTCCAGTGATCATGGATAAAAACAAAAACAAACAAACAAAAAAAAAACAGAAGAACTCAGGAGGACAATAGTATTTACATTTTTAGAAAAAGAAATAGATGAAATGCAAACAGCTGGGTGGTATCTAAAAGTGAAATCTGGTTTATGGGCTGCTGCTGGAAATAAAATAATAAGCACTTGTCTTGAGAAAAGTTTCATCTTTTGAATTTTACTTTCAGGACGCCTACTAAGTTGATGAAGAATAATTAGCTAAAACATAAGGGATAAAATTTGTACAAATAGATGAACACTGTAAAAACAGATACGACTCATGAAAAAATGGTAATATAGTGTCCATGCAATAGTATGACATACTAGGACACAGAATAAATAGGGCCTTCTGTGCCCTTCATCCATTCTTCCTCCTTATCTTCTCCTCTGAGGGGAGAGGAGACAAATAAGACTGAGAGGCCCCTAATATTTGCTGGCTGGGGCAAAAGGCCCTTGAAAGGGACCCTAAGGCCTCTAGGCTTTCATATGTACTTCCCCTAGGGCTGGAATGCCCTCCAGCACACCCTTCAAACCACTCTCCCTCCTCAGAAAGATAAGCAGGGGACCCTGGTGGGAGAGGAGAAAGAAATGAGGCACAGGGAAAGGGGGCTTCCATCCAGGATGGAAAGACAACCTGATGAGGACAGGAGCAAATGCCACACACATTCCTTGGACTCTGTTCACATTTGGCCACAGAGAAAAGCATGTTATTCCTGGTACAGGTTGAGTATCCCTTATGCAAAATGCTCAGAACCAAAGGTATTTCAGAGTTCATATTTTTTTCGGATTTCTGATTATGTGTGTTATACTTACCAGCTGAGTATCCCAAATTTGAAAATTCAAAATCCAAAATGCTCCAATGAGCATTTCTTTTGAGCATAATGTAAGTGCTCAGAAAGTTTCAAATTTTGGAGCATTTCAGATTTCAGATTGTCAGATTTAGGATACTCAACCTGTACAGAGCTCCTGATCCTTCCAGGCACAAGGGCCAAGCATAGGATAACTCAAGTATAGGTGTCCATCATATCCATGTTCTCAGGATCCAAACTCAGGAACCAAACAGATTTGCATAGCAAAGAATATCTGCACTGCTATAAGATTAGTGTCAGATTTTAAGCAAATTCATATGTACCACAAAGAGCTGGTGGCAAGGATTCATTGCTGAATAACGACTAGTAAAGTATGCATTCCTCACCCAAAAGAAAAGGCTATAATAAAGGGGTTGAGTAATGGTTACTGCATTTCAAGAAATTATAACTGACTCATGAAACCACAAAACTAAGGGTTGAAGTATGGTCAAGAGCCAGGATAAAAGGGAGAAATAGTGAAAGGAATATCCTATAAGTGGATTCAGCCAGACAAACAAGGAGCAAAAGTTGTCCCAACAGATTATACAAGTAGCAAGAGAAGACTCCAAGTAAGTACTTACACCATGGTAAAAACTTTCTGCTAGAAACTATGCAGTAGAAAAAGAAAGACTGGATTATGAATACCAGGGTTCAAGTTCTCATTCTACTACGTTTGATTTTTTTCTTTTTTTTTTTTTTTTTTGGTGTTGTTGTTGTTGTTCAGATGGAGTCTCTCTCTGTTGTTGTTGTTGTTGTTGAGATGGAGTCTCTCTCTGCCCAGGATGGAGCGCAGTAGTGCAATCTCAGCTCACTGCAACCTCCGCCTCCCGGGTTCAAGCAATTCTTCTGCCTCAGCCTCCAAGTAGCTGGGACTACAGGTGCACGCCACCACGTCCTGCTAATTTTTGTATTTTTAGTAGAGATGGGGTTTCACCATGTTGGCCAGGCTGGTCTCGAACTCCTGACTTCAAGTGATCCTCCCATTTCAGCCTCTCAAAGTGCTGGGATTACAGGTGTCAGTCACTGCACCCGAACTTTCTACCATTTTTTACTTAACATGTGCTTCTCTGAGCCTCAGTCATCTTTTCTGCAAAATGGGAATGGTGATAGTAATGCTTTTCTAAAAGGATTACTGTAAGGCTTTAATGAGATCATAAAAGCATTTTGTAAAGTCTAAAACTCTGTACAGATGCTATTATGTTAGTTTTGAAAAATAGAATAAAAAAAGAAAAGAATCACCCTATGATACTACATAATCCTTAAAAATGCCAAAGATAAAGAAAACGAGAAAATATCTAAAGCATTAGTTCTCAATCCTGGCTGCACATTAGAATTGCCTGGGGAAAGTTAAAAATAAAAACCATGTCCTGGCAGCAGCCCACTGCTAATTTTTTTTTCAAGTGTGACTTATTTTTAATGACTATTTCTAATGTGAAGCCAAGTCTGAGAACGAACACAGCCACGTTGGAAAAGCTCCGGAGTTTCACTTCCAAAAGCACCAAAACTTATGGGAGGCTCCTTTGTCATAAGTGCATTATATGACTTCTTACATTACGTTTTATTCATATCTCTAGGACATACCATCTCACATGTATCACTAGACAGTGAACAGGAATAACGTCTTACTCAATATTACTTCCCCAATACCTAGCAAATACAGTGCTTGGTGCAAAGGGTAACAATAACAGTTAATACTTATTGAGTGCTTATACTGTATCAGGCATTACGCTTATTGCTTATAGATGTTATTTTCTATAAAATTCACCCTTAATGGCTGGGTGCAGTGGCTCATGCCTGTAATCCCAGCTACTCTACAGGCTGAGGCAGGAGGATTGCTTGAACCCAGGAGGCGGAGGTTGCAGTCAACTGAGATCGCACCACTGCACTCCAGCCTGGGTGACACTGCAAGGCTCTGTCTCAAAAAAATAATAAAATAAAATAAATAAATTCACCCTTAGGAAATTCCCTATGCTGTATTCTTATTTATAGATGAAAAAACTTAGCCTCAGAGAAAGAAAGTAACTTTTCAAAGTTATCACTCTTCTTTTTTTCTTTTTTTTTTTTTTGAGACAGTCTCGCTTTGTCCCCCAGGCTGGAGTGCAGTGGCACAATCTCAGCTCACTGCGACCTCCGCCTCCCGAGTTCAAGCGATTCTTCTGCCTCAGCCTCCCAAGTAGCTGGGATTACAGGCGCATATCACCATGCCCAGCTAATTTTTGTATTTTTTGTAGAGACGGGTTTCACCATGTTGGCCAGGCTGGTCTCAAACTCCTGACCTCAAGTGAGCCGCCTGCCTCAGCCTCCCACGGTGCTGGGATTATAGGCATGAGCCACCGTGCCTGGCCAATTATCACTATTGTTCAACCTCAGCTGATTAAAAAAGCCTTAAAATATTTTTGCCCATAATCCTTCTTCAACAAAGTACCTTAAAATGATTTGTCCCCATATAGGACTCAGCATCATACAGGGCTCAGGTTCTTCATTCTAAATGTCAATTCTCAGTTAGACATAAAGCACGACTGAGCTACAGCTGCACCAACCTTGAGGCTTCAGGGAATTTATCTGCTCTTAAATAACTCCTTGTTTAGCAGTTTTTGTTTTGTTGCAATTTGTATTTCTTCCTATGACTGAAATATGGCCCAGAAACAAAAATGCCGTTTATCTAATTGGCATGTTATTTGAGAAATAAGGAGGAATGCAGATGATGTAGAAAGATCAAGTTGCAGCATGTGAAGAACTATGTCCTGCCCAAGTGTCCCAGGATGCTAGAGAAAGCAAACACACCAGAGACAAAGATCTGGCTTTAGGGAACTCCATCTGTCTCTCATCAGTAATGTAAAGGGGGTGTTCTTCACCTTAAATGCTCAAGCTGCTCTTCTGGTGGAGATTAATTCCACCAATAGTCCATCCTTCCCCGCACAACTTAAGTGGCCAAGACTTGCTGACTCCCAGTTTAGAGTCAGCTCAGGTCACCAAAATGTATTTAACTACCCAATCAACTAACTCAAGTAACTCAAATGTATCTTCTTTTTGGACTCTTTCTCATTTTTCCAACACAATCTACAATTCAAAACTATAGTAAAACAAACCCTTTTTTTAAGGAGGAAGGGGGGAAATTTTGACTTACAATCAACACAAAAAAGCAAACGTCCAGTCCCAATGCAAGTTGGTCATCATACAGGAAGAATGATAATCTGAAAGAGTTAAAGTTAAAACTGAAAAGCCATCTAAATATCTAATAAATTATTATATATTCCTGTCATGAAACATTACAAATGGTTGAGGGTTTAAAAAGCATCAAGTTGTACACTTTAAATATACACAATTTTTATATGTCAATGATATCTCAGGCTGTTTAAAAACAAGAGACAGACCTATGGAGCTTTAAACGAAAGTTTTCCATTTATAGTAACTCTAAACCCAAAGCCCAAACCAACCTCTGGATCTTAACCACTGGGGAAAGAGACAGCAGCCAGCATCAAAGAAAAATTAGAGAGAGAAAAAGAATGTATCCCTACAGCTACATCCAGCGGCCTTTTCAGGCCATCCTGGCTTGCCAGGTGGTGGGAGATGAATGCTTAAACCTAGGAAGAGAAAAAAAGAATGGCAGTGGCAGCTTTCTGAGCAAGTAAAAGAAGGTAGAGGAGGAACATACAGACATACGAACTCAGCACAATGACCCTGCCCACAGCACAAGAGCCAATCAATGTTCTTCGCTGAGTGGTGCTCCTCTCCGAAGTGGAAGTAAAGTGACCTATACATCCCAGGAGGCAGAATAAGGTGGGAAAGGCAAGGACTAGAGGAAAAATGAGATAAGGCCTTGAACTACCCCTAAGCCAAAGATCCATATATTTCTTCTATAAACACACACAGATTACATATACACACACAAGAGGCAAAATCCTCTTGATTTTGAATACATTGACATTTTATTATAACAGACCTAAAATGTTTTTAACTGAACAGCCGATTTTATAAGGGGATCCAAAATATTCTGGAAATAACCTTGTGTTGACTCATTATTCTGCTATTGCATTTTTATAACTGCAACATCACTTAGTAGTAACTAAGGGAGATTATTCATAAGCAGATCCAGCAAGTTTCACTATAAATTATGCATTCACATCGCCATAAATCCAGAGTACTCCCAGTAAATTTTAACTGCCTGAGACGCTTGCAAGTCACAGACCTGCTGTGGCACTCTACACAGCCAACCCTATGGATACCTGACAGGCAAGCCAGGCTGACTCTTAGGCCTCCAATCAATCACAGCCTCCGCCCATTCTTTCAATCCTGGACACAAGAATCAGATCTCCTAAAAACCAACACAGACACCTCCAGCTCATCCTGGCTCCAGTCTTCTCCTAGCAAAGTACAATTTAGAACCTTCCCAGCCTAGGCCTGGCCTGGCCCAGCCCAATCTTTACCAATTCTAGTCAGTTCAGGCCTTGGTCATCTGCCTGTCTTATGTGGATGCTAAATGGATGAGTGTGTGAATATACAGGCAGCAAACAAAGAGAAGAGTGTGAAATCAAAATAGGGCAATTTCCTAGTATCAAAATGTTACTATCATATAGTAACTTCAAAGAATAGATCAAGCTGTTCTCCCTCACTACTAACCAAAGAAATGCAAATTAAAACAATGAAATGCTATTTTCTACTTAGCAACTTAAAGATTTCTTTTTTAATTACAACAGTGGGGTACCACACATTCTTAACAATGCTAGTGGTAAAATCCTTCTGTAAATAAGGTAATAATATGATTTAAGAGCCTTTGAAATAGGTAACTACTGAAAGGAATTTCCTCATTTTATATAGCCTCAAGAAATAATCAAAAGTGAAAGATTTATGTACAAAATACATTCATTACAACCAGAAGCCATCTACATGTCCAAAAATAGGTTACAGTACCTTCACATAATGATCTGAAAAGTTTTTATGACGAAAATTACTCATAAGACAATACAAAATAAAGATCACATGATGAAAATCTGGATATATGGTTTGATATCAATTATGTTATACACACACAGGGGAGGGGAAGGCAAGTAAGTCAATTTTATTATTTCAACTTGCATATATTTTCCATGTTTTCTACAAAACTTTAGACACTACTCTTACAGAAATAGATGTTATCTAATATCAAATTTTAGCAAAAGAACCCAGACACAAAAGAATATATACTTATTGCAAACCAAAACCACAATGAGATACCACTTCACGCCTACTCAAATGGCTATAATGAAAAAGACAGACGTTAACAAGTGTTGATGAGGATATGGAAAAACTGGAACCCTCACACAGTGCTCATGGGAATAAAATGGTATAGCAACATTGGAAAAGTGCCTGACAGCTCCTCAAACAATTAAACACAGTTACCATATGACCCAGCAATTCCATCTCTAAAATATACCCGAGGAACAAAAACATATCTCCACATAAAAATCTGTATGTGAATGTTCACAGCAGCATTATTTATAATAGCCAAAGTAGAAACAACTCAAATGTCCATCAGCAGATGAATAAACAAAATGTGAAATATTCATATAATAGAATATTTTGCAGCTATAAAAAGGAATGTAGTACGATATATACTACAACATGATTAATCTTGAAAATATCATGCTAAGTGAAAGAAGCCAGATGCAAAAGGCCACATATATGATTCCTTTTATCTGAAATATCCAGACTAGACAGAGACACAATGTAGCTTAGCGTTCATGTAGGGCTGGAATATTCCAGGGAAATAGGGAGTGACTGCTAATGAGTATGGGGTTTTTGGGAGGGATAATTAAAAATGTTCTAAAATTGATTGTGATAATGTTTGCACAACTCCAAGAATATAATCGAACTGTACGCTAAATGGACGAATTAAATCGTAGGTTAACTGTATTTCAATAAAGCTGTTTTTAAAACAATATATACTTATTTCACTCATAATAAAGTCCAACAACAGACAAAACTAATCGATGGTGGTAGAAGACAGTCTATGTTTAATCAATGGTGTTAGAAGACGATCTAATGGATGGTGTTAGAAGACAGTCTAACATTCCAGAAAGGGTACCTTCTGGAGTGTTAGAGATGTCCTATTTCTTGATCTGGGTGACAAATTATCACTTTAGGATAATACATCAAGCTGTACACTAATGCCATATATATTTTTCTGTATGTATGCCATACTTCGTTCAAAAAGTTGACATTAGGCTGGGCGCGGCAGCTCACGCCTGTAATCCTCGGACTCTGGGAGGCCGAGGTGGATGGATCACCTGAGGTCAGGAGTTCGAGACCAGCCTGGCCAACATGGTGAAACCCTGTCTCTACTAAAAATACAAAAATCAGCCAGGCGTGTTGGTGCCCGCCTGTAATTCCAGCTACTCATGAGGCTGAAGCAGGAGAATCACTTGAACCTGGGAGGTGGAGGTTGCAGTGAGCCGAGATCATGCCACTGCACACCAGCCTGGACAACAGAACAAGGCTGCATCTCAAATAAATAAATAAATAAATAAATAAAATAAAAAATAAGAAAGTTGACATTAAAAAGGAAAAACACTAAAGTTTCTTAATTTAGTCAGACGCTCAGACTCTAACTCAGTTTAGTTAAGTCTTACTTAGAGCCGATTCTATTTATCTAGTTACTTAACTAAAAAGCAGATTAGAAACTGCAAAATAGTCGGGCATGGTGTCTCATGCCTGTAATCCCAACACTTTGGGAGGCCCAGGCAGAAAGATCACTTGTGGCCAAGAGTTTGAGACCAGCCCAGGCAACAAAGAGAGACCTGGTTTCTACCAAAAATTTAAAAATTAGCCAGGCATGGTGGCACACACCTGTGGTCCCAGCTACCGGAGAGCTGAGGTGAGAAGATTACTTGAGCCTGGGAGATAAAGGCTACAGTGAGCCATGATCACACCACTGCACTCCAGCCTGGGAGACAGAGTGAGATTTTGCCTCAAAAAAAAAAAAAGAAGAAAAGTACAGGAGGAAGTAGGAGGTACAGGATCCCAGAAATAGGATAAAGCAAGAGAAAACTAGCATGAAGATGGTAGGGAGCAAAGAAAGGAAATATCATAGCAGAAATAGGATAAAGCAAGAGAAAACTAGCATGAAGATGGTAGGGAGCAATGAAAGGAAATATCATAGCAGAAATAAGAATTCAAACAATATAGCAATCCAGAACCACTCAATAGGGCCTAACTAGCCCCAAAAGAAACGTCCACATCACCTAAAAGGAGATCAATCAATGATGTTCATAACAACCCTAAGTCACCAAGGAACAACTGAGTATGTCTAGGATTCTCACCCTGGCAAAGAGTACAAAATAATATGATCAAGCCATCTAATCAAAAGAAAAGGTTAAAATTGTAAGGATCTGATGTTCAAATAAGTAGTTACCTCAGAAGTCACTTACGTAAAAGACTCATTCCCCAAAACACCAGGCACATGGATTATCACTGTGTTATTCAACGATGATACAATGGCACAGAATGTATCATACTGAGAAGTGAGTGCCCTCTCCGGGACATACTCCTCAGTGAGTCATCCAGCACTAGAACACTGGAGATATAAATAAATACCACCTCTTCTAAAACAGTCTGAAATTCAAGTGGTCATAACCTAGAGCATCATGGCCGGGCATGGTGGCTCATGCCTGTAACCCCAGCATGAGGCTGAGGTGGGTGGATCACCGAAGGTCAGGAGTTCAAGACCAGCCTAGCCAACATGGTGAAACCCCATCTCTGCTAAAAATACAAAAATTAGCCAGGTGTGGTGGTGGGTGCCTGTAAGCCCAGCTACTTGGGAGGCTGAGGCAGGAGAATTGCTTGAACCCGGGTGGTGGAGGTTGCAATGAGCTGAGATCATGCCACTGCACTCCAGCCTGGGTGACAGAACGAGACTCTGTCTCACAAAAATAAGAAAATAAAAAAAACCCTAGAGCATCTACGCATCAAAGCCAAGCTATAAAACAATCAGACTTGCAAAGCTAGACCCAGTGAAAGTGTAGAGGTGGAACGTACTTCTCATCAGCACTTAACTATGGTGATATTTTGCAAGATCCTTTCTACACCTCTCTCCTACCAGCATCCCTTTCTTATGTCCCAGACCTGCTGTCACAGGCTGGGTTGGTTGGTGTGTTGGTTGGTTGTTCTTGCTAAAATGTTTTCACCACTCAGGTGTAAAGGAGTCAATGGTTGTTAAACACCACGATCTGTGAGGATGGTATTACTATGTGGCAATGAAAAGGAAAATATGGAAACTGAGGCTCAGTGACCTGCCCAAGATCTCAGCTGCACTAGGAGTCTCACTACATTCAAAACTCATAGGCTCACAGATTTTCAAAAGGAAAAGAGTAGCCTCTGACCCTGGATGCCCTCCACCTCCCCCAGCTCTACCCTCTGAAGCTTGACAGAATCCGGGAAGGGGTGGGGGCAGCTACAACAGCTTAACCAGCTGCCTGACATCACAATAGAGCCTGAAGGGTAACTAACCCCTTCCTCCAGCTGGATATAAAATAAAAAGCAGCCAATACTCCTTTCTTTCCCATCTGAAGGGAAATTAAGCTACTCTCCTTTCTTCCTGTCACTATTAAAACTGTGAAATCATTAACTAGTAGATATTTTCCACGAGCTGTTGCTTTTAAAGGAGTTTGTCCTTTTCCTTAGCTACCCTAGTTGATTATAACTTCCATGACACAAAGACTCTAAAATGAGGAAGATTTACCAAGTTGTCACTGTACTGTTATAAAGGAACTCTTATTTTTAGAAGATTACAGAACTTTCCAACTTAATGTATCTGTGTAATTACTGGGAGCAACTCTAGTCAGGGAATAAGTTCTTATTATTATTCTTCTCCAGCTACAGAGAGCCATAACCTTCAAATAAAGAAAGCGTTGAATTTCCTTCTCTAGAGTTTGGAAACAGCCTTTCTCTGCTCCCATCATTGCTCAAAGTAAAGTAAATAGAGAAGTTAATTCCCTGCTCATTCATTTGCTCCTGAATATGCACACAAGGGTCACGACTAGTTACTATGGGGGTTAAAGGGAATCACAGCAGCCATACACAGTGCCTCATGCCTATAATCTCAGCACTTTGGGAGGCCGAGACGTGAGGATCACTTGAGGCCAGGAATTCAAGACCAGCCTAGGTAATATACCAAGAATCTGTCTCTACAAGAAAAAAAAAAGTTTTAATTAGCTGAGAGTGGTGGCAGGCACCTGTCGTCCCAGCTACCACAGAGGCTGAGGTGGGAGGATTGCTTGAGCCCAAGTTTGAGGCTGCAGTAAGCTGTGATCGCACCACTGAACTCTAACCTGGGTACAGAGCGACCCTGTCTCTTTAAAAAAAAAAAAAAAAAAAAAAAGGCTGGGCGTAGTGGCTCAAGCCTGTAATCCCAGCACTTTGGGAGGCTGAGGCGGGTGGATCACAAGGTCAGGAGATGGAGACCATCCTGGCTAACAAGGTGAAACCTCGTCTCTACTTAAAAAAAAAAAAAAATTAGCTGGGCATGGTGGCGGGCGCCTATAATCCCAGCTACTTGGGAGGCTGAGGCAGGAGAATGGTGTGAACCCGGGAGGTGGGGCTTGCAGTGAACCAAGATCACACCACTGCACTCCAGCCTGGGCAATAGAGCGAGACTCTGTCTCAAAAATAAATAAATAAATAAATAAATAAAAAAGGGACTCAGAGAAGTAAAGGTCTACACAGAAATACCTCTGTCTCCAACTACAAAACAGAAATTGTAACACATGCATCTACCTTACAACATTATAAGGAGCAAATAAAATAATCCACTGTGCAGGGCATGTGATAAGCACTCATACGTTAGTGACACGAAGAAAAGCAAGAGGAGAAAATTATCCATAGTGTGCTACCATTTATCTAAATAAGAGAGAACATGAATACACACCCATATATGAATACACACATATATTAATATATACCTACACATACTGCCTTATATTTAAACAATGAAAGAATAAATCATAAAATTTAGGGAGAAAGGCAATAGAGTGGAAGGATCAGAGACAGGGCTAGATTTCTGAATAGATCTTGTTTTGCAGATTTGACTTCAGCCATATATTGTATTTTTTAATATAATTATGATGCAACAAAATCAAATTTAGGATAGGAACCAATCTATCAAAATCAAAAGCAAAAAAAGAAACAAATGGACTAGTGTGGTGGCTCACTCCTGTAATCCCAGCACCTTGGGAGGCCAAGGCAGGATGATTGCTTGAGCCCAGGAGTTCGAGACCAGCCTGGGCAACATAGTGAAACAGTATCTCTACAAAAAATAAAAAACTAGCTGGGCATGGTGGTGAGCACCTGTGGTCCCAGCTACTCCAGGGACTGAGGATCACTTCAGCCTGGGAGGTTGGCTTGCAGTGAGCTATGATCGCATCACTGAACTCCAGCCTGGGCGACAGAGCAATATTCTATCTCAAAGAAAAAAAAAGAAAACCTCATTTTAAAAAAGATTTAAAAAGAAACAACTGATTTTTTTTTTGAGATGGAGTCTCACTCTGTCACCCAGGCTGGAGTGTAGTGGCACGATCTCAGCTCACTGCAACCTCTGCCACCTGGGTTCACGTGATTCTCCTGCCTCAGCCTCCCAAGTAGCTGGGATTACAGGCACCTACCTACCACTGTGCCTGGCTAATTTTTGTAGCTTTTTCTTTTTTTGTAGAGACGGGGTTTCACCATCTTGGCCAGGCTGGTCTTGAACTCCTGACCTCGTGATCCACCCGCTTCGGCCTCCCAAAGTGCTGGGATTACAGGCGTGAGCCAACGCACCTGGCCGAAACAACTAATATTAACTATATATCCAGTGACGACAAAACCACATAGAGAACTATTCCAAGTAACTTTAAAACACAGTAATTTGTACCATACGGTCCTAGTAGAATATATGCTATGGACAAAAAAACTACCAAATAAGTCTTAAGCCATTTTCAAATACTAACATTGTTGGTGGTAGTACTGGGATTATTATTCTGAGACTTAGGAGCATACTGTGGGATAAGGCAAATGAGAATTTACGCTGGTGTTACAAATAGGATTTTCAGCATGGGAGGAACAAGCCACAGATACAAGACCAATGAGGGTCAATAAAACCCCGAAACCCTGTATTGGAATAATCAATGTGAATTCATGATTTAGCTTTAAAAGAAATCACCCCTTTCTTAGAAACCATGTGCATCCCTCATGCCTCAACTGTGGTCTCTCAGTACCGCTGTACCAAAGGAACCTGATTCCAGTATCTGGAAATGACTAATTCCAGATCTGGTGCAAGAAATGATGAGCCTGGAATATCTTAACATCCTTGCATTCTCGTTTGACATGCCAGGCTACTAGTACAGTGTCAAAACGACTTGAGAGTCGACTTGTCCCACTGGACAAAAATGGGACAATTTTGAGCATCAATAAGGTTAAAAACTATAACTGACTGAATACATCAAATATGCTTAAACCCATGAGCTCATAAGGTTACAAAAATTCACTAAACACAATTGGAAATCAAGTAATTATTTTGAAAACTGAAAAATAAAGGAGGGGGAAAAATCAAGCTTTTATCTAGCCTTTCTTCTGCAAAATTTACTTCAGGGAAACCAAATAACTGGACAAGAGTCTCTGTAGAAGTGTTCCAGCTAACAAGTAAAAAAGGAATGTTAGAATTATAATTTCACCACTTTCAACCCTTAATAAATTAACTGGTCAGGGAACAACTACCAGGGATTCTTGGCACCACAAGAGATAGAACCAAACAGTGCAGGCTTTCTGATGGAAGTTTATAACACCACGACAGAAAGTTTTGCCAAAAAGAGAAGGAGAAAAAAACCTCAAACTTGAGTCTCTAAACCTCTAGCTCTAACTACCATTTTACAGGAAATACATGGACAGAGGAACATCTTAATTGAAGCTACTGGAATATAATACAAAAAATCAAGACTATGAAGTTTCCGTTGCCAGTCCATGATGAGATTATAGAAATTGAGAGTAAGCATTTAGAAGTATTTACAAATTAAACCATAACTTTATGTCTTCTGAATTTAACAGTTTTTTAATGGGGCTGGTCTTACATACGCCTTTTTTATGTCACTTTTCTATTAATTCATTTGTATTGTATTTTACAAACAGCCCACAATAGATTGGAAATTTTAAAAATTAGTCCTAAACCACAAATAATTTGAAGAGCTCTGCTCTACTAGACAAACACGCATTCAACAAATAAACTGCCAGAGGAAAAATAAAATAAATGAGAGAGGGAGGATGTGAGCGACAACAGATGTATCAATCCACTGAAATTTTGGAAACTTATTTGGATCCTTATATAAAGTGTAGGAAATATATATGCACAGTTGTACACATATATGTGTACATATATGTGTGTGTGACAGACAGAAACAATATCAGAGAAATATGAACACTAATTAAGGAATATTAGTTTTCCTTAGGCAGACAATGGCATTATCATTTTTCTAAAGCATCCTTATCTTTTAGAGATATATACTTAAATATTTATGGATGAAATACACTTGGAAGCTGCTTCAAAAGTTTGGGGAGAATAAAGGCAAAGGTTATACAGATGAAATAAGATTGTCCACAAATTGGTAGTTGTTGAAACTGGGTGACAGTGAAATGCAGGTTCATCGTACTGCTCTCCCCTCTTAGTTATATATAGTTGAAATGTTCACAAAGAAAGGTTTTCTGAACATTTGGCTATTATTACTATTATTTAAACATAACTAAGAGAGAAGTGTACAAGTACTTTAACATGGTTCCATGTAAAATGTTATCTGCTTTCAAAGGAGGAAGCCATAACGTCCAACTGCAGTGGTTAGGGGAACTTTAAGAGTAATTTCTAAAACTAGTAAAGTGGGGGTGTACTCTGGACCCAGGAAGGAGAAAACAGAAAAAGCACTACAGGTGGAAGGGTATAGGGCACAAACAATAGCCAGCAAAGTAGTCAGGGGACTGTGAAATAATAATGCTAACAGATTTCTCTATACCAGGCACCATATTAGGCACTTTACATACATTTCTCACCTATTCCTGATTATCAGTCCTATGAAGAATGCATCACTTGCCTCAGGTCTCAGAATCTGAACCAAAGTCTCTGATGCTACAGCTCTTTCCCTGTGTTCCTCTGCCTTTCCGGGACAGGGGGGAAGATAAGGTTTCATCATGAGAAAGCTTAAATACCAAGCTAAGAAATTTACATGGTACTTTCTGTATAAAAAAGCAATGGCAATTTTTGAAAAGAAAAATATGTAATTTCAAGTAAACTTTAATAAGATTCATCTGGCAGCAACCAAAACTATCAATTAGGCCAGGCGTGGTGGCGCACGCCCATAATCCCAGCATTTTGGGAGGCCAAGATGGGAGTATCACTTGAGGCCAGGAGTTCGAGTCCAGCCTGGTCAACAAAGTGACACTCCCATCTAATATTTTTTAATATAATAAATAAAATTTTAAAAAAGAAAAACGACCAATTAGAAAGGACAGAGTTTAGCAATAGTGGAGGAGCTAGAAGGCTACTGCAATTGTGTGTCTGAGACATAATGAGGGCCGGAACTACAGGAGTTGGAATTATGTGCAAAGACAAATGCTTTCTCTCAAAGCAATCCCCTCTCCCTGCTGAAAGACTCCCCTAGGGAGTCTTCCACCACCAACTCTAGACACACTACAGTTTGTCAGCCCAGAAATTACATGATATCCTAGGTTTCCAGAATGACACGTAAACATAAAATCCTAGGTGTGGTCTGACAGGAACAGCACTATCACCCACCACCCCAGATCAAGATACTTCTTTGAAGGTAGCATAAAAACCTTAAACATTTTTGGCAGATACATCAGCGTAAGTCACGTGCTAGTAACACACCCAGGTCCTTTCACATAGGTGCTATGGGGTAGTTAGTTCATTTTTGGATCCAAATGCAAGATGCAGGATTCTATTCCATTTTAGCTGTTAATTTTAATTAAAGATCTTAACAGACCTGCATTCTCTAACTTGGAGTATACGCTATACCGGTCAAGACATTTAGAAATTCAGCTGGGTGCTGTGGCTCACACTTGTAATCCCAGCACTTTAGAAGGCCAAGGTGTGAGGATCACTCAAGGCCAGGAATTTGAGACCAGTCTGGGCAACATACCCCATCTCACAAAAAAATACAAAAATTATCCAGGCATGGTAGTGTGCACTTGCAGTTCTAGCTACTCAGGAGGATGAGGCAAGAGGATCTCAAGCCCTGCAATTCAAGGCTGCAGTGAGCTATGATCGTGCCACTGCACTCCAGGCTGGGTGACAGAGCAAGACTGTCTAAAAATAGTAACAATTTAAAGTTGTATTTTATTTTAGTTTTGTAGACACAGGATCTTGTTATGCTGCCCTGGCGGTCTTGAACTCCTGGGCTCAAGCAATCCTCCACCCTCAGCCTCCCAAAGTGCTGGGATTACTGTCATAAGCCACCATGCCCAGCCAAATTTTTGTAGAAGACATTTACAAATTCAATTAATATACCTAGGTTAGGTCCTCATCCAACTCACTGGCAAAAATGTTGTTGGGGACAGGATCAAACACAGAAACCTGTTGTGTCACTAGAGTACCAAAGGACTGAAATGAGCAAGCAGTAAAAGGAGTGTAGCAATGAATGGGAGGGCATTTGATGCTGAAGAACTCTAATGAACCATAAAAGGCACATGGAACCTGCCATCATCAGCTTGCTTTTCTCTCTGGGCTTGTGTACATGAATTCACTTTGTAAATGATATGGCCCTACACAAATAAGCGGCATTTCCATCACTGTGATTATTATCGTTTCTTAAATCTCCTGACAATCAGATGGCTCTCTGCCTTGCTCTTCAAGATCAAAAGAATACCAAGAATTAAAGCCAAAACATATACTGAGCTAGTGATGTGTTTACAAAGAAGGGGTCCTTCCAGTAGAAGCAGATACCAACAAAGGCATTTCCTGACCAGTCCTATGAAATCTTCTAAAGCGTGAACTGTTTATTTGTGGACACACTGTTTGCTACCATCCGAACCCAACAGCTGGAGGGAAGAAGCAACAGATGTTCAGTGACTGGCCAATTGCTCTAGGAACTGCCACAGTCCATGGCTTAAAACAATGATTTCTAAATAGAGAAAGATCACAATCAAACGAAAGACAAGATATCCCGACGTGCTCCACTGCAAAAATGTTGTTTGTTAAACATAAAAGGTCATTTGAGGAACAGCCAATGAACAATTAATTAGCAGAGCAAACAATAATATTTTTGAAGGAAGAAGCAACAGAGGACATAACTTTAAATTACTGAATTTTGAATGATTTCTTTTCCCCTACTAAATACAAAAGGTTTTTTTTGTGTGTGTGTGGAAACTATGAGGTCATTGTTTTCCAGAGTCTTTACTATAGGAAACAGCTGTGGGGACTACACAAACAGAGAACACTGCCCTATTTAGTAGCCCCTCATTGTGACAAGTGTATAGATGGGGACAGGAAAAATCCATCAAGCCACGCACAAATAGAACAAAAGTAGCAGAGTCAAACTAAAAACTTTAAGTCACACAAAGGAAGACGTAAAACAACTAACTCAGGAAAAGCACCTATATGATTACAGCTGCTATCTTGATTTAAGAGATAGTTCCATGTTTAGACTAGATCAGTTCCTTTCTACATGGGTCACTAAAAACTTAAATGATTCACATTGCACAGTACCTGAAAATGGTAACATTCAATAAATACAGCTTTTAATAAAAGTTTTCTTGGGATTCTTAGGTTCAAATACTGTATGACCCAACCAAAACGAAACTTACCCACCCACCTCCAGAATGGCTTTCCATTTTTTCAATCGTCAAGAGTGCCATCCCCAAACACCCTGTTTTAAAACCTCTACGTTATTTTCATCTCCTCCTCCTTATCCACTCTTCACACACCCATAAAGCTGCCAAACACTGTCAACACTGCTTCTAACATACATTTTTATAAGCTCAAAAGTCAGAAGAAAGCAGCAAGAGACAAAGAAAAGAAAGTAAGTGAATCCAGCCCAATCCACTATGAGGCATGTGACTGCCCCCCTACAGTATCACCCAAGACTCTGCTTAAGCTTGTGCGATGATAGGAAAAATACTATTATGTGAGGCAGCTCATCCTATTTTCAGACAACCTGCTCATAAATCCTGTATACGAGACCTGCCATTTCCTTTTCTAATTTCTCCTCTCCCCTCTCAAAGCTTAAAGCCCAAGAGTAATCACAGTCCTCAAGTGAGGTCTGACCCAAGCCCACAACAGAACTGGCCCACCACCAGCACATCTACATTTATAACATCAGAGGCTGGGGCTGGCTGCTCTGCAAGCTGTCTTTGGTTGTGCCATGTTCCTCTCAGATTAATCAACACATTGTGCACCTCCTACAAGTCAGGCACAGAGATTCGATGTTGAATAAGACATAATCACTGCACATGAGGGAGTTGGGGGGAGACGGCAATGGATTTAGGAAACTGAATCATTTTGCCTCTGAGACTGATTTTTATATGTTTTTAAACAGTTCATACAACATGGGGATTATCTGATCCTTGGAAGAATGTATGAAAAAATCCATCCAATCCTGCTACCCTTTGAGGGAACAGGCAGTTCTTTAATAGCTTTCCATTTCTTCCTCAGTTATCAGTCAATTCAGGCTTTCCTACTATAGCATTTTTAGTTGATATTTTGTGGAAAGTTGTTGATTTTATCAGTGACAGGCAGGCATTCAGCAAACGTGGTTACCTGCCCCAAATTAATGCATATATTTAACATTAAAATTCACACAGATTGGCCAGGCGCAGTGGCTCATGCCTATAATCTCAGCACTTTGGGAGGAAGAGATGGGCAAATCACTTCAGCCCAGAAGTTCAAGGCCAGCCTGGGCAACATGGCAAAACCCATCTCTACAAAAAAATAACAAAAGTTAGCCAGGCGTGGTGGCATGCACCCGTAGTCCAAGCTACTCGGGAGGCTGAGGTGGAAGGACCACTTGAGCCTGGGAGGTCAAGGCTGCAGTGAGCCAATATCATGCCACTACACTCTGGCCTGGGCAACACAGTGAGACCCTGTCTCTCTCTCTCTCTCTCTCTCTCTCTCTCTCTCTCTCACACACACACACACACACACACACACAAATCGAACAGATTACTTTGTTTTTGAAACTTGACAAAATGATTCTAAAATTTAGAGAAACTTTAAGTAGCATGAGAAAGAAGAATAAGCAACAATAACACTAAACAGCACCAGTAAAAGAATTGATGAAACAGAATACAAAATTCAGAAATAAACCATAACTCTAAATACAGAGAAACCTTTTGTAAATAAGCAGGATGATCATAAGGTTGGAGTAACAATGGTAACATCAGTTAGCTCTCAGTGAGCCCTGATGGCATGCCAGGCCCCCTGCCAAGTTTTTCTCTCATTTGTTTTCAAAACAGCCTTATGAAACAGATATACTCTTATCTCCACTTTACACATGAGGAAATTAAGCCCAAAGAGTTAAGTGTCAAAGGTCTCGAGGCTAGCAAGTGGTGCAGCCAGGATTTGAACACTAACCACTCACTATACTACACGAGATGGGAAATACCAAACCTTAAAGGAAATCCTCACTGTACACATACACCAAAGTAAACTCCATATTCTAAAGAGGTAAATATTTTAGAACACAGTAGAAACAAAGCTAAAAAAAAAAAAAAAGAAAGAAAAATTATCCTATATACAAGAATACCATTTTCAGCTATATAGTAACAAAAGCAGTAAGGGAAAAGGTCAGGTTAAAAAATATAAATTAAAACTTTCTGTAATATACAAAAGTATCAAACTAAAAGAGGAACAGAATGAGGGAAATATTTTTATCAAATGTACCAAATGTTTAAAGTTGTTACCTTATAAACACAGACACACACACACACACACACATTCTATAGAGAGCTCTTATAAAGTTTAAAAATCAAAAACAGTCTTCAAAATCTAAATAGACATCATAACCAAATGGGATTTATTTCTGGAATGAAAGGACGTTCAACATATGAAAATTGATCGTAACATTAACAAAATAATGAGAAAAAAGCAAACCATGATCATCTCAGTTGATGCAGAAGAAAGCATTTGACAAAATTCAACACTCTTTCATGATTTAAAAAAAAAAAAAAACACTCAACAAATTGGGAATAGAAGGAAACTTCCTCAACATGATAGAAGCACCATATAAAAAAGCCCCCAGCTAACATCATACTCAATGGTCAAAGACTAAAAGCTTTTCCTCTAAGCTCAAGAAACAAGACAAGGATACCTACTTTTACCACTTCTATTCAACATAGTATGAGAAGTTCTAGCCAGAGCAATTAGGCAAGAAAAAGAAACAAAAGCCATTAAAAATGAAAAGGAAGAAGAAAAATGATCTCTTTTCACAAATGACATGATCTTGTATGTAGAAACACCTAAAGATTCCACACCAAAATCTGTCAGCATTAATAAATTCAGCAAATTGCAGGATACAAAATCAACATGCAAAAATCAATTGCACTTTTATATACTAGTAATGAACAATCCAAAAATAAAACAAAATAATTCCATTTACAATAGCATCAACAAGAATAAAATACTTAGGAATAAATTTAACCAAGGAAGGAAAAAAACAGTACACTGAAAACCACAAAACATAGTTGAAAGGAATTAAAGACATAAATAAATGGAAAGACATCCCATCTTCATGGCTTAGAAGACTTAATATTGTTAAGATGACAATATTACCCAAATCGATCTACATATTCAAGGCAATCTCTGTCAAAATCCTAACAGCATCTTTTTGAAGAAATAGAAAAGTCCATCCTAAAATTAATATGGAATAATCTCAAGACACTGAAGCAAAACAATCTCAAAAAAGACAAAATTGAAGGACTCACACTTCCTGATTTCAAAACTTACTACTGTACACAGCTACAGCAATGAGAACAGTGGGGTAAAGATACATAAAGATAACGCCTAATAAAAACAGACATATAAATCAATGGAATAGAACACAGAGTCAAGATATAAACCCTCGCATATATGATCAATTGATTTTCAACAAGGGTACCAAGATCATTCAACAGGGAAAGCACAATTTTGTCAACCAGGGTATAGTCCTGGGAAAACTGGACAGCCACGTGCAAAAGAATAAAGTTGGACCCTTACCAAAAATTAATACAAAAAATAATTCAAAATAGATCAAAAACCTAAACATAAGAACTAAAACTATAAAACTCTCAGAAGAAAACATAGAGGCTTTATGACACTGGATTTGGCAATGATCTATTGAATATGAACAAAAGCACAGGCAACAAAAGAAAAACTAGAAAAAGTGGACGTCATCAAAATTAAAAACTTGGCTGGGCACGGCGGCTCACACCTGTAATCCCAGCACTCTGGGAGGCAGAGGTGGGTGGATCACCTGAGGTCAGGAGTTCGAGACCAGCCTGGCCAACATGGTGAAACCCCGTCTCTACTAAAAATACAAAAAATTAGTTGGGCGTGGTGGTGGGCGCCTGTAATCCCAGTTACCCAGGAGGCTGAAGCAGGAAAATTGCTTGAGCCCGGGAGCCGGAGGCTGCAGTGAGCTAAGATCGTGCCACTGCACTCCAGCCTAGGCAACAAAGCAAGACTTCATCTCAAAAAAAAAAAAAAACTTTTGTGCCTGAAAAGGCACTACCAAGAGAGTGAATGACAGAGTGGAAGGTAATAGCTGCTATTCATATATCTGATAAGAAATTAACATCTAGAATATATAAAGAACTCTTAACAATTCATCACCACCACTAACAAAAAACTAATTCAAAAATTAGCAAAGACCTGAATAGACATTTCTCCAAAGATATATAAATGACCTATATGCACTTGAAAAGTGCATCATTATTCATTAGGAGAATGTAAATCAAAACCACAATGAGGCCTAGTGTGGTGTCTCATGCCTGTAATCCCGGCACTTTGGGAGGCCAAGGCAGGTGGATCACTTGAGCCCAGGAGTTCAAGACCAGCCTAGGCAACAAGGTAAAACCCCATCTCTACAAAAACACAAAAATTAGCCAGGCATAGTGGCACGCACCTGTAGTCTGAGCTACTCAGGGGAACTGAAGCAGGAGGATCCCTTGATCCCAGGAGGTTGAGGATGCAGTGAGCCATTACTGAACCACTGCACTCCAACCTGAGCAACAGAGCAAGACCCTGTCTCAAACGAACAAACAAACAAAAAAATGCGATACCACTTTACACCCACTAGGATGGCTATAATCAAAAACAAATGGAAACTAACAAATGTTGGTGAAGATGCAGAAAAATCAGAACCCTCATCCATTATTGGTGAGAATGTAAAATGGTGCAGTTAGTGGAAGATAGTTTGACAGTCCCTCAAAAAGTTAAACATAGAATTATATGATCTGAAAAAAGTGAAAACAAGAACTCAAACAGATTCAAGAAAACAAGAACTCAAACAAGAACATTTGTAATACTGTTTAATGTTTTATGATTTATATGGTATTATCACATTGCCAAGTGATAATTTACTTATTCTGTCCTCTTCCTTTGGACGTTTTCCTCCCTACATAATATAACACATGACATATATATATGTGTTTTATATATATATATACATATAACATAAGACATGCGACATAATATAACACATGACATATATATGTGTGTTTTATATATATATACATATAACATAACACATGCGACATAATATAACACATGAGAAATCAAAAAGATGTCCATACGTTTTTGATGTTCTAAGTATATGTCTGGAAATGTATCCTAAAGAAACAATCCAACAAAGCAAAAAGCTATTAACACGATTCATGTTCATTACAGTAAAACAAACAAACAAAAAAAAGAGTAGGGAGGAAAACGTCCAAAGGAAGAGGACAGAATAAGTAAATTATCACTTAGCAATGTGATAATACCATATAAATCATTAAACAGTATTACGAATGTTCTTTAGAAACATGTAAAAAATGTTTTACAAGTTGCATTTAAAAATCATAATCCAAAGTGGTCTGACCAGAATAACAACCATATAAAATATCGTAAGTGGACAAGAAGTACAAAAATGTAAATCAATGGCACCTTAGGGCAACGTGTTCCAGAGTAAGAGCATGTATGTCACACTGCCCTAAGTTCAAGTTGAAGCTCTGCCCCTGCAAATGTGTAAAGAACCAAACTAGGTCAAATCAGAATGACAGATTTAGTGCTAGTTTACATCGTTGGTTGGGAAGACATTTTTTAAAAATCTCAGAATTGGAGTGTTGTAACAAATAGAAATCTCTAGCCAAAACTCTATCCTAAACTACCAAATATTTCCCCTCATGAATTACCATGGGACCACAAATAAAACATGTCTAAAATAGAATTTATCATCTTTGAAAAGTTCTAAATTGCTTCAGTTTCCCAAATGTAACCAGTTTCAAAGAGGCTAAGATATATACTGTTTGTCCTGAACTAGGTTCTGTCCCTTCCCCTCTCTCATCATCACTCAACCCATCCTCCATGTCCCTAGCCTCTGAGTGACCATTCTTTTAAAAATAAAAGAAAAAAGACAATCATACCACAAGCTTGTCTAAAATTTGGTGCCTACCTCTGCAGAATGCCATTCTGCAACATGGCACCGAAGGACTTCCAGATCCAGCCCTGCTCAAACCATCACTCAGTGGGCCTCCTCCCATCCTACCTTGTACCTTGTACCCTTCTGCTACAACCACCCTAGACCTTGAAATCTTCTAAAGAAGCCATGTTGTTTGAGGTTCCAAACCTTTGCACTTACAGGGTTTGCTGCCCTGCAAAGGACTTTCCCACCTTTCCACTATCCACCTAGAAAATTCCTACCAAATCCTTCAAGACACGGAGCAGGTATTGTTTCTTCAGTCACCTCGCAAGCCCCATTCCTCCCTCAGGTGACCTCACCCCCAGGTTTGCACAGCACTCATCCTATCCTATTGCAATTATTTTTATACCCATTTGTCTTCCCTTCTAAACCCTGAATTCCTTGAGGGCATGGGCCACTTCACTCATCTTCATATCCCCAGTGCCTTCTAATGCAGGACCAGCACAGGAAATGTGCTCAATAAATCTGTAGACTTAATAAATCTATATATCCTGTCTGCAAAATACCAACCTGATTTGTTTCTTAATGGGCATAAATTGATAATTCAGGCTAGGCACGGTGGCTCACGCCTGTAATCCCAACACTTTGGGAGGCCGAGGCGGGTGGACCATCTGAGGTCAGGAGTTCGAGACCACCCTGGCCAACATGGTGAAACCCCATCTCTACTAAAATACAAAAATTAGCTGGGCACAGTGATGCGCACCTGTAATCCCAGCTACTCAGGAGGCTGAGGCAGGAGAATCACTTGAACCCGGGAGGCAGAGGTTGCAGTGAGCCAAGATCACGCTAATCACACCACTGCACTGCAGCCTGGACAACAGAGCAAGACTCTGTCTCGAAATAAAAAATAAAGTAAAATAAACTGATATTTCTGCAGCTCTACGCTGTATTCAGCGCTAAGAGCAGGTAGTCAAACTGTAAAGCAAACCAGGTGTCATGACTCTGCCTTCCTGGTTTTCCTGCTACCTCTCTGACTGCCCCTTAAGAGGTCCTCTCTCTCCTCCTGTCCTCTCATTTTTAGTTTCCCTCAAAGGCTTAGTCATGGGCCTCAGACCTTCTAAATATGCTCCTGGCTTCAATTATCACCTCTATGCAGCTGAGTCCAAGTCTATACAGCTAGTCCTAAATTGCACCTGATTTCCAACTGTCTATTAAGGCTTCCTCTCTTAAGTGGGAAGGTCATATCCTATGGCTCCCAATCCCATATATTCAAATTAAATGCACAATCTTTCTGCTCCTCATGCTCCACAAACCACTTCCCTTTCTAAGTGCTCAATTTCTATCAGCTATTAAATTTATATCAAATATCCCTATTATTTCTTTATCACCTTGGCCTGAAATCTCAGTATTCCCTTTACCACTCCGCCTCTTGTAGTTTTCTTAATAATGTCCAATGTCCTCCAAAATGTCACTTGGATTCACCTTTCCTCCTCCTTTTCCTCACTTCATTCCTGTGATTGTTTTCTCACTGTATTTATTTTCTCCTCCATTTGATTCATTTTCACTCACCATCAGACCCATTTTTCTAAAATCGTTTTCATCAAATCAGTCTCTCTCCACAACTCAAGAAGGCTCAATTGAATCACTACTGATTGCAGCCTCAAGGCTAAACTGTTGTGACAGATTCTCAAAGCCATCCACAATGTGCCCCCTCTCCTCTCCCCAGTTATCTAAATTTATCTCCCCTTCATTCCAAATCAGTGGTTCTCAATTTTGCTGCCGAGGGACATTTGGCAGTATCTGGAGACATTTTTAATTGCCATGACTTGGAGTAGGGGGGAGTACAACCACATCTAGTGGGTGAAGGCCAGGGATTCTGCTAAACATCCTACAGTGCCAGGACAGCCCCCAACAACAAAGAATTAGCCAGCCCAAAATAGCAACAGTGCCAAGGCCGAGAATCTGCTCCAAATCAAGGCTCTCTGTCCCCAGACCATGCTATATCTATACCTCTGCTCAGAATATTTCCCTAGCAACCTAGAATGTTGTCTCTCTTCCCCTTACTATCAATGTTTTATTTATCTTCAAATCCCATTCTAAGTCTATAGCCCATGGCTTTAAATACCATCTACTGGTGACGCCTCCAAAATATTTATCTTATCTTCCGAGTTCCTTACCCAGCTGCCTACTAGACATCTCATGAGTGTACTATTTAACATATCTGAACCTGAATTTCTGACTCCCCCAAAACTGCTTCTCCTCAAATAGGTATACAACCCCAGCAATCACCCAGTTGCTCAGGAAAACAGGTGGGAGTTATTCTGGATGCTCTCCTCAACGTTCTCTGCTCCAGTGTCTTGCCACAAATCAATCCATTAGCAAGTTCTGTCAAGAGTCTACCTCCAGACACATCTTAAATCCATCCACTTCTCCACCTCCCTCCACCATCCCTTTTACCCAGTCCATCACAAAAGCCTCCTGACTGGTCTCTGCCTCCATTCTACTCACTATTCAGTGCCCAGAATGACCACTTCACATTTTCACAAGATCATACCAGGACTCTGGTTTAAAGCCTGTAACAGCCCCCATGACTCTTGGAATAAAATCTAAACCCCTTACCTTAGTCTGTAAGGCACTATAGCTACACAAGGCAGACTCGGCCTCTGCCTACCTGGCCCCTGCCTCTCCTCCTCCTCCATCCCGCTCTCCTCCAGGCTCTCTAGCTGCAAACAAGATCTGTCAGACTTTCAAGTGTACCCTCAGCTCTTTCCAACTATAGCGCCTTCTGCATTTTATTCTTCCTGCCTGGTCACACCCATTATTCCCTCTCATACACCTATCTATTTCTCTTTAGCACTTATACAATAATTTTTTTTTTTTTTTTGGACACAGGGTCTCACTCTGTAGCCCAGGCCAGAGGGCAGTGGCACAATCTCCGCTCACCACACCTTGACCTCTTGGCTCAGGTGATCTTCCCACCTCAGCCTCCGAAGTAGCTGGAACCACAGGTGTGTGCCACCACGCCCGGCTAATTTTTGTACTTTTTGGAGAGACAGGGTTTCGCCTGTTGCCCAGGCTGGTCTTGAACTCCTGAGCTCAAGCTATCTGCCTACCACGGCCTCCCAAAGTGCTGGGATTACAGGCACATGCCACCATGTCTGGCCTACTGTAATTTTTAATTTCATATTTACCAGTGTTTATTGAATAATATCTGCCTCCTCTGTGGCAATAAAAGTTCCGTAAAGGAAGGGACCACATGGCCTTTTACAATTTTTTTACCATTATCATATCACTTTGTTTTCCACTATATACAAATGACTTGTACAATATGTGGCATGGAGTTAGAAAATCAAATTTGTAGATGCTTAATTGCTGACAACAAATAAAAGGATGAATAAATGAAATCTTTCTACTTACACTTTCGTACACAATGATCTCATCTCTCTCTGAGCTCCCAGTGAACTTTCCTCATCAGTACAACTTAAAACAGCTTCTCTATAAGCAGCTAAGTTCTTTGACGGCATGAACCTAGTCCTATAACCTTTGTACTTAATCCTGTATTCCCAGCCCCTTACCTAAACTAACAATAACTGTGCAGCAAATGTGATTCAGGTCCAAAATATGGAGTTCATAATTATCCCATGTATTTTTATTCCTCAATTAGTCCTCATGGAAAATTTATTGTAATTCTTACACTTCACATTTACCAAACTTGGTAAGATGTGGCAAACATCTGCTCAAAGCTTAATGGAGAGAGATCCACATGTGTTGATATACGTGTTGAAACAGTCTGAAAGGAATGTGTTTTAAGAAAGACTTCCAAAAACACCTAAGCCTGAGGAGCAATGGCACAAACGTGAAGCTAGCTGCAGATGACCTTATTTTCACTCCAATTCAGCAGCACAGTCTCAGAGGAAAAAATGTTACACGTTTCAGCACGTCCCCTCTGCCCATGTATGTGTTATGTTGAGACCTGTCGTTTCATTGCTTGTACTGATAAGGCCACCCAGGCCCAGGACCCAGTTTGTGCACCAGCAGTGCAGGGGTACACAGAGTTCACAGTCAGTGGAAGTCAGAATTCTGGTTCTGCTCCCTCAACCTCTAGCTAGTGGGTGAACTCAGTTCCCTCATCCTGAAAGGCTAGGGACTACTCACACCACATCCAAGTCTGCTTCCAAGTCTAAAACTTCATGATTCTATCAACTTTCTCCCTCAGAGATGTGGAGCTTTGCTAAAACTCAAGTGATGGCATTTGATGGACCAGAGAACTGACCAGGAAGGGATGTACTTTTTATTTTATACTCTGTCACAAAGCTAAATGTGACCTACACAATTTCATTTTTTCCAAGGGACACCCTGAAGTCAGTGTGCTTTGTGGAAAACACTGAAATATCAGTATACTAAAGAGCTTGACACAAACCAGAAAAAAACTGTGTACCATGGGTTTGCAGCATAGCACCAGAACCCCCAGCATGAGTGCATGGAAAAGCAGGCTGGGAAACTCAACAAGTGTGAGCCGCTGATTGCCAGGTTGTTCACCACTAGTCTCTTATACAAGTTTATTCCTTTTGTGACTTGAGAATTCTCACTAATAAATAAGCACCACAAGGCACCAAAGTTCAAGGAAAAAAAAATGGGAGAGGGAATTCTATTCATCAATTACCATTTGTTACTGCAAATCTGGAAGGAGTCCCCACAATTCTTTTATCAATAGATCACTCTGTGCTAGCTGTTCTTTGCCAGCACAATTTAAAAACTGCTGCCATAAAATTTATCTTTCTTGCTTGAAAGATGACCACCCATCTTTTTACTTGTTGCAAAACGGCTCTGAGCTCTAAAACTCAGAAAGCATTTGTAAGAATCTGGGGCACCCATGCTCCTATGAAAGCAATAAGCTGATTCCCTTTAAAATGGCATATTATGTATTCAAAGTGATTTATTTACTCTCACTATTTTACTAGGAAAGTGATGCAAGGGTACTGCCAGTGAAGCCCGTTTTACCCTAGTGCTGCTGCAAACACATATACACACTCAGAGACAGAGAAGGAGAAAGAGAGAGGGAGAGGTTGGCGGGGACAGAGAGAGAGAGAGAGAGAGAGAGCGCGCGAGAGAGAGCGAGAGATAACAAGGTAACCATTTTAAAGGCTGGGGAAGTAAAAGGAAACTTGCGCTGAATCTCCAAACTTTCCTCCAAACAGTTTCTCAGCCTCAGCACTATTGACACTTTGGGGTGAAAATCCTTTATTAAGGGGGGCTGTCCTGCACATTGTGTGACATTTAGCAGCATCCCTGGAATCTACCACCACATGCCAGTAGCACCCTGATCCCAGCTGTGACAACCAAGTAGGGTTCCAGACATCGACAAATGTCCCAGGGGGTGGGAGCAGGGTGGGGTGAGGACAGGCAAAAGTGCCCGTGTTGAAAACCAGTGCTCTAAGAGTAGAAAACAAACAAACAAACAAAAAATCTGTGTAAAAAGAGAAAGGATAAAGGTAATGGCTAGAGACATTTTTTACAGCATATCAAGGTTGAGCTAGTCAACTCATTTCATCCTGGGAAATGAAAACCCAACTTTAACAACCATCTAGCCCATCCAAAACCAAAAACCATCTACTTGGCAAGCTCCTAAAACTCAAATCAATGTGGTTAAAAAGGAAGAAAGAACTCTAATTGAAAAACTTACAAAGAAAAGCATTAGTAACTTAAAGTTTTAAGATAATAAAAGCACAAAGACGTAGTAAGTGCTTTTCTAACCTCAAGGTAAACTATCTCAAGATGGCAAATTGGTTTTATCTCCTCTGCCAACTTCAACTAGGTGGTGGTGGCTGCCTGGAGCCCTTCTAGAACTGAGCAGGATTCTAAGGCTGAATGTGAGCGATGTGAAAGTGAAGAATATCTGAATGAAATAACGATGTCCACCCCAAGCAGGCGAAGCACAGTGAGGTATGCCTCAGGTCCATCTTCTGGTGTTTAACTTTCTTTTTTTTTTTTTTTCCTTTTTTTGAGGCAGAGTCTCACTCTGTCACCCAGGCTGGAGCGCAGTGACATGATCTCTGCTCACTGCAACCTCCACCTCCTGGGTTCAAGAGATTCTCGTGCCTCAGCCTCCCGAGTAGCTGGGATTACAGGTGTGTGCCACCACGCTCGGCTACTTTTTGTATTTTTTTAGTAGAGATGGGGTTTCACCATGTTGTCCAGGCTGGTCTGGAACTATTGGTCTCAAGTGATCCACCCACCTTGGCCTCCCAAAGTGCCGGGATTACAGACATGAGCCACTGCGTCCTGCCTTAGCATTCAACTTTCTTTATATTCAAAATAATACCCATCAAATTTAGCTAAAATAAAACCTTTTTTAAAAAAGTAATCAATTTGCCAGAGTTACCTAACCGGGGGAATAAAAAGGGGAAAAGAATCTAATTATATCACTTCCTTGCTTAAAAATCACCTCTGGATTTTCAACTTGCAGAGGATGAAATCCAAACCAGCATAGCTCACGAAGCCCTTCACAGTGCATTTCCAACACTCTTCTCCCAGGCTTCCTGCACCCCCACTGCTCTCTATGGTGCAGCCAGCCACTAAATGTCTATTCCCCAAAACCACACGCCCTTTCATGTGACTCCACCACTTCCTTGCCCCGCAAATTTCTATTCATCTTTCAGAACACTGCTCAGGAGCCACCTTTTTGGTAATGCTTTCCTTGTTCCTTGATGCCTGCTATACACAGGATGGTCCTTGAGCCAAAAGCACTGGCATCACCAGGGAGCTTGTTAGAAACGCAGAATCTTGTGCACCACTCCAGCTCTACCGAATCTCAATTTCCTTTGTAGCAAGATCCCCAGGTGAATTATGTGCACACTGACGCGTGAGAAGCGCTGTCTCAGGGAACTTCCTAGATCCTACTCGACTCAGCTCTTCATAGCTCCCTGGGAGGTAAACCCCTCCTTTACTCATCTCCTCTATGAAGACAGGAAAACCCAAATACCCACCCTCCAGCCTCCGTGACAGCCAACTGACATGGTTATAGCCAATGAAATATCAGCAGAAGCCTGCTGAGGGGGCTTCTGGAAAAATTTTTATTTCCCTAATGACTTCCTGCTGTCCTGGGTAGAATGCCGGGTGCTGTGGCTGCCATCATTGGACAACCATGAGGTGACAAACATAAGAACAAAAAGCCAATGATAGCTAAAAAGACAACAGGTGGAAATACAGAAATGGTCTGGATCCTTGTTGGGCCCAACGAGCCACTGAACCATAGAACCATCCACCTCCGGAATTACTGTGTGTGCCAATTGCCAATTGCAACGTTTTTATTGCTTAAGGCACTATCATTAGGGATTTTCCTTTCTTGGGCTGAAGGCATTCCTAACTGATTAAGTAAGCCTTCAATAAATGGGAGGTGAATGAATGAATGTAGAGTGAAACCTACTAAAGGTTCAGGAGATTACTTTTAAAAAGCCAGGCCTCTAAGAATCTGTTCATGTCTGCCAAAGCATGCCTATAAATCAGTCTCTGTACTTCTTAGAATTATTGACCCATTTCTGTTCACAGCTTAATGGATAAAAAAGTGAACACAAACTCATAAAAAGCAATGGAAATGTTCACATACAAAGATGCTGTAGAAACTGTTTTCACATTTTGGAAAAGAGGAGAAAACCAAACTTAAATACTAGGCTCTGACCTCGAAAAGTTTACAAATGCTGTGGCCACTTACAGGCAATTGTAAGCAAAAAGGGGCAGGGTGGGGTGGGGGGTGGGGGGTGGACCTACAGTAGTCAGTTCTCCTGATCATTCTCCCTTTCTAATTTTGAGATCTCAGCTGGGCACGGTGGCTCACGCCTGTAATCTCAGCACTTGGGGAGGCCGAGGCAGGTGGATCAAAAATTAACTGGGCATGTAGTGGGCGCCTGTAGTCCCAGCTACTTGGGAGGCTGAGACAGGAGAATTGCTTAATTGAACACAGGAGGCAGAGGTTGCAGTGGGCCGAGATCAGGCCACTGCCCTCCAGCCTGGGCGACAAGAGTGAGACTCCATCTCAAAAATAATAATAATAATAATAATTTTGAGATCTCTGACACAGATCTTTTTTTCCAGTCCCTATCTCAGTCAAGTACTTCCATTCAAATTGCCAAGATCAAACAGCAACGATTTTTTTCCAAGAAAAACAACATTGAGCAGCATAAACTATAAGTAAAAAGTATTAAACGGGGAGAGATGCACACTGGCCATGTAGTTCGTCAGCAAGAAAGCAGGACCTTAACAAGTGCAGATCCTCAGCTAGATGACCTTTTCATATTTTAACAAAATCATCTCCTTTTACTTAAATGTTGTTATAAAGAAGCTTTATAGCACCAATGGGAAACCAGTACCTTTTGCCATGAATTGAAGACAAATGGAAACCCAATAAAAACATAACCTTATTAAATTCTAGCTACTGTTACCTGCCAACGCTTCTAGACTTGAAGCTTGTTCTCTCTGTTTAAAAAAAAAAAAAATGGGTGGGGGGTGAACAAGAGGTATTAAAAACAGGCTAACATCAAGCTGAGACTTCGTCCTGGGCAAGATTAGGATAGGAAAACAAAAAAAAAGGAATTAACCTTCTCCCTGTGTGGCTTCACGCTGTTTTTGTTTTGTTTTGTTTTTAGAGATAGAGTTTCCTGTTGCCCAGGCTGGAGTGCAATGGCACGATCTCGGCTCACTGCAACCTCCGCCTCCCAGGTTCAAGCAATTCTCCTGCCTCAGCCTCCTGAGTAGCCAGGATAACAGGCATGAACCACCACGCCCGTCTAATTTTGTATTTTTAGTAGAGATGGGGTTTCTCCATGTTGGTCAGGCTGGTCTCGAACCCCGGACCTCAGGTGATCCACCCGCCTTGGCCTCCCAAAGTGCTAGGATTACAGGCATGAGCCATTGCGCCCCGCCCGATTCCATGCTGTTTAATCCCATATTCATGTCCCACCTAAAAGTATCCCTTACACAATCTCACATCATGTTCCCCTTCTGCTTAGAGTAACCGCCCAATTTCTTAGTGCATCCTAAATGGTCCCATACCATCCGGTCCCAGCCCACCACTCGGCTCTCAAATCTCACCCTCTCACTACACTTGCTGCCCCACCAGCAAACAGCAAAGGAGGGCTTGGCCAAGGGCCATACATACCCCCAGGGATGTACAGCTCACCCCTGTAATCCCAGCACTTTGGGAGGCCAAAGCGGGGAGGGTGGCTTGAGGACATGAGTTCAAGACCAGTCTGGGCAACACAGCAAAACCTCCGTCTCTACAAAAGTGTTTTAAAAATAAAAAATAGGTAGGTATGGTGGTGTGTGTCTGTAGTCCCAGCTATTAAATACTCTAGAAGGTGAGGCGGGAGGATTGCTTGAGCCCAGGAGTTTGAGGCTATGTGAGCACTGCACTCCAGCCTGGGCAACAGAGCAAGACCCCGTCTCTAAAAATAAAATAAAAATAAAAAGTAGCCTGTCAGCACATCAATCACAGCAGCAGGTTTTTCTTTCTTCAAACCACTATCTGATATTATCTCGTTAACTTCTTCAAGTCTTTAATAACAAAAATAATAGCAGCAAATACACATGATATTGAAGTATTTTACTTATCAGGTTGAACCCTATAAAAGTGCCAATCTGTAAATAAAAAACGGTTAAATATGGGTAATTCCACAGTGTTCGATTTAATATATCAACTTGTTTGCAGCTCACAACCACCTTATAAAGTAGGTCCCAGATGAAGAAAAACTGTAAGCACAGAGAGGCTGCTTAACTTACCCGAGGTCACATTGCTAGTAAGTGGCAGAACCAGGATTTGAACCCATGCTCAACACTCCCACCCCACAAAAATGCAAGTTCCATGAAGGCGGACAGTCTTGTTCATTGCAACGTCACTCCCATTGCCTATTATCACAGAGTATGGGCACGTATGTAGTAAGTTCTCAATAAATACATGTTTGAGTGAGTGAGTGAGTGAGTGAGTGAGTGAGTGAATAAATCAATGAATGAATGAATGAATCTCCTTAAAATCACTGGTCGATTGCCCAGACTACTCGGAGCAACCAATGCAGAAGCCTGCCGGGCCAAGAGGAACCGAGGGAAGGAAGACCTGGGCGGGCAGGTGCCCCAGGGGCTCGGGGTGCAGTGGGGGCGCGGCGGCGCGCGGGCTCACCTTGAAGTCGCGGCTGTGCTGCGGGGTGTACTCCAGGGTCCAGAGGGCCCGCACCAGGTGCGCCAGCTGCTCAGTCACCTCGCCCTGGCCCTGCGCGCCGCGGCCCGCAGGCTGCTCCGGGTCAGGCGAGGGCTCGGGCCGCCCTGCCCGGTACTGGCCCAGCGCCAGGTACTCGGCGAAGAGCTCGGTGTTGCTGAGGCACTGCAGCGTGGCGTTCATGAAGCACGTGTTGCCGTGGTTGCGGAGCCCCGCCACGCCGGGCACCGGCTCGGCGGCGCAAGCGGGCGGCGCGGGAGAGGCGGGCGGCGGCGGGCACGGCGGCGGCGTGGGCGCGGCGGCCGGCCCGGGCGGGAAGCAGCTGCGGAGGCCGCCGCGGTCTGGGGCGGCGCCCTCAGAGCTAAGGTGCGAGAGCGTGGACAGCGTCTTGAGAACGCGGCTCATGAAGCTGCCCACCGAGCGTGCAGAGGAGGGCGAGGAGGGCGAGGACGGCGAGGAGGGCGCGGCCGGCCCGGACGCCCCGGGGCCCCCCGCGCCGCCGCCGCCAGCGCGGCCGCTCCGAAACAGCCGCTTGCTGAAGGAGCGCTTCTCCTTCCCGCTCGCCGCCGCCGGCGGCCCGGACCCAGGCGCCGTTACCTTGGACATGGCGGCGGCCGCAGACACTCATCACCGCGCCCGCCCGCCCGGCCCGCGGCCCCGCCACGGCCGCCGCCGCATCCCGCAGCGCCGCGCCTCACCGGGCCCGGGGGCTCGACGCCCCACACACCTCAAAGCGCAGCCGAGCCAGCGAGCGAGCGGCGGCCGGCGGAACCAGCGGGCGCGCGCGCGGTCCGCCCAGCTGGGCCGCTCACGTGACGCGCCTCCCGGCGCCGCCCGCCCGGCGCTGAAGCCGCCTCGGCCGCCATGTTCACTGTGGGACGGTAGCTGCCTCTCCAGCCGGACGCGATGCCTGGAGGCTGCGGGCGCGGTCCTGCTGCGTGAAGCCCGAGGGAGGCCATGTCTAGTGTGGGCGCCGTCCCGGCTTGGAGGAAAAGGCTGGGCTCCCGTTGGATGGCGGATCCCCGGGGTGGGTCTCTGTCTTTGCTGGTCAGATGGCAGAGGCGGGAACGTGCAGGAATCAGGATGCTGTCAGTTACCAGACCGTGCAAGAGCTGGTGGACATGGCCCTGACAGGTCCTGGGCAAGTCAGCCCTGTCTGGCTCCCAAGGGACGTTGCAGATACCTACCCTCTGGGTGCCAGCGGAGCGCAGTCACAGACCCTGGCACGTCCCGGCGGGCTTTTCTTCCTGGCTGCACCTTGGAGTCCCAGCGAAACGCTGTTATCATAACTACTTTCCTTTTCATTCCAGCCTTTAAAACTCCGCCGGGCTCTCCCATCATTCATCATTCCATTCATTCATTCACTCACTCATTCATTCAGCAGTTACTGGGGATATTGCAAAGAATTAAATCTATTAAATTAGAATCAAATGTCATATCCCCAGCGGATTAAATTAGCACGGTTTCTACCTGCCCTTTTGCAGCTTACATTCCTATTGGGTGTTTACAATAGCTGTTGTGTTCCACACATTATGCCAAGCATGCAATATTTTCTTTAATCTTTAATTCACCGTCTTTGAGATTGGTACAGTTCTTATCTGATTCAAACCCAAGTTTTATTCACAACCCCTATACTTGACCTCTAAACCAAAGGTCACGAATCCACAAATATCACAGGTCACAAACCCACAAATGAGTGAAGAATCCTGGTGTTTGAATCATCATATTGACTTTCAAGTGACTTGGGTCTCAGTGTTGGGGGGAAATATAAGGAATGATGGGGACTATAGCAAACTTCAAATTAACATCTTTCTAAAGAGGTGGCTGCCACTCAGCTCCAGCCAGTTGTTCCCATGTGAGAACAGGAGCTCAGCGTTACCAGATCATCTGATGTTTTAAGAGAAGGCAGAAATCCTATTTTTAAACGTTGGTTCCATTAAAAAAAAATAGTGCAGGGAGCAAAAAATAGTACATCTTTGGGATGCCTTTAGTCCAAAATCAACTAGTATATGACCTCCTCTCTATAGGCTCCCCTCTGCTAAAAGGGCTAGTCTGAGTCCTGAGGCAGAAGAGAGAAATCAGGGAAGGGAGAGCCCTTCCTCCTTTTTAAAACATGAAGGCCACCTTACACCACGTTTCAAAGTAAATGGTTTTTACCTTTGACCTCCCTCCCCATTGTAAGTAGGGCTCTATGATGACATCTCCAGGGTGCTCTGCACTGTCCCTAATCGCCTCCACTCTCCTCTTAGTCAAAATTCTTATCTGGACACCAGGAAGAAAGCCATCTGATTATTCACACTAAAATGTGAATGCAGTGGCCCTCAACTTCTGGGCAGTTTGATCTAGACTCGAGGGCCTTTGCTGGAGCCGTTTCCTCTCCCTTGAACCTTTCCTTAGCTAACTTAGAACCTTTCTACTTAGCTAACTTCCCTTCATCCTTAAAGTCTCACCTTAGATATCACCCCATCCAGGAGATGTCCCTTCCACAGGCCCTCTTGGCACCTCTCATTCATGACACTGACTTGACCATATTGCAATTCAGTTTACAATCATCACCTTCGCTAATATGTGGGCTTCAACCCAGTAAAGACCCATCTTACTCATTATCGGGTACCCAGTAAGGTAGCCATCATATAACAGGTTGATTATTTGGCAACTTTATACCTAAACAATGTCGTGTGTGTGTGTGTGTGTGTGTGTGTGTGTGTGTGTGTGTGTGTGTGTGATGGAGTCTCACTCTAACAACCAGGCTGGAGTGCAGTGGCAGGATCTCGGCTCACTGCAACCCCCATCTCCTGGGTTCAAGCAATTCTCCTGCCTCAGCCTCCTGAATAGCTGGGATTACAGGCACTTGCCAGCACACCTGGCTAATTTTTGTTTTTTGTTTTGTTTTGTTTTGTGAGCAGCAGCAAGATTTATTGTGAAGAGCGAAAGAACAAAGCTTCCACAGCGTGGAAGGGGACCCGAGCGTGTTGCCCTAATTTTTGTATTTTTAGTAGAGACGGGGTTTCACCATGTTGGCCAGGCTGGTCTCGAACTCCTGACCTCAAGTGATCCACCTGCCTCAGCCTCCCGAAGTGCTGGGATTACAGGCATGAGGCACCGCGCCCGGCCTCTAAACAATATCTGAACTTCTTGTTGGGATACCTAAGAACTGCCTTCCCAGTCTGGGCCCCTCTCACTAAGCTTATAGGTCTTATAGGTCTCCACTGAGCCTCAAAGTTTGACACAGGCTTGAAAAAATTCCTCATTAGAATGTTCAGATGATCATTCTTAAAGACTCACCTTGAACATTCTGTAGTGAATCTTTCATTGTCCCTCTCTGTACCACCCCTTACCCCTAAGCTCGGGAAACGTAAATTAGAAACAACAGTGCAGTGAATATTATCATGACCTATACCTTGTCCATCATGTAGCTATCTCCTTAGGCTGAAACCTTGGATCAAAGGATATGCATATTCCATATATGACACCTATTGTCAAGCTGACCCCCAGAAAGGTTTTATCCTGCCAGCAACGAATGGGAAACGCACATTTCCCAATTCCAACATACTGTTGAGTTTTCCAGTCTTTTTCACATTGACAAGTTTGATGAACAAAAGATGGCATATTAATGCACTTTTTGTTTGTATGAGTAAGGTTGAACATCATGTGCCAGTCTCTCTGCTATCCAACATCTCAACCAACTTCCTGTCTGCAAGGGATACCAAATTAGGCAGGACAACTCAAGATCCCACTATGAAAACTGGGTAGGGTGGCGGGGAGCAGGTATTCCCCTTCCTACCCCTGGAAGCTAGAGCCCAGGAATATGACCTAAAAAAGACCACCGCCGGGTGCAGTGGCTCATGCCTGTAATCTCAGCACAGGCAGACAGAGACGGGAAGAGTTTGAGACCAGGCTAGGCAACATCACGAGATCCCGTCTCTAAAAAAAATAAATAAATAAGCCTGGTGTGGTGGTGCACTTCTGTAGTCCCAGCTACTCAGGAGGCTGAGGCGGAAGGATTACTTGAGCCTAGGAGGTGGAGGCTGCAATGAGCTATGATTGTGCCGCTGCCCTCCAGCCTGGGTGACAGAGCAAGACCAACTATATGTTCCTACCTAGACTTTGGCTCTAGAAGTATTGATACACGGTTGGTTGGAGATAATGCAGTGAATTAATGAATCTAGCAGCTATATATTCAGCAGTGTGGCAGTATGGTGGTGTACAGTGTGGGGGTGGTAGCAGCAAGTGTCCAGCTGCTACTCTAGTGGCAAGTTCTTACTGGTGTCTGTCTCCCTGGGTTTCTGCCCAAGCCTGTTTCTCCGGCTCTGTTCTTTCTGTGAGCTAACCTGATAGGTTTTCTGTAAATTCCTTTATTGGGGAAACAAACCAGTGTCAGTTTCTGCTGTTTGCAATCAAGAAAACAACTAGGAATACCTTTTAATTAGCGATTTTATTTTTACTGGTGTGATTCACCTGCACACACCATTTGCCCATTATTCTTTTCGGTGTATTCCTTTATAGATATTATCTCATAGAAGTTTTTTGTTTGTTTGTTTTGTTTTTGAGATGGAGTCTCACTCCATCGCCCAGGCTAGAGTGTAGTGACACGATCTCAGCTCACTGCAACCTCTGCCTCTTGGATTCAGGCCATTCTCGTGCCTCAGCCTCCCAAGTAGCTGGGATTACAGGCATGTACCACCACGCCTGGCTAATTTTGTACTATCATTATTATTATTATTATTATTATTATTTTGAGACAGAGTCTTGCTCTGTCGCCAGGCTGGAGTGCAGTGGCACAATCTCAGCTCACTGCAACCTCTGCCTCCCGGGTTCAAGCGACTCTCCTGCCTCAGCCTCCCAAGTAGCTGGGACTACAGGCACGCACCACCACACCCAGCTAATTTTTGTATTTTTAGTAGAGACGGGCTTTCACCATGTTGGCCAGGATAGTCTCGATCTCTTAACCTCGTGATCCGCCTGCCTCGGCCTCCCAAAGTGCTGGATTACAGTCGTGAGCCACTGCGCCCAGCCAAATTTTTGTATTTTTAATAGAGACAGGGTTTCCCATGTTGGCCAGGCTGGTCTCGAGCTTCTGACCTCAAATGATCCGTCTGCCTTGGCCTCCCAAAGTGCTGGGATTACAGGCATGAGCCACTACACCTGGTCCATAAAATTATTTTCTATATAAATTATATTATTTTTCAATCTATACCATTCCCTACTTCCCTTTCAACCATGTTTACAGTGTTTTCATATCATATACAGAACTTAAATTATTATTTTTATTTTATTATTATTTTTGAGACAGGGTCTCACTCTGTCATCCAGACTGGAGTGCAATGGTGTGATCATGGCTCACTGCAGCCTTGACTTCCCGGGCTCAAGCGATCCTCCCACCTCAGCCTCCTCAGTAGCTGGGATTACAGGTGCATGCCACCGCGCCCAGCTGACTTTTTGTATTTTTAGCAGAGACAGGGTTTCATGACGTTATCTAGGCTGGTCGCAAACTCCTAGGGTCAAGCCATCCACCCACCCAAGCCATCCACCTGCCTCAGCCTCCCAAAGTGCTAGGATTACAGGTGTAAGACACTAAGCCCAGCCTAAATTATTTTATATAGTGAAACAGATTAGTCTTTTTCATAAAGATTTACAATATTTTTGACATACTTAGCCTTCCCCCACTCCAAGATCATAAGAATATTCATCTGTATTTTAATTTAGTGCAGTTCTGGGTTTTTTTCTTATTATTATGCTCTCCATCTGGAATTTATTTTTGCATGAGAAACGAGATAGGGATCTTGCCTTTTCTGCATGCTACATGGCTAGTCAATTGTCTCAGCACCATTTTTAAATGTAATTTTCCCACTACTTTAAAATGCTGTTTTTATCACCTATTAAATGCCCCGTATATTTAAGATTTTTAAAATTTCTGTTCTATCTCATTGATAAGCCTCTGTATTCCAGGATAGCATAGGTTTAGAATATGCTGAAATGTTTGATAGAGCATTATCTCCTAGTATTTTATTATCTGTCTGTTTGCTTATTCTCTCAAATGAATTTAATCCTTTAGGGGGGTTAATTTATATAGATTAAGTTAGGGAAAACTGGCATCAACACAATATTTATCTTCTTATCTGAGAATAAAGTCTGTCTTCAAAAAATTATGCAAGGGCTTTTAACGCCCCTCCCAGTACTATAGTTTCCTCCCATAGGTCTTGCATAATACTAATAAGTTTATTCCTATTGGTTGCTATTATGAATGGGATATTTTATGTCATTATATTTTCTGTTGTTTGTCTACAGGAAAAAGAAATATTTTTGTAACCAGCCACCTTGATGTACTTTAGTTCTTTCTCATAATTTTCAGTTGATCCTGTTGGGTTTTTCAGGAATTTATATCAACACACGAGATAAAAACCTCGCCACTTTGTTTATAATAGTTGTACCTCATCTTTTTTTTCTCTTGTCTAATTGCCCTTCCAGAATTTTGTCTGTAACAGTAAGGAGAGTAGGAAAGCCTGCGTTGTTTCTGCCTTTAATAGCATTTCATCCAGTGCTTTACCATTAAGCATGCTTGCTTTTGGTTTGAGATATATATTATTTATTGCGTTAAAGTGGTATCCATGTATTCCTACTTCAGGAAGGGTTATTATCAGGAATTGGTCTTGAATTTTATCAAATGCCTTCTGGGCATCAACAGAGATGAACCTTTGCATTTTTCTCCTTTGACCTGTATACCCATCGTAAGTTCTTAGTTGCAAACAACATAAATGACTTTTGCTAACTTAAGCAGAAAAGGAGATCTTTAGAAGGATATCAACAGCTTACATAACTGCTAGAAAAGCTTCAGAATCAGACTTAGGAAACCAAGGAAGACAGTACATAGCCAGGACTCTGCTCCAGAAAATGCTGCTTAAGACGTCACTGTTGGCACCATCGGTGAAGCTGGCACCACCTTCAGACAGTGGTAGCCGCACCACTTGCCTCTTAGTTCTGCTGTAGCCACTATGTAACCTTGAATAACTTCCAAATGTCTCTGAACTTTTGCTTTCCTATCTGATATAGTTTAGATATTTTTCCCCTCCAAATCTTATGTTGAAATGTGATCCCTGGCTGGGTGCAGTGGCAGACACCTGTAATCCCAACACTTTGGAGGCCAAAGGCGGGAAGATTGCTTGAGCCCAGAGATTTAAGACCAGCCTGGGCAACATAGAGGGATCCCACCTGTACAAAAAAATTTTAAAAATAGCCAGACATGGTGGTGCACACCTGTAGGCACAGCTACTTGGGAGGCTGAGGTGGGAGAATCACCTGAGCTCAGGTAGTCAAGGCTGCAGTGAACCGTGATCATGCTGCTGCACTCCAGCCTGGGTGACAAGAGCAAGACCCTGTCTCAAAAAAGAAGAGAATAGAAGAGTCGAGAAGGGAAGGGAAGACAGGAAGGGAAAGGAAGGGAATGGAAGGGAATGGAAGGGAAGGGGAGGGGAGGGGAAGGGAGGGAAAAGAGAAGAGAAGAGAAGGGAAGGGAAGGGAAGGGAAGGAAAGGGAAGGGAAGGGAAAAGAAAAGAAAAAAGAAAAGAAAAGAGATCCAGGAAAGGAAAAAAAGGGGAGGAGGGAGAGGAGAGGGGAGGAAAGGGTCCCTGATGTTGAAGGCGCGTCCTAGTGGGAGGTGTTTGAGTCACGGGAGCAGATCCCTCATGAATGGCTTGGTGTAGTCCTCGAAGTAATGAGTGAGTTCTCACTCTGTTGGTTCACAGGAGATCCAATTGTTAAAAAGAGCCTGGCACCTCCTCCCTTCCTTCTTGCTCCCTTTCTTGCCATGTGACACAGCTGAGTCCCTTTCACCTTCTGCCATAAGTGGAAGCATCAGACTGGCATGGTGCTTCTTGTACAGCCTGCAGAACCATGAGCCAAAAGAAACTCTTTTCTTTGTAAATTACCCAGTTTTGGGTATTCCTTTATAACAATGCAAAATGGACCAATATAGTACCTTCAGCATTCTGAGCTCAAAATGGAAGCATCCATTTGGTTGGGCTAGGTCCTAGGTCTGGTCACTAGCAGCTGGAAAGTAGGGAAGGAACCATCACCTTCCTCCAGCTTCCATAGTGGGAGACAAAGCTGGGGACAGGCTGGATGCAATGGCTCAGGCTTGTAATCCCAGCACTTTGGGAGGCGGAGGCGGGAGGATCCACCTGAGGCTGGGAGTTACAGGTTGCAGTGAGCTGTGATTGCGCAGCTGCACTCCAGCCTAGGCGACAGAGCAAGATCCTACCTCAAAAAAAAAAAAAAATAGATTTTGGGTGTGTCACAGTGAAAATACAAAGTATTTTCCATGCTAGGGGAAGACAACAGAAAATAAGCAAACACACAAATACTGTGTGTAATAAAATTTCAGCTACTGTTAATTGCTTGGAAGAAAAACAAAACCAAGAAAACAGACAGGAAGTGGTGGGCAGAGAGTATGTTATGTAGAATGTTGAAGATAGCCTCTCTGAGGAAGAATATTTGAGCAGGGAACTGAATGAGGTGTGGCAACAAGCACCTGTGGAAATCTGGGGACCATCCAGACAGAGGAAAGAGGAACTGCAAAAGGCCCAAGTTGGAAATAAGTCTGGCCTGTTCCAAGAAGAACAAGCAGATCAGAGTGGCTGCCATGAACTGAGCAAAGCAGGAAATGGCCAAAGATGAGGTGGAGGAGACAGGCAAAGGATCAGAAAATGTAAGACCTCGTTCCAGGAGTTTGAGACCACCCTGGGCAACATGGTAAAACCCCCATTTCTAAATTTTTTTTTTTTTGAGACAGGGTCTTGCTCTTTCACCCAGGCTGGAGTGCAGTGGCACAATCACGGCTCACTGCAGCCTCTACCTCCCAGGCTCAAGCAATCCTCCCACCTAAGCTTCCTGAGTAGCTGGAACTATAGGTGCATGTCACCACACCCTGCTAATTTTTTGTATTCTTTTGTAGAGACAGGATTTTGCCATGGTGCCAGGCTGGTCTCGAACTCCTGAGCTCAAGTGATCCTCCCACCTCCGCTTCCCAAGGTGCTGGGATTACAGGCATGAGCCACCGTGCCTGGCAGGCAAAAACAAAACAAAACAAAACAAAACAATAAAAAGAGATTTGAAAAAATTAGTCAGGTGTGGCAGCTAATTAAAAAAGAAAAAAAAAAAAAACTATAGTCCCAACTACGTGGGAGGCTGAGGCAGAAAGACTTCTTGAGCCCAAGAATTTGAGGCTTCAGTGAGCTATGATCGCACTGCACTCCAGCCTGCAGACAGAACAAGAAATAAAAATAAATCACGCCTGTAATCCCAGCACTTTGGGAGGCCAACACAGACAGATCACGAGGTCAGGAGTTCAAGACCAGCCTGGCCAATATGGTGAAAACCCATCTTTACTAAAAATACAAAAATTAGCCCGGTGCGGTGGCAGGTACTTGTAATCCCGGCTACTCGGGAGGCTGTGCCCGGCTGTGGGCTATTATCTTTAACAGTGAAATACTAAAAGGTTGTGCTCGTGAGGTGGGGCTTTTCAACTCAGAGGACCAAATGTAAGATGTTCAGAAGGAAGCCAGCCATTTTGTCAGATCCTCAAATGTCACCGCATGCAGACCTTTTCAGAGCCTTGTCTATTTCTCCTGAAAAGAATGCCCAATTTCCTGCTGTCGCCTACACCAGTCTGGGACCAAAAGGCAGAAATAGATTAGGTAGGGGCTGATGTCTTAATCTTTAGGTTGCAATCTTCTATTGGTTCCCCAGTTTTCAGAATTATTTTTCTTTCCAGCCCTTTGCTAGGTAAAGGACTTGCTTGCTGAACTTGGAGCCTTGCTTCTCTGAATTTGGAGCCTCTCTAATTTAATGTCTTTGTTGACTGCACTTCATGCTGGAGGGCTGGGGCTAGAAGTGTAATTGCCTGGATGTGTGTGATAAGTGAGGTTCCCTAAGGGTCTAAACATACAGACTTTCAACTAGGGTCCCTATGTTAAGCCCCATGCTTAAGCTTACCCAGCTTTTGCTGCATCTGATGCCTCCAATTCCCGACTATGTTAGTTGGGGCTGTGTGATGGTTAATACCAAGTGTCAACTTGATTGGATTGAAGGATGCAAAGTATTGTTCCTGGGTGTGTCTGTGAGGGTGTTGCCAAAAGAGATTAATATTTGATTCAGTGGACTGGGAGAGGCAGACCCACCCTCAATCTGGGTGGGCACCATCTAGTCAGCTGCCAGTGTGGTTAGAATAAAAGCAGTACGCAGAACGTGGATGGACTTGACTTGCTGAGTCTTCCGGCCTTCATCTTTCTCCAGTGCTGGATGCTTCCTGCCCTTGAACATCAGACTCCAAGTTTTTCGGCTTTTGGACTCTTGGACTTATGCCAGTGGTTTGCCAGGGGCTCTTGGGCCTTAGGCCACAGACCGAAGGCTGCACTATCAGCTTCCCAATTTTTGAGGTTTTGGGACTTGGACCGGCTTCCTGGCTCCTCAGCTTGCAGATGTCCTATTGTGGGACTTCACCTTGTGATCGTATGTGTGAATTCTTAATAAAATCCCTTTCATATACACATCTATCCTATTAGTTCTGTCCCTCTCAAAAACCCTGACTAATGCAGCCTCCCATAACCAAAAATCACAGATCGGGTGGCTTAAACAACAGACATTTATTTTTTCACAATTTAGGAGGCTGAAAATCTGAGATTAAGGTGTTGGCAGGGTTGATTTCTTCTGAGACCTCTCTCCCTAGCTTGTAGATGGCCACCTTCTCATCCCCGTGTCTTCACATAGTCTTCCCTCTGTGTCTGTGCCCCAATCTCTCTTCTTATAAGGACACCAGTCATATTGGATTATGGCTCACCCAAATGACCTCATTTAACATTAATTTCCTCTTTAAAAACTATCTCCAAGTACAATCATATTCTGAGTTACCAGGGGTTAAGACTTCAACATATACATTTTGGAGGAGGCCAGGAGCGGTGGCTCATGCCTGTAACCCCAGCACTTTGGGAGGCCAAGGCGGGTGGATCACTTGAGGCCAGGAGTTCCAGACCAGCCTGGGCAACATGGCAAAACTCTGTCTCTATTAAAAATACAAAAAAAATTAGCTGGGAGTGGTGGCACATGCCTGTAATCCTAGGTACTCAGGAGCCTGAGGCATGAGAATTGCCTCAACCTGGGAGGTGGAGCTTGCAGTGAGCCAAGATCGTGTCACTATATTCCACCCTGGGCAGCAGAGTGAGATTCCGTCTCAAAATAAATAAAGAAAGAAAAATAAATGAATAAATTTTGGAGGAACACAATCCAGTCCATAACGCTGACATGTTAGAGACTATGAAGATGTGTGTAAGAGTTAAAGAAAGAGGAAAGAAACACGAAAAGTGGCTCAACAAAGACAGGTTTATTTTGGAGAATAAACCTAAGAGGGGCTTCTGGCTGATTTCTGTCAGGAGCGCTCTCTCTTACAGACTAAGAGCATTTTTCAGTTTTAGGGTGAGAGCTTATTATAGGCTTGCGGGGAGAAGTTCATGGCAGGGCTGGAATTTCTCTGGTCAGAGGGGAGGTTATCTTGGGGCTAACATCTCTGTGGTCACAGGGGAGGTTATCTCAGGGCTGGCATATCTCTGGTCGAGGAGGGGTTTGGAATGTTTCTGGTCAGAGAAGTCATTTGTGGTTTATGTTCATGCTGACCTTAGCCATTAGGTTGATGCCCTTTAAAATCAGGCAGTTTTTGATCAAGGGGAAATTTAGAATGGCAGTGCTTGTCCAAGATGGCGATGCTCCTGCTCTGTCAATGTGCATGCTGTTGGCTTCCTCTCTGCAAGTATTTGAGAGTCACAATTCTCAGTACTACTAATATCTTTACCTGACTTCCAGCTTTTTGAAACCTCTTGACATCTCTCTGCTGGATTGTCTGTTATTAACCTGACAGCATTCCCTCCCTCTTCTACAGTGTTCTCTGCATCACAGAATTACATTTTCAAGAATCTCTTTCTTAGAGTTTGCCAACGAGAGGTACTTGCAAAGATTTGGAAGACAAAAGAAAAAGCTGTTCTTTGGCAGCAGTTGTGGGCAGACTGGATGAATAAAACTGCAGACCTGAGGTCTCATTGGCTTTCAGGCATGCTGTTGCAAATGACCCATCTCAGGGCTGTGGGTTGCCAAGAAGACAGTAACTCAGTCTTCACAGAGCTCTTGAGCAGAGATGAGATGAGGGAGACATGAGTGAGAGAGGGTTGTGCAAGTGCAGGATTAGATGTTGTTTTTACTAAAAATTCGGACATTTTGTTGATCATGGATTTTTTTCACATTGTTTGTTTTTAAAAAATATTGCATTGAAATGTTAATTAGCTGGATTGGTTCTTTCTGCAATGCATGCATAGATCAAAACATCACATGGTACTCCATAAACACATAATTATTCCTTGTCAATGGAAAAAAAAATTTTGATGGGCATAGTGGCTCGAGCCTATAGTCCCAGCTACTTGGCAGGCTGAAGTGGGAGGATTGCTTGAGGCCAGGAGTTGGAGACCAGCCTGGGCAACATAGCAAGACCCCTCACCTCTATAAATAAATAAATAATGCTTAAAAATATATTGCATGGCTGGGTGCAGTGGTTCACACCTGTAATCCTAGCACTTTGGGAGGCCAAGGTGGGTGGATCACTTGAGGTCAGGAGTTTGAGACCAGCCTGGCCAACATGGTGAAACCCTGACTCTACTAAAAATACAAACATTAGCCAGGTGTGGTGGCGGGTGTGTGTAATTCCAGCTACTCGGGAGGCTGAGGCAAGAGAATCACTTGAATCCGAGAGGCAGAGGTTGCAGTGAGCGAAGATCATGCCACTGCACTCCAACCTGGGCAACAGAGTGACACTCTGTCTCCAAAACAAAATATATATATATATGTGTGTGTGTGTGTGTGTGTATGTGTGTATATATATGTGTGTATATATATGTGTATATATGTATATATTGCACTAAAATATTCTTTGATGCCCCCTTAAAACTTGTACCTGAGAAGACTCCCTCACTAGTCCTACTCCAGTCCCAGCCCAGCCCTTAAAAGACGCACAGAGTTTCCATGGGAGGCCGTGAGATTCACTCACTTCAGTGCTATCGTCTAAGACTGGTGGCAGTGGCTTGTCTGCCCTTCATTTCCCCAGCCTTCCAATGGTGGGGTAAGCCTGAAATTCCCCATATTCAAACCTTTCCTACTTGAAATATACAAGTTGGTTTCTGCTTTTCCAATGCAATCTTGACTTACACAATCTCTCATTGACTGGGTTCTCCTCTTCTGAGCTCTCTGTTGTGGTTCTACATCTTTTTTACTCTTTTACTCTGATTTTAGTAAAATTCTGGCGTGGAGCAGAAGAAATTTGATATGTTTAACTCACACCAGTTTTTTAAAAATTCCTCCTCTATCCTCAAATTTCATTTCTAAAGTTTTGAATTCAAGTACATATTATCCATTGCATTATATACATGGTCACTGACAGCATCTTCTAAATTTTTGTTTTTGCCCAGGTAATCTTCAGCACTCTTTACCAAGTCCCCATGGGTCCTTTTTTTTTTTTTTTTTTTTTTAAGACAGAGTCTCACCCTGTTGACCAGGCTGGAGTGCAATGGTATGATCTCGGCTCACTGCAACCTCTGCCTCCCGGGTTCAAGCGATTCTTCTGCCTCATCCTCCCAAGTAGCTGGGTTTACAGGTGTGTGCCACTATGCCTGGCTAATTTTTTGTATTGTTAGTAGAGACAGAGTTTTGCCACGTTGGCCGGGCTGATCTCGAACTCCTGAGCTCAGGCTCAGGTGATCTGCCTGCCTTGGCCTCCCAAAGTGATGAGATTACAGGCGTGAGCCACCACACCCAGACTAAAGATTTGATAGAAGAGGGAAGAAGAATTGGAAAATAAACTTGCAGAAATCTCCTAAAAAGTAGAATAGAAAAAAAAAAACAGATGCAAAGAAAAGAGAAAATCATAATAAAATTAGATAATTCATTGAACATTAAAAATCACCTGACAGGAGTTATACAAGAAGAGCAGTAATCTCCATCAGAAAATAATAGAAGAAAATGTCCAGAACTGAAGAACATGAGTGTCCAGATTAAAAGCACCCAGCACAATGTATTTTTAAAAGACCCATGCTGAAGCATGAATTATTTTGATGCTAAAGTAATGGCAAAACCGCAATTCCTTTTGCACTAACCTAATAGGAAATTTTAGAACACCGAAAACAGATATATCTTTGAAATGTCTATAATGAAAAAGCACAGGCCACAGAGTTACGTTAAAAACTAACATTGGGAGGCTGAGGTGGGCGGATCACTTGAGGCCGGGAGTTTGAGACCAACCTGGCCAACATGGTGAAATCCTGTCTTTACTAAAATAAACAAAAAATCAGCCGGGCATGGTGGCGCACCTGTAGTCCCAGCTGCTTAGGAAGCTGAAGCATGAAAATCGCTTGAACCCAGAAGACGGAGGTTGCAGTGAGCCGAGATGGTGCCACTGCACTCTAACTCAGAGTAAGACTGTCTCAAAATAAATAAATAAGTAAGTAAATATATAAATAAATAAATGTGACAATCAGGCAAAAAGACCATCAGAATGTCCTCAGACTTTCAAAAGCAACACAAGAAGCAAAACACAATGAAATAATGCTTTCAAAGTAAGGAGGAACTAGTATTTCCAGTATCCAAACTATCAATCAAGTGTGAGGATGGAATAAAGGCATTTTCACGCATTGCCTCAAAAAATGTACTTCTTATGACTTCTTTGTCAGGAAGCTATTGGAAAATATGGTCAACCAAAATGAGAGATTAAGCCATAAAGATCGGCAGGAGAGCCAGGGTACAGAAAACATAACACAGAGAGAGGCCAAAGAAAATTCCAGAATGCTTAGAGAACAATCAGTTCAGACTGAGTAAAATTATAGGAGGCCCTAGGAGAGATATGTCCAGGGACGGGAAAAAAAAAAGAGAAACTTGATGTGCCTGACTACATGAAAAAAATATTTTTAGCAGAATTCTGCAATTCTGTTGGAGAGCTTAGAAAGAATTGGAGACAGCAGCCAGGCACAGTGGCTTACACCTGTAATCCCAGCACTTTGGGAGGCCGAGATGGGCAGATCACCTGAGATCGAGAGTTCGAGACCAGCCTGATCAACATGGAGAAACCCCGTCTCTACTAAAAACACAAAATTAGTCGGATGTGGTGGCGCATGCCTGTAATCCCAGCTACTTGGGAGGCTGAGGCAGGAGAATCGCTTGAACCTGGGAGATGGAGGTTGTGGTGAGCCAAGATTGTGCCATTACGCTCCAGTCTGGGCAACAAGAGCAAAACTCCATCTTGAAAAAAAAGAAAAAAAAAGAAAGAATTAGAGACAGCGACAGAGAAAACTGAGCAAACAAAAAGAAGAAGCCATAATTCCAAGGAAAATACAGAAGTTGACCAAAAGAGGAAATGTAATCATAGTACTTGACACAGATCAGTAGGGAATAATATTTGCATAGTCATAATAACATAGGACATTAAATAAAAACTGTGCCTTAACCTTATTGAGAGAATGGTAGGAGTACATGGTGCCATGAGACTGCTAAATCCTTTTCCATGTTGTGGCTGACATTGCTGGTTTCCCACCTAATATCTATTCCCCTCTTACGATTTACCAATAGAATGCTGATTTTGTTTGGAGCAGCAATGTACCTAATTTTAAAATCCCATTTTCATCCAGGCACAGTGGCTCACACCTGTAATTCCAGTGCTCTGGGAACCCAAGGCGGGAAGATGGCTGGAGGCCAGGAATTCAGGACCAGCCTAGGCAACATAGTGAGACCCTGTCTCTATTAAAAAAAAAAAAAAAAAAAAAAAAAAAAAAGGCTGGGTGCGGTGGCAGATGCCTGTAGTCCCAGCTACTCAGGAGGCTGAGGCAAGAGGATCACTTGAACCCCAGAGTTTGAGGCTGCAGTGAGCCAGTCACTCAAACCCAGTGATTGCACCACTGCATTCCAGCCTGAATAACAGAGTGAGACCCTGTCTAAAAATTAAATTAAATTAAATTTAAAATTTAAAAATCCCAGTTTGCCTTCTAATGACTGAAATAGAACAGAAATCTGTAGTGACTTCTGAGAAAGTTTTTCTTTCTTGATCTCAGTGCTCTCCTTTCCACCTTGTCGCTTGCTGCTTCTTCCTTTTGGGAAATGGTGTTCCAGGCATGGGGATGCAGTAGCCATTTTGTGACCTTGACAATGAAAACCACATGCTAAGGATGGAGAAGCCACAGAAAACAAGAGGCTGATTCTTGACGACATCCTTGAACAGCTGCACTAACTCCAATGTATTAGTAACACACAAGTAGAAAATCAAATTAAAGACCGGGTGTGATAACTCACACCTGAAATTCCAATAATTTGGGAGTCCAGAGAGGGAGGATTGCTTGAGGCCAGGAGTTCGAGACCAGCCTGGGCAACATAGCAAGACTCCTATCTTAACAAAATAAAAAATTAAAAATTAGTGAGGTGTGGTGGCTGGTGCCTTTAATCCCACCTACTTGAGAGGCTGAGATGGGAGGATCACCTGAGCCAAGGAATTCAATCATGCAATGAGCCATGATTGTTACACCACACTCCAGCATGGATGACAGGGCAAGATCCCATCTCTAAAAAAAGAAAATGAAATGGAAAACACAATCATTTGTAACAATAGAAAAACTCATCAAATACCTAGAAATAAATCTGACAAGAAACATGTAAGACCCCTGCACTGAAAACTACAAAACATTGCTGATAGAAATTAAGAAGCACTAAATAAATGGCAAGATATACCATGTTCATGGTTAGATGACTCAATATTGTAAAAATGTCAGTTCTCACAAAATTGATCTGTAGATTCAGCACATTCTCTATCAAAATAGCAGCAAGCTCATTTTTTATGTGTGGAATTTGACAAGCTAATTCTAAACTTTATGAAGACATGCAAGGTACCTAGAATAGCCAAAATAATCTTGAAGAATGAGAACTTACACTACCAGAGATCAAAACTTTATATTAAAAAACTTATCTTCATTACTTTGTTGATCCCTACTCTTTATTATTTTCTTCATTCCAACTTATTTGGGCTTAATTTACTGTTCTTGTTCTAGCTTGAGATGGAAGCTTAGATCATTGGTTTTCAATTTTTTTAAATTTAACTTTTTATTTTGAAATAATTATAAGAAGTTATAAAATTAGTACATAGAGTTTCTTTTCTTGGTGTGTTTTTGTTTTGTTTTGTTTGTTTGTTTGTTTGAGAAAGGGTCTCACCCTGTCACCCAGGCTGGAGTGCAGTGGCCCAATCTTGGCTCACTGCAGCCTCAACCTCTCTAGCTCAAGCAATCCTCTTGCCTCAGACAACTGAGTTGATGGAACTACAGGTGCACACCACCATGCCTGGCTAGCTTTTGTATTGTTTTGTAGCGATGCATCTCCCTATGTTGCCCAGGCTGGTCTCGAACTCCTAGGCTCAAACAATTCACCCACTTTGGCCTCCCAAAGTGCTGAGATTACAGGTATGAGCTACTGTGCCTGGCCCTCGTAGAGCTTCTTGAGCCCTTCACTCAGCTTCTACTTATGGTGACATCTTACATAACTAAAGCAAAATGTCAAAACTAGGAAATTGACATTAGTACACAATTGTTGACTAGACTACAGATTTTATTTCACCAGTTTTAACATGCATTCATTTATGTGTGGGGTGGGGAGGGGTGTCTGTGCAATCCAAACTCATGTATAGATTCATGTAACCATACTGCAATCAAGATACATAACTGGTCTATCATCACAAAGGAACTCCCTTCTGCTGCCCCTCTATATTTCCATCCATATGCTTTTACCCCAGTCCCTGTCCCTTAGCAACCACCAATCTGTTCTCCATCTCTATAGTTTTGTCAGTTTGAGAATGTTATGCAAAGGGAGACATGTGGTACACAACCTCTTAACATTGACATTTTTTCACTAATCACAATGCCCTTGAGGTTCATCCAAGCTGTTGCATGTGTCAATATTTCATTCTTTTTTATTGCTGAGTAGTATTCCGTTGTATGATTGCACAAGAGTTGTTTAATCATTCACCCACTGAAGGACATTTCTTTTATTCCCAATTTGTGTCTATTAAAATAAAGCTGTTATGAATATTGATGTACAGGTATTTAACATACGCTGATTTATGTATGTGTTAAATAGACAGGTATTTGTCTTAACATAAGTTTCTATTCTTCTGGGGAAAATGCCTGAGAATGCAATTGCTAGGTTTTTTGGTAAGTGTATGTTCAGTTTTACAAGAAGCTCCCAAACTATTTTCCAGAGTGGCTGTGCCATATGATGTTCCCACCAATCTCTCAATATATGAGAGATGTAGTTTCCCTGCATCCTTGCCAGGAAATATTCTTTTAAAATATATCCATTAAGGCCGATTGCGATGGCTCACACTTGTAATCCCCCCACTTTGGGAGGCCAAGGCGGGAGGATAACCTGAGGTCAGGAGTTCAAGACCAGCCTGGCCAACATGGTGAAACCCCATCTCTACTAAAAATACAAAATTAGCCGGGCACAGTGGCTCATGCCTGTAATCCCAGCACTTTGGGAGGCTGAGGCAGGCAGATCATGATCACGAGATCAGGAGTTCGAGACCAGCCTGACGAACATGGTGAAACCCTGTCTCTACTAAAAATAGAAAAATTAGCCGGGCGTGGTGGCACATGCCTATAATCCCAGCTCCTCAGGAGACCGAGGCAGGAGAATCACTTGAACCCAGGAGGTGGAGGTTGCAGTGAGCAGAGATCACACCACTGCACTCCAGCCTGGGCAACAAAAGTGAAACTCCATCTAAAAAATAAATAAATAAATAAACAAATAAACAAAAAAAATATGCATTAGAGTTATAAATTTCCGCCTGAGCCGACTTAGTTGTTTAAGTCACGATTAATCTGGGCTCCTAATACTCAGAGCTGACTGTAATCTTAATTGATTGCACCCTGTCCAACCCCAGAGGGTCACCAATAACATCATGATCTAGTGTTTTAGAAAATAAAATTTGAAGGCTTCTATGAAATATCTTGAATTAAGTTGAGGGGGGAAACCTGATTAGCACGGTCTGGAGAAAACCTGGAATCTCTTCAAAGATTCTCTTTTCACTTTAAACTTTAAACTTTTTTTGCATAATTATATCATATTTTCATGAAAACTTGCCATCTAAATGGGATAAGGAAAAATATCTATAGACAAAGAAGTATTGGAAACACTGTGAGGCTGGTTAAAAAGAATAAGATACCTCTTTATGGATTTACAGGGAAAGATTACCGTAATTTATAGTTAAGTGAAAAAAAATTACAGAAAAATATAAGCCCACTTAGGTCATATATGTAGTTTTCTATATTTATATAATAATTTTTAAGCCTAAAAGAATACACAAAATTGTTAACAATGAGGTGAAATTTTTTTGTCTGGGGTTAGTGATTATTGAGCAAAATTTTAATATTTAAATATTGCTTAACATATTATTAAACAAAATTTAAGCACATTTCAAAGTATTTAAAAACAGACAGTCCTTAAAGCATTAATACCTGTTCAAATAGCAAAATTCCCTCCTGCTAATTTAAATTGACTATTTACCAAAAGATGCTTAAAAACATTGTAAAAGATCAATCAATCATCGGGTTAGCTATTGATTGGACCATGGAGCAACAGATTATCTTCATCTGTAAATGAATAAAAAACCTAGAAATGTACATATTATGTCATTGATACTACCACAAAGTATATTTTATACATTATACATATTTATATTACATGTATTACCACATATGTTATTCTACTTCTTACTTTCTAAACTTTTTATTGTGAAGTTTTTTAAGCATATGAAAAAGCTGGCTGGGTGTGCTGGCTCATGTCTGTAATCCCAGCACTTTGGGAGGCCAAGGCAGGCAACTGCTTGATCCCAGGAGTTCCAGAGCAGCCTGGGCAACATGGAGAAAACCTCCCTCTACAAAACATATAAAAATTAACTGGGCATGATGGCATGCACCTGTAGTCCCAGCTACTCAGGAGGCTGAGGCAGGAGGATCACTTGAGACTAGGAGGCAGAGAGGTTGTAGTGAGTTGTGATCATGCCACTGTACTCCAGACTGGGCAACAGAGCGGGACTTTGTCTCCATAAAAAAAAAAAAAAAAAGGAAAGAAGGGAGGGAGGGAGGGAGAGAGGGAGAGAGAGAGAAAGAGAGAGAGAGAGAAAGAAAGAAAGAAAGAAAGAAGGAAGGAAGAAAGAAAGAAAGAAAGAAGGAAAGAAGGAAGGAAGGAAAGGAAAGAAAGAAAGAAAGAAAGAGAAAGAAAGAAAGGAAGGAAGGAAGAAAGAAAGAAAGGAAGAAGGGAGGGAGGGAGGGAGAGAGGGAGAGAGAGAGAAAGAAAGAAAGAAAGAAAGAAGGAAGAAAGAAAGAAGAAAGAAAGAAAGAAAGGAGGGAGGGGGAGGGAGGGGGAGGGAGAGAGGGAAGGAGGGAAGGAAGGAAGGACGGAAGGAAGGAAGGCAGGCAGGCAGGCTGAAATAATCATATGTTGAACATCCATTCTTCTTTTTTTACCCAATACAAACAGACAAAATCTCTGCTCTCACAGAACTTAAATTTAGAGAATGTTAGCTTACAGTTTACTTGTTTTTCCTCCAGAGCCTAAACTGTCTAGCCCATGTTTTCAACCTGAGTACTGGCTCTCTTCCTGCTAGAAAAGCTCCAAGTTCAACTGGATTCTATTAAGGTTTGGTCTAGCAATTATCCACCTTTATCAATATTTTTCAGTTTTTCTGTTTTTGTTTTTGTTTTTGTTTTGTTTTGTTTGTTTTTTTGTTTTTGAGATAGGGTCGCACTCTGTTGCCCAGGCTGGAGTGCAGTGGTGCAATCACGGCTCATTGCAATCTTCATCTCTCAGCCTCCCAAAGTGCTAGGACAACAGTGCCCAGCCTATCAGTGTTCTTAAATGCAAGAAATCTGCATATCCAGGACCCAGTAAAAATGAAATAAAATGAAGGAGCAGAGTCCCTTGTTCAAAAATTTCTAAAAATTTCAAGACAGTAAAGCATCAAACCAAGCACAAGGTCCTTCTAAGCATGGGGCCTTGGACAACCACACAAGTCACATACCCATGAAGGTGGTCCTGTGCCTATCATTCATAACCAAGTTCTAGCCCACATAGAATATACAAATTGTAATATAACTGTCTCTGACTGGCCCATTCAACCCTCCAGCCTGCATTTCCATTGTCTGAGACAACCTCTTTCTCAAGCATAGTCTTCTGGAGACAGAGGAGATGACCATAACCCAAATCAGAACTGGTTCTATTATTTTACTCACTTGTTCACTCACAAAATATGTGTTGAGCTCCCATTGTGTGCCAGGCACTGTTCTTCAGATTGAGGATAGAGCAGTGAACAAAAGGCAGAAATGCCTGCTCTAGAGGAGCCTGCATTCTAATGTAGAAAGACAGACAACAAACAAGTAATAGATACAGTGTGTCAGACGGAAATTGATGCTATGCAGAAAGACAAACATCACATGTTCTCCCTTATTTGTGGAATCTAAAAATTAGAACAATTGAACTCATGGACATAGAGAGTAGAAGGATGGTTACCAGAGACTGGGAAGGGTGGTGGGGTGGGATGGTTAATGGGTACAAAAAAATAGAAAGAATGAATAAGACCTATTATTTGATTGCACAACAGGGTGGCTAAAGTCAAGAATAACTTTTTTTTGGGACAGGGTCTCACTCTTGCCCAGGCTGGAGTGCAATGGCACAATCTCGGTTCACTGCAACTTCTGTCTCTCAGGCTCAAGTGATCCTCCTGCCTCAGCCTCCTAAGTAGGTGGGATGACAGGTGTGTGTCACCACACCTGGCTAATTTTTGTATTTTTAGTAGAGATGGGGTTTCGCCGTGTTGCCCAGGCTGGTCTTGTACTCCTGAGCTCAAGCAATCCACCCACCTCAGCCTCCCAAAGTGCTAGGATTACAGGCATGAGCCACTGCACCCGGCCTAAAGTCAATAATAATTTAACTGTACATTTTAAAATAAAGAGTGTCATTGGATTGTTTGTAACTCAAATGATAAATGCTTGAAGGGATGGATATTCCATTATCCATGATGTGCTTATCTCACATTTCATGCCTGTATCAAAACATCTCATGTACCCCATAAATATATGCACATACTATGTACCAACAAAAATTAAAAATTACATAAAAATAAAGAAACCTATATCATAGATGTAAATTATTAGAAATATATATATATACTTAAAAGCAAAAAAAAATTAAACAGAAAATTGGCACTATGGAGAAAATAAAGCTGGAGAGGGAAACAAAAGAAAATGTACATGGGGTTGAAATTTTAAATAGCGTGGTTATGAATAAATAGCAATGGTCCCTTGCTGGGAGAGTGACTCTTGAGCAAAGATCTGAGGGAGGTGAAATAGGGAGCCAGGCAAAAATCAGGAGGGAGAGCATTCCAGTCAGAGCAGAGCCAACTCCAAAGGCTTTCAGAAAGGAACGTGCCTGGATGAGTTTGCAAAACAGCAAGGAGGCCAGAGTGGCTAGAGAGAAATAAACACAGGGTGAATAGTAGGATTTGAGGTTTGAGTGGTACCGAGATAGGAACAGCACTGGGTGATCACAGGAGGATGGAAAAGCCCAAACAACAGCTCAAACAAGAACTAGGCAAAGAAACCACAGGATAACCGAAAACACAAAAGAAGGGAGAGAAAATGGCCAAAACCCTGGTCAGGATGACGTGTCCATGACTCTTCCAGGCAAACACGTAGGCAGTAATTGGGGTCCCTGAAATTTCCTCCTTTTGCAGAATACCTACTGATTATTCCAACCCCTAATTGAAGAGACACCCATAGAATTAGAAACCCAAACTCCATCGTGTGAGATTCGTTCTCCCAAGCATGCCCGCCCTTCTCTCTTAAGTGTGTATTCCCACTTTGCAATAAAAGCTTCTTGCTTCATTCTGACTCATCCCTGAATTTTTTCTCCTGACAGTGTAAAGAATCTGGCCAGTGGCTAGGACTGAGGCCTCAGTGGCATCGGGAGACCTTCCTGAGCCTTCTGGCAACATTACTAAATCATGTAAGGCTCCAGGATAGACCATATGACAGGCCACAAAACAAGCCCAACCAAGTACATTTAAAAGATTGAAATCATGCAGTGCCAGAGGTCTCTAATGGGATGCCCATCTCCCATGAAATGACATTCACAATGTTGAAATGAATACAGTAAGGAGGATGAAGGAGTGAAAGGGAAATTGTCCAGCCAGCCTATTCAGTCTGTATAGATGAATGATATCATGGTCAGATTACCTTTAGAACCGGACATGCATAATTTTTTTCTTTTTTTTTTTTTTTGAGATAGAGTCTAGCTCTGTCACCCAGGCTGGAGTGCAGTGACACCATCTCGGCTCACAGCAACCTCTGCCTCCTGGGTTCAAGCGATTCTCCTGCCTCAGGCTCCCAAGTAGCTGGGACTACAGGCACTCACCACCATGCCAGGTTAATTTTTGTAGTTTTAGTAGAGGTAGGGTTTCACCATATTGGTCAAGCTGGTCTCGCACTCCTGACCTCAGGTGATCTGCCTGTCTCAGCCTCCCAAAGTTCTGGGATTACTGGCATGAGCCACCACGCCTGGCCCATTCTTGCTGTTGTGGATAGCTATGTTCTATAAAGTTGCCACAAACACTGACTTAGTGAATACTGAACCATTCTTTCTTCTTCTTTTTTTTTTTTTTTTTTTTGGCAGGTTTCAAAAACTCGCTTTATTCCAATGTAAAATGTAGACATGATGGTTTAAAAACAAGAAAAGTTATTGATCAACTGTGAGGATGCTTTTGCTCACGTCCACCGCCTTTGAAACAACATGCCTGGACAGACCACACCCATAAGCAGCTCTCCGCAAAGACCCAGGCAGATGGCCCAGCCCCCTCCAGCTCACAAGGCAGCCAGCTACTCCTTCATCAGAGCTCCAACAGCAGGCACAGAGAAGCAGCACGGGCAGCGGGGAGGGGAAGCAGTGGGGCCTGTGGGGGCCCCCGCCACCCACAGAGCTAGTCTCTGTAGAAGGTGCTGTGTGGCAAGGACCAGGAAGGGAACTGCGCTACAGAGAGCTGACATCACTTCTGCATCTTTAGCTTTCCCCAGGATCCAAGATTCAGCCCTGCTTCCCCCAGCCCCTCCCCAGCCCCACTGTGCATTAGGCAGCTCAGGTTAAAATGGGGAGAAGGTCAACCATTGCTTCTAGACAAAATACAGAGTTAGGTTTCCGAGAGCCTCTGGTCACAACATTTTCATCAACTGATCAATATGTAACTTTGCTTTATGTGTGTTTCTGTTTAAAGTCACCTTATTTAATATGTAGTTGATGCAATAACGTTGACATCATGGCCAACATTACTATAATTCATGCCTTAATAAAGCCTGTCTAACATATGCCTTTCTCAGTAAGGCACATACAGTCTTGCTGTGCTTAGGAATACTAGATAGCACTTCGCACTACACTTGGGGGCCGTTGTACTCTAAGCACAATTTAGTGGAATTGTAAATCAGTGACAGAAAGAAATTTGGGAAATTCACAAATATGTGACAATTAAGACACTCCCAAATAAATATTGGATCAAAAAAGAAACCACCGGCTGGGCATGGTGGCTCATGCCTGTAATCCCAGCACTTTGGGAGGCTGAGGAGGGCAGATCATGAGGTCAGGAGTTCAAGACCAGCCTGGCCAACATAGTGAAATCCCATCTCTACTAAAAATACAAAAAATCAGTAGAGCGTGTTGGCGGAAGCCTGTAATCCCAGCTACTTGGGAGGCTGAGGTAGAATTGCTTGAACCTGGGAGGTGGAAGTTGCAGTGAACAGAGATTGCATCATTGCACTCCAGCCTGGGTGACAGTGCAAGACTCTGTCTCAAAAAAAAAAAAAAAATTTAAAAATTAAAAAATAAACAAACAGAGAAATTAGAAAATATTTTGAGGTGAGTAAAAATGACACAACATATAAAAATTAGAGGATGTAGCTTAAGCAGTTATTAGGGAGAAATTTACAGCTGTGAACACCTACATTAAAAAAGAAGAAAGATCTCAAATCAATAACCTAACTCTACACTCTCAGACTCAAGAAAAGGGAGAATGAATGAAATCATGTAGGGCCTTATGGGCCATTGTAAGGACATCATCTTCCATAACCTCTGAGTATCTTTTGTATTCTGAGACTTGGAGAAAAATCCAAAAGATGAAGAACCAACCCATGGGCTTAAAGAAAACTAAAAAAAAAAAAACCCAGTCAATTCTCATTATTCATGGATTTCATATTTCACTAGAATTTATTTGTAACCCTAAAATCAATACTTGCAATGCCTTTAGGGACATGTGCCAAGCAGCAGAAAATTTTAGTCACCCACTGTGCTTGTTCCCAGCTGAGGTCAAATAAGGCAACACTCTACCCTCTTGTTTTAGCTCTTATACTGTAAACACATGTCCTTTTTTGCAGCCTATATAGGCTGCCACAATTTTCACATTTTTGTTTTGTTGGTGAGTTTACTCCCTAGCGCTGAAGTGCTATCTAATATTCCTAAGCACAGGAAGGCTGTATGTGCCTTACTGAAAAAACGTATGTGTTAGGTAAGCTTTATTCAGGCATGAGTTATATAGTGCTGTTGGCCATTATTTCAATGTTATTGAATCAACTGTATATTAAATAAGGTGACTTTAAACAAGAACACACATAAAACAAAGTTACGTATCGATCAGTTAATGAAAACGTTGTGACCAGAGGCTCTCGGGAACCGAACTCTATATTTCTTCTAGAAGCGATGGTTCAGTATTCACTAATTCAGTGTTTGTGGCAGCTTTATAGAACATAGCTACCCCAAATAGCAAGAATTGATTGTACATGTCCAGTTCTAAAGGTAATCTGACCATGATATCTCTCATCCACACAGACTGAATAGACTGGCTGGAGAATGTTCCTTTCACTCCTTCATCTATTCATTCCAAAATTGTGAATTTCATGTCATGGGAGATGAGGCTTCCACTGGAGACCTCCTGCATAAAAGGAGAAACTATGGCTGCTGTCCACAGTGCTGATATCTAAAGCCAGCTTCTCTCAAGAGAAGCAGCATCAAAAAAATTGAAATCCACACAACTGAATCTGAGGACCCTGGTTCCTACTCCCCAAAGGTCAAAGACAGTAGGTTGCCCCAAAAGACTAAGTCAGTAAGAATGCATGAAGAGAGAGCATTGATCCATCTTGGTGGGGCAAGATAACATCCACAAGAACTGAGGGACATCATTCTAGATTTGTAGGAATCCTGGAAAGAGTCAAACTTGGGAGCAAGATTACTTATCTCCTCTGGATCCCACATTTAGCCAACCCTGTGCCACAGATGCCTAAGCCTTAGTAGCAGCTTAACCAAGTTTTCTAAGCCACTTTATATGTCTTTATATCTCCTCTGACTCTATGGAAGTTTTGAGATCTCCTGCTATCTCTTGTGACTAGCCTCCTGAGACCCTGAACCCCAGCGGTGATCCTCTAAGGACCAGAAACTCTACAGAGGTATTGCAAAAACGTTCCAAGGCTGGGCACGGTGGCTCACGCAGCCCTTTGGGAGCCCCACTTTGGGAAGCCGAGGTGGGCAGATCACGAGGTCAGGAGTTCAAGACCAGCCCGACAAACATAGTGAAACCCCGTCTCTACTAAAATATATACAAAAAAATTAGCCGGGCGTGGTGGCACATGACTGTAATCCCACCTACTCAGGAGGTTGAGGCAGGAGAATCACTTGAACCTGGGAGGTGAGCTGAGATCGCACCACTGCACTCCACCCTGGGTGACAGAGTGAGATTCTGTCTCAAAACAAAAACAAAAACAAAAACAAATGTTCCAAAGGAGTATAAATAGAATTTCAGGGAAAGCAATGCATTGGAGAAGCCAAGAGAAGAGAGTGTTTCACTGAGACAATTATCAGTTGCAAGTGCCAAAGAAGGCAACAGTAGAGAAATTATGCAATATGAGATGTTTTTGCAACCCAGAATTTATTCTGATTTTGCTTGGAAAGAACAACTTCTTCCCCATTCTCAGCCCTTGTGTTTTGAGTGAAGCTGAATCTACCCAGAGATAGAGCATATAATCCAAGCCTAAGCCAATCAATGCATCCCATTCTTCTCATCATGGTGTTCAACTAGAAGTTGAAACAGCCAGGCATGGTGACTCGCACCTTTAATCCCAGCTACTCAGAAGGCTTAAGCCCAGAAATTCAAGGCTGCAGTGAACTATGATTACACCACTGCCCTCCAGCCTGGGCAACAGAATAAGACCTCATCTCTAATAAGTAAAAAAAGAAGTTGAAACATGCCTCAAACAAGGCAATAAAGCTCAATCAAGATTGTCCTACAATATGTGCTTAAGCTATCAGTCCTTCTGGACTCAGCATTATGTATATGTAGAGGCTAGAGCTAGTGCAGCCATCTTGCAACAACACTGGACAGAGAATGGTGTGAACACTGATGAATTAGAACCAAGACTCAAAGGCAGAAAAACCAGGACCTGTTGACATCTTTTGAATTCAAGTGTAAGCTGAGCCTGAAGCCAGACTCCCTTATACATGAGCCAATTTGTTTCATTCTTTAGCCTAAGCTAGTTCACGGTTGTTTGATTCTGATATCTGCAATATATAGAGTTTTACCTGAATTAGAAATAAGTGCTGGATGCAGAATGTTTTGAGTGATGCATGATAAAATGTGGAATTTACAAGGGCCAAATAGATGGGGTATAGGGCAATAAAAACCCCTCTGACACAGCTGGGAAGTTGTGCTTTCAATAAGCCCCCATCACCATGGGTAATCTGTGCATTCTCTTGACCCATAAAAAAGTCTAATTAGTAAAAGAATGTTTCTTCACTCTGAAAGGCCAAGGCAGGCGGATCACTTGAGCTCAGGAGTTCGAGACCAGTCTGGGCAACATGGCAAAATCCCATCTCTACAAAAAATACAAAAGTTAGCCAGGCACAGTGGCATGTGCCTGTAGTCCCAGCTACTTGGGAGGCTGAGGCAGGAGAATAGCTTGAGCCCAGTGGGTGGAGGCTGCAGTGAGTCGACACTGTGCCACTGCGCTCCAGCCTGGGTGGCAGCAGTGAAACCCTGTCTCAAAAAAAAAAAAAAAAGTCTCTTACACTAGAAAAATGGTACTAACTTTTGCCAGAAACATATGTGTACCCTTTGGGGAAAAAGGGTCCTAGAAAATTAATGTAACCAAGCTTATATTTCTCTGTTTCAACAACTGATGCTATTGGCTTAAGCTAAGACTATACACAGAAATAGTATCCAGGTCATTGAATTAGAGTCCAATTAATAAATAAGAATGGTCTTCTACCATGCCACCACCCTCATCAGCCCAGCAAGAAAGACTTTCCTTGTCTTCAACAAGGAAGACCTTGTTGATTGCTTCTTAGAACCCTCCCATCTGACTACATAATATAAATGTGATCCTGGAAATGTGAGTCCCTTTGACCCCACACCTGACTCATATTAGCCTTAGGTCCTATGAAGATAATTTGGTAAACTTTGGGTCTTATTGAGATAGCTGGTCGGGCGCGGTGACTCACACCTGTAGTCCCAGCACTTTGGGAGGCTGAAGTAGGTGGATCACTTGAAGTCAGGAGTTCGAGACCAGCCTAGCCAACACAATGAAACCCCATCTCTAGTAAAAATACAAAAGAAATAGCCTGACGTGTTGGAGCATGCCTATAATCCCAGCTACTCAGGAGGCTGAAGCACGATAATTACTTGAACCCAAGAGGCAGAGATTGCAATGAACTGAGATCACGCCACTGCACTCCAGCCTGGGTGACAGAGACAACATATAAAAAAAAAAAAGAGAGAGAGAGAGCTAGGATCAAGGAGAGTCTATTTCCCTGTCAGAGTTCTAATTACCTGTTATCCTTTTAAATAGCTCAGGGCCCTCCCTGTTGTCATTTGGCATATAAAAATGTTGCCCAGATTTGTAGATATTCATCTGGGACTAGATATGAAATACACTCACTTTAAGAAACAGAAGAAGGCATCATCACATCCAAGTGGGAAGACAGGATTTTTATTCTCTATATTAGTTGGGACTTTTTTGGTTTTGAGTGAGATAAACAACTCAAAATGTCCTAAACACAATAGCAAGTTTATTGGCTCATATGACTAAGAATTCCAGAAGGTAGACCCAGCTGTAGGCAGTGCTGGGTCCAGAGACTTGCTGGAACCCTCTCCATCACTGGGCTCTGCTTTTATTTGTGTTGGTTTCACTCTAAGGCCCTATGTGATACTTTCCACAGCCCTTGGATCACACAGTCCTTTCTGCTAGAAGTCCCAATAAAAAGAGACATCCTCCTTTGCAATATTCTAGACAAATTCTTGGGTGGGTGTGACTCTCAGACTCTCACTGGATTGAATTTCTGTCTGTACCCACTCCTGAGCAAAAGACTGTAACCTAAAGGCCAGGCACGGTGGCTCATGCCTGTAATTCCAGCAATTTAGGAGGCCAAAGTGGGTGGATCACCTGAAGTTAGGAGTTTGAGACCAGCCTGGCCAACATGGTGAAACCCTGTCTCTACTAAAAAAAAAAAAAAAAAAAAATTATCCGGGCGTGGTGGTGTGCACATGTAGTCCCAGCTACTTGGGAGGCTGAGGCAGGAGAATCACTTGAACCCAGGAGGCGGAGGTTGCAGTGAGCCGAGATAGCACCACTGCATTGCAGCCTGGATGACAAAGTGAGATTCCATCTCAAAAAAAAAAAAAAAAAGACTATAACCTGAGTGACAAGATAAGCTGATTTGCTAGAGCCAGAGATGGGGGTCAACCTAAGTTGAACCACATGAATGAGGATGGGGGGTGTGGATAGGATTGAATGGTTCTCCAAAGGAAATTCAGGGATGTCTCTAGAATAAAAAGAATGGATATTGGCAGAAAAACAAGCAAATGGCTTCTACACCATTGCTCTCGACAAGCAAGTCTAAAATCTTAGTATTTAGGGGGCAATGTAAGTCTCATCTATATTGCTTTTTCCTAAGTGGACCAGAAGTGTTTTTTTGAAAACAAAGGGAAATGTTGGTTCACTTGTTTTAAGGTTTCTTCCTCACTTACAGCCACATGATCTGAGAATTTCCCATTTACCAGTAGTGGTGAATCTCTTCAGTCATATTTGTTTTACCCATTCCTACCCTCACGGTGTTAGCTGATTGGACCAGGAATGAATACACCTGAGCCAAAGAAACTAGCTCATTGGCAGGCCAGTGGCCAATCAAATTTATCTTCAGGACTCATGAGACTAAGACAGGCTTTGAAAACTCAAGAAAGTCCACAAAATCCTCTGCCAGGCACACTGACTTACACCTGTAATCCCAGCACTTTGAGAGGCCAATGCGGGTGGACTGCTTGAGCCCAGGAGTTCGAAACCAGCCTGGGCAATATAGAAAGACCTCCATCTCTACAAAACCCACAAAATTTATCTGGGTGTGGCAGTGCATGCCTATGTTCCCAGCTACTCTGGAGGCTGAGGGGGAAGGATCACCTGGGCCCGGGAGGTGGAGGTTGCAGTGAGCCGAGATCGCACCACTGCACTCCAGCCTGGGTGACAAAGCCAGACCCTGTCTCAAGTAAAAATAAAAATAAAAAAAGACCACAAAATCCTCCTCCTGAGAGATCCAGACCTTTCCTGGTTCCCATTCTCCTGAGACCCTCTGTGTTTCTTTGGATTCTGTAAAGGAGCCCTGCCTGCATCCATTTAATAATTTATTGATTCTGCTTGAGCTAATTTGAGTCTGTTTCTGTTGCCTGAAATCAAATGACTTTGCTAAGGCTAGGTTCGGTCATAGTCATATGCAAGGATGGCACAGAGGCCAGCGAAGGTGAAGCAGAATATGCGAGTGTGAGTAGGAAGAGACGAGGGCAGAGGGACAACAGGGTCAGATGATGGAGGGCCTTGCAGATGACCATAAGGATTTTGGCTTTCATTATAAATGAAGCAAGAAGCCACTGAATGGGTTTAAATAGAGAAATGGCATGATCTAACCTTAATTCAATAAGAATCTCTTTGGCTGGCTTATTGACAAGAGGCTGTGGAGGGCAGAATTAGCAAGATTAGTGAGGAGCCTATGGCAATGATTCGGGTGAGAGACAATGATCAATTGGAGCATGGTGGTGGCCCCAGAGGTGGGGAGAAGTAGATTCTAGGTATATTTTATAAATCTGAACACTGATGCTTCAAGAAGGAGAGGACGTTGCCTATAGTCTTATGATGACAGGAGTGGTTTAGAGGCAATACCACTCTGTACTGAAGAATCAGATGGTGTTGGTCATAGGAGTGTACACATTTACCAAAACTCCTTGACTTGTACATTTTGGGCCAGGTGCGGTGGCTCATGCCTGCAATCATAACACTTTGAGAGGCCAAGGCAGGCAAATTTCTTGAGGCCAGGAGTTCAAGACCAGCCTGGGCAACATAGTGAAATTCCATCTCCACAAAAATAAAAAATTAGCCAGGCATGGTGGCACAAACCTCTAGTCCTAGCTACTATTTTGTAATCTGAGGCAGGAGGATTGCTTGAGCCCAGGAGTTGGAGGCTGCAGTGAGCTATGATCACACCACTGCATTCCACCCTGGGTGACAGAGCAAGACCTTGCCTCAAAAACAAACAAACAAAAAAATTGTGCGTTTCACTGTATATAAATTTTAACTTGATTTTTAAAAAAGTCAATCTAGCCTAATTCCATGCCTATAATGCCAGCACTTTGGGAGGCTGAGATGGGTAGATCCCTTGAACTCGGGAGTTCAAGACCAGCCTTGGAAACATGGTGAAACCCCTTCTCTACCAAAAAAAAAAAAAAAAAATTAGCTGGGTATCGGTGGCATGCACCTGTGGTCCCAGCTACTTGGGAGGCTGAGGTGGGAGGATCCTTGGAGCCACAGGAAGTTGAGACTGCAGTAAGCCATGATCATGCCACTACATTCCAGCCTGGGTGACAGAGCAAGACCCTGTCTCAAAATAAATAAATAAATAAATAATTTAAAAGACAAAAAGAAGAAAAAGCTGGCTTTATTTTGCAGTGAGAATATAACTGTGTATTGTCATTCAAAACAAACATAGAATTTGAACAGTGTGTGTTTCAAAATCCCATTATATATGTATGTGTACATATATAAAACTAATATGTGTGTGTGGACACACACACATACACACACACCAAATAATAACCAAACTGTTAGCCATGCTTATTTGGGGAGGGGTGGGGGCACAGTTTATTGTTTTAATTCTTTGCAATGAGCATATAGTGTTAGAAGAAGCAGCTGAGATTTTTTAGAGGATTTTCTTTAAATTTCTCTCCAATAATGCTGGACCTGTTTCCATCCACCTGGGCAAACAGCCCTTGGACCAGCAACCATGGCATCTCCTAGGAATTTGGAAATTCGGACTCTTAAGACCCACTCCACCCCTATCGAGTCAGAATCTGCATTTTAACAACATCCATAGGTGATTGTAACCACATTCAAATCTGAGAAGCTCTAGGTAAGAACAGATCCTTTCCTCTCTCTGGGCTTCAGTTTCTCCCCGGCACAAAGGGGCTGTGTCTCTATGGTCCCTCCCAATTGCAGTTTTCTAATCTCGTTTCTTGTAGTTATCTGAGTCCCTATAAAAAGGCAGCTGAAGCCAGGAAAGGTGGCTTACCTCTGTAATTCCAGCTATTTGAGACGCTGAAGCGGGAGGCTCGCTTGAGCCCAGTAGTTGGCAGCTACAGTGAGCTATGATTGCAGCACTGCACTCCAGCCAAGGTGACAGAGGGAGACCCTGTTAAAAAAAGACAGAGAGAAACAGAGGAAAGAAAGAAAGAAAGAAAGAGAGGAGGGAGGGAGGAAGGAAGGAAGGGAGAGAGAGAAAGAAGAAAGAAAGAGGGAGGGAGGAAGGAAGGAAGGCAAGCAAGCAAGAAAGAGAAAGGAAGGAAGGAAGGAAGGAAGGATGGAAGGTGGGCGGGCGGGAAGGCAGGCAGGCAGGCAAGGAAGGAAGGACGAAAGAAAGGAAAGAAAGAAAGAGAAAGAAGGACAGGCCAGGCGCGGTGGCTCACACCTGTAATCCCAGCACTTTGGGAGGCCAAGACGCGTGGATCACCTGAGGTCAGTAGTTTGAGACCAGCCTGGCCAACATGGTGAAACCGCGTCTCTACTAAAAACACAAAAATTAATCCGGGCATGGTGGCGCGCGCCTGTAACCCCAGCTACTTGGGAGGCTGAGGCAGGAGAATTGCTTGAACCCGGGAGGCGGAGGTTGTAGTGAGCTGAGATAGCGTCATTGCACTCCAGACTGGGCGACAGAGCGAGACTCCGTCAAAAAAAAAAAAAAAAAAAAAAAAAGAAGGAAAGAGGAAAAGAAAGAAAAAGGAAGGAAGGAGGAAAGAACGAAAGAAAGAGAAAGAAGCAGCTGAAAAGGTCAAAGGATGAGTGGCCTTGCTGAACAGCCCCTGCTGCCTACAGCCGGACGCTGGTGGGCACTGAAGCTGCAGGTCTGGAGGGAGTCCGAGGAGCGAGGCTGCGTGGGATTCCTGCTGGTGCCAGGGCAGGCGCCTGCCATCTGGACGAGAGTGGAAGGAAGTCGCGGGGCAGTAATAGGGGGCGGCAGGCGCTTTGAGGCGCCTTGGGGTAAGTGCCGCAGAGACCCAGCGGGAATGCAGGATGGCAGGGCGGCCTCGGGGCGGCAGCAGGCACTGCGCGGTGGCCCAGGAAGGCGCAGCGCAGCCGGGCTGGGGCGCAGGGCGGCCTCGGGGCGCCAGGGGGCGTTGTGAAGTCGTGGCCCGCTCCGGGCGGTCTCAGGTGCCTGGCGGCCTGGGGAAAGCACCTGGGCAGGTGGGGGCGGGGCCTGGGGAGGCGGGGCCCTAGGGGGCGGGGCCAGGCCGGCCCACAAGAGCCCGCGTTGGCGCTGCCAGGGGATGCTAGCCCGAGAGCGAGCAGAGGAGCAGCGCACCCGGATCGCGCATTCACGAGCCTTGGACCCTTTGGAACCGAAAGGTGAGTTCAGCCGGGTTGGGTCGGACCAGCTCGGGGGTTCTGGGCACTGGAGCGGCTGCCAGGCGCCAGGGCGTCGGACGCCGTCAGCGCGGTGGGTGGCCGAGCCAGCATCAGCCGGTGGCGGCTTCCCGGTGCCCGGGATGCTGGGACATCTTGCCCGGGCGGTAGCCGCCAGCTCTCCGGGGTCTACCCACGCCGTGGCCCGGAGCACAAAGCCAGTCGAGAGCCACTCCGAGTCCGGGGGTCTGGGGGTCCCAGGCCACACCTGGCCTCTTTTCTCCGCCCAGCGCCTGTTCAGCCCCCTTCCCTGCCGGGTTGAGTCGCGTGGACCTGTCCGCTACTGTTCCTTCTACCCTCTGGAATGCTTTCTCCGGGGTGACTTGGTGCAGAAAGAAGCAAACACTTGAAGTGGGCTGGTTGGATTCGCTCCAGCGCCTTCAGCCGGCGCTCCCCCGGGGCAGACGTGGCTTCCGCCACAGGACAGCGCCCGCTCGCTCCGCGCAGGGAGGGCAGGGCTGCGGGGTCGCTCGGCAGGAGCTCGGGTCAGGGCCCTGAGGTTGAGTTCAAGTGATTTCTGCACAGGACTCGCCCTTCGGGACGGGCACTGATCGGGAACTCTCCGGTCCAGCGAACCCAACGCTAGACTTGGGGCAAATCTCTCATCCCTCTCCAAGCTTTGGGGTCCTGCACTGTGGGATGGGGGACAGGCAAAGTCGGTGGTAGGTGAGGAGGGGGTGCACGGAGCCGCTGCGATGAGCCAGGGCCCTGGAATTCTAAAGAATCCTTCAAATCCTTTCTACCTGTGTGGTCTTGGGCAAATTACCTAACCTCTGTGCCTCAGTTTCCTTCTCTGTGAAATGGGCCAAGTAATAGCACCTCGTATAACTGTAGTGAGGATTAAATCAGGTAGTGTGTGAAAAGGACTGAGTGGGATGCCTGGGAGTACAGAAAGGGATCAATAAGTGATAGCTGCCATTATTGCTGCTTTCCCTGCTGCTGTTATTATTATTAATGATTGAGGAGCAGCCTAGTTAGTCGTTAAAGGGACTCCTAGGTGCAAATCCCAGCTCAGCCACTTTCTAGTGTGACCTCAGGCAAGCTACTTAACCTGTCAGCGTCTGTTTCATTTGTACAATGGAGGTGGTTGTGATACCTACCTCAGACGATTATCGTGAAAATTAAATGAGGTGACAGCTGCAAAGTACTTAGAAGAGTAAGTGCTGGGTATCAGCTAGTAATTCTTCCACCAAGGGTATCACATTGGCTCAGGCTGCATAATCTAATGGTAGCTACAGTCTTGTTTTGCTTTGAAGTTGAAATATTATTTATATGAATATTTTATCTGTTTTGCAAAGAGCAAGATCGGTTCCCTTCCTTCACTTGAGGCTCCTCTGACATTGTCGACTGATCCATTGGGGTCAAGGTCGGTTCTGGGGAAGGGGCTGATGGGGCAGAGGTACCCCTGAGAGCTGGGGATAGGAGCTTCCAGAATCACAGCTTCTGTTGAGCATTCACAGAAGAGGGCTGCAGTTTTATTTGACAAGCAATTGAACCTGGACCTAGATTTTAAAAACAAACTCTTGCTAATTTTTTTCTTTCTTTCCTTCTTCTTTATTTCATTTTTTATTTTTTTGGATTGTAGTGAGGGAGGAGGTAAGGATAGGCAATATTTTAAGTGATAAAAAAATAAATTATATTCCTCTTGCCCAGAGGCTACTAGCATCATTTTGATGGTGTTCTTCATCCCAGCAAAATCGTATCAATCTATGGAGGGTTTAGAGCAGTTTGGCTGCTCTGGACATCTCACCTCCATGCCCAGCACTCCATTTCCTTTCCATCTGAGGCCTTAAACCCACTAGCATCATAAGCTTGGAAGCCTCCTAGCTTTGCCCCAGCTTCCAATTTTAGCCCATATTTCATGGGTTCAGGGTGGGAAAAAAAGACATAACTCTGCAGGTTCCGAATACTGCCTAAAAATCTTGATGGGGCACATCGAAGTCACAGACACAGGTCCTCTCTGGTCCTGGGGACCACCCTGTATACCCTAGGATATGTCCTAATTTGCCTTTGTCACTGTAGAGGGCATAGGATGACACAGTTTTCATATATCCCCCACCCCCAATACTAGTGCTCACAAGTCTTGGGAAGTGGTCATGTGCACTGTTCAGAGTTTGGAAATTAAATAGCTGTGTTCCCTCTCTTTCCTCCTACCTTTAGTTCTTGGTATTGTTAATTAACTCCCTGCACCCAGCGTACTACCAGGCCCCTCAAAGGCGTATGCCATAGCGGTGAAGGCTGCAGGGTTCCATCCAGCTCCTCCACTAACCAGCTGCATCATCTTACACAAGATATTCAACCTCTCTGAGCCCATTTTTCTCCTCTGTAACATGGATATAATAATAGCATGCCTACTTCATGGAATTATTGAAACACAAAATGAAATATATGTAGGCTATGTGTATATTTATAGAGAGAGACAAATTTACTTATGAGACTAATGAGACTATATATTATAAACATGAAATGAGTTTTTATGTAGTATATTAGTTCATTTCTAAAATTATTTCTCATTGTAAAGTTTGTATAGTTGAGATGCATCGTGTACATTGATGAATGTGATAATTTGCCTTCCAATACTGGTACTCTCCCCCAAAGCTGTTATTAAATCAAGGGCATTCTCTAAATTAATGGTATCTTAGAATCAAGGAAATATGGCACAATGCCTGGCAAACACTAAGTGGCCAATAGTTGTAGGTTATTGTTACATCAGGTGATCTAGAAACATTAAGAGCTTGACTGTAAAGAGAAGAAACAAAAGAGAAATCGTTTCACTTATAATAAAGCCTCAGAGAAAAGGCTGGGGAAAATGCAGCCAGGAACATGATCTAAGGTGGCTGCCGGGAAATTTTCTTGGCAGATTTCATCTGTCAGTTACAATCTGCCGAGCACTGCTCTGTGCCAGACACTGTGCTAGGAACCAGGGGGCATAATGAGATAGGAATGCTGCCCTTGAGGAAGGCGGGCTACTGGAGGTGATAAGGCACGGGTACCCCTGCCTGATAAGAAGGCTGATGGGGCTGCTTCCAGAGTTCCTGCCCAGGAACCTGGGGAAAGGTCCTGCAGCCTGTCCAGCCAGCGCTTCGCAGGTTGCACCTCACCCAGCCCCCGCACGGCTAGGCCTGGGGGCCGTAAGAGAAGTAGGCAGCTTCTCTGGCAGCTGTGGTGGCCAAAAACAAACGTCCCTTGGAAAAGGGGCCAAGGATTCAGAATGCAAAGTGCCTAAGCCACAGAGGAACAGAGGAAGGAGGTCTCTAAGGGCGCGTGGACTGGTGTTTCCCAGACTGTGGTCTCCAGGGACACACTAGACGGCTAGTGCCTGCCAGCTCACCTGCTTCTCTTCTTTGCCCCTCCAGCACGCCCGTCCTCAAAGTCCCATCCTCGCCATGGCTCCCGGAGAGAAGATCAAAGCCAAAATCAAGAAGAATCTGCCCGTGACGGGCCCTCAGGCGCCGACCATTAAAGAGCTGATGCGGTGGTACTGCCTCAACACCAACACCCATGGCTGTCGCCGCATCGTGGTGTCCCGCGGCCGTCTGCGCCGCCTCCTCTGGATCGGGTTCACACTGACTGCCGTCGCCCTCATCCTCTGGCAGTGCGCCCTCCTCGTCTTCTCCTTCTATACTGTCTCAGTTTCCATCAAAGTCCACTTCCGGAAGCTGGATTTTCCTGCAGTCACCATCTGCAACATCAACCCCTACAAGTAAGAGGCACGAGCAGGGAAACGCGAGTAGGGAGCCAGGCCCCCCACAGAGGCCAAAGCCCCTCCCGAAAGTGACACACTGGCAGCCTGGAGGTCGATTCCAGCCTACAAATGTGCTTTCTAGAAATTTGAATTTGTTGCTAACGCTGGCAAACAGCCCCCTCCCCAGTTCTAAATCTGTATGTACCAAGTTTTCAGACCATCAGTGACTTGTTTTTTTTCTTTTCTTTTTCCTTTTTTGAGATGGAGTTTCGCTCTTGTTGCCCAGGCTGGGATGCAATGGCGCGATCTCGGCTCACTGCAACCTTCACCTCCCAGGTTCTAACAATCCTCCCGAGTAGCTGGGACTACAGGGGTGTACCACAGCGCCAGGCTAATTTTTTTGTGTTTTTAGTAGAGACGGGATTTCACCATGTTGGGCCAGGCTGGTCTTGAACTCCTGACCTCAGGTGATCCACCCGCCTTGGCCTCCCAAAGTGCTTGGATTACAGGTGTGAGCCACAGTACCTGGCCTTTTTTTTTTTTTTTTTTTTTTGGAGGCAGGGTCTCACTCTGTCACCCAAGCTGGAGTGCAGTGGTGCAATCATAGCTCACTGCAGCCCCGACCTCCTGGGCTCAAGCAATCCTCCTACTGCAGCCTCCTGAGTAGCTGGGACTATAGGCACATGCCACCACATCCAGCTAAAATTTTTTATTTTTTAAGAGATGGGGTCTCGCTATGTTACTCAGGCTGGTCTCAAACTCCTGAGCTCAAGTGGTGCTGCCACTTTGGTCTCTCAAAGTGCAGAGATTACAGGAGTGAGCCACCACACCCACCCTATCAATGACTTCTGAGGATGGGCTAGCCCAGAGAGAGCAGAAAGAGGAAGCTGCAGGATTTGTTTCACTTAGAAGAGGCCTGGAACGAACTAACCCCCTCTGCACACTCCCCATATCAAGCCCAAATTAGCCAACCCCCATCTGCATCTGCACCCCTGGCTCTCCAAGCTCACATGTTCACTCTGCCTGCAGCATGAGTGAGCTCAAGGCTGACTCAGAAGTGACACCCAGGTGACTTCTGTAAGCACCTCAGCTGCCCCAAACCCTCATCTGAATAAACCCAGCCCCATTAATTGAGCTCATCGGGCCCTGGGTGTGATCAGCCCTTGGAACTGCCCTATCATCCTCGGCAGGACCTGTTCTAAATGGGTCATCAGAGTCCTTCTCAGGATTATGGAAAACTGGTCCGTGAGGCAGGTCAGAATCAGGCAGACTTTGTCAGAGCAGGGGTGGGGAGAAGGGAAGAAGAACAGGGGAGAAAGATTATCAAACGAAACTAACTTGTCCAGAATCATCAGTGAGTTGGTGCAAAGCTCAAAATCAAGATCAAGTCTAAGACTCTTTCTCCGCCCTCCATGTCTTCCTCTTCTTTCTTTCTCCCTCCCTCCTTCTCTCTCTCTCTCTGGTCCTCCTTCCTTCTTTCCATCCATTATTTGTTCCATAATAATTTACTCAGCATCTATAAACTGTCATGCACTGTACTAGGTTCTGGGATAGAGAACTGAACAACCCAAACACAGTATTTGCCCTAGTGGAGCTTATACTGTAGTGGAGGAATAAAGTCTTAATAAATATAATAACACTAATATAACTAACAATAGAGGCACAGTGGCTCATGCCTGAAATCTCAGCACTTTCAGAAGCCAAGGCATGAGGATTGCTTGAGGCCAGGAATTCGAGACCAGCCTGGGCAACAGAGCAAGTCCCCCTCTCTAAAAATATTTTATTTTAAATTAGCCAGGTGTGATGGCACACATTCATAGTCCCAGCAACTTAGGAGGCTGAAGTGGGAGGATTGCTTGAGCCCAGGAGTTCTAGGCTGCAGGGAACCATGATTGCACCACTGCACTCCAGCCTGGGCAACAGAGTGAGACCCTGTCTCTAAAATAATAACAATAATAGAGGGCATTTAATTATCTATATGTATGTCTGTGTGTGTTTATTATATTTAATAAACTCATTGAACCTTCCCAACAAATCCCATTTTACAAAGGAGAATGCTAAAACACAGAGAGGCTAAGACATTTGTCCAAGGTCAGGTAGCCAGTACCAGGATGGGGAATCTAAACTCAGGTAATTTGGCTAAACCCAGGGGTTTCTATTCTCAATTGCTATGCTCTGCTGCCTATGCCTAGAGCAAGTGGGAGAAAGGAGAGAGGAGAGAGTTAAGAGGAGGCTGGAACCATTTGATTTGTGAAAACTAAAGATGGTATATTGTGCTTCACGCAGGCAACTCCTTTATAACTATTTTGTGTTCTTGGGGGTCATCGAGGTAACAGTTATACCCTCCTTCCCCCCAGCACAGATTTGAGGACAATCAGTGGGCAGAGGCAGAGTGAGCTGGGTGGAGAAGGAGCCTGCCCATTAGGTAGACTCCTGGTTGGCAGTTATTTACTTGTCCTAACTGTGGCTGGTTTATGGGAGGCACCTGACAGTCACCACTCCAGAAATGCTGGTTGGGACAAACTTATCAACACACCCTGAGAGCAAGCAGACAGTGGTGGCAGAGGTGAAGCCACAAGAAGTCACACATGGGTCACTCATGAGCCTTTCCCCATTTGCCAGAGCCAGGGGTCACTTTGGATGGGTCAAGTCATGAAAGGCGTGGTCTCCTCTGCCAAGGAGTTGGGAAAGGTGGGCACGAGGCTGACACGTGTTGATGGAAAACAGCCTGGAGGAGCACCAGTGTTCTGCCAGGGCCGCCTCCCCTCTCCCTGACTTTTCCTCCCCACCTTGGCAGGTACAGCACCGTGCGCCACCTTCTAGCTGACTTGGAACAGGAGACCAGAGAGGCCCTGAAGTCCCTGTACGGCTTTCCAGAGTCCCGGAAGCGCCGAGAGGCGGAGTCCTGGAGCTCCATCTCAGAGGGAAAGCAGCCTAGATTCTCCCACCGGATCCCGCTGCTGATCTTTGATCAGGATGAGAAGGGCAAGGCCAGGGACTTCTTCACAGGGAGGAAGCGGAAAGTTGGCGGTAGCATCATTCACAAGGCTTCAAATGTCATGCACATCGAGTCCAAGCAAGTGGTGGGATTCCAACTGGTAAGATTTCACCTTCTCATTCTTTCACTGCTTAGGGGCATGGGATGGGCTGGGTCCAGGACTCTTCTCCTTGACCACTAGCCCCTGTGGTCCAACTGGAAGAAATATACCCAGCTGCGGTCAGACACAGTGACTCATGCCTGTAATCCCAGCGCTTTGGGAGGCCAAGGCGGGCGAATCACCTGGGGTCAGGAGTTCGAGACCAGCCTGGCCAACGTGGTAAAACCCATCTCCACTAAAATACAAAAATTAGCCGGGCATGGTGGCACATGCCTGTAATCTCAGCTACTTGGGAAGCTGAGGCAAGAGAATTGCTTGAACCCGGGAGGTGGAGGTTGCAGTGAGCCCAGATGGTGCCACTGCACTCCAGCCTGAGTGACAGAATGAGACTCTGTTAAAAAAAAAAAGGGGAGGGGGGGAGAGGTGGGGGGCAAACGGAGGGAGAGCATTAGGACAAATACCTAATGCATGCGGGGCTTAAAACCTAGGTGACTGGTTGATAGGTGCGGCAAACCACCATGGCACATGTGTACCTTTTTAACAAACCTGCATGTTCTGAACATGTATCCCAGCACTTAAAGTAAAATTATTTTAAAAAAAAAGAAAGAAAGAGAGAAAGAAAGAAAAGAAAGGAAAGAAAGGAAAGACACCCAGCTGGGATGATTCAGCTGCAAACAACTGAAACTGATTCAGGTAATTTTAAGTAGTGGGGAGCAGAGCGGGGGTAAATGTATTAGAAGGCAACCAGTAACTCATGGAGGCCTCTCAAAGGGCAGAAATTAGGGCAGATGCAGGGATCTGGGTAGCAAGAAATGATGAAAAGTCATTTCAGATATTGCTGCTGGAGTAAAGAAGCATCAAATATGTTCAGTTTTTGTTGGTGTTGTTAATGCTTAAGAGTCAAATTCCATCTGGGGACTATCTGGTTGGTCAAGCTTGGGTCACCTAATCACCCTTTGGCTAATGGATGGTGGAGTATCTTCATGGACAATCTCACCAGGCTGTATCCAGAGGGGGAAAGGAAATTCTTCCAAAGCAAAATTGAGGTGCAGGCACCCAAAAGAAAAAGACGGACAACAAACAGCAGAAACATCAATATTCGTGCAGTACTTGCCTTCATGAGGTGCTTGGCCTGACTTCATTTTCCCTTTTGGTCCCATTTGAGGGGATTTTTTTTTTTTTTTTTTTTTTTTTTTTTTTTTTTTTTTTGAGACAGAGTCTCATTCTGTCACCCAGGCTGGAGTGCAGTGGTGTGATCTTGGCTCACTGCAACTTCTACCTCCCGGGTTCAAGTGATTCTCCTGCCTCAGCCTCCTGAGTAGCTGGGATTACAGGCATGCACCACCATGCTTGGCTAAGTTTTTGTATTTTTAGTAAAGACTGGGTTTCACCATGTTGGTCAGGCTGGTCTCGAACTCTTGACCTCAGGTGGTCCCCCTACCTCGGCCTCCCAAATTGCTGAGATTACAGGCGTGAGCCACCGCACCCGGCCTGAGGGGCTCTTGAGAAATGCCATTCACTGAAAATGAATTCTAGTACCTTCCTGGGCAAACTCTATCACCACTCTCCCTCTCCATGCCCCAGCCACCTCTGGAGGACAGGGGCTATGTCCATACCTTATAGGCTTGATTGCCAATTGTGTGACCTTGTAGCTATAGTCCCAAATCCTGAAAAATGGACCTTCTTCTAAATCATTGAGATTTCAAAGTCTTCTTGGGTCCTTTCATGGGATATCTGCAAGGCTCTTCTTGATACCAAAATCAACTCTTTATATATATGTTTGTTGGTTTGTTTTAGAAACAAGATTTCACTCTGTCACCCAGGTGGGAGTGGTGCAATCATAGCTCACTGCAGCCTAGAACTCCTGGGCTCAAACAATTTTCCCACCTCAGCCTCCCAAGTAGCTTGGACTACAAGAATGCATCACCACACCTGGATAATTTTTCTATTTTTTGTGGAGATGGGGTTTAGCCGTGTTGCCCAGGCTGGTCTCGAATTCCTGGCCTCAATCAGTCTTCCCACTACAACCTTCCAAAGCATTAGGATTACAGGCATGAGCCACTGCAACCAGCCAAAATCAGTTGACATCTGTCCATTTAGAAAAGTTTCCAAGCTTTGTGTGATGAGAACATTTGGAATGTATAACGACTTCTCTATAAAGTTCTCATTGTATATTTCAAACATGGGTCCTCCCAGCTACCACACATGGTTGGGAAGGATGGTGTTTCAGTCAACATTTTGTGGGTGAGATAATGGGCACAGAATACCTTGCCTGAGATCCTGCAGAGAAGTAGTCTCTCCTCCTCCTGCAGAGTCTGGGCTGGAATCCAGATGTCTTGACTGTTGATATGATAGGAAATGGGAAAGGTTGTTAGGAACGTAGTAGCATCAATTGGATGAAACCTAGGTGCTTAGGGACCCTGAAGAAGCTGGTTTTGCTTCTTCCTTGGTGGGCAAGTAGTGCAGAGTTGCAGGAGTAGGACTCTGTGTCCTTTCTCACTCAGCCCCTTTTTGGTCCTTGAGGCTTGAGGATGATCACTCCCAATCCCTAGAAGTGAGAGGAAACCCATCCTTGCCCCAGATATCCAACCTGTTCCCCTGAGTATCTGGCCTGGAGTCTCAGTCACTCATTCTTACGGTCCTTCTGAAGAGTAGCGATAGGACCGATGGCTTCAGCCTCGCATCTCCTCTTATTCACAGTGCTCAAATGACACCTCCGACTGTGCCACCTACACCTTCAGCTCGGGAATCAATGCCATTCAGGAGTGGTATAAGCTACACTACATGAACATCATGGCACAGGTGCCTCTGGAGAAGAAAATCAACATGAGCTATTCTGCTGAGGAGCTGCTGGTGACCTGCTTCTTTGATGGAGTGTCCTGTGATGCCAGGTCAGGAGAGAATGCTGCTCTCTCAGCCTCTAAGGACTGGCAGCTCTGAGTACCAGGCCCCTTGCAGGAACCTACAGCCTTGATGATAGGTCTTGGGAGCAAAAGGTGGTCTTCTCACTGATGCTGCCTTTTGGAAACTGCTTACATGGGAGCTGTGTTCTAGAGTCAGTGAGTGAGGTGTACATGACATAAAATCAAAATATCCTTAAACTCATTAAACTACTCATTAAAAACAAGGTAGTTGGCCAGGCGTGGTGGTTCACGCCTCTAAATCCCAGCACTTTGGGAGGCTGGGGTGAGTGGATCACTTGAGGCTAGGAGTTCAAGACCAGCCTGGCCAACATAGCGAGACCTTGTCTCTACTAAAAATACAAAACTTAGCCAGGCGTGGTGGTGCATGCCTGTAGTCCCAGCTATTCAGGAGACTGAGGCAGAAGAATTGCTTGAACCCGGGAGGCGGAGGTTGCAATAAGCCAAGATTGCACTACTGCACTCAAGCCTGGGCTGCAGAGTGAGACTCTTGTCTCAAAAAAAAAAAAAAAAAAAAAAAACCCAACCCACAAGGTATTAGATTGGCACAAAAGTAATTGCTGTTTTTGTCATATGGTGTGCATATAACCTAACCTTGTATATTACGATCATGCATACTGATGACTAAGAACCATCGTTCTAAGGAAGGAAGGAAGAGATGGAGGGAGGAATGGGAGGAGAAAGGCCCATGTTCAAATATGTGAGATTTCAAACCTTTCACCTTTGTGATAACACTCAGATCCCTTAAAGTGACTGAGCAGTGGGTGAGACATTCTAAAGTGTTCCTGGGCTGGGCACAGTGGCTCACGCTTGTAATGCCAGCACTTTGGGAGGCTGAGGAAGATGATTGCTTGAACTCAGGAGTTTGAGACCAGCCTGGGCAATGTGGCAAAACCTCCTTTCTACAAAAAAAATTCAAAAACTTATCTGGGCATAATGGCACACACCTGTAGTCCCAGCTATTCAGGAGGCTGAGGTGGGAAGATCACTTGAGTCTGGGAGGTTGAGGCTGCAGTGAGCCATAATTGCGCCACTGCACTTCGGCCTGGGCAAAAGAGCAAGACCCTATCTCAGAAATAAAAATACAATACAATACAATACAATAAAACGCTAAGCCTCTTTCACTTATCTGTATATGTTAGCAGACAGATTGGTTCTTGTGAAAAGTAAATAATTGGAATCGTGTCTCCCTAAGAGTTGGGTTCCAAAGTCATGTAAGGGCACAGATGATGTGATTCTTTCCTTGGGGATTATTTTCTAGGACTGAGAATTTTAATGGAAAATGTCAAGTGTTGGCTGAGAAATTCAAAAGTGGAGGAATTTGGGGACAGACATGGCACAAGGAATGTCAAGTCAGGATAGAGATGAAGGTGAGAGGATTCCGAGAGAAAACAGAAGGCACAGAGTCTAGTTCTATGTCCATGTGTGTCAACCAGGATGAGGGGCCTTGTTTGTCATTTGATCAGGAGCAAGATGGGGAAAATGAGTCACGTCTCTCACACATTCTCCCCAAAGAGAGTTGGCTCCATTAGCACTGCCCTGCCCAACTTCAGCTAAGATGCATGGGGGAGATCCCTTTCTGACCCATTTTCTTCCTCCATAGGAATTTCACGCTTTTCCACCACCCGATGCATGGGAATTGCTATACTTTCAACAACAGAGAAAATGAGACCATTCTCAGCACCTCCATGGGGGGCAGCGAATATGGTAAGGAAACCTGTGCCAAGGAGATCTTGAGGCCCTCCAATAGTGGACATGGGGGCAGCAGGACAGTGGGGATGCGGGAGCCCTCCGGAAAAGCAGGATCTCTCCCACTTGGCCAGAAACCAGGGATGCCCCTTTTTCTATCAGTGTTTCCATCAGTGTTCATGCTGGTTCCTTCCTTCCAAGTTAGTGTTTGTTTTCCTTTTTGACTTTTCTTCCATCTTTGAGAGAGCGACAGGGACATCACTGGGGTTCCTTCTGCTAGGGAACTACTCTGGTTTAAACTCATAGCTAGGGTGAGTAATGCAGGACAGGTGGTTTCCAAAGGGAGTTGAGCCCAGATATGCTGAACAGATTAGGGAAGTAGACGCACATTTATCTTAGTTCAGGTGACAGATTCTGGACGGAGCCAAAACCCAGCTTGGCCACTCACTGTGTGACCTTGGGCAAGTTACTGCGCTTCGTCTATAAAGCGGGACTAATAATAGTATCTCCCATGTGAGATTACTGACAGGACTTAAGATACAGACTTAGAATAAGACCTGCTCTGCACTCTGTTAGTCTGCTTGGACCGCCATAACAAAATACCAGAGACTGGGTGCCTTGGACAGTAGACATTTATTTATCACAGTTTTGGAGACTAGAAAGTCTAAGATCAAGGCACAGGCAGACTCGGTTCTGGTGAGGCTTCTCTCTTTGGGTTGCAGAAGGCTGGCTGTCTTCTCTCCATGTCCTCAGATGGCCTTTCCTCTGTGGTGTGTCAACAGAGAGAGGCCTGTGATGTCTCTTCCTCTTCTGATCAGGACATCAATCCTATCAAATGAGAGCCCCCTGCTTGTGACTTCCTTTCACTTTAATTAAAGTCCTATCTCAAAATAATATCCCTTTGGGGGTTAGGGCTTCAACATATGAATTTGAGGCAGAAAACAATTCAGCCATAACACATACCAAGCACACAATAAGTGCTAGTTGCTATTGTTATTACTGTTATTATTACCGTTACTAGCATTGCTACCAGTCTACCACCATTGCTGCTGCTGCTACTACCCTCAAAATAATACCACTGCAATTTCCAGCACTACTATTCCACTATGATTACATTTGTAGGGAAGGTAGGAACTGAACAGATTGGCCTGGCTTATGCCCAAAAGGAATTCTTGAAAGGTCCCATGCAAATTGAAAATGATGTGATATGTAGATATACTCCCACCAGGACAAGGAAGGGCCTGTCATAAAGGAAATCCACACTTGGAATCCTGGCCTTTGTCCCTGTGTAGTCTGTGCTCTTACTAAGTCTGCAAGAAATCATAATTCAGTGCACATACTTCATGGGGAAGGAGTAATCTGGAAACTGAAAGTGAAAAGTTGCAGAGTACTGGCTCTGCTATGGAGGGGCTGTGTGACCTCAAGCAATTCACTTCCCCTCTCTGGGCTTTGTTTGTAATTGTTTACAACTTATTTACAAATTGTTTGCAATTGTTTACACATTGTTTGCAATTGTTTACAAATCGTTTGCAATTGTTTACCAATTCTTGGCAATTGTTTACCAATTCTTTGCAATTGTTTACAAATTGCCCTTGTTTACAAATTGAATGTCAGAATAACTCTCAAAATTCTCTTCTTTCCATCCATATAGACCCTGCTGATTCACTCATCCACTTACCAAGCATGGAGTTTCTCCTGTTTGCCAGGCCATCTTCTACACACCAGGGACACAGCAGTGAAAAGATAGATGTCTTCTCTGCTGTTAGGAAACTTACATTTTCGTGGGGAGAGAGAGATGAAAAATGAGTACACAACTACACAGACATGATCTAGTTACAAATCCTAAAGACTGCTATTCAGGGAAGAAAGAGGCAGAGTAGGAAGACAGAGTGGCTGGGGTCGGGATGAGGGGGTTAGTTTGGATAAGAAGGCCCAGAAAGATCTCTAAGAGGAGGGCTATTTAAGGAGCAAAAGATTCATGTTAAGGTCTACACAAGAACATTCCAGGGACTAGCAAGGGCAAAGGCCCTGGGAAGGATGTGAATCAGATGTGTTCTAGAAACAGAAATAAGACCAATGTGCTTGGAGCTTATTGAGGTGGGGACACAGTGGGAGGAGATGAGGAGGGAGAAGTAGGCAGGGGCTGTATCATCATCACCTTGATAGATGCAGCCAGGTTTATTCTGTGGCATTCCCATATATCCAGTGAGATGCCACTGAAGAGTTTCAGGTTTCAGGGAGTGACCTGGCCTGAGGTCCAATTTTCAAAGGACCTCAGCCCATACATGAATGAGCAGGGTCTCTACGGATGGAAAGAAGAGAATTTTGAGAGTTATACTGACATTCAATTTGTAAACAAGGGCAATTGGTAAACAATTGCAAATGATTTGTAAACAATTGCAAACAATTTGTAAATAAGCCCAGAGAGGGGAAGTGAATTGCTGGAGGTCACAGCCCATCCATAGCAGAGCCAGGACTCTGCAACTTTTCACTCTTAGTTCCCATGTGCACTGATACTGTGTTTACTCTGGTGCTGTGTCAGCATAGACTGCAGGGGGCAAGAGCAGGAGTGGGAGGAGAAGTTGGGCCAGTGATCAGAAACACCATTAGTGATTCATCTCTTCTCTGAGTGCCCACCCTGAGGGGTTAAGCAGCCGGAGCAATGCATGTTCTTTTGAATGTTCCGAGCTCCCCATCTCAAAGGACCACATGGAGATTCATGTCTCAGGCAGAGTGGCAATTTCCTTACACTTGGCAAAAACGTATGCTTGGCAAGAACTGTGACAGTGATACTGTGTTTGAACCCCTGTTTTGGGCTAAGCTGTGGGGGCACAGCAGAGAGCAAGTCAGGCATGCATTCCAATCTCACGGAGCTTCCAGTCTAGCCTTCGTCCACCTATCACTTGCTAGAAATACCTGGTCTTGGGTTTGAAGCTCCTGAAGCAGTGGGAGAGGTGGTTTACCCCCAGGAAATGTTTTCCTAGCCTTGGATCACAGCAGGTCGTCTTATCCTCCCAGGGCTGCAAGTCATTTTGTACATAAACGAAGAGGAATACAACCCATTCCTCGTGTCCTCCACTGGAGCTAAGGTGATCATCCATCGGCAGGATGAGTATCCCTTCGTCGAAGATGTGGGAACAGAGATTGAGACAGCAATGGTCACCTCTATAGGAATGCACCTGGTAAGAGAATATTCTAATTTCCATAGGCTTGGAGAGAACAGATCTTTTTTTTTTCAAGGATAACCAATGGGGTGCAGCTTATGGAAAAGGGTGTTTGTTTCAAAAGGGAACATGGTCCCAGATTTTCCCATGGCTATCCCATTCATTTCAGGAGTTACATTAAAGGTTGTGTTTGTATCTTCTGGCCGGCTGCAGTGGCTCACACCTGTAATCCTAGCACTTCAGGAGACCGAGGTGAGATCAAGAGTTTGAGACCAGCCTAGCCAACTTGGTGAAACCTGTCTCTACTAAAAATACAAAAAATTAGCTGGGTATGGTAGTGTGTGCCTGTAATCCCAGTTACTAGAGAGGCTGAGGCAAGAGAATAGCTTGAACCCAGGAGGAGGAGGTTGCAGTGAGCCGAGATCACGCCACTGCACTCCAGCCGAGCAACAGAGCAAGACTCCATCTCAAAAAAAAAAAAAAAAAAAAAAAAAAGGTTGTATTTGTATGGATTAATAGGACAGGGTGCCATTTGGGGAAAGAATTTCAAGACACCAGCATTTATGGAATCTATGCTGGAAGCAAGGCATTAGGACACTAACTATATATTTGTCAGTAACACAAACAGATAAGATTACCATCTATCTTTCTGGGCTGCTTAGAGGCCTATGAGGCATGTCAATAACTGTATTAAAGCCTAGTGGAAAGTCACTCAGCTATCCAAAGTCTATTTAGCCCATTACACTTCTGTCAATTTTACCTCATTTACCAAGAACCCCTTCTCCCTCCAAATTTGACCTTTGTGGACCTCATCGGGCACTGAGAACACGCAAACCTATCAACAGAAGCACAAGTAAGCTGCAGACTCCAATCCCCGAGTCAGCCTTGCCCAATGGGAGCTGAATGGCAAGATGAAGAGTGGACTCTGATGGCCTTGGTCACTCCACTGCTTATGGAGTTTTCTTGTTTGCAGGCCTGGGGTCTTTTTATTCCAGCATCTATCTGCCTCTCCCTTTCTCTCTTTCATAGAATGACTGTTAAGAACTTATTTAGACCGGGCACAGTGGCTCATGCCTATAATCCCAGCACTTTGGGAGGCCAAGGCGGGTGGATCACTTGAGCCCAGAAGTTTGAGACCAGCCTGGGCAACATAGCAAAACCCCATCTCTACCAAAAATGAAATACAAAAAATCACCAGGCATGGTGGCACAGGCCTGTAGTCCCAGCTACTCAGGAGGCTGAGGTAGGAGGATCACCTGACCTCAGGGAGGTCGAGGCTTCAGTGAGCCATGATTGTACCATTGCACTCCAGTCTCGGTGACAGAGTAAGACTCTGTCTCAAAAACAAACAAACAAACAAACAAAAACTGATTTAAAGGAGTTAGGTGCAGTGCATGGACTTGTAGTCCCAGCCACTCAGGAGGCTGAAGTGGGACGATCACTTGAGCTCAGGAGTTCAAGACCAGCCTGGGCAACATAGCAAGACCCCATCTCTACAAAAAATATAAAATTAGCCAGGCATGCTGGGACACACCTGTAGTCCCAGCTTTGCAGGAGGCTGAGTGGGGAGGAGTGCTTGAGCCCAGGAGTTCAAGACCCAGCTTGGGCAACATAGTGAGACCCTGCTTCTATTTTTTTTTTTTTTAAGAACTTATTTAAAGAGAGTGTCCACACCAACCATACCAAGGAGTGTACCAAGCAGAGTGTATCTCTCTTCCACTCCTGACATCCAGACCTCTCCTTCCTCTCCAGAGGGACCACCACTGTTGCTACTGTGTCTTGGCAGGGATATTCTAGTCATTCAAGCAAGTGCATATAGGTATAAGCATTTCTCCTTTTATGCAAATACAAAACATTTCTCACTTAATGCTATAGCTGGGAAATGGTTCCATATCAAAACATATAGATCTGCATCATTCTTTTAAAAGATTCATAGTCTTCCATTGCGTGAATAAGTTATTGATGCAACCCCCCATTGATAGACATTAGGTCATTTCAGGCACAACTAAAAGCAATGGTGCAATGTGACGTGTATTTGCCCAGTTACTTCCTAGAAGTTTGTCAAACAGGACATGTGTTTGCCAGATTGTCCCCCAGTGAGGATATAGCAATTGAGAACCACACCAGCAATATGAGAGTAGCTATTTCCCCACACTCTAACCAACATAATGTATTAATGTTTAATCTTTGCTAATCTGTCAAGAGAAAAATGGTATCTGTTATCATTTTAATTTGCATTCTTTCATAATGATGTTTTTCTTTTCTTTTCTTTTCTTTTCTTTTTTTTTGAGACAGAGTCTCACTCTGTCACCCAGGCTAGAGTGCAGTGGCATGATCTTGGCTTACTGCAAGCTCCACATCCCAGGTTCATGCCACTCTCCTGCCTCAGCCTCCCGAGTAGCTGAGACTACAGGCGCCCGCCACCACGCCTGGCTGATTTTTTGTATTTTTAGTAGAGACAGGGTTTCACTGTGTTAGCCAGGATGGTCTGGATCTCCTGACCTTGTGATCCGCCCGCCTCAGCCTCCCGAAGTGCTGGGATTACAGGCGTGAGCCACAGCGCCTGGCCCATAATGACGTTTTTCTTTACCTGTTTGGGGGTGGGGAGAAAGAAACAAAATCTCCTTGTGGACTATACATTTGTTCATGCCTTTATTTAAATCCAACCTTAATATCCCCAATTAAACTTCCTAGCTTTTATCCTTCACAAACATATCCTCCAGAGAAGTGGTTTCCAAACCTGGTTGATTATCAGACTCAAAGCCACTGAATCAGAATCTCTAGAAGATGAGCCCAAGGATCTATATTTTTACCAAGTTGTAGTGGTTATTCTAAGAGGCAGCACACTTGGGAGTCTTGGCTTGACCTTTTTTTAATGTTTAAATTTAAAAAATTTTTAGAGTCAGGGTCTTGCTCTGTCACCCAGGCTGGAGTGCAGTGACACAATCATAGCTCACTGGAGCCTTGAACTCCTGAGAGCCTTGGCTTTAGAAGCTTGAGCAATGCAAAATTAGAGGAAAAGCTAATTGTGTCTTCCCAAGTAAAAGTGAAGCTAGAATGACACAAAGTTCTAGCTATAGCTTTGCATTGGGTTAGATAAAAAGATGGTGGGCAATTAGGGCTTGGATATCCATCTGTCGTTTATCCATTCAATTGACATTTTCTGAGCACCTTCTATGTGCTAGACATGGGGCACCTCAGTGTGGAGGATACCGTCCCTGTCCTGAGAGAGTCTAGAGTCCAGCAGAGAGGATTGAGTAATAAACCAGAAATAATACAAATGATTCATTATAATTGCCATAAGTGCTATGAAGAAGAAATGTAAGACCATATGAGTGCATATTATGACACGACTGACCTGGGGCTCATTTTCAATGGGGAAGATGAGGTTCAAGGAAGGCTTTCCTGAGGAGGTGCTATTTAAGCTGAGACAGCGAGATGATGAACCGGAATGGAAGTATGACAGATGAAATCTGGGGCTTCACTGCCTCATGGTGCCCCATGAAAAGGACAACACTGGACAAGGGAAACCATCAAAATGGTCTTTCTGGGCCCCCAGATGCTCTCAGGAGGCATGTTACTTAGGGGCTTTGTTCCAGCATGGGAGGGAAGTAATGTGTATCAGCTTGAGCTGTGTGAATGAAAAAGGAAAAACTATCTCGAACCCCCAATCTGCTCAAACTGTGACTTGAAAAGACTTTTTTAAGAGATAGCCACTTAAGCAGCTGGGCAACTCATTCTTTTGTTCACTGGCAGATGGCAAAACCTCAGAGCACAATGGTGAGCATTTTGGTCAGACATGTCCCACACACTTTTATCTGCACCCTGAAGTAGGATCCAGGATTTGCAGCGCATCCTTCCCTTATCCTTTCGCCCTCTTCCCCCTTTTCAAACTGGTGTAAGTTACTAGAGCTTGCAAAAGTATAAGAACTAAGGAATTCTGCTCTCTTGTTTTCTTGCTCTGAGCTTGGAAATACCCACCACATTGTTAAGCAAATGTTCTCTTTACCAGTGGTGGGTAAACAAAGACATGAGTGAGTTTTCTGCTACACCTAATTTAAGATGTAGAAAATCAAAGCCACAGAGCAGGGTCAGTCAGCTCTAGGTCTGATTTATGAGCATTTAGAACAACAACAACAAAAAAAACAGGGTTTATGAAGAGGTCAGCAGAGTGTCACTAAGAAAAACTCCAACCAAACTAGACTTCCTTCCTTTCTTCTTTTCTGATTTTATTTATGCATTGATTGATTAATAGGTGTGTGAAGCTGGTAGGCTCAGTCAGGCTGGCCAGGCAGTTGGTAAACAAAACTTCCTTTATTCACTGAGAGATTATGTGTCCAAAGTACTGAATATTAAAAGGTGAACCCAACAGAGCTCCTACCTTCAAAGTTCCTAACTTTCAGAGGGGAAGACAAAAGTTTGTTTGCTTTTTTAAAGACAAGGTCTTGCTCTGTCATCCAGCTGGAGTGCAGTGGTGTGATGACAGCTCGCAGATCACAGCAACCTCAACCACCTGGGGTCATGGGATTCTCCTGCCTCAGCCTTCCAAGTAGCTGGGACCATAGGCACATGCCACCATATCTGGCTAATTTTTACATTTTTGTAGAGATGGGGGTCTCGCTATGTTGCTCAGACTGGTCTCAAACCCCTGGCCTCAAACAGTCCTCCCATCTTGGCTCCCAAAGTGCTGGGATTATAGATGTGAGCCACCACAACTGACCAAAGACAAAAGTAAGCACAACTTTGCAATACAGTTTCCATCTCTGTGGAAACAGACCTTTTCTGCCTGGTTCCAAAGCTTACTTCTTAGAACATAACAGATCCTCAGTAAATATTGATAGATGACAGATGGATGGGTGGGTGGGTAGATGGATAGGTGGGTGGGCGGGTGGATGGATGGATGGATGGATGGACGGATGGATGGAGAGGTGAGTGGGTAGATGGGTAGGTGGATGGCTGGCTGGCTGGCTGAATGGATAGATAGGTGAGTGGGTGCGTGGGTAGGTGCATGGATGGATGGATGCCCAGACAGAAGCTACTGGAGAAGGCTTTCTAAATAATGGATTTAGAAGGACAAGTGCAGGCAAATAGTCAAGAAGAGCCAGTCCAGACAAAGAATGTAGCAATTACAGAGGAGTCACAAAAAGGAGTTTATTTAAGCTGTGTAGAGAAACTTTTCAAAAAATCATTTTAGTGGAAGTACAATCAGTACACTGGAGACAGCACATTTGTAGTAATTCTAGAGAGAAATGATGTGGACCTCAGCTGAGGCAATGGCTGTGGAGATGAGCAGAGGAAATAGATTTCAGGGATATTATAGCACAGAAGCAACAGGACTTGACAGCCAATGTTAGCAAGAAGGGCCAGGGGAAGTTAGATTGATATTTAGGTCCTGGCTTGGGCAGGGAGATGGAGGAATGCCAGGCTCAGAATTAGAGAATCCAAGGGCAGGGTATGTTTTTGGGAGAAGATGACCACTTCGATTTGGGACAGACCCAATTTGTTATGCCTTTGAGAAGTCAAGGTGAAAAGAAAGCATTCATTAGATGCTATGGACCTGGAGCTCAGGAGAAAACCTTGGGGGGTAATTGTAGACATGGAAATAAATGCCATCACCCAAGACCTGAGACAGAACCCTAAACATGCAAATGTTTAAGGGCTGAGCAGAAAGTAAAAGGAGAAAGAGAGGCAGATAAGTAGGAACAGAAGCCAGAAAGAGTTGGCATCAGATAAATCAAGGAAGAGAATTTTACAGAAGGTGTGACCAAAAGAAGCAAGTACAGTCGAGAGGTCAGGCAAGGTAGAAGGCAAAAGTATTCTCTGGTTTTGGCAGCCAAGAGGTCACCAGTGTTCTATGCCAGAGTTGTTTTCAGTGGAAGGAGTGGAACAGAAACCGAAGTGCAGTGGGTCGAATGGTGAATGGAAAATGAGGAAGTGGACGTGGGTGGACCACTCACCCAGTGGGGTTGGGGACCAGGCCCTGGAGAATGGGGAGACTCCATGTCATTACAAATCCTGTTGTACCTTTTGATTCTAAAGCACATAGCCAGACTTCATTTCACAAGTTCAGTCTATGCCAAACAGGGATTAAGCGCTCTGATGGGTTGGGCACGGTGGCTCACACCTGTAATCCCAGCACTTTGGGAGGCCGAGGCGGGCAGATCACGAGGTCAGGAGATTGAGACCATCCTGGCTAACACAGTGAAACCCTGTCTCTACTAAAAATACAAAAAATTAGCCAGGTGTGGTGGCAGGCGCCTGTAGTCCCAGCTACTCGGGAGGCTGAGGCAGGAGAGTGGCATGAACCCGGGAGGCGGAGCTTGCAGTGAGCCGAGATCATGCCACTGCACTCCAGCCTGGGTGACAGAGTGAAACTCCGTCTCAAAAAAAAAAAAAAAAAAAAGAGAGAGCTCTGATGGCTGAGATTCAAACCCACCCCAGTTTTGCACATTGGTTGTATAATCTCTGCCTCAGTGATCTCATCTGTAAAATAGGGATGATAATAATGATGTTACTTCATGGCTGGTGAGAATTTAATGAGTTGGTGCATGTGAAACGCTTGGAAATGTGTTTGGCATATAGTCAGTGCTTAAAATATATTGGCTTGGCTGAGGGCAGTGACTTACACCTGTAATTCCAGCACTTTGGGAAGTTGAGGCCAGTGGATCACTTGCACCTAGGAGATTTGAGACCAGCCTGGGCAATATGGTGACACCCCATCTCTACAAAAAATATAAAAATTAGCCAGCCGTGGTTGCACACACCTGTAGTCCCAGCTACTTGGGAGGCTGATGCGGGAGGATCACTTGAACCCAAGAGGCAGAGATTGCAATGAGCTGTGGCCATGCCACTGCACTGCAGGCTGGGTGGCAGAGTGATACTCCATCACAAATATATACATATATATATATATAGAGAGAGAGAGAGAGAGAGACTATTACTATATATTTTTTAAGAAAAGAGGTGAAGAGAAGGAAAAATAACTTTGAGTGAAAAAGGAAAAAGAGGGGTTAGGGAAGGTTTCTATTGTCTTTTTTGACACCTCTCTCCTTTATGAATTTTATATATATATACATATATAATATATATTTATATTATACACTACTAGTACATTATATATAAAAGATACTATTGATAATTATACATACATAAAGGATAATGATTATTTGCTGTATGTGTTGCAAACATCTTTCCCAGTTTGTGGTTTTCTTTAGGGTACCTTTTCACATGCAAAATAGTGAATGTTTACATAGTCAAAGTCTTTGTTTTCTTCTTTAATCATTATGTTAATGAGAGTTCTTCCTCTTTGAGACCAGATACTAAATTGAGTTTGCCTCCAGTTATTTTATTATTTCATGTAATATTCTAAACCATCAGAATTTTTTTCACCGGGTACAGTGGCTCACGCCTATAATCCTAGTGCTTTGGGAGGCCAAAGTGGGAGCTTACTGCGGCTCTGACCTCCTGGGTTCAAGCAATCCTCCCACCTCAGCCTCTCAGATAGCTGGGATTATAGGCGTGCACCACCACACCTACCTAAATATTGTATTTTTAGTAGAGACGGGGTTTCGCCATGTTAGACAGGCTGGTCTCGAACTCCTGACCTCAAGTGACCCACCCGCCTCAGCCTCCCAAAGTGCTGGGATTACAAGCGTGAGCTATCACGCCTGGTCTATTGTTGTTATTGTTTAATCAAAATCAAATAGCCACTAGGTAGCACAGTGGGAATCTGATTTCAGACTTGTTCGGATCCAAGCCCACATTCCTGACCCCTTAGCTAGCCTGCCTGGTGCTCCTGGTTGTTTAGGGGTGAATGACCATTGACCATAATACGGTCCGTTGAGAAAAAGCCTTCTAGAAGGGCCCAGAATTCAACCCCCTTATGCCCACGGTCAGAGGAGACCATCAGGACAGGGTCATGGGAGGGGCCCTGAGACAGCCTAGAGACCCAAAGCAAACAAAACCTCCTCAATAATGAGTCCAAGCTGGGCACAGTGGCTCATGCCTGTAATCTTTGGGAGGCCAAGGAGGGCAGATCACCTGAGGTCAGGAGTTCAAGACCAGCCTGACCAACATGGTGAAACCCCATCTCTACTAAAAATACAAAGAAATTAGCCAGGCGTGGAGGCACACACCTATAATCCCAGCTACTTGAGAGGCTAAGGCATGAGAATGGCTTACACCCGGGAGGTGGAGGTTGCAGTGAGCTGAGATCATGCCACTGCACTCCAGCCTGGGCAACAGAGTGAGGCTCCATCTCCAAGAAAAAAAAAAAAAAAAAAAGAGTCCCTCCCAGGTCTGCACAGGTTCAAGAAGAAAACCATCCACCTGTTCCATCCCCAGCCTGGCCATCCCTGCTGTCCCCTCCCTGGCAGAAGCAGCAGTCCATTCTGAGAAACAGGGGTATAGCATGGAAACCAAGGGAAAGAAAGGCCCCCCACCCACCCCCAGAGCCCAGCTGCCACTTTAGCCTGTTGACTGGGGCTGGTAGACACCTCCACCATGCCCTCAGTGGCTGCGGGAGGAAGTCCTTTTTACTACTGGGAGAATCTCTCACTCAAATAAAGTCTTATCCAGAAATGTACACAATGGAAACAGAAATGCAGGATGAATGTAGCTGAGCCTGGGAGACCAGCCTGCTTACCGCCCACCCCTCTGTGATGGGCCCTAAAACAGGGTGCAGACAGAACAGAATTTGCAAACCTCTAAGCTGTGGCAAGACAGGCAATCTTTCTGAGAAGGTGACTTGGGATTACTGGCTGGGACAAGAGTTACCACTGAAATGTGAGAACAATGGTCTGATAGCCACCTTGTCTGGGAATAGCTTGGCTGGACTGACCACCTCACAGATGAGAAGTGATTATACTGGTTGGAAGGTCTCAAGGTTGCAAGAAGGTGGGAGCTGGCTCTTTAACCCCAGAAGCTGTGGGGGCTTTGATAAAGGCCCTCCTCTTGTCACCTCCCTTTCCCTCAGGCTCTGCTGCCATCTGGGCTTTCCCCCTTAGCACTGTTTATACCTTAAAGAATGAGCTTGCTGGGTGCAGCGGCCCATACCTATAATCCTAGCACTTTGGGAGGCTGAGGTGGGAGGATTACCTGAGCCCAGGAGGTCAAGGCTGCCATGAGCCATGATTGCACCATTGCACTCCAGCCTGGGTGACAGATCGAGACCCTGTCTCAGAGAGAGAGGGTGGTGAGCTAAGGACTCCTATACAATTGTCTCCTTCCCCCAAGATCTTCAGAAAGAAGCAGAAAGAATCTGGTTTGATATAAATGGGCTCCGTGTCCCACACATATACCCCTATACCTACACATACATGCCCACATCCACTCACACACATCCACACATACCTATGTGTGCACACACATACATACTTTTACATGCATAAGTGTATGCATAGATACACATACAAACTCACACATATGCACACATATACACACTCTTTTTTGTGTGTCCCTAGGGGTCAGGATAGAAGTCAAAATGTCTTCCTAGCCTCCACAAGCCAGCAGTTCTAGAAAACTGAAAGCTGGGGCCGAGGGAAGAGCATTCTGTCAAAGTTCATGCATTCGAGGCATGAACAGAAAATTTGCTCCATTTGCTCTACTTCTGGTTGCTTCAGAAAACAACCTGAGCCTTTCAAGAGCTGTGAGTTTGATAAGCATCGTTGCAGAATGAAGGGCCATTGAGTACTCAGAAAGCGTTGAAATCCAAATGGTTTCTCATAATCGGTTTCCTGGAAGCAGGCCATGGGCTGGTTTTCAGGGTAGAGGGAGCCCCAGCCACCCCTGCTGGCTGCACGCGGCTTGCCTAAGTGGACAGACCCCTCATCTGGATGCCAGAGTATTATGCTTTCCTACCCCAGGAAGCTAGAGCCTGTAGCTGACACTCTAGACTCTGGGAACAGTTCAGCAGGACCGGGGGGCCCAAAGGAACGCTTCTGCCCAGGGATCCTGCTGCTTGGAGAAGCTTAGAGGATGGCAAGGAATTGTGACCTCAAGGAAGGCCACTGCTTGGCATCTTTGCACCTCTGTGCCCAGCCCAACCCTGGTGTGCACTAGAGGCCCTGCATGCATTTGCTACCCATCTATTAAGTCTATTTATTCTGTACTGACATAGAAAGACACTCACTCTTGTTAATGAGAAGGGCGGGTTGCAGGGCAAAGTAAATGTATGAGTCCATGTCTGTCTGTCTGAGATGCAAGATCTGATCTGCTAGTGCGGGCACCCTGGGAAAGAGGGGAGGCCAGACAGCCACTTTCCCCTTTGTTTGCTTCTGTTGTTTAAACAGTTTTAAATGAGCATCGTCAATTGCCCTGGAGGTACTTGCAGCTAATTGAGGGAGACTAATGGGTCAGCAGATGAAATGCAATACAAACAGAAAGGGATTATACCAGTTGAGATGGCTAGTTTCCACCTGCCTCAAACCTCTTAATTCCTTCCCCTTCTACCCGTTTTCATTCTTTCTTCAAAGAGAAAATAATTTTCTTCCCTCCCACAAATCTGCCATTCTTTTTTCTCTTTACCCCCATCTCCCCCACCAAAAAAATAAAAACGATTATACATGGGCACATGGATGCACACGGCACACAAACACACAGTTGTGATAAACTGGTCACTATTTATCTTCCATTGAGTTGCTGACCTTAGAAAATGTTATCCTCCCACCCCCATTTTTGCTTGTTTGGCTTGGCTGGATTATTTATTTGCAGTGGCAAATATTAAGCTAGAGCAAAATTTAGTAATCCACAATAAAACATCATTGAAGCCAGGTGCAGTGGCAGGAGCCTGTGGTCCCAGCTACTCGGAGAGGCTGAGGCAGGAAGGTCCATTGAGCCCGGGAGGTAGAGGCTGTAGTCACCCTTGATTGTGCCACTGCACTCCACCCTGGGTGACAGAGTGAGACCCTCATCTCCAAAAAAAAAAAAAGCAAAAAAAATTATTGAATAAGGATTTTGAATTTTGAGTGACAATGCTGTTTACCTCCTCTCATGATCAGGGTAGCATTCTACTCTGTTGAGCTTTCCTTAGCTTTTTTCTAAGAAAGTCAACATCCTTCAAGTCAACTTCTGGGACCAGAAAACAAGGCAATGGGTCCTTCACCTGAGCGAGAATCCCAAGCACTCACAGTCCCTGCTCCTGCTTCCTTTCTCTCCCTTCCCTTCCCTTCCCTTCCCCTCCCCTCCCCTCCACTTCCCTTCCCGCCCTTCCTTCCTTTCTCTCTCTCTCTCTCTTCTTTCTTTTCTTTTTTCCTTCCTTCCTTCCTTTCTTCCTTCCTTCCCTCCTTCCCTCCTTCCCCCCTTCCCTCCTTCTCTCTCTCTCTTTGTTTTCAAAATAGGGTCTTCCTCTGTCACCAACGCTGGATTGCAGTGGCACAACCATAGCTCATTGCAGCCTCAAACCCTGGACTCAAGGAATCCTCCCTCCTCAGTCTCCCAAAATGCTGGGATTACATGCATGAGCCACTGAGCCTGGCCCCTGCTCATCTTTCTAATCCCTCCTCCCACCTCCCAGTGGATTTGCCAACTGCAAATTCATTTCATTCAGACAATCAAATCCAAATTTCTCAGCTGGGCATGATTTGGCCTCAACCTCCCCATCTGACTTTATCTCCAGCAATTTCTCTATTTTGCCATTTTCAGCCATACCAGCCCATCTCGCTTCAAGCCTTTCCTGTTTGCTCTACCCAGTCGTACTCTGTCCACTTCATCCTCTTTTTTAAAGATAGAGTCTCACTCTGTTGCCCAGGCTGGAGTGCAGTGGTACGACGATGGCTCACTGCAGCCTTGACCTCCTGGGCTCAAGTGATCCCCCCATCTCAGCCTCCCTAGTAGCTGTGACTACAGGTGTGTGTCACCATTCCCGACGTCCTGTCCACTTCTTGACAAGACCAGCTCTTTCTTGCAGTTCCATGCTAAGGCAATAGGTCCCTTTTTCGGAAATACCTTCCCTAATCACTCTGTGGGAAAAACTGCCCATCTCCTCTTAACTCCTCCAGTTTCCCTACCCCATTTCATTAAACACCATCCAGATTTATCCAAAATATCTTGTTTATTTATTTGCTTGCTGACCATTTGTTTACCCCACTGGAAGTTACATTCCAGGAGAGCAGGGAACTTATCTATCTTGATCATTGCTGATTTCAGTGTCTACCACAGTACCAGGCACCTAATAGGTTCTCACTAACTTTTCATTAAATGAATGACCAAATAGCTTCTCAGCTCCCAAGGGCTGCTTGCAAAGTCCCCTGTCTGGTGCTCCTTGCAAAGCCCCCGCCTGGGTCCTGGGGGAGGACAGGGCTGAGTGTGTGCTGCTGTGATTGCAGACAGAGTCCTTCAAGCTGAGTGAGCCCTACAGTCAGTGCACAGAGGACGGGAGTGACGTGCCAATCAGGAACATCTACAACGCTGCCTACTCGCTCCAGGTAACAGATTGGCGGGGGCACCCAGCCCTGGGTTTATGGCCCGGACCCAGGAGACAAAGTTATATCTAGGCTGGGGTGTGGCTTGCACCAGGAACTCTGGTGAGGATCCCTGGGGTTCATCCAGAGACCTCAAGAACAAATGATGCCGGCTGGTTCCAGTCCTCTGCAGTTCGTCTGTAACCAGAGCTTAATTGATACACCGAGGTTTCCGTGGAACTCAATGTACAGCTGAGACAGACCCACCTCCTAAGTAGGCCTTGGCAAGGGAGGAACAGGAAAGAAGCAGTCTGGGAGAGACACTGGCTGAAGGGTCAAGAGCATGGCTTCCGGGCCTGCTGGTGCCCCTCACTGGATGATGGCCTTGGGCCAGCTGGGTTCCCCTCAGCAACCACAAGGGGAGGTGGGATTGGATCAGGGGCTGCTAATTTGCAGCTCCCAGTCGCCTTCCAGGTGGCATACCTGGTTTTTCAAGAGCCTGGATGGTGTTCGAAAGTCAAGGAATTTCACAAGAAAATCCAGATTTCCAGCCTCTCGAAAAAATGAAACGATATGGCAACATTGAGCCCATATTTCCTGCAGGATAAACAGTGGGTGTAGCTATCCCAATAAATGAAGCAGGTGTTCTCTGGCTCCCACAGTTTTCACTACCCCTCCAGTATGTCACTTACATCACTGTCTCCTGTAGACATCTGACTTTTCAACACTTAAGTGAGATGATCTGTTCTGCCTCCTCTCACATTCTGGGAATTTATAGTTCACCTCCTACCAGGATACCCCAGAGAGTCCATGAAAATCATCCCAGCAGAACAAAAGGACCAGAAACCTTCAGCACTGAGTCTTCCAACTTAGATAAGAGCTGAGCTGAGAGGTGGTGTAGACACTGAGTAAAAGAGGACTTTTGGGCCAGGCATGGTAGCTCATGCCTATAATCCCAGCACTTTGGGAGGCAAAGGTAGGAAGATCACTTGAGCCCAGGAGTTTGAGACCAGCCTGGGCAACATAGCAAGACCTTGCCTCTAAAAAAAAAAAAAATTTGTTTTAATTACCTGGGCATACTGGTGCACACCTGTAATCTCAGCTATAAGGGAGGCTGAGGAGGGAGGATCCCTTGAGCCTAAATGTTCAAGGCTGCAGTGAGCCATGATCACACCACTGTACTTCAGCCTGGGTGAGAGAACAAGACCCTGTCTTTAAAAATAAAAAAAGTGAGCTCATCAGAAAGATACTTCTGGATGACATTTAGTGAGAGCTACCATGCACACACACACCTTACATGTATCAATTCATTTCATGCTCACAACTTCATGAAGTTGATATTATTATAAAGAAAGCAAAGCATCTGAGAGGTTAAGTAACTTGCATGATGCCAAACAGCAGAAAAATAGCAAAGATGGGATTTGACCTGAGTAGCCTGCCTTCAGGAACTCTGCTATTAGCTTTTATGCTATAAGCTCCATGGATATTGTGGTAGCTTATGATCCATGAAGATCCAACATGGAGGGGCTGGGCTTGAGAATAGGAACACAGGGACTGTGTTTATTTCTCTCTGTTTCTTGACAACTCCTCTAATTTTCCCACTTATCTTTGTGTTGGCACCCACATGATGGAAAATGACCACCCAACTACTGCAGCCCCAGCTCAGCCCCATCTCCATATCTCAGTTAGTCTAAATTCTTAATACATCGGCCAGGTGTGGCTCATGCCTATAATCCCAGCATTTTGGAAAGCCAAGGTGGGAGGATCACTTGAGGTCAGGAGTTTGAGACCAGCCTGGCCAACATGGTGAAACCCTGTCTCTACCAAAAATACAAAAAATTTAGCTGGGCATGGTGGTGTGCATCTGTAATCGCAGCTACTTGGGAGGCTGAGGTGGGAGGATCACTTGAGCCCAGGAGGCAGAGGTTGCAGTGAGCTGAGATCATGCCACTGCACTCCAGTCTGGGCAACAGAGCAAGACTGTCTCAAAAAACATAAAAAATAAAAATAATAAATAAATTATTAATACATCTTCCAGGTTGGGCCCTTTGCAGTTCCGGAACCATGCCCAGCCCAGTTGGCATAAGGGGCAGGTTCATGTGGTTGGCCAAGGTTAAGGGAGGCTGACCCCCTGGGCTGAGGGATGTGCAGGAAACTCCCTGACATCCCTGAGCAAAGACATGAATGGCATTCCTGGGTCTCCTCTTTCAGATCTGCCTTCATTCATGCTTCCAGACAAAGATGGTGGAGAAATGTGGGTGTGCCCAGTACAGCCAGCCTCTACCTCCTGCAGCCAACTACTGCAACTACCAGCAGCACCCCAACTGGAGTGAGTGAGACCCAGCTCCAGCCTTGCATGCCCCAGGACCAGGGTCAGCCTAGTCCTGGCAATAGGCACTCCTGGGACTCCACCCCTCTTGCCTTTTGCATGAGGGAGGTATTGGTTGAGAGCCATTAACTAGAGTTTTACTTCTGTTGTCAAGCCTGGCTTAAATTATACATTGCAACTGACCACCTTAGTCAACTCCAGGAGGTAGGAATGGTGGATATTACCTTTTCACAGAATAGATAACCAAGGCCCAGAAAGGCTAAGTGGCTTGCCCAAGGTCACACAGCCAGAAAGGAACAGAGCTGGATCCAAACCAAGGGTGGTCTGAGCTTCAACACACATCCTCAACCACCATTGCTTTCTGTTTCCCAACATCACAACGCAATATGTGTTTCCAGAGAGTTGGTAGAAAGTGGGAGGAGAAATCATTAAAATGAGACTGCGGGGCTGTCCTTGGTGACCTGGGGATGGCCAGGAAGGGTCCTGTGGCTCCAAAGCTCATGCTGCCCTCTCCCTTGTCCCTCAGTGTATTGTTACTACCAACTGCATCGAGCCTTTGTCCAGGAAGAGCTGGGCTGCCAGTCTGTGTGCAAGGAAGCCTGCAGGTATGTGGACCCCAAGGGGTGAGACGGGCGGCTGGGTTGGGTTGGGCTGCCTACACTCATGCTGTCCCCTCCTCCCTTAGCTTTAAAGAGTGGACACTAACCACAAGCCTGGCACAATGGCCATCTGTGGTTTCGGAGGTAAGTTCTTCTGCCCACCCTTCCCCACTGAAGCCCCCAGCCTGGAGCCCCACTGACATTTTTGCTGTGTCCTCTGGCCTGGGACATGGTCCAGGGGGAAAAGAATTACCTTGTGGAGGCTGGGGGACAAGTTGGGGAGCCTGAGGCGGGAGGCTGGCCCTGGCCTCTCAGGCACCCTCAGGCCCACGCTTTCTCTCTCCATTGTAGAAGTGGTTGCTGCCTGTTCTCACTTGGGACCAAGGCCGGCAAGTAAACAAAAAGCTCAACAAGTAAGTTACCTCTACCCTGTTCCTCTGTCTCTGCCCACCACAGCCCCCAGCCTTCTCACTTGCTTCTGTATGTGTATGGCCAAATCCTCTTTTTTTTTTTTTTTTTTTTTATGGAGTCTTACTCTGTCACCCAGGCTGGAGTGCAGTGGTGTGATCTCAGCTCACTGTAACTTCTGCTTCCTGGGTTTCAGCAATCCTCCTGCCTCAGCCTCCCAAGTAGCTGGGATTATAGGTGCGCAACATCACATCTGGCTAATTTTATATTTTTAGCAGAGATGGGGTTTCAGCATATTGGCCAGGCTGGTCTCGAACTCCTGACCTCAAGTGATCCACCTCCCTTGGCCTTCCAAAGTGCTGGGATTATAGGCGTGAGCCACCAAGCCTGGCCCCCTCTCCTTTTCATTCACTCACTCATTCATTTCCTCAAAGCTGGGAGACGGTGAACTCACATCTGTGAATCATGCCATGTGAACTCACATTTCTCTAAGCCATCACTATCTCCCTCATGCGCACTGCTGGGCCTGCCTGCCATGAGAGCCAATCTGGCCAATCTTGCTTCCAACATTCATAGATCACCCCCTAGGTGCCAGGTGCTGTGTGAGGTGCTGGGGGAACCAGGACAATCAAGCAGTCACGGTCTCTGTCCCCCGAGGTACTTACACTCTAATGAGAAAATAGACTTTGACCAAGCAATTGCAAACCATTAAACCAAGTGTTGCAAGCTGGTGACTGATCCTTGGCCCAAATCTAGCCTCATGAAAGCAACCCATTATTTCCAACTTTTCCTGAAAATTCAAAAGCTCTGGCAAGAACGACCCTCCACTGTTTTGTAGCACCAAACAGCTGAGTAATACTTGCTCCTTTGGCTGAGTCATGGTCCAGTTCACCATCGTCCTATCAAGAGGCAGTTTAGTGCAATGGTTAAGAGCATGGACTTTGAAGCTAGATCTAAATGAGTTGGAGTACTGGCTCAGCCAATTATTGACAGCGTAGTCTTGGACAAGTTCCTTAACCAATCTGCATCTCAGTTTCCACATCTGCGAAATGAGGATGATGAAAATATACATACCTGCCTCATAGGGCTGTTGGTAGAATTCAATGAGTTAATTCACATAAAGTTCTTACGACAGTGCTTGGCAACACAGGAAGTGCCCCATAAATGCTTGTTGCCATTGTGCCTATTATCATATTACCTCAACTACCCTGCTCATGTACATTACCTGTACATACTTGAGATTGCAATCAATCAATTACAAATGTCAATGTTTAATGAAGAACAGGGTACAATGGCAGTATGGCTGGGTCGACTGACTTAATCTGGAAGTTGGGGAGCAGTTCTTGAGTGAATGAATGACCTGTGGACCAGATCCAGGCTGGAGATATGCTCTGGGGTGTAGACGGAGCCCTTATGGGCCAGGTTCTAATATCCCCAAGGAGCTCAGTGCCTTGGCCATGCTGCCAGCTTGGGTAGGAGGGAGACAGCCATGCTGAGGACTGGTGATCTGGTAGGATGCCAAGGCTCTTGATTCACCTGTTGGAATTTTGCAGGACAGACTTGGCCAAACTCTTGATATTCTACAAAGACCTGAACCAGAGATCCATCATGGAGAGCCCAGCCAACAGTGTGAGTAGAGTGGCTTCCTTCCAGGACCTGTCCTGGGCCTACAAATGTGAGCATCTTCCTGGCCTTAGGGAGCAGAATCAGGGTAGGGGGTTCCAGCCTACTCTAGGAGGGCTGTTGTAGGCTAGCCAGGTCTCAGGTCGGAATGCACAGAGTAAGAGGAAACAGGAAGGCTGCCTGCTTCTTCCTCCCAGCCTGCGCAGGGTCGGGGCTGACCCGTGGCTCCCTTGGGAATCAGGGTTCCTGTGTGAGGCCAACTTGGGGGGAGGTTCCTCTTGATGGTGTGGCTTGGCCTGTCTTGCAGATTGAGATGCTTCTGTCCAACTTCGGTGGCCAGCTGGGCCTGTGGATGAGCTGCTCTGTTGTCTGCGTCATCGAGATCATCGAGGTCTTCTTCATCGACTTCTTCTCTATCATTGCCCGCCGCCAGTGGCAGAAAGCCAAGGAGTGGTGGGCCCGGAAACAGGCTCCCCCATGTCCAGAAGCTCCCTGTAGCCCACAGGGCCAGGACAATCCAGCCCTGGATATAGACGATGACCTACCCACTTTCAACTCTGCTTTGCACCTGCCTCCAGCCCTAGGAACCCAAGTGCCCGGCACACCGCCCCCCAAATACAATACCTTGCGCTTGGAGAGGGCCTTTTCCAACCAGCTCACAGATACCCAGATGCTGGATGAGCTCTGAGGCAGGGTTGAGAAGACAGATCTAGTCAGGACCACCAGCCATGGTCTAAGGACATGGATCGGGTGCCCCCAGACGTGCGCACAGGGGACCCTCTGCCCCACTCTGGGCTTTTCAGAGACTCTGACCAAAAAGCCTGCTTTAAACCGCAAGATGGGGCCTGGGCATGCGCAGGAGGAGCCATCGGGTACTACGCAGCAACACTCACAACTGTCCAGGCTGAGATAAATCCCGGGACCTGAACTATTAGCACGTCACTAGAGACTGGGAGCCGAGGCAGTGGTGCTGGCCCAAGTGAAGGCCAGAGTGAGGACTGATGCAGCTCTTTACGGGTCTTGAGAGGGAAGGACTCTTCCAAAGCCCCAAAGCCGGGGGTTTCATCCACACTGCCAGCCTGGGTTGGGGCCCAAGGATGTGACCTTGAGTGTCAAGGCTGGACAGCTACTGCCAGATGCCAAAGATAGGAGAAGGTGCCAGCCCTGAAGCTGGAGCCGTTTGTGAATAAACTGTTCTTCATCATTGACACTGGAGAAAGGTGTCCTCCATGCCCTCAGGCAGCAGAGAACTGGCCCAGGGCCCTTGGAGTGTTGGTGGAGATCAGAGTGCCGTGGTGGAGGTCTGGGACTATGTCAGAGTGTCCTCACTTTGGGGCATGGGTGGGCCCAGGAGATGGATTTGATTATTCAATTTTGTGGATGAAGAAATTGAGGCACAGAAAGATTAAGTTACTGGCCCAAGGTGACACAGTGAGGAGGTGGCAGAGCTAGGATTTGAACCCAGACAATCTGACTCCATGATTTTGCATCCAATTTGTGTCTGTGCCTTTTAAAGGGTGAGGTCTGTGTCACTTTGGGTGGGGAGGGGGAGCATGGTGGGCCATGCTCTGGGCAGCTGTTCCAAGACAGAGCTGACCCTTCCATTACCAATGGCCTGTCCCTCACCGACAAGCCAACTGCCACAGATGACCCACTTCATACCACATTCACATCTTTCCACCTGAAATGGCTAACAGGTATTAAATCCTTGGTTGGTGTTTAAAGCCAACCCAAGAACAGGGTGTTAGGTACTGTTTTAAGCACCTAGATAGGTTAGCATAGGGGACTGCAAATGGTGTTCCGCAAAGCAAATCCTGTTTTTGACCATGAACTAAGAATTTTATTTTATTTTATTTTTTACTTTTTGTAGAAATAGGATCTCACTATGTTGCCCAGGCTGTTCTTGAACTCCTGGCCTCAAATGATCTTCCCACTTCAGCCTCCCAAAGTGCAGGGATTACAGGCACAAGCCACCGTGCCCAGCCAAGAATTTTTATTTTTGCTTTTAAATAGCAAAAGAAGAAGATTCTGTGACTCATGAAAATGATATGAGATTCGAATTCCAGTGTCTATAAATAAAGTTTTATTGGTACACAGCCACATCCATTTGTTCAAGTTTTGTTTATGGCCATTCATGCACTACAGTGGCAGAGTTGAGTAGCTACAACCCAGACCTGCAAAGCCAGCAAACCCTAAAATAATTTCCCTCTGTCCCTTTACGGAAAACTGTGCTGACCCTTGGATGAGCACATTCGATGGGTATGATTATCCCATTTTGTGGATGAAGAGACTGAGGCATAAAAGATTAAGTTACTTGCCCAAGGTGACACAGCTAGGAAGTTGCAGAGCTAGGATTTGACCCCAGACAGTCTGACACCAGAGCTGGTGCCTTTTATCACTCCATTATTTTGCAGCCATTCTGGTCTGTACCTTTTAAGAGTGAGTCCGATGTCATTTTGGGTAGGAAGAGTGAGAGGCTAAATACCCTGGCTCTAGGGCTAAAGGAAGTCCTTCATCCATGGGTGGGGAAGGTCCACATTTCAGGACTAATCCCTTCATGAGAATGGCTGCTAGTAAGGGCAAGAGTCTTGGTAAAAGAGAGGGGCTGTAGGGACCCTGTCTGGACCTGGGCATCCCTGGTCCAACTCAACCCCAGGCCTGTGGCTAGAGTAAGCCTCTGCTCTATCTGGTGTTTCCACCAGACCTTATAGGGCAGGGCATTGCCAGGAGGCATGCCAGCCAGCAAGGAGGAGGTCATAGAGACCCCAGACTGGAGGGAGCTTCCCTGTGAAGTGGGCTCAGGAGCCAGGCCCATGCAGGTGAGGATTGGGCTACAGAGGCCGTGAGCCTGGCTTTCGTCCATGCTGGGCTCTGGCGGCTGTAGCCGGTGCCGACAGGGAACTTGCAGCTGATGCCTACCTGAGCACAGCACAGACAGGAGCTTCCTCCTCCTCCCCAATGGTGGGGGCAGGAGGTGCCCTCAGATTCGTGGAATTGGCCAGCCTCTGCCTGATGGAGGAACACTTCTAGTAGGCTTGTCAAAGGCAAGGCCACGAGAATCCAAAGCCAACAGCTGCTCAACTCCCCCCAAGCACACGGGCGTGCACACCCAGCAAACTCCAGCTGTCTCCATTCTTGTTTGGCTCTTGCAGTGCCCAGCATCGCCTTCCCTCCTTCTCCACTTCACCCTTCCAGGCCAGCTGCAAATGTCAGCACCTCTGTAAAGTTTTCCCTGACCCTCTTCCCTTGCCCCAAGAAGTTGGAGCTTCTGCCATTACACAACTTTCACCCATATATATATATAATATATTTATATATATAACATATATAAAAATATATTTTTTATATATATATACGTATATATATATGAAACAGGCAGGGTCTTGCCTCTGTTGCCCAGGCTGGAGCGCAGTGGCATGATCATAGCTCACTGCAGCCTTGACCTCCTGGGCTCGAGTGATCCTCCTGCCTCAGCCTCCTGAGTAGCTGGGATTACAGGTGCTTGTCACTACCCATGGCTCATATTTAAATTTTTTATAGAGACAAGATCTCACTATGTTGTCCAGGCTGGTCTTGAACTCCTGGACTTCAAACAATCATAGCTCACTGCAGCCTCAACCTCCTGGGCTAAAGCAATCCTCCTGCCTCAGCTTCCCAGGTAGCTGTAACTATAGAAGCACACAATTATGTCTGGCTAATTTATTATTATTATTTTTTGTAGAGATGGGTTCCTGTTATGTTGCCCAGGCTAGTCTCAAACTCCTGGACTCAAGCTATTCTCCCGCCTCAGCCTCCCAAAGTACTGAGATTACAGGATGAGCCATGGCGCCTGGCCCTGTATACAATTTTTTTATCCACATCTGTCTCTATCATTAGACTATGAGCTCTGCAAGGGCAGGAATTGTGTCTTATCTCCTTGTCCCTAGATGGGGATGGGACAGAGTACAGTGTTGGCATTTAGGAAAAGTTCGTGGCGCTTATAAAAACAGTGACAATACTAACAATGGCTAATATGCATTGAGCTCTTATGGTTTGCCAGGGATTCTGCTAAGCACTTCACACACATCAGCTTGTGTAATTCTAACAGCTCAGGAACTCATAAAGAAAGAAATGGAGGCCGGATGTGGTGGCTTACGCCTGTAATCCCAGCACTTTGGGAGGCCAGAGCGGGCAGATTGCTTGAGCTCAGGAATTCGAGACCAGCCTGGGCAACATGGCAAAACCCCATCTCTACAAAAAATACGAAAAGATATCTGGGCACGATGGTGGCGCACGCCTGTAGTCCCAGCAGCTACTCAGGACACTGAGGCAGGAGGATGTCTTGAGCCCAGGAGGTTGAGGCTGCAATGAGCTGAGATTGTGCCTCTGCACTACAGCCTGGGGAACAGAGAGAGATCCTATCTCAAAATAAAATAAAATAAAATAAAATAAAATAAAATAAAATAAAAATTAAGAGAAAAGAAAAGAAATGGAGTCACAAAGAGTTCTCACGGCCACACTGCTAGTAACTGCTGTGCCCAGGCTAGCAGGCAGAGCCAATGCACTTAAGCACTGTGCAAACTGCCTTTCAGATAGAAGCTTTTCCCCAGAGGCTAAGTGTGTCTGCCCCTGAAGTTTTCTCCAGCCCTCTTTAGCTTCAGATCCAGCCTACTCAGCTGAGGGGCCTTCTTTTCCCAGGACAAAGGTGAGGACAGAGTAGAACAACTTCATTCCCAGACCCCTTTCATAAGCAACTGCCATAGCTAGGAGTTACTGATTCCAAGGGACACCGACTCCATTTGTAAGTCACAAGAATGCCTGTTCTTAATGTACCCCTGGTCTTCTCAAACGGAGCCACCACCCTCACTAGTCCTCTGAGTCACTGAATCCCAGACCCTAGTGTCCTGCCACCCATGGACCACCTCCCTGATGAACAGAGGCACTGCAGACTCAGCCTATGTCCTGTGAACCTGCACAAGGGAAGATATTAGATAAACATGCCAGTCTCTTCTGGGGTTAAAAACTCAGGAGAGAGGTCTGGGCTAGATGGAGACATGGGCCTCATCCAGGCAGGACAAAGCCAGGGGTGTGGATTAGGTCACCATGGAGGAGAAGCAGATCAGAAGAGGAGCAAAGGGTTCGGTGCAGTGGCTCACACCTGTAATCCCAGCACTTTGGGAGGCCAAGGCAGGAAGATTGCCTGAGCCCAGGAGTTAGGGGCTGCAGTGACCCGTGAGTCTGTCACTGTACTCCAGCCTGGGCAACAGAGCAAGATCTTCATCTCAAAAAAAAATAATAAAGAAGAGAAAAGAGTCAAAGATGGAGACTCCGAAACACTGACGTTTAAGAAAGAGACTTAATAAGGACAAAAGGTGAAGCGACAGGAAGCTCCTCTTCATGAATCTCCCTTCTTCCAGCTCTCCTTCCTCCTTCCCTACTCCAGGCTATGCCAAGAGAATGTCTCCGAAGTGCAGACTGGACCACAGCACCTCCTGCTTAGACACTTCTTGGCAGTGCCCCATCTGCCCCATCTGCCCCATCACACCTTGGCCATGTTTCTCAAGTTGCAGGACTCGCCCTACGGTGATAATTTTAGGCAGCACACAGACTTATCTGCAACTCTGAATGGTTCCCTCTCTCTTCCTCCACTCACCCTCCACTCATTCACGCATTCCTTCAAGATCAGATGCAAATGTCACTCTCTCTATATGGTCCTCCCTTGCAAGTTGGAGCATCAAATATCATTGACAAACAGAATAAGAAAGCTAGTCCATTTTCCAATGTGCAAAAACAAAGTTCCAGCCAGTGCGGTGGCTCATGCCTGAATCCCAGCACTTTGGGAGGCCAAGGCAGGAGGATTGCTTGAGCCTAGGAGTTCAAGACCAGCCACAACACAGGGAGACCCTGTCTCTACAAAAAAATATACAAAAATTAGCTGAGTGTGGTGGTGTGTGCCTGTAGTCCCAGCTACTCAGGAGGCTGAGGTGGGAGGATGGCTTGAGCCAGGGAGGTCAAGGTCACAGTAAGCTGTGATTGAACCACTGCACTCCAGCCTGGGCAACAGAGCAAGACCCCATCTCAAAAATAAATCCCCAAAAAGCAAAAAACAAAATCTCGGTTCGATGTTCACATGTCTTCAATACTTTCTAACACTGTTCGTCTCTCTTTTCTAACAAAGAGAGAGCTGCCTCAGAGCCTGTAGCTCTCTAGCTCTCTTGCTATCTAATTTGAACTTAGCAGCATCAATTCTTCACTGCCTTTGTTTTCTCAGTGGTCTTCTGCTTAATGTAACCAATGCTTAATGTAATCAATGGAAAAAAAAAGTCAATTGATTGACCGAGATTTGCCAAAAAAAAAAAAAGTGCAAGATCATGTACTATAGAAGAACGCATCTCCTTTAGTCACTAGTTTAACAATCACTTATTCATGCAACAAACGTTTATTGAGCACTGTATTCATTTCCTGTGGATGCTGTAACAAACTACCACAAACATAGTAGCTTAAAACCACAGAAATTTATTCTCTTACAGTTCTGGAGGCCAGAGCTCTGAAATGAATCTTATGGAGCTAAAATCAAGCTATCAGCAGGGCTGTGCTCCCTCCAGAGGCTCTAGGGGAAAATCTGGTTTTTTGCCTTTTCAAACTTCTAGAACTGCATCCCTTGGTTCCTGGCCCCTTCCTCCATCTTCAAAGCCAGCAGAGAAGCCGCTTACTTCAGTCATCACATTGACTTCTGTTGTTGCCAAATCTCCTTCCACCTCCTTTTAATAAAAACACTTGTGATTACATTTAGGGTACACCCAGATAATTCAAGATATTTTCCACATCTAAAGATCCTTAACTTGGCTGGGCACAGTGGCTCATGCCTGTATTCCCAGCACTTTGGGAGGCCAAGGTAGGTGGATCGCTTGAGGTCAGGAGTTCAAGACCAGCCTGGCCAACATGGTAAAACCCTGTCTATACTAAAAATACAAAAATTAACCAGGTGTGGTGGCGTGCACCTGTAATCCCAGCTACTTGGGATGCTAGACAGGAGAACTGCTTGAACCCAGGAGGCAGAGGTAGTGAGCCAAGATCGCACCACTGCACTCCAGCCTGGGCAACAGAGCAAGACTCTGTCTCAAAAATAAATAAATAAATAAAATAAGTATATTCCCAGCAGAATATTATTCACCCATTAAAAAGAAATGAACTTCAAGAGGTAGGAAGGTGGGAGGAATGAAACACTACCTATTGGAGACAATGTACAGTGTTCAGGTGACGGCTACACTAAAAGCCCAGACTTCACTACTAATGCAATATATCCGTGTAACACAACTGCATTTGTATCCCTAAATCCATAAAAATAAAACAAAAACTTTAAAAAGAATGAACTAATGACATATGAATGAACCCTGAAAACATCACGCTAAGTGAACAAAGCCAGCAGACTCAAAAGGTCATATATGGTCCCATTCCATTTATACGAAATACTCAGAATGGATAAATTCACAGACAGAAAGCAGATTGCAGGGAGGAGAAATGGAGAGTGATTGCTTAATGGATATAGAGTCTCCTCTGGGGATAAGGAAAAAGCTTTGGAACTAGATAGAGGTGGTGGTTACATGGCATGGAGGACATAATAAATGCTGCTGAACTGTGCACTTTAAAACAGTTACGTGGCTGGGCGCGGTGGCTCACCTCTGTAATCCCAGCACTTTGGGAGGCTGAGGAGGGTGGATCACCTGGCGTCAGGAGTTCGAGACCAGCCTGGTCAACAAGGTGAAACCCCGTCTCTACTAAAAACACAAAAAATTAGCCAGGCATGGTGGTAGATGCCTGTAATTTCAGCTACTCAGGAGACTGAGGCAGAAAAATGGCTTGAACCCAGGAGGCGGAGGTTGCAATGAGCTGAGATCATGCCACTGAACTCCACCCTGGGTAGCAAGAGTGAAACTCCATCTAAAAAAAAAAAAAGAGTTATGTGATTAAAAAAATACAAAATCCAAAAACTAAATTTATTTAAATGAAAAGAGAGCGAGTTGACCTAATGAAAAATAATAAGTGAAATTATAAAGAAAAGCAAGATGCACTGAGCACAGTTAGAAGAGCATAGTTCTAACTGAGCAAGTTAGAAGAGCAGAAACTTCTGGCCTGGGGCTGGGGTAGTGGAGAAGAAAGTAGAAATGACTAGAGGTACACAGGGCATTTGGAAAACTTGGTAGCAAGGAGCTATTTCTCACCTGAAGTGGCAGTAGAAACCCACTTGTTTGCTTTGCTTTTTTTGTTTGTTTGTTTCACTCCAGGGTAGAGTGAGTACAATGGCATGATCACAGCTCACGGCAGCCTTGACTTCCCAGACTCAGGTGATTCTCCCATCTCTGCCTCCCAATGGCTACAATGAGTATGCTCATGCCACTGCACTCCAGCTTGGGTGACAAAGCAAAACCTTGTCTTAGAAAAAAATCTTAGAAAAGAAAGAAAATGATGAGTGGGTGTTAACACAAGTGTTGCATGGATGTTCACAACACATCCTAAAAGCAACCTAGCATTCAAAGAAATGTCCCCAAGGTGCAAATATCTTTCTGGCTCTGTCCCCTCCTCCATAGAGGCATCCCCAAGAAATGATCGGCCTGGCATTCCCCAGGGTGGCTGCCCTGGGAATGTCCCCTCCAGGCCTACCTCTGGCTCACGCAGCCACCGCTACCTCCTAGGAAACGGAGGAACAGTTCTAGCTCCTTCGCTCCCAAGGCAGGACAGGCCCAGGGTGGAGAAGGGGTCTGGATCAGCAGGATTCCTGAGACATGTGCTCTAATTGTGGGCTGCAGACTGAAGGTGCCCCATTGTGCCCAGCTGCAAGCTGGAAGGAGCAGCAGGAGGAGGTGAAACAGAACTGATTGTTAAAACGCTCCTTCGCCCTCCTCCAGGAACATTCCCAGTGGAATCTTCCCCGCCTCATCTGCTCATACCTCTGGCCAGAGGGGCAGGTGTTTGCCTGACAAACTCTGTTGTTCAACAGCTCTCTTTGTTAAATGATTGCATGTACTCAGGGATCTGACAGTTGTCTTTTGTTCTTTTTTAACAACAGTATTATTGTTATTATTATTTGAGACAGGGTCTCACTCTGTCACCCAGGCTGGAGTGCAATGTCACCATCATAGTTCACTGTAGCCCCAACCTCCCAGGCTCAATTCTTCCACCTCAGCCTCCCAAGTAGCTGGGACTACAGGCAAGCATATAGTCAGTAGCCACACCTGGCTAATTTTTGTATTTTTTGCAGAGATGGAGTCTTACCATGTTGTCCAGGCTGGTCTCGAACTCCTGGGCTCCATCTACCTCAGCCTCCCAAAGTGCTGGGATTATAAGCATGAGCCTCCATGACTGGTAATAACATTATTAAAAATACATTTTTATTTGTAGTTATAGAAAAGTAGTAAGCATTGTGTTTGGAATCTTGTCTGTGAGTGGTAAAAGCCTAAATGACATTTGATTAAGAAAAAGTAAATACATACAGGCTCACATAATTGAAAAGTCCATGGGTCTCTGCTTCAGGTATGGCTGGATCCAGGAATTCAGAAGATGAGATCTGAACTCTAAGTTCTCTCTCTCATTTGTCTTCCCTTATGTTAGCTCCATTCTCAGACATACTTGCCATACAGTGTCAAGATGGGTGCTAGAAACCCTAGATATGTATACTGTCTCTTAGCACTCCCCTCACCCAAAGAAAGAGAACTTCTGTCTTACAACTATTTCAAAACCCCAAATTATTGAATGGGCTTGCACTGGACATACTTAGGTCATGGGGCTTTTCTTGAACCAATCACTGTGGCCAAAGGAATGAAAACATTGTGGGTTGCCAGGCCTGGATTTTGTGTGTACTTCTGAATTGGGAGAGCAGCCCTCCCCCTAAAAGTCACATTAAAAGAGGAGGGTAAGGAATGATTGCCCAAGAGCCACCAGGGTTTCGCACAACAATAGATACCCCATTCCACACTATAGAAAATTGGGCATTTCAGAAAAGTACAAAGAAGAAAATAAAGACCAGCCATTACTCCAGCAGTGACAGGCTTCCAGGAGATACCATCTGGGCTCTCTTTTCTTACATGGGGTAACTCAAGCCAGCTCAGAGGATTTTCCAACCCAGCAACGTGAAAGAGATTCAAGTACAAACTTGAGAAAAAGAAGAAAAGCAAAGGGAGTTTTGGCAAGACAGTGAGGCTGGCTATCTGTGGTTGCCTGCCAACCTTCTGCAGCCAGTCAGTCCCCAGATCCCTGCCAGCCTCAGAACACACTTCTGCCCCCTGAATACCTCCAGCCTCTGAATCATCCGACATTAACTTGCTCATCCATTTTCCTTCCATTCACATTTCCATCCATTCATCCATTCATCCACTCACTCTTCCACTCACATATCCATCCATCCATCCATCCGTCCACTCACTCATCCTTTCACATATCTGTTCATCTATCCACTCATCCATCCATCCATTCACATAACAGTGCATCCATTCCTCCATCCATCCATTCACATATCCATCCATCCATCCATTCATCTACTCACTCATCCATTCACGTGTCTGTCCATCCATCCACTCATCCATCTATTCATTCACATATCCAACCATCCACTCATCCATCCATTCATTCATTCATCCACTCACTCATCCATTCACGTATCCATCCATCCATTCATCCATCCATCCATTCACATATCCATCCATCCATTCTACTACACATGTATCCTGTAATTATTTTTTACATTTGATCTTAGCCAAAAGGCCAAGAAGCGATCCATAATTATTTTTTAAGCCCTGAAGTCAGACTACCTTGTTCAAATCCAAGTTCCAACACTTATTAGCTGTATGACTCTGGGCCAGTTTCTTAACCAGTCTCTGCCCCAGTTTTCTCATCCATAAAAGCAGGTGGAGGCAGGGGTGGGTAATAACAGTTTTTACTGCCTAAGCTTATTTTGAGGATAAAATGAGATAAGGTTGATTCTGAGCACTTGGCAGAGGGCCTGACTCATGAAAGATCCTCAGCAGAATATTTTAGTGTTGGGCTTTTGTTGTTGTTTTTATAACATTAAGTATTTACCATGCATCAGACATTAGTAAGCCTGCCTACAGGCAGCTGAATGGGCTAAGGTTGGGTAAGCACTGCCAACTACAATTTTTTTCCTCTGCTGCCCTAGAGGCAGATGCTGTTAAGAACTTTTAGGACCACAGAGAAATGTCCTCTGGGATCTTCTGGTTTTTAAAGCTGCTATATCTTGAACTTTAAAATAATAGTAATAAATGCAACTCAGGCTTTGTAACTCCTGAAGATCCTCAAGGGAGTTTTCTGGGGTCTGCTATTATTGACTTAAACTTTCGGGCTTAAGGCTGGGCACCTGAAAAATGACCAAACTGGACATCTAAGGAGCCCCCACATTCATGCAGATCTGGGGAGTAGAGCAGGCAAATGCCAGCCCACCCTCAATGGACAATTTATGGAAATTGATGGCCTTACAGAATATCTTGGGAGTCAAGGGCGTGTCCTCATCACATCCTCCCTTGGTGCAGAGATGTTGAAAAAGAGACGAGGATTTAGGAGGTCACTAGCTCCTTCTTTAAGTGGAAAACTGGATATGGCTTTCTGGGCCATGGCTTGAGATCTTAGAATAATGTTCTTGGCCTTGGCGAGTGATGGATGCAGCTCATGAAATAAGGAGAGATTATGATGGCCGTGGGCCAGCCAGCATGCACCAGGGTCTTTACACTGAGTATGAAAGGAGGGAGAGAAAAAGGACAGGATCAGAGCTTGGCATGGGGCCTGAGTCGAGGGTGAGCCAATGGCCAGAGGAGAGCCCAGTGCAGTCAGGATTAGGGGTCAATCTGTGGTCAGGATCAGGGTTAAACCCGAATAACGGCCAGGTTCAGTTCGTGTACAGATCTCTGGTCCTGATGGTCCTGCCTCAATGTCAGGCTTTGTGTGGAGGCTGCAGTCTGCTACCTTGTCCATAGGCTTCCTTAAGGTGACCTTGACATTTTCCCAGGCTGTCTCTGCCACTTCCACTGCACTATTTACAGCCTTCCTCCTTTGAAGCCCCCAGCACCAACATACCACTTCTTTCACCCTTGCCAACACCACCCACCATCATCCAGGACCGTTTACATCCCCCGAAGACTTCAGCCCCTGCTGCCCTGTTTGCTCCTTACATTTAGGCTTTTATTTTTCTTTGAGATGGAGTCTTGCTCTGTGACCCAGGTTGGAGTGCAGTGGCACCATCATAGCTCAGTGAAGCCCCAACTCCTTGGGCTCAAGCGATTCTCCTGCCTCAGCCTTCTGAGTAGCTGGGACTACAGGCATGGACCAGCACGCCAGGCTAATTAAAAGAAAAAAAAATTTTTTTTAATTTTTTGTAAAAATGAGTTCTCACTGTGTTGCCAGGCTGGTCTTGAACTACTGGCCTCAAGTGATCCTCCCGCCTTGGCCTCCCAAAGCTCTGGGATTATGGACCTGAGCCACGGCACCGAGCCTTATTTGTGCTTTTTCAGGTGTGGCAGACACCCCAGCTCACACTGGTTTTGGTAAAGAGTGGGGGAGGGGGTTATTGTGACTCACTTAACCATCTAGATGCATCAGGGTTTAAGGGCAGGTGGACGCAATGTTCAGTCATCAGGGTCCCATCCATCGCCCTCCTCCATTCCCCTGATCTCCTTAACTTTCTTCTGAGATCACTTCTCTCCACAGGGTGCAAAGATGGCCTCTGACAATCACTCACCCCTGACAACCACTCACCCTTCTAAGCCTCTACTGCTTTTCCAGCTCATTCATATCTAAGAAAACGAGATCCTCCTTCAGCCTGCATTCATATATCAAACCCAGCAAGGGATTCTGATTGGTCCTGTTTGGGTCACATGCCCAGCTTTCAACCAATCACAGCAGTCAGAGGATGACACTCTCATTGGCCATGTTTGAGTCACGTGCCCATTCTGGATAAAGGTGTGTGCCACCCACACCATGTGGATTCCCCAAAGAGCAGTGGCCGAGCAAAGAAGCCCAAGTCCTCATCTTGAGCAAATTGTACTTGAATTCTGAATGGACCACTCAATCAGGAGACCTAACAATTCTTTGAGTTTCTCAACTCCAGTAACTTTCCTCTTCAGTCTTTGGTAGCCACACATTCCCGAAGCTACACCTTTGATTTGAAATACCTCCCATCCCTCCACTTTTTTTTTTTTTTCTTTCTTTTTGAAAGGGAGTTCGCCCTGTGGCACAGGCTGGAGTGCAGTGGCAAGATCTCGGTTCACCACAACCTCCACCTCCGGGGCCCAAGGGATTTTCCTGCCTCAGTCTCCCGAGTAGCTGGGATTACAGGCTCCCTCTACCATGCCCGACTAATTTTTTTGTATTTTTAGTAGAGACGGGGTTCACCATGTTGGTCAGGTTGGTCTCGAACTCCTGACCTCAAGTGATCCACCCGCTTCGGCCTCCCAAAGTGTTGGGATTACAGGCGTGAGCCACTGCGCCCGGCCCCCTCCACTTTTCCTACTTTTGTTCTCTACCCTCTTTCTTGACCCAGTCGGAATCTCCAGACCCCCTCGGCCTTCCCTAAACTCCCAGCTCATCCGCCCTCTCCATCTTCTTTCTATAGGAGACCTAATAGTCAAACACTTTAGCCATGCATTCAACACCTCCCTACCTTTTCACCCTTGCAACCCTGGAGCAGTGCAAATGGGAGTTTCTCTCTTTCGGCTAGTGGGCTCATTAGCCCCGCTGGGGAAAATTGTGTAATTATACCAATTGATCAGTTACACATTTATGGTTACAGCAGTTACTCAGCATAATGCTTCTCAAACTTTGATCTGCATATGAACCATAGGGATCCAATTTAAAATGCACACTCTGATCTGTTAGGTCTGGAATGAGGTGTGCAGTTCTAACCGGCTCCCAGGTGAGGCAGAAGCTACTGGTCATCGGCCTGGCACGGTGGCTCACGCCTGTAATCCCAACACTTCGGAAGGCTGAGGGAGATGAATCACCTGAGGTCAGGAATTCGAGACCAACCTGGCCAACATGGTGAAACCCCGTCTCTACTAACAATACAAAAATTAGCTGGGTGTGATGGTGGGCACCTGTAATCCCAGCTACTCGGGAGGCTGAGGAGGGAGAATTGCTTGAACCCTGGAGGCAGAGGTTGCAGTGACTCAAGATCCTGACATTGTACTCCAGCCTGGGTGACAAGGGCGAAACTCCATCTCAAGCAAAACAAAACAAAATAAAAAAGGAAGCTACTGGTCCTCAGAGCACACTTTCAGCGGCCAGGGTTCAGCATTCCTTTACCTTAGTGTCCCTCAGACATTCCTCAAGAACCTGGGGTGCTTGTTAAATATGAAGATATCAGATCTCTTCCATGGAATTTCTGACTCAATATATAGGGGTTGGAGGCCAAAAGGGCTCCTTAATTTTAACAATTTTGAAGTGACATCTCCTGGGATAATTGGAAAACAGTGTTCTTTCATGTAATTTGATTTGCATGTCTCATTTTGGATTCTAGAACTTCTCTGCCGTTCACAATCCCCACCCTTTGCTCATCACCATAAGCCTCAGCAGATGAGCTGGCCCTAACCTTCCAGAGAAAACTAAGGTGTGTTGGCATGAGTGAAACTTCACTTATATCCCCTCTTATCTTTGTTCTTTTCCCTCCAACGTTGGAGAAGGGGGTGCCTCTTCTACCCTATCCCATTCCCACCCGCTGTTCATCCCCCTTGTTATCCCACGGCTCCCCTCCTATTTTTTTTTTTTTTTTTTTAGAGGGAGTCTCATTCTTGTTGCCCAGGCTGGTGGAGTGCTGTGGTGCAACCTCAGCTCCCTGCAACCTCCACCTCCTGGGTTCAAGCCATTCTCCCGCCTCAACCTCCCAAGTAGCTGGGATTACAGGCATGCACCACCACGCCCAGCTAATTTTTGTATTTTTAGTAGAGACTGGGTTTCACCATGTTGGCCAGGCACCCATCTCACCCTCCCAAAGTTCTGGGATTACGGGCATGAGCCACCACACCCAGCCTGCCTGTGAGACATTTCTATGTCATAAACTTTTTTTTTTTTTTAAGAGGTAGGATCTTGTTCTGTCGCCCAGGCTAGAATGCGGTGGTGTGACCTTGGCTCACTGCAGTCTTGAACTCCTGGGCTGAAGCAATCCTCCCACCTCAGCCTGCAGAGTAGTTGGGACCGCAAGTGTGTGCCACCACACCCAGTTAAGTAAACTTATTTTAAACACAACTTTTTTTTTTTTTGGAGATGGAGTTTCGCTCTTGTCACCCGAGCTGTAGTGCTATGGTGTGATCTCAGCTCAATGCAACCTCCGTCTCCCAGGTTCAAGCCATTCTCCTGCCTCAGCCTCCTGAATAGCTGGGATTACAGATGTGCACTGCCACACCCAGCTAATTTCGTCTTTTTATTAGTAGAGACAGGGTTTCACCACGTTGGTCAGGCTGGTCTCGAACTCCTGACCTCAAGTGACCTGCCTGCCTCAGCCTCCCAAAGTGCTGGGATCATAGGCGTGAGCCACTGTGCCTGGCTAAAAACTTTTCTTAAAAGGCTTTTTGGGCCTGGCTCAGGGGCTAACACCTGTAATCTCAACACTTTGGGAGAGTGAATCAGGAGGATGGCTTGTGCCCAGGAGCTCCAGGCCAGCCCTGGCAACGTAGCAAGACCCTGTCTCTACAAAAAAATACAAAAATTAGCTGGGCATGGTGGCATGTACCTGCAGTCCCAGCTACTTGGGAGGCTGAGGTGGGAGGATCACTTGACCTGGGAGGTTGAGGCTGCAATGAGCGGTGATTGTGTTACTGCACTCCAGCCTGGACGAGAGAACAAGACCCAATTTCCTTAAAACAAACAAACAAACACAAAAGGCTTTTTGCTTTAAATCAGTTTAGCTCTATGGATGAATTGCAAAAATAGTATGGACAGTTTCCGTATACCCTTTACCCAGTTTCTCCTGATGTTACTGTGGCTTAGAGAGCCGTGGGATGTTTGTCAAAACTAAGAAATGAATGTTGGTACAAAACTTTGAACTGAACTATAGACTTTATTCAGTTTCACCAGTTTTCCCACTAATGTCCAAAAAGTGTGTGTTTTAAATTATACAATACCTTCATTCATCATTCTTTTAAAAATTAGAAAATACAAATATAAAAGAGAAAAAAACCCACAGTCACCAAAACCCACGATCCAGACACAACTATAGGTGACATTTTGCTTTTCTCTTGCAGTGTTTACCCATGTAAATATGTATATATATACATTTTTTTTACAAAAATATGCTCACCCTGTCCTACAATCTGCTTTTCCCACTAAATTGTGTATCATAAATGGCTTTTCATGTTGGCAATTATAGCTCAAGATCATAATTTTTATCATATTAACATTTTTATTTTAACTCTTTGATAGGTAATAGATTCACATGGTTCAAAATACAAAAGGTAGAAAAGAATATTTAGCAAAAATCTCCCTCCCATCCCCATTTCCCACTCACCAATCCTTTCCTCCAACACACGATTGTGTAGGTCAAAACAGGTTAAAGCTGAGAGCAAATTCTGGGATGAATAAACCATTATTTCACTCAGCCTATCCTCTATTACTGGATACATAGGTTGTTTCTATAGGTATATGTTATAAATGACACTTTGATTCACCACTGCCTTTGCCAAACTATTTCCTTAGGATAAATTCCTACTGGAGCAGCCAGGTCAAAGAGTTTACACTTTTTTGGGTTTTTGTTGTTGTTGTTTTTGAGACAGGGTCTCACTCTGCTGTGCAGGCTGGAATGCAGTGGCACGATCTTGGCTCACAGCAACCTCTGCCTCCCAGGCTCAAGTGATTCTCATGCCTCAGCCTCCCGAGTAGCTGGGATTACAGATGTGCGACACCACACCCAGCTAATTTTTGTATTTTTAGTAGAGATGGGGTTTCGTCATGTTGCCCAGGCTGGTCTTAAACTCCTGGCCTCAATTGATCCTCCCACCTCGGCCTCCCAAGTTACTGGGATTACAGGCGTGAGCCACCGCGCCCGGCCTAGAGCTTACACTTTGAGAAGAGAGAGTCCTTTTATTCCAAATTGCTTTCTACAAAGATTACACACCACTTTCCTACACCCAGGGCTGCCCAGGCTATCAGACTGTACCAAGCAGATAAGTCACAGTGTTGTCCTTTTAATCTGCATTTCTTTTGTAACCAGAAAGGTTGGGTCATGTTTATTCCATTATCTATGAACGGACAAATTTCTTGGAAGTTGTTCTCAGATGGCTACCTCCCCTTATTCACCCCACATTGACTCTTTTACTCCTTACAGTTTGGGATCCACTCCATCCCTCCCCCACCAAGATGCCCCAGCAAAAGGGCCACAAAAGCATTCAACCAAATGGGCCCTTCCCAGCCTCATCCTGTTTAATTTCCCTGCCACCAAACATTAGAGACCAGGCCATGCCTCTGTCCCTGAGCCTTTTAGGCCAGGCCATCCTTCTAAAAAAAATGTATAGCTGTTAGACGAAGCCTGTTTTTTTGTTTTGTTTGTTTTGTTTTGTTTTGTTTTGTTTTGAGATGGAGTCTCACTCTGTAGCCCAGGCTGGTGTGCAGTGGTGTGATCTCAGCTCACTGCAATCTCCACCTCCCGGGTTCAAGTGATTCTCCTGCCTCAGCCTCCCAAGTAGCTGGGATTACAGGCACGTGCCACCACACCTGGCTAATTTTTGTATTCATAGTAGAGACAGGGTTTCACCATGTTGGCCAGGCTGGTCTCGAACTCCTGACTTCAGGTTATACACCCGCCTTGGCCTCCCAGAGTGCTAGGATTATAGGCATGGGCCACTGTGCCTGGCCCAAATTCACAATTTCTTTAATCCAATTTGAGTTTTGGCAATATACAGTCATGGAACCACCACCACGACCATAATATAGAATATTTCAGTCCCCCTAAAGTTCCCTTGCACCTCTTTGCTCTCAAGCCCTCCCTACTCCTACTCCCTAGCAACCACTAATCTACTTCTTATCACTATGATTTTGCCTTTTCTAGAATTTTCTATAAATGGAACTGTAACAGTCAATCTGTATGAGTGCAGCAACCTCAATTCTTGCCTCCTCGGAAGAAAGAAATCATCCAAGGGACATAAGGTAGAGTGACAGACCAAGGCAATTTTTAGAGCAGGAGGGAAAGTTTATTACCAAGCTTTAGAGCAGGAACAAAAGCAAGGAAAGTACACTTGGAAGAGGGCCAAGCAGGCGACTTGAGAGAGCTCAAGTGCATGGTTGGACCTTTTGACTTAGGGTTTTATAGGTTGGCATACTTCCAGGGTCTTGTATCTGTTCCCTGATTCTTCTGTTAGGGTGGGCTGTCTGCATGTACAGTGAACTGCCAGCGCTTGGGAGGGACTGCATGCACACTGTATTTACTGGAGTTGTACATGTGCCTACTTGAGGCATTCTTCCCTTACCGGCCGAATGTTCCTAGAAGGCCATATATCAGTTAAACTCTGCCATTTTGCCTGTTAATGAGCATGCTTGAGTCCACTCGCTCAACTCCCAAGAGCTTATTGGGAAGATGCTCTTCACTAGTTTCAGGTCTTTCTATCTATTGGTAGACTGTCTTTCCCTGGCCCTGGCTGTGACCAATTATTATTTTAGAGAACAGCTTAACAGCTGCCTGACCATCACCTGATTGTCGCCTGACAGTCCTGGTCTGTGGATCGGGGGGAGCCCTCTCCTGCCCTGCTCATGTCTGCCTGCCTACTGTAACAGAAGCATACAGTATTTGGGTGTTGTGGGGTTTTTTGTTTTGTTTTATTTTGTTTTGTTTTTAGAGACAGGGTCTCGCTCTGTCGCCCAGGCTGGAGTGCAGTGACAGGATCTTGGCTCACTGCAACCTCCACCTCCCGGGTTGAAGCAATTCTACCTTAGCCTCCCAAGTAGCTGGGATTACAGGTGAATGCCACCGTGCCCTGCTAATTTTTTGTATTTTTAGTAGAGACGGAGTTTTGCCATGTTTGCCAGATGGGTCTCGAACACCTGACCTCAAGTGATCCACCTACCTCAGCCTCCCAAAGTGCTGAGATTACAGAAGTGAGCCACCGTGCCCAGCCAAGGTTTCTGTTTCTGGATTCTTTCACTTAGTATAATGTAAATGTTTTCATTTAGCGTAATTCATCAATGTTGTTCCGAGTATCAGTAGTTCATTTCTTTTTATATCATTGTATGGATATACCAGTCTGGCTATCCATTTCCAGGTTGATGAACTTTGGGGTGGTTTCAAGTTTTGGGCTATTTTGAAGGAAGCTGTTAAGAACATTCAAGTACATAGGTTTTTATTCCTCTTGGGTCAATTCCTAGGACTGAAATTGCAGGTCACTGTGAAGGTGCAGTGGGTGCATGTTTCACTTGATAAGAAACTGCCATCTTGTTTTCCAAAGTGATCGTACCATTTTACATTCCCACCAGCAGCACATGAAAATTCCAGCTGCTCCACATCTTCACCAGCACTTGGTATTGTCAGCCTTTATCATTTTAGCCACACGAATAAGTATGAGGTGGTATCTCATTGTGGCCTGAATATGCATTTCCCTAATGATGATGTTCAGTGTCTTTTCCACGTGTTTATTTGCTACTTGTGTATCTTCTTTGATTAGAATTTTTAATTAAAATAAAATGAGGTAGGCCAGGTGCAGTGGCTTATACCTATAATCCCAGCACTTTGGGAGGCCGAGGTGGGAGGATTGCATGAGGCCAGGAGTTTGTGACCAGCCTGGGCAATGTAGCAAAATCTCATCTCAACTAAAAAAAAAAACAGTTAGGTAGGCCAGGGGCTGTGGCTCGTGCCTGTAATCCCAACACTTTGGGAGGCCAAGGCAGGAGCATTACTTGAGCCCAGGAGTTTGTGACCAGCCTGGGCAACATAGCAAAACCCTGTCTTACAAGAAATTAAAAATTAGCCAGGCATGACGACAGGTGCCTGTAGTCCCAGCTACTCAGGAGGTGGGAGGATTGCTTGAGGTCAGGAGATGGAGGCTGCAGTGAGGTATCTTCATGCCACTGTGCTCCAGTCTGGGTGACAGAGACCTTGTCTAACAAAAAAAAAAAAAAAAGAAAAGAAAAGAAAAGAAAAAAATAGGTTAACATAGTCCCATGGTTTTAAAATATTTAAAAACACAAAAGGGAGAAGTAAACTCCTTCCTTTCCCTGATAACCCTCTGAGGGCAGCAGCTGAGGAAACTGAGGAACAGGCAACTTTTCCCAGGTTACAAAGCTAGAAAGTGGTGGAGCTGGGATTTAAGCCAAGGCAGTCTGGCTCCCAAAAATGGATAGACCCTTATCCATTTTTACATAAATGGTAGTACACCATTTTCCATCCCGTTACTGACTTTTTCACTTCAAATGTCTTAGGTATTGGCCTGGCAGTGGCTGTAATTCCAGCACTTTGAGAGGCTGAGGTGAAGGGATCACTTGAGCTCAGGGGTTTGAGACCAGCCTGAGCAACATAGCAAGATCTCATCTCTACAAATACAAAAATATTAGCCAGGCGTGGTGCCGCACACCTGTAGTCACAGCTACTAGGGAGGTGGAAATGGGAGGATGGCTTGAACCCGGGAGATCAAGGCTGCAGTGAGCTGACATTGCGCCACTGCACTCCAGCCTGTGTGACAGAGTAAGACTCTATCTCAACAACAACAACAAAAATCTTGGGTATTTTTCCATATCAATTCTTATTGAGTGACCTTATTTGTTTTGGTAATCCCATATGACAGCCACTGAAATGATGTGCCATAACTTATTTGGCAAGTCCACTATTGACAGACATTTAAATTCTTTCCAACCCTTTGCTACAACAAATAATGCTGCAGAGAATATCCTTGTGCGAACCTCCCTCTATGCATGTGTAGGTATATCTGTCCGATAGATTCCTGGAAGGAGAATTACCAGGCCAAAGGGTGTGTGTCTTCACTATTTTAGATTACCTATTTCCCCACATCCTCTCCAACAGTGTTAAACTTCACCATTCTTGCCAATTGGATAGCTTTAAAAAAAAAAGCTCATAGGAGTTGAGAATTTGTGTCCACAAAAAAAAACCTGCACACAGATATTTATTTATAGCAACTTTATTCATAATTGCCCAGACTTGGAAGCAACCAAGATGCCCTTCAGTAGCATGGATAAATAAACTGCTACATCCAGATGACAGAATATTATTCATCACTAAAAAGGAATGAGCTATCAAGCCATGAAAATGAAACAAGGAAACATAAACACATATTACTAAATGAAAAAGACCAACCGGAAGAGGCTACATACTATATGATTTTAACTATATGACATTCTGGAAAAGGCAAACTTGTAGAGACATGAAAAAGATCAGTGGTTGCCAGGGGGTAGTGGGGAGGAAGGGATGAATACACTGAGCACAGAGAATTTTTAGGGCAGTGAAGTTACTCCATTATGATACTATAATGATGGACACATATCATTAAACATTTGTTTATTTTATTTATTTATTTATTTATTTATTTTGAGAAGGAGTCTTGCTCTGAAACCCAGGCTGGAGTGCAATGGTGTGATCTCGACTCACTGCAACCTCAGCCTCCTGGGTTCAAGCAATTCTCCTGTCTCAGCCTTCCAAGTAGCTGGGACTACAGGCACACACCACCACACCTGACTAATTTTTGTATTTTTAGTAGAGACAGGGTTTCACCATATTGGTCAGGCTGGTCTTGAACTCCTGACCTTGTGATCCACCCACCTCAGCTGCCGAAAGTACTGGGATTACAGGTCTGAGCCACCATGCCAGGCTGTCATTATACATTTGACCAAACCCATAGAATGTGCAACACCAAGAGTGAACCCTAATGTAAACTATGGACTTGGGTGATCATGATGTGTCAATGTAGGTCCGTCAGCTGCAACTAATGTACCACTCTGGTGGGGGTTGCTGATAGCCAGGGAGGCTATGCATGGGGGAGGAGAGGGATGGGAACTATTTGTATCAATACTTTCCTCTCCATTTTGCTGTGAACCTAAAACTGCTCTAAAAAAAGAAGCCTCAAGTAGTTCCTTTAGGGGGTAAAATTAAAAAAATAAAAAACAAGAAAAACAAAACCTTTAAAAAAAATGGTACCACTTCATTTTTTGATCATGTATTTCTTCCATCATGAGTGAGGTTGAGTATGTTTCATGTGTTTAAAATTTAATTGCATTTCTTTTCCAGTGAATTGAAGGTCTCCTTCAGATGTCTGGTGGTAGAACATCTAGCCCCTGGCTTTTGTCTTCCTTCTCTGATTTTTTTCTCTTCCTTCCTTCCTTCCTTCCCTCCCTCCCTCCTTCCCTCTTTCTTTCTTTCTCGTCTCTTTCTTTCTTTCCTTCTTTCCCTCTTTCCTTCCTTCTTTTTCTTTCTCTCTTTTTTTCTCTTTCTTTCTCTTTCTCTCTTCCTTTCTTCTTGCCTTCCTTCCTTCCTTTCTTCTTTTCTTTTCTTTTCCTTCCTTCCTTCTTCCTTTTCCTTCCTTCCTTCTTTCCTTCCTTCCTTCCTCCCTCCTTCCCTTCCCTTCCCTTCTCCTTCTTTCCTACCTTCCTTCCTTTCTCTCTCTTTCTCCCTCTGTCTCTCTTTCTCTCCTCTTTCTCTCTTTCTTTCTTTCTTTCAGGGTCTTGCTCTGTTGCCTGGGCTGGAGTGCAGTGGTGTGATCATCATGGCTCACTGCAGCCTCAACCTCCTGGGCTCAAGCTGTCATCCTACCTCAGCCTCCCAAGTAGCTGCGGCCACAGGAGTGTGCCATGACACCCAGCTAATTTTTGTATTTTTAGTAGATAGTGTTTCGCCATGTTGCCTAGGCTGGTCTTAGACTCCTAGGCTCAAGCAATCCTCCTGCCTTGGCCTCCCAAAGTGCTGGGATCACAGGCATGAGCCACCGCACCTGGCCTTTCATGTCTTCTTTTGCTGACTTCTCTTCTTTTGCTTTCCCTCCCCAAATAACAATTCTTCATGCTTTTCTTTTTAGTTCTCTTCTCATTCTACTTTATACTTCTGGGCTATCTTGTCCCTACCTACAACTGCCATTGTCCCCTCCTTATTTACAATTCTAATTCTACATCTTCATGTGACTCTATATGAAGTTCCAAATCCACATTTTAATTATCTTCTAGACATTTCTACCTCAACACCCCTCAAGCACCTTTAAAAAGTCTCTATGTTCAAAACTAGACTCAGTTTCTTGCCTGTCCAAATCTGTTCATCCTCCCAAAACGTCAACTGGCAGCATCTCCATCTACCCAGTTTGTCAGGCAAAACACCTACAAGTTAGCCCCCTCACTCTCATCCAGTCAAAAGAAAAAAAAAAACCACAAAAGTCAGCCCTCACCCCAAATCCAGTCGCCAAGCCTTACATGTTGTACAGGCTTCAAAAGAGAGTTGGACTAATGGATTGGACAAGAACCGTAATTTAGACACCTCAATTTTGGCACAAAAGTCTCAAAGAGCCCATCGGCAGCTCTTTTAAACCTTCTGTGGTCTACATTCCTCTCCACTTGGTCCCAGGATAACTTTTTTATAGCTAAATGTAGCTTTTCGATGATATCTGGGTAACTCATTTTATCTTAGGATGTTTCACTGTAATTAGGTATGACTGGCTAGTGCTGCGATTCCTGGCCTTCTCACATGGGTGATGGCAGCTTTAGGCCTCATCTATAGAGATGTAGCATGTTAGGGGAAACCCAGCTGTTCTGTGCTGCAACGCAGTCCAGGAGAAGTCTGGGTAGGTCGGCTGGGCACGGTGGCTCACGCCTGTAATCCCAGCACTTTGGGAGGCCGAGGCGGATGATCACTTGAGGTCAGGAGTTCAACACCAGCCTGGCCAACATGGTGAAATGCTGTCTCTACTAAAAACACAAAAATTAGCTGGGCATGGTGGTGGGCACCTGTAGTCCCAGCTACTCAGGAGGCTGAGGCAGGAGAATCACTTGAACCTGGGAGGTGGAGGTGCAGTGAGCCGAGATTGTGCCACTGCACTCCAGCCTGGGCGACACAGCAAGACTCCCTCTCAAAAACATAAATAAATAAAAATAAAAAAATAAGAAGTCTGGGTAGGTGCTGGCCCAGGACCTACTGGCTACTGGCTGGCACAACCAGAAGTTCTAAGATGTAGTGGAAGATGTACATCTAAAAGGAAGCAAAACTTTGCTCCTCTCATCCCCTTTAGACGCACTGCAAATAATTCCCAGGTATTAGTCCCGTTTTCACACTGCTAATAAAAACATACCCAAGGCTGGGTGATTTATAAAGGAAAGAGGTTTAATTGACTCACAGTTCAGCATAGCTGAGGAGGCTTTGGGAAACTTACAATCATTCATGGTGGATGGGGAAGCAATCACAGGGCAGCAGCAAGGAGAAGTGCCAAGCCAAAGGGGGAAAAGCCCCTTATAAAACCATCAGATCTCATGAGAACTCACTATCATGAGAATAGCAGCATGGGGATAACTGCCCCCATGATTCAATTACCTCCCACCAGGTCCCTCCCACGACACGTGAGGATTATGGGAACTACAGTTCAAGATGGGATTTGGGTGGGGACACAGCCAAACCGTATCGACCAGCAATACTACAGGATAATAGTAATTCCCATTTATTAAACTTTTACCCTATGCCAAACAGCAGGCTCATGTGCTACACACATAATCTCATTTAATTACCACAATGTGCAACAGAGCAAGACTCTGTCTCAAAAACTAATAATAATTATTATTATTATCACAAACTAACAATAATATTATTATTAGATAATAATAATTAATATTATTATTAGATAATAATAATTATTATTATTATCACAATGACCCTATGAGGTACTAGTCATATATCCATTTTAAAGAAAAGGAAACTGAGGCTCTAAGAACTTTTTGTTTTTGGAAACAGGGTCTTGCTCTGTTGTCCAGGCTGGAGTGCAGTGGTGCAATCACAACCAACTGCAGCCTCAACCTCCCGGGCTCAAGTGACCCTCCTACCTCAGCTTCTCAAGTAGCTGGGACCACAGGCACACACCACCATGCCTGGCTAATTTTTGTATTTTTTGCAGAGATGGGGTTTTACCATGTTACCCAGGCTAGTCTCAGACTCCTGAGCTCAAGTGATCTGCCTGCCTTGGCCTCGCAAAGTGCTGGGATAACAGGTGTGAGCCACCATGCCTGGCCTTCTGATAACTTTTTTGTAACCTTCTTGAGTCTCCCGGGCTGACTGCAAAGTTTATAGGCATAAACACTTCACTGCATTCCAGAATAATGGTTCACTGGTGCAAAACTCTAGCCATGGAGGTCTCAGCCTCCATGGAAACAGACACACTGTTTTCCTTTGGCTCTCTGAGATTTCTTAGCACAACATCAGAGGGTCTGCACAATGACCAGCCCTGGCTCACTCTTCGTATGATGGTCCCTGTCAGGTAGTTCCCACTGCAGGCCAACCCCAGGGCACCAGCCCAGGTTGGCAGGTCTCAGCTCCCTCCACCTATGACTCTCTTGCTCCCTGGGTCTGCGGTGAAGCCCCAACCACTGGTGTTCCAGCATTCTTCGTGCTCACCCAGCCACCATCTCAGGCCTGGTTCCCTGAAGCTGGCCATAAATCCTTCCAGTGAATATTAACTAAATAATCTGTGACAGGCACTGGGCAGGAGAGAAAAACAGTGTTAGTACTGTGCCTCACATATACTTGGCTCCGTTTTTGAATGAATGAATGAGTGAATGAGCAGTGTCCTTGCTCTGTAGACTACAATCTACAGGGGAAGACAGAGTTCGAATTCCAGAAGATGAGCTCTATGACTGGCAGAATATGAGAAATTCTAAGAGCACAGCATAGGGTGTCTACTTGCAGAAACTTCCAGGGCCATTTCCTGGAGGAAGTAGGGTTTAAGCTGAGACTTGAGGCATGACTTGGTTGGCCAAGTGAAGGAGGATAAAGGAAAGGGAGAACCAGGTTTATCAGAAGAGAAAAAAACCTCTGCCCCACAGATGGAAAATAGGGAAGGGTGCCCTTTAGACCAGTCCAGAAACATTTAGGAATTTCTGCAAGATACATTGAGTTTAAACCATATTGAGAGTAGACCTGCCGAACCATGGTCTATTCCAAGCAAGAGAAAAGCCCATTCAAGTTGGAGGTAGAAGGAACCAAACATTCATTATGATCCCTGCCAGTTTCAAGGGGATAATAGTGGACCATGGATGCAGTTTATAAGGAAGCAAAGCTTAAGTCTGCTAAAGTATCCACCAATGCCTCTTCACACCAGGAGATGTGCTCAATTAAGCAGGTTCACCCCCAAGCACAGCCCCCTGATAAGGCCAGCTAGGCTTGTTAAAGAAGGTGTTGTTTCTTCAGTTAAATCTGACTGCTAAAACAAATGTGGACACACAAAAAGACATCTGACACAAAGGAGAGATACACGGTCACATTTGCCCTGGGCTGACACTTCCCCACTAGTGCCACAGATTGCTGACTCTTTACTAAGGCAAAGTAAAGGTATAGTAAATAGAAACTTTCCCCTTCTTTCTTTGTCCAGGCCAAAAATATTTAGACAGACTGTTTAACCCATCTTAACACTCAGTGTTGAACAAATAAAGACCTCCTTCTGTAAAAATGAGCAAATAGAGAATAATGACTGAACACATACAAAGATCTAGAAGGTCAAAAGGATATTGACATGAGGAATTAGAGCAAATGTTCCTGGATATCTCACCTTTGCTGCCCAGAGGCCAAAATTTAAAAGAAAAAAATGGCTACTTTGTAATATTCATAAGATTAGAGGCTACTGACTCTCTAAAGCAATTCTTAGAAAATAATCCTAGAACATAAAAGTATTCTACAGATAAAAATATATCTATGGAGTCAAAAAGGCAACAGAGTTACCTAACAGAAGATTGGATGTTGCCTGAAATTAAGTCAGTGAGTCTGAAGAAACGATTTAAAAATTCTTCTATGCCTAGATCAGTAGCTCATGGCTGTAATCCTAGCAGTTTGGAAGGCTAAGGTGTGAGGATCACTTGAGAACAGGAGTTTGAGACTAGCCTGGACAATATAGTGAGACCCTGTCTTTACAAAAATTTAAAAAATATAAATTAACTGAACATGGTGGTGCATGCCTGTAGTCCTAGCTACACAAGATGCTGAGGTGGGAGGATTGCTTGAGCCCAAGAGCCCAAGACTGCAGCGAGCTATGATCACGCCACTGCACTCCAGCCTGGGTGATAGAGTGAGACCCTATCTCTAAAAAAAAAAAAAAAGAAGAAGAAGAAGAAGAAAAGAAAAAATTATTCTAAAACTCAGAGAATGAATGAGAAATAAAAAAGATTAGCAGATTGGAGGAGACATTCAAGGGATGGACGTGCATATAATTGGTTCCCTAAAAGAGTAGAACAGGAGCATTAGATATTTATTGTAAAGAATTGACTCACATGATTTTGGAGGCTGAGAAGTCTTATGATGTGTGTCTGCAAACTGGAGACCCAGGAAAGCTAGTGGTGTAGTTCCAGTTTGAGTTCCAGAAGAAGAACCAATGGTTTAAGTTCCAGTCCAAGTCTGAAGGCCTGAGAACCAGAAGCACCAATCACGTAAGTCCCAATCCAAAGGCAGGAGAAGACCAATGTTCTAGCTCAAACAGTCAGGCAGAGAGATCACATTTTCCCTTCCTCCACCTTTTTGTTCTATTCAGGCCTTCAATAGATTAGATGATGCCCCATCCACAGTGGTGGGGCAGTGAGAAATCTACTATGTCAAGTCCATCAATTCAAATGCTAATCTCATTGGGAAACATCCTCTCAGATACACCCAGAAATAATGTCTAGCCAAATTTCTGGGCACCCCATGGTCAAGTCAAGGTTATAAATAAAATGAACTATCACACACAGTCCAATATTTCCACAATATCCTATTGGTTACACAGATTGGCCCTATTCATTGTAGGAGAGGATTATACAATGGCATAAATACCAGGAAGCAGGAATCACTGAAGATCATCTTGAAGGCTGATTAGCACAAACCCAAACTTAGACTCAACCCTAAACCCAATGCTATGCCTAACCCCTGAAACCTCAATCTAAGTGGGAAATGAAATGTGGTGTGTGTGTCTATGTGTGTGCATGCGCATGTGTGTGGTGAGGTGCACTGGGACATGGTGCTGGGAAAGGAACTGAAGGCCAAATAAAGAGCAACTTGAAAGTCAGGCTAATGCATTTGAGTCTGATTCTCCAGACAGTTGGTGTCATTGAAGGTTTTTGAGCATGGGAGCAATATGACAATATTGGTTTCAAACCCGCAATCTATGAGCAGTGTGGCACATAACAGATGAAGGAAGACAGTGGTAGCAGAGGATCAGTTAGTTACTGCAATGATCCAAGCAAGAGTTTCTGAGGGTCTCAACTAGATCAGTGACAGTAGGAGTGGAGAGGCAGTAATACCTTCGTGAGAGATTTACAAGTGAGAACCAAACAAAGCCAAAGTCAAAACCAAGTGTTGGCCAAGTGCAGTGGCTTATGCTTATAATCTCAGCACTTTAGGAAGCTGAGTCAGAAGGATAATTTGAAGCCAGGAGTTTGAGACCAGCCTGGGCAACATAGGGAGACCCCATCTCTAAAAAATATTTCTGTTGTGGTTGTTGTTTTTTGTTTTTTTTCAGAGATGAGGTTTCACCATGTGGCCCAGGCTGATCACAAACTCCTGGCCTCAAGCAACCCTCCTACCTTGACCTCCCAAAGTGCTGAGATTACAAGCATGAACCACTGCACCTGGCCTAAAAATTTTTTTCTAACTAGCCAGGCACAATGGCATGCACCTGTAGTACCAACTACTTGGAAGGCTAAAACAGAGGATGACTTGAGGCCAAGAGTTTGAGGCTGCAGTGAGCTATGATTGCACCACTGCACTTCAGCCTGGGTGACAGAATGAGACCCTGTCTCCAAACAAACAAACAAACAAAACCTAAGTGTTAATTCTCCTTGCAAACCTTTCCCATACCTCAGACCTAACCTCAACCTTGGCCTTGACCTAAACTCCAACACCAACACCATAACTATTGTATTCATCAAAAATGCTGTAGTGACAGGAGACAGCAACCCAATCCAAGCCATTATATGTTAAAAAGGTAAATTTTTGTACTGTATAACTAAAAATTTCAGAGAAAGATGAATCAGCCTTTAGGCATGCCTTAATCCAGGGGGTGAAATGATCTTATTAGGGCTATCTCTCTCTCAGTGCTTCAGAAAGTCTCTCTTAGTTTCCATGAACAAGATGACCCTAAGCAGCCCAACACTCATATTCTGGAAGCTTGGCATCCCCAGAACAAAGAATCTCCAGTGTCCAAATGCTGAATCCATTCCTAAAGTAATCACCATAGCCAGATTGGTGAAGGCGTCTAATTAGCTAGGCATGTGTGTATATCATTTTAAACTACATACATAGTATCAAACTATACATATGCAAGCTTTAAATTATGTCCACAAATTTTTTGGTACTCTTTTCTTTCAAAGGAGGAGTCTAGTTCCTCTTCCCTTAAGTGTGGACCAAATTTAGTGACTTATTCTTAATGAATAGAATATGGTAGAATTGATGGTGTATGACTTCCAAGGTTAGGTCATAAAAAACATTGTCACTCTCATCTTGCACTCTGTCAGACTGCTCACTCTGGGGGTAGTCAGCTACCATGTCATGAGGATACTCAAGTAGCCCTGTGGAGGAGGCCCACATGGAGAGGAACTCAGGCCTCCCACAGGTGATCAGCATCAACTTGACAGCCTTCTATATAAGCCAACTGAGAAATGGATCCTCCAGCCCCAGTCAAGTCTTCAGATGACAGTAGCCCCAGTTGACATCTTCATGGCAACTTTATGAGAAACCCCCAACCAGAGCCTCCCAACTAAGCTACGTCTGAATTCATCACTCACAGAAACGATGAAGATAATAAATGTGTCTTTTGCTTAAAGCCACTAAGTGTTGGGATACTTTGTTATATGTCAATAGATAATTAATACACATATCATTTTGCATCATGCTTTTTTCACTTAATATTGTGTTGCTTGGCTCTCTCATATTGATATGTGTAGATTGGGTTATTTATTCTAATGGCCACAGCCACATTTTATTTATTGATTCCCTTATTGCTAGACTTCTAGGTGGTCTCCTGGGTTTTTAAAATTACAAACTGTGCCATAACGAACAGAGTTGTGCATATGCATAAGAGCTTTTTGGGCAACATATCAAGGTTTTTCTGGATAGTGCCAACTTGTTCTCCAAAGTAAATGTCCCAAGAAATTTTCCCACTAGGTGTATTTGAGAGTAGCATTCCCCCCACATCCCTAAAAGCACTGATATTTTCAGAATCTCAAACTTGTTGCCATGCCAAAGAGTGAAAACCATCTCATTGTTCTAATTTGCATTTCCCTGATAACTGGTGAATATCCCCACACTATCTGGCCATCCGGAGCCCTCTGCAGTAATGGATGCAAAGCTCATCGGATACTCCAGGGGTCTTCATCTCTTCATCTCCCAAGGAATCTCCCATGATCCTCCATCCCTTGGGCAAATTGGGTTCCTTGTAACTGGCCTGATGGAATACCCAGAAACGCCTCAGTTGGCCAACCATTTTCAGAAAGAATGTGGGCTCTGGACCGCAGTCTGGACTCACCCAGTTGTTCCAGGATGGAGGCCCAGCTCCACTCTCTCCCTTGCCCTTAGGAAGTGTGGCAGCAAACGACAAGGGGCAGCTGCCAGCCGGCTGGGACCTTAGCCAGGGTACAGAGTCTTCCAGAAAAAGCACCCAAGATTTCAGCCTTCTGGAGAGCATCCCAGTGGGGCAAAGAGGAAAGTAGAGAGAGGAGACATCAGCAAACTTCCCAGCCTCCACTTCGGGCATGTGCTAGGACTACATGCCCCTCCTCATGCCCTGAGGACTGGCCAGTGGGAACACAGAAATAGTGCCTGGCCTTGGATTTCCCTCGGAGCTGGGCTCTGGGAACAGCCCAGGCCTCAAGCAGGACCTCTCTGTTCTCAGCCTGAGCCACACCATGCTAGCAACTTACTTGGCCATCCCACCATCCTGGGACTCTTCCCCCAGCTTCAGGAACCCTGTCTGGTGTCTGCAGCATGGGGCACTATTTACCAGAGATCAGTCATTTGCAAAGCACCCTCATAACTGTGTATCATATCCATATGCCACTGCATAATTACTTAACATTAAAAACATCTACTGAATTTTTCCATTTAAACACATTAATGGTAAAGGGAAAGTTATAGTCCTAACCAGCATCAGTATTAGTTAGTCCTATTAAACACCATCTTCTGTTGTCTTTGTTCAAAAAAAAAAAAAAAAAAAAGCTGGACACGGTGGTTCATACCTGTAATCCCAGCACTTTGGGAGGCCGAGGCATGCAGATCACCTGAGGTCAGGAGTTCCAGACCAGCCTGACCAACATGGTGAAACCCCATCTCTACTAAAAATACAAAATTAGCTGGGCATGGTGGCACATGCCTGTAATCCCAGCTACTCAGAAGGCTGAGGCACAAGAATCGCTTGAACTTGGGAGGCGGAGGTTGCAATGAGCCAAGATAGTGCCATTGCACTCCAGCCTGGGCAACAAGAGTGAAACTCGGTCTCAAAAAAAAAAAAAAAAAAAAAAAAGCTAGCAAAAGTAGAAAAGTGTTAAAGACCTTCTTTAGACTAGGCGCAATGGCTCATGCCTGTTACCCTAGCACTTTGAGAGGCTGAGGCGGGTGGATTACTTGAGCTCAGGACTCCGAGACCAGCCTGGGCAACATGATGAAACCCCGTGTCTACAAAAAATACAGAAAAATAAGCCAGGCATGGTGGCAAGTGCCTCAAGTCCCAGCTACTTTGGGGGGCTGAGGTAGGAGGATCGCTTGAACCTGGAAGGTCGAGGTTGCAGTGACCTGGGATCGCACCACTGTACTCCACTGGGTGACAAAGTGAGACCCTGTCTTGAAAAAAAAAAAAAGAAAGAGCTTCTTTCATACCAAATTGAGATTTTCTGTGACTCAATATTGTTCAATGTCTCTAAGCCACTTAGTGAAAGGGACCAGTAGCTTTTCACCAAAATTCATTCTCACCTTCCATAGTAATAGAGTAGTTATGGGCTGGCAGTGATTAGAATCTCATTTTCTAGCCCACTTCCCTTGTGGTTTAGTATGGCCTGGGTGGTTCTGAATAGAATGTGAGTAGATGCCACTTCTACATTAGGGCTTTGAGACAGCAGGTGCCTCCTTGATAAGGTTTGGATGTTTTGTCCCCTCCAAATCTCGTGCTGAAACGTGACCTCCAGTGTTGGAGGTGGGTCTGGTGGAAAGTATTTGGGTAATGGGAACGCATCCCTCATGAATGGCTTGGTGCTGTCCTCATGGTAATGAGTGAGTTCTTGCTCTATGAATTCACTTGAGATCTGGTTATTTAAAAGCACCTGGTACCTCCTCCCTCACTCTCTTGCTCCGTCTTTACCATGTGACATGCCTGCTCCCCCTTGGCCTTCCACCATGATTGGAAACTTCCTGAGGCCCTCATTAGAAGCACATACCAGTGCCATGCTTCTTGCAGAACCTAAAGAACTGTGAGCCAAATAAACCTCTTGGCTTTATAAGTTACCCAGCTACAGGAATTCCTTTATTGCAACAAAGACAGACTAACACAGCTCTCCATGCCCTTTCCTCTTCCAGCTCACTGAGCTAGTGACACATTGAAAGCCACGTTGAAGATGGCAGAGTCACCTAGCACCCTGAAGGACTGCATAGAAGAGAACTGCCTCTACCCCTGAATAGTCATCAAAGATTATTAAATGAGCAAGAAATGCATTTTTATTTCATTTGTACCACTACATGTCTGGGTCCATTTGTTACAGATGCTTAGCCTGCAATAATACTCACCAAAACCTACAAGCTTTGCTTCCCACAGTATTCACTCCACATTTTAGGGAGCAATGGATTGCAATGATTAAGAGTGTGAAGTTGGCCGGGCACAGTGGCTCACACCTGTAATCCCAGCACTTGGGAGGCTGCGGTGGGCAGATCACTTGAGGTCAGGAGTTTGAGACCTGCCTGGCCAACATGGTGAAACCCTGTCTCTACTAAAAACACAAAAATTAGCTGGGCTTGGTGGTACACATCTGTAATCCCAGCTACTCAGGAGGCTGAGGCAGGGAGAATTGCTTGAACCCGGGAGGTGGAGGTTGCAGTGAGCCGAGATCACACCACTGTACTGGAGTACAGCCTGGGCAATAGAGCGACACCTCAGAAAAAAAAAAAAGAGTGCAAAGTTGGGTGTGCAGCAGATCCATGTTTAAATCCTAGCTCAGCTGCTTGCTGGACATGTACCCTTGGGACAGTTAGTTAACCTCATCAACCCTCACACTTTAAAATGGGTCTAACAACCACACTTACCACATAACATTTTTGTAAGAACTAAATGAGAAAGTGTCCCATATTTACTTTATTTCTAAGGCATACATTTGTTTTTGTTTGTTTTACATGTTAATGTTTCTCAAGTCAGCGTCTTTTAATAGATGAGTACATTGAATATGGTAGTTTATTTTCTTTTCCTTTTATTTTTTATCTTCTTTTCCTGGAAAGCTGCTGTTATATAAAAGGTATGGATGGCATCGTAGAACCGAGGAAATACATTAGGTAAAGGGCTCAGTAAGTGCCCAACACAGAGTAGCTATTGTTTTTTTCTTGCAGCTCAGGCAGACAGTGCTTCTAGAAGGGCTCATTCAACCATTAAACCAGAGGTTGCAAACGGGAGGCCTGTTGGCCAAATCTGGCCCTAGGGCATGTTTTGATTGGCTCATTTCACTCCAGTGAATTGCCAAAATTTGAAAACTGAAAGCCTTCATACAGCAATTTGGATTTCCGGCTTCTTTTCTAAAAATTCAGAAACTCTGACTTCACTGGCCTGAATGCTAGCAGGGTATTAATCAGCTGGAACCACACACCGACTGCCCTCTTCAAAAGCAACTGACCACTGTCTCGCCACTTCTTACTGGGGTGCGTGGCCATCTCACCCACTCATGTAATCTGCCTGGCACCTGTAGGCATTTGACTGTGGGATCCCTGTGATACTTAATGGTTATTGAGAAACTGTCATGTACTTCTGCTCTTCCAGTTGAACTAGGAACAGTTTGGTGAGTCAGGGCAGGGGCAGGAGGTCTTGCTGTATCCCTACATCAGAACCATGTACCTGAAGAGTACAGGTGCAACAGGCATAGCCTTTCATAGTTAGGGGAAAAGGTAATGAAGAGGACCTCTTTCGTAATCCCACACTTGGCGTGGGAGCCACTTTTTAAAAAAAATCGTATTTTTTGGCCAGGCACCAGGGTGCTTGCCTGTAATCCAGCTCTTTGGGACGTCAATGCGGGAGAATTGTTTGTGACCAGGAGCCCAGGACCAGCCTAGGCAACATAGCAAGACCACCCCCATCTCTATCAAAAAATATATATATATAAAAATTTAAATTAAAAAATCTTATTTTTCTTTATTCAAGTGTAACACACATGCTGAAGAGTGCTTATTATAAATGTACAGCTTAGGCCAGGCATGGTGGCTCATACCTGTAATCCTAGCATTTTGGGAGGCCAAGGCAGGCAGACTGCTTGAGTCTAGCAGTTCGGGACCAGCCTGGGCAACATGGTGGAACTCTGTCTCTACAAAAAATACAAAAATTAGGTGGGCACTGTGGCGTGCATCTGTAGTCCCAGCTACTCAGGAGGCTGAGGCGGGAGGTTCACCTGATCCCGGGGAAGGTGAAGGCTGTAGTGATCCATGACCGCACCACTGTGCTCCAGGCTGGGTGACAAAGTAAGATCCTGTCTCAAAAAATTTTTTTGGTAAAAAATTAAATGTATAGCATAATGAATTGTGACAGGCTGAACACAACTGTTTAACCAACTCCCAGATCAAGAAAGAGAATATCACCAGCAACCCCCAAGAAGTCAGCCTCACATCCCCCTTCTGGTCACTGACACCCCCCTTGCTTCCCTGCCTGACCCTCATGAAGGATCACCACTATCCCGACTTTTAGCAGATTGATTGGTTTCTCCTGTTGCTGTATTTTATATACACGGAAGCATGCAGAATATGTATACAGCTTCTTTAGCTCAACAGTAAGTTTAAGATTTATACATGTTGTTGCATGTGCTTGTAGGGTGTTCATTCTCATTAGTATGTAGTATTCCCATGTATGAATATATCACAGTTTATTTACCCATTCTCCTGTAATATAATAGCTTTCAGTTTGGGTTATTACAAATAGTGCTGCTGTGAAGATTCCAGCACATGTCTTTTGTTGAATACATCAATAAACACACATGTATATTTATATGTTTTTTTCCTGTTGCTGGCTATTTCTGCTGGAAGTGGAATTGCTACGTCATAGAGTATGCGTAAGTTCAGCTTTAGTAGATGCTACCAGTTATCTAAAGGGACTGCACCCCTTTTAACTCCTACCAGCAGAGTCTGAGAGTTCCAATTGCTTCACAGCCTCATCAACACTTGGTCATTTCCATCTTTCATTTTAGCCATACTGGTAGATGTATGATGGTAATTTGTGTGTTTTTTAATGGATTTCCCTGAAGACTAATGATGGTGAGTACATTTTCAAATGTGCAAAGATCATTTGGATACTCTCTTTTGTGAAATGACACTGTGTGTGTGTGTGTGTGCGTGCGCAATTTGCCTGTTTTTCTATTGCGTTTTTCCATTGGATCTTTTATTTATTGATTTGTGGATCTTTGTATATTTTGGATACATTTCCTTTGTCAGCATGTTTCTTCCCCCCATCTATTTGCTCTTTTATTCTCTTTCTTTTTTTTTTTTTTTTTTTTTTGAGACAGGGTCTCACTTTGTCACCCAGGTTGGAGTGCAGTAGCATGATCACAGCTCACTGCAACCTCTGCCCCCCAGGCTCAAGCAATCTTCCCAACTCTACCTCCTGAGTAGCTGGGACTACAGGTGCACACCACCATGCCCGGCTAATTTTTCTAATTTTTGCAGAGATGGGGTTTCACCATGTTGCCTAGGCTGGTCCCAAACTCCTGAGCTCAAGCGATTCTCCTACCTTGGCCTCCCAAAGTGCTGGGATTACAGGTGTGAGCCACCATGCCTGGCCCCTTTAATTCTCTTTATGATGTTATTTGGTGAACAGATGGGCATTCTTAGTTTTAACGTAGTCCAATTTATCTTGTTTTTGTTTTGTTTGGTTTTGTTCTAGTTTGGTGGTGCTCGTTTTGCTGCTTTTTGTGTTCTAGAAGATACTTCAAGTTGCCAGTAAATATCCATTCCCCATTTTTCCTTTGGAATGTACTTGGCTAAATAACTTGCCTTTCTAGCCTCCCTTGTAGATACAATGGCCATATGACACAGTTCTGGTGAATAAAATATAAACAGAAGCCTGCTGTGTGTGCAGGAGTTTGGGGGAATTTTTGCTCTCCTAATAAAATGAGTGAGTTGTGGCCTTTCTTCCCCTTCCCTCCATCGTGTGCTTTGAAAGCAAATGAGATGTATGGAGCTGCAGCAGCCATCTTGTGACCATCAGGAAAAGGTCAAGGGCAGCACAATAACATCAGCTCCAACATCAATGAGCAGCTACACGAATTAGTACCTGCTATTCTTTTACTTCTTATTATGTGGTATAAGTTAATTCCTATTTATAGCTTTCTATATCTTGCAGCCAAGTTTATTCCTAACTGGTAAGTCCCTTATCTCTCCCCTAAATCTTGGCATTACCTTTGCCAGACTAATCTTCCCAAAACTTGTCTGTGTGTATGTCCTCCCTGTGACCAGAGGCCTTCAGTGCCCTCTGTGCTGGCTTTCAAGGGCCTCCAAAACCTGTCCACAACCTCTGTCTCCAACTCTGTCTTCCATTCATTTTTTTTTATCTTCTTATTTAATTATTTATTTATTTATTTATTTTTGAGATGGAGTCTCACTTTGTTGCCCAGGCTAGAGTGCAGTGACACAGTCTCCGCTCACTGCAACCTCCACCTCCCAGGTTCGAGCGATCCTCCCACCTCAGCCTCCAAAGTAGCTGGGATTATAGGCACCACCACGCCTGGCTACTTTTTGTGTTTTCAGTAGAGACAGGGTTTCACCATGTTAGCCAGGCTGGTCTCGAGCTCCTGACCTCAAGTGATCCACCCATTTCAGCATCCCAATGTGTTGGGATTACAGGTGTGAGCCACCACGCCTGGCCATATCTTCCATTCATTTCTGATTCACACAGTTCACTCCCTCTATTCCTCATTCCCCCACTGTTACATCCATCCGGAATGTAAGAGCAATATCAATAGATTGCTGAATTATATACACAGTTAGAATATTGCTCACATGTAAAGAGAACTGAAAAACATTCTCAAATGTGGAATAACTCAAGTATCAGAACACTATCCCTCATCTGGAAAAATCTACTTGAAGACGTAATGCAGCCAGTTGGAAAATGAACCAAAATGAAGATCAAATGCATAGAATATCTAATGTGACAGGACTGGCAGTGAGCGCTATGCCCCAGTAAGCCCAGAACTAGGTCTAAAGAGAATGAAGGTAAGGATTTAAAACTACAGCTAAAAAAATAAGATGCAGTAAATGTTATAAAAACTGAAAGAAAGAGTCTCATGATCATTAATTATATTCCACCGGGAATACCACCTGCAGGATATGTCAAGCAAAATAGATGATATTGTTTATATATCAAGAGCTCTTACAAGTCAATGAGAAAAGTACAAACAAATGGGGACCAAAACTGTCAAGGTCATGACCAGTCAACTCCAGAAGAAATAAAAATGACTAAAAAATATACTAAAAGGCTGGGTGTGGTGGCTCATACCTGTAATCTTAGCACTTTGGGAGGCTGAGGTGGGAGGATCGCTTCAGCCCAGGAGTTCAAGATCAGCCTGGGCAACACAGTGAGAACCTGTCTTTACGAAAACAAACAAACAAACAGAAACAAAATTAGCTGGGCATGGTTCCTAACATCTGCAGTCCTAGCTACTCAGGAGTCTGAGGCGAGAGGATCTCTTGAACCCAGGAGTTTGAGGCTGCAGTGAGCTATAATTGTGCCACTGCCCTCCAGCCTGGCCAACATGTGAGACCCCCATCTCCAAAATATATTTAATATATATATAATACTTATATATATAATATGTACATGTATTATATATAATATATGTAATATTATCTACTATATATGTGATATTATATATAATTAATGTACTACATATTATATATAGTATATATGTACTACATATTATATGTAGTATATGTGTAATACATATTATATATAATATATGTAATACATTATTATATACTGTACTATGTATTAATTAATTATCATATTAATATAATATATTAATTATACTATTATATTAATATAATAATATATTACTTATACTATTATATTAATATAATAATATATTAATTATACTATTATATTAATATTATATTAATTATACTATTATATTGATATTATATTAATTATACAATTATATTAATGATATATTAATTATATTATTATATTACTATTATATTAATTATACTATTATATTAATATATTAATATATTATTTTAATATTATATTAATATATTATTTTAATATTATATTAATATATTATTTTAATATTATATTAATATATTATTTTAATATTATATTAATATATTATTTTAATATTATATTAATATATTATTTTAATATTATATTAATTATATTATTATTTTAATATTATATTAATTATATTATTGTATTAATATTATATTAATTATATTGTTACATTAATATTATATTAATTATATTGTTACATTAATATTATATTAATTATATTGTTACATTAACATTATATTAATTATATTGTTACATTATTATATTAATTATATTGTTACATTAATATTATATTAATTATATTGTTACATTAATATTATATTAATTATATTGTTATATTAATATTATATTAATTATATTGTTATATTAATTATATTATATTAATATTATATTGTTACATTAATATTATATTAATTATATTGTTATATTAATATTACAACATATGATTATATATTATATACTAGGAACGATAGGAAAGGAATGATAAACACTGGGGACTATATTATAATGATGGCTCACACCTGTAATACCAGCACTTTGGGAAGCTGAGGCAGGCAGATCACTTGAGTCCAGGAGTTTGAGACCAACCTGGGCAACATGGTGGAACCCCATCTCTACAAAAAAATACAAAAATTGGCTGGGTGTTGTGGCTCACACCTGCAGTCCCAGCTACTCGGAAGCCTGGGGTGGGAGGACAGTGGCAGGCAGATCTTGCAGAGCCAAGATCATATATTAATTATAATATATTAATGCATTATTATATACTATATATGTAATACATATATAATATATAATACATATTATATAATATATATGGGATGCTCAAACCTTATATATAAGAGATGCTCAAACTTAACTAATGATTAAATATATGCCAGTCATATATTTCGTTAAATTTCACCTATTGGATTGGCAAATAATAAAATTTGGTAATGCCCAGTATTTGAGAGGATAAAGAGAAACAGGCTCTCTGGTTAGCTGTTGGTGTTTCTATAAATGGATAAAACCTTTGTGGAGGGCTCCTCACATTCTCTATGAAAATATATAATAGATGAGATGAGGGGCTTTCCAGACATCACCAGACCATGTCTGCCAAATAAAGCTGCATTTTTTCAAATGTTCAAGCTGTACTGACTACAATCCCCAGCTTTCCCAGAGAGTAGAAAGTGCGGTCTGCTCTGTGACCTATGTGACTCTCCAAGGAATGCTTAGACGTTCCATTCCTATGTCACTTGCCAGTGCCCCCAGCCTTGCTCTGAACTGTGGCTGCTCAGGACTTTGAGGTTCACCTTGAGTCATCGGCTCTGTGGTCCCCACACCATTCCAATTACAGACACAGGCTTAAACTTCACTTAACCCCCTTTGGAAGCATAATGAAGGTATTGAGCAAAATTTAACTGAAGGCTTGGGGAAAAACAGAAATGCAGGGTAGACGTTGGCTGACACAGTTCCTGCAGGTAATTATTCCTGGGGGCCACAAGCCCGAAACCAACCCCAGAGATTTTCTACTTCCCAACAGATTTCCACAGGGTAAGGGAGAGCCCAGCTGCATTCAAGAAAAGTTCCATGTGTACCAATGTTTAGCTCCCACTTACAAGTGAGAACGTGTGGTATTTGGTTTTCTGTTTCTGCATTAATTCCCTTAAGACAATGGCCTCTAGATGCATTCCTGTTACTGCAAAGGACATGATTTCATTCTTTTTTATGGCTGTGCCTGTGTTGTATTCCATGGTGAGTATGTACCACATTTTCTTTATCTAACCCACTGTTGATAGGAACAATAGACACTGGAGACTCTAAGAGTGGGAAGGGAGGGAGTGGGGCAAGGGGTTGAAAAACTACCTATTGGGTACTATGCTCACTATGTGGGCAATGGGTTCAGTCATACCCAAAACTCAGCATCAAGCCACATACCCATGTAACAAACCTGCACGTGTATCCCCTAAATCTAAAATAAACGTTTTTTGTGTTTTTTTTGAGACTGAATCTCACTCTGTCCCCCAGGCTGGAGTGCAGTGGCGCAATTGCAACCTCCACCTCCCTAGTTCAAGCAATTCTCCTGCCTCAGCCTCCTGAGTAACTGGGATTACAGGCACATGCCACCACACCTGGCTAATTTTTGTGTTTTTGTTTTTAGTAGAGACTGGGTTTCACCATGTTGGCCAGGCTGGTCTTGAGCTTTTGACCTCAAGTGATCCACCTGCCTCAGCTTCCCAAAGTGCTGGGATTACAAGCGTGAGCCACCATGTCTGGCCAAATTAAAAAAAAAAAAAAGAATAAAACAAAAACATATAACAATTACTTTTAAAATACTATATAAGGCCGGGTGTGGTGGTTCATACCTGTAATCCCAGCACTTTGGGATGCCAAGGTGGGCGGATCACCTGAGGTCAGGGGTTCAAGACTAGCCTGGCCAACATGGTGAAACCCCATCTCTAGTAAAAATACAAAAATTAGTTGGGCATGGTGGTGCGTGCCTATAATCCCAGCTATTCGGGAGGCTGAGGCAGGAGAACTGCTTGAACCCAGGAGGCGAAGGTTGCAGTGAGCCAAGATCGTACCACTGCACTCCAGCCTAGGCAACAGAGTGAGACTCCCTCTCGAAGTAATAATAATAATAAAGAAATAAATAAAAATACTATATAAGCCTGGCAAGGCATGATGGCTCACATCTGTAATCCCAGCACTTTGGGAAGCTGAGCCCAGGAGTTCGAGACCAACCTGGGCAACATGGTGAAACCCCATCTCTAAAAAAAATACAAAAATTGGCTGGGTGTTGTGGCTCACGCCTGTAGTCGCAGCTACTTGGAAGGCTGAGGTGGGAGGATAGTGGGAGGCATGATCTTGCAGAGCCAAGATCATGCCACTGCACTCCAGTCTGGGTGACAGAATCAGACCCTGTCTTAAAAAATATATAATAAAAATAAAATAAAATATTATATTATATAAGCATGGAATCAAATTGTACTATCAAGTAAGGCTCTATTTGAGAAAATAAAAGTTATTTGAAACATAGGAAAAAGATTTCTAGTCCTCTCTCTTGATAGAAGACGTTCCTTTTCCATGGTGCAGAGCTCTCCAAATATTTGAATTTTTGTAGTGATAATGATGATCTTTTCCCTATAATCAGAAGAATAGATATACACCTGATAAAACTGCATGTGTAAGAAAAAAAATCTCTCCAGAAATTATAGGTGGATCCTACAAACAAATACAGTCAAGATTCTTGTGGCCAGAACAGGCAGTTCACTTAAGGAACACCCTTCTAAGAGTACACCTTGTTCCTGTCTGGGTGTGCCGCAAGTTATAGACTCTCAATAAATGTTTGTTGAGTGAAGAAATAAATGTTGACCACCTTCCACCATCACCTTATGAGATAAAGTCCAGACTTATTTGAATGGATTCCAAGTCTGCATTACCGGGCCTTAAACTCTCATCATTTTACTCTGGTCCCACCACTGTATTCACTGGGTCTTTGCCTGCTCCATCTCATCCTCCCTTCAAACCCCAAATCAAGTCCCACTTCCACCTCTGAAGTCTCATTAGTCTCTGACATCCCCATGTTCACATTCAGTCCCCTCTTCTCAAGTCATGTCCCTGCTTCCTCTTCACATTTCATTTCATGTACTAAATATATATTTATAGACTAGTTCATTTTCTAAATGTGCAAATCTTGTCTCTTTAAGAAGATAAATCCTGGCAAAGAACCTCCTCCTGCTCCTGTTTCTTCCAATGCAGTTGGTGATCAATAAATATTTATTGGTTTCTGGATTCATTATTATTTTCTCTCCTTTCTTTCTTTCTTTTCTTTTTCTTTTTTTTTTTTTTTTTTAAGATAGGGTCTTGTTCTGTCAACCAGGTTGGAGTGCAGTGGCACAATCACAGCTCACTGCAGCCTCCAACTCCTGGGCTCAAGCCATCCTCCTGCCTCAGCCTCCCAAAGTGCTGAGATTACAGATGTGAGCTGCCGCACTCAGCTATTATTCTTTTCTTTCTGTTCATTGAATCATTAACTCTGTTTTAGATTTGTTTCCCCAAAAGCAGATCTGGGGATCTGAGACAGAGAATTTATATGAAAGTGATTTTGTTGTTGTTGTTGTTGTTTGGTTTTTCGTTTTGTGGTTTTTTTTTTTTTTTCAGAGATGGGGTCTTGCTATGTTGTCCATGCTGGCCTCAAACTCCTGGGCTCAAGAGATCTTCCCACTTCAGCCTGAGTAGCTCGGGCAGCAGGTGGACACCACAAAGCCAGGCTGTGTGAAAGTGATTCATAAGTGTTCCCAGAGAAAATTGGTAGAGAAGTGGAGAAGGGGAATGGGGCGAGAGAGAAGGTTGGACAAAGATGTGTTATCAAGTAAAGTCACACAGAGGGTAATTGAGGCTTGACCCTCCAGGGGAGCTTTGGGACACTGTGGGTCATTAGGGCAAAGGAACTGGAGGATTTCTATCCCCACACTGTCAGTCATGAGTTAAGGGCTGTCCCCGGGGCATGAAAACTTTCAGGTATTTCTGGTTTTCTTGAACATGCAGGAAAAGCAGGTCCTAGCAGCCTATGTGCAGCCCTCCAGTGAAGGCCAAAGGTACTGGCCATTGGGAGGAAAAGTACACAGAAACCTACAGTGCACAAAAATGGTAAAATAATTCAGAGTACAGGAGAGCTGAGAGCATCTGCACATTCTTTCAACAGACTTTTACTGAATATCTATTACATTATAGATGCTGCATGGAAATTGTCCAGGCACAGTCTTTGCCTTCAGCGATCCAGTCCTGATGTCTTTTTTTTTTTTTTTTTTTTTTCCCCCACAGCTGGGATCTCACTCTGTCGCCCAGGCTGGAGTGCAGTGGTGTGATCACAGCTCACTTCAGCCTTGAACTCCTGGGCTCAAGCAATCCTCCTGCCTTGGCCTCCCAAAGTGTTGGGATCACAGGCAAGAGCCACCACGCCTGGCCCGGTCCTGATGTCTTGAAGGGGAGACAATTGCACATGAGTTAGTCTTGTTCAGGACGCAAGGTGCAATAGCAGCAGCAGGTAGGAACTCAGAGAGGAAGTGCCCCAACTGTGCCCAAGTGATTCTCGGGCGTGACTTAGGATCTTAAAGGATGACTAAGGGGGAAAAAGGTATTCCTAGCCAAAGGAACAGCATGTACAAAGGCAGAGAAAGAAAGTACACATTTGTTTGGAAATAAGGAGTAGTTTGCTGTAGCTAGAACACAGGGTGTGGGAGAAAGGAAGACAGCGGGAAGCCAAGGCTGTAAAGAGAGGCTGGGAAGAAGTGACGAAACACATTTTATACCATTAAGGAGACAGTAAAATTTTGAGATGGGCCTGGCCATGATTATAGAGGTATTTAGGAAGAGGGTGGCCACATAAACCAGGTACTGGACACCAGGTGTTCTGTCAGCCCAGCATCCACAACCCTAATCAGATCATCCTATTTCTCTCTCTCTCTCTCTCTCTCTCTCTCTCTCTCTCTCGTTATAGAGATGGGGTCTCACTATGTTGCCCAGGCTGGTCTCAAACTCCTGGCCTCAAGCCATCCCCCCACCTCAGCTTCCCAAAGTGCTGGGATTACATGGGTGAGCCACTATACCCAGCCCTGTTTCTCTAGGCCTGAAGATTGCCAGACAAAGGAGAGTCAGGGCTGGGGCTTTCCTTGGAGAGGTTGGGAAAGAGGTTTGCAGAACTGCACACTGGCTGGAGGGAAGGGCAGCTCAGAGAACAGAGCCAGCAGGTGGAGACATGAGGAACAGCTTCTGTGGACATCAGCATAGTGCCGGATCCAGTGGACACAGGGATACCAATATTCCCTATGATGATAAATATCAATTAATTCCAATAAGTTTCCTTTTTCTGGCTTAAGCTGGATTGAGTCAGGTTTTTGTCACATTAAGTGAATAAGTCCCCATTCATACAGAATATATGGGGATTTTTGTTCTGTGTTTTTTGAGACGGAGTCTTGTTCAGAACGTCACCCATGCTGGAGTTCAGTGGCGGGATCTCAATTCATTGCAACCTCTGCCTCCTGGGCTCAAGCAATTCTCCTGCCTCAGCCTCCAGAGTATCTAGGATTACAGGCGCCCACCTTTTTGTATGTTTTTGGTAGAGACAGGGCTTCATAATGTTGGCCAGGCTGTTCTCGAACTCCTGACCTCAAGTAATGCCATTCAAGTGCACATCAACTGTTTTGGAGAATGCTGCCAAGGTGATATTCAGAGGAAAATGCCTAGCCTTAAATACTTTTGTTAATAAAAAAAAATTCTAAAGTAAGTGGACTATGCATTCAACTCAAGAAATTAGGAAAAGTAAAACAAAAGAAATCAAAAGAAAGTAGAAGGGGAAAATATGTAAAATTAGAAACAGAAGTTGGAGAAGGGAAAGAGGGAAAAGGGCAGACTTGATAGAGGAAAGACCTGCCAGGTGCAGTGACTTATGCCTGTAATCCCAGCACTTTGAGAGGCTGAAGTGGGAGAATTGCTTGAGCCCAGGAGTTCGAGACCAGCCTGGGCAACATGGTGAAACCCCATATCTACAAAAAATACAAAAAGTAGCTGGGTGTGGTGGCTTGCACCTGTGGTCCCAGCTTCTCGAAAGGCTGAGGCTGGAGGATTGCTTGAGCCCAGGAGGTGGAGGCTGCAGTGAGCCGTGATAGCACCACTGCACTCCACCCTGGGTGACAGAGCAAGACTCTGTCAAGAAAGAAAGAGAAAGAAAGAAAGAGAGACAGAGAGAGAGAGAGGGAGGGAGGGAGGAAAGGAAGGAAGGAAGGAAGGAAGGTAGGAAGGAAGGAAGGAAAAGAAAGAAAATGAAAGAGAGGGAGGCAGCGAGGGAGGGAGGGAGAGAACGAAAGAAGGAAGGAAGGGAGGAAGGAATGGAGAGAAGGAAGGGGAAAGAAAGAGATCAAAATCAATCAAACTTACAAAGCATCTCAATTAATTTGGAGAGAATAAACATCTTTCCAATACTGAATTGCCACATTCAGGAACATGTCCTAAGCATTGAAGTCTTTATTCAGGCCTTTCTGTATAGGTTTATAGTTTTCTTCAGAAGGGTCTTGCACAGTTTTTTGTTACTATTGTTCCTGAGATATCTTTGAGTTTTCTAGCTTGGAAAACTGGGTGGGTAAAGGAATCACTCACAATAGCAACCACGTCTGCAAAATACCTAGGAATCAGTACACTGGGGTGGCCAAGACACTTTTGGGAAACTAATAGGAGCGATGTTGGTGGGCAGGAAACTTACCATACCCAATAGAGAAATCCACTATAAAGTCACAGTCGCTAAAACAGTGTCATATAGCAGCTGTATGTGGTACAGTCATTCAGTGAGATGCCACTTAGCAATAAAAGGGAGCAAACTATTTTTTTTTTTGAGACAGGGTCTCACTCTGTTGCCCAGGCTGGAGTATAGCAGCATGATCACGGCTCACTGCAGCCTTGACTTACCAGGCTCAAGTGATCCTCCCATCTCAGCCTCATGAGTAGCTGAGGCTACAGATGCACCCCACCATGCCCAACTAATTTTGTATTTTTTGTAGAGACAGGGTCTCACTATGCTGCCCAGGCTGGTTTCAAACTCCTGGGCTCAAGTGATCCTCCTGCCTCAGCCTCCCAAAGTGCTGGAATTACAGCTTTGAGCCACCACGCCCTGGCAAGGTAGCAAATTATTGATACACCCAACAACTTAGAGGAATCTCAAGGACATTACACTGAGTAATTGAAGCCAATCTGGAAAGGTTACCAATTATATTATTCCATTTATGTGACATTCTGGAAAAAAACTATATTAATAGACAACAGATTAGTTACCAGGGTTACAGAGGGAGGATGTGGCTATGTAGGGGTGGCCTGAGGGAGATTTTTGGGGTGATAGTTGTGGTGGTAGTTACACAAATACATACATGTGTTAAAATTCATGAAACTGTATGCAGTTAATTTTATTACATGATAATCTTAAAAATAAAATACACAAAGCAGTTTAGTGGTAATATAATAGTAAACAAATAGAATCTTTGAAATCAGAGCTAGTCGATATGCATAAGGCTATTAGGAAATAAATATGGGGCCAGGAGTGGTGGCTCATGCCTGTAATCCTAGCACTTTGGAAGGCCAAGGTGGGCAGATCACTTGAGGTCAGGAGTTCAAGACCAGCCTGGCCAACATGGTGAAAATCCATCTCTACTAAAAATACAAAAATTGGCTGGAAATTGCTTGAACCCCGGAAGCAGAGGTTGCAATGAGCCGAGATCATGCCACTGCACTCCAACCTGGGCAACAGAGCGACACTCCATCTCAAAAAACAAAGGAAATAAAAGTGGCTTTTCTGGAGATTGGTTGTATGATAATATGAATGTGTTTAACACTACTGAATTGTATACCTGAATAGTTAAGATGACAAATTTTATATGTTTCATTTTCCCACAATTTAAATAAAATGATTGGTCCTATACTGGTAAGTGTTGAAGTCAGAAGATCATTATACCATTATGCTACTTTTGTATAATTCGACATTTCTCGTAATTAAAAAGCTTTCTTTATTATAAACAGTGATTTTTCACATCAGTGGCAAAATGCTATATAAAAGTATAGAGATATTTGACTTTTTGTTTAGAAAGAAAAAAATCCCACCCTCAAATATTTTAAAAGACCAGTCAGATTTAAATTTTTACGTTAAAAAAAAAATCTATAAAAACACGAAAGAGCTAGAGGAAAGTAGAGGAAGGTAATCTTATAACCGAGGGGAAAGGAAGGCTTTTGCAAAGCTTTCCAGGAAGTTCCAAAGCCATAAAGGACAAAGAGCCTAGATTTGATGACATGAAAACTCCAACTTACACCTGATAAAAGATATCATAAACAAAGTGATTAAAAGCTAAGCTATAAACTGGGGGAAAGCATATTTATCAGAGCCTCCCTGGCCCCTTTGCCCATTAAGGAACCCACCTGTCCCCTGGAGGCCTCTAAGTTTGCATCCTGTAATACAAATCATCCTTTCAAGTCCAGTTCATGATCATCAGAAATTGAAAACAAAACAGACAAAAAAAACCAAACAAACAGATGTAGCATATAGATAAGTTCTGCTGCCTGTTAATGACATCAGGCTTGGACCCAGAAGGACACAAGTATATAAACTGTGGCTCTCTCGCCTAACCCCGCAAAGCCTCAATTTCTCCATCTGTATGTGGGGTTAATGACGGAGAAATGTTAGCTATCCATTATGATAGGAGATAGGTTGATGGACTGTGGTGGTGGTGTGGGTAGGAGTTTATTTTTTTCTGCATAGATTTCTACATTTCCCAAATACTGGACAAGAACGAGCTATTACTATTATAATCAAGAAAAGATGATTTACATTTTGTCTTTTTTTTTTTTTAAGAGGTGACTCAGAGGTTTAACTTAATCTCTGGGGCCAGATGCAGTGGCTCATGCCTGTAATCCCAGCACTTTGGGCAACTGAGGCGGGTAGATCACCTGAGGTCAGGAGATCAAGACCAGTCTGGCCAATATGGTGAAACCTCATCTCTACCAAAAATACGAAAATTAGCTGGGCGTGGTGGTGCACGCCTGTAATCCCAGCTACTTGGGAGGCTGAGGCATGAGAACCCAGGAGGTGGAGGTTGCAGTGAGCCAAGATCATGCCACTGCACTCCAGTCTGGGCAACAGAGTGAGACTTTGTCTCAAAAAAAAAGAAAGTCTCTGGAGGAGAGATCAAATGAGGATAAAACTAGGATGTCTGGGCTAGTCCTTAGTCTTTGGGAATGATGATGTTTCCTCCCCAGGGTCCTTACCCTAAGTGCATGTAAGGACAACTAAGACACCAGCCCTACTTGAGAGTGGCTCACCATCTATTCCAATGGTATTGGAGGCAGACAGGCAGGAGGCTTAGTACAGTGCAGGCTGATCAATTCAGGGCATAGGTGAGTGCTGAAAATTACTGTGGTTATTGATCTGGGATATGGGCAGTGGGGTAAAGGGGAAGGTTTATGATACAACCTAGATCATCAGGATACAGATACATAGGTGATATGTGTATATATATATAAAAATAGATAGATTATATATAGTTGACCCTTAAACAACATGGGTTTGAACTGTGTGGGTCCACTTACATACAAATTTTTTTTTCAATAAAAGTTACATGGAGTGTGCGTGCCTCTCCTGCCTCCACTTCCACCTCCTCCACCTCTTTCACCTCTGCCACCTGTGAGACAGCAAAACCAACGCCTCCTCTTCCTCTTCAGCCTTCTCAATGTGAAGATGACAAAGATGAAGAGCTTTATGATGATCCCCTTCCACTTAATGAATAATAAACAGATTTTCTCTTCCTTATGATTTTCTTTTCTTTTTTTTTTTTTTTTTCCTTGAGACGGAGTCTCACTCTGTCACTCAGGCTGGAGTGCAGTGGTGTGATCTCGGCTCACTGCAACCTCCACCTCCCAGATTCAAGCCATTCTCCTGCCTCAGCCTCCCGAGTAGCTGGGACGACTGGTACCCGCCACCACCCCCAGCTAATTTTTGTATTTTTAGTAGAGACTGGGTTTCACCATGTTGGCCAGGCTGGTCTCGAACTCCTGACTTCAGGTGATCCGCCCACCCCGGCCTCCCAGAGTGCTGAGATTACAGGAGTGAGCCACCACGCCCACACCTTCTTGATTTTCTTAATTACATTTTCTTTTCTCATTCTCACCTGAGTCACTAGAGAAAGTCTTCCAGAGGTCACATTTGAGCTGAATCTTGAAGGAGGATGAGACTTTCATCAGGTGTGGGGCATGAGAGCCCAGGAAGAGGGGAGGGCATATGAAAATGCACACAGGAGCCAAGCACAGTGGTTACGCCTGTAATTCCAGCACTTTGGGAGGCCGAAGTAGGAGAATTTCTTGAGCCCAGGAGTTCAAGACCAGCCTGGGCAACGTAGCAAGACTCCATCTCTACAAAAAAAATTATTTCAAATAAAATAAAATGCACGTAGGCACAGAAGAACATGGCCAACTTGTGGTGAAGCAAAATGTCCAAATGGACTCTCATAAATAGGGAAGCAGATGAGGCTGGAATGATGGACTGAGGGTTGAGAGGGTCTTGAAGGGGCTTTGACTCATCTCTTCGGTTAAAGGGAGACAGTTAAAGTCACATGAGCTGGGAGATGAGGAGATTTGATCCTCATTTTAGAAAGATATCACTGTAAAAAGGTAGGAATGGATTGGAGCAGGAGAGACCTTTTACTCGATCAATGCCACAAATATTCGTGGAGTGGCCCCTGCTGAATTAGTTTCCTATTGCTGCTGTAATAAGCTACCACAGACTTAGTGACTTAAAATAACACAGCTTTATTTATTTATTTTTTAAGTTCTGGAGGTCAGAAGTCTGAAATGGGTCACACTGGGTTAAAACCAAGGTGTCAACCAGGCTGCATCTCTTCTGGAGGCTTTAGGGGAGAATTCATTTTCTTGCCTTTCCCAGTTCTAGAGGCTGCCTGTGTTCTTTGGCTCCCTCCATCTTCAAGGCCAGAAATTCTCCCACTGAGTCTTTCTAATGATGCCATTTCTCTGGCGATAACCCTTTCACCTCCCTTGTCCCCATTTAAGGACTCTTGTGATCACATGGGGCTCACCCAGATAATCCAGAAAAATCTTTCATCTCCAGATCAACTAATTAGCAACCTTAATTCCATCTGCCACCTTAATTCCCCCTTGCTATGGAACAGAACATATTCACAGGATTAGGACGTGGACATCGTTGGGAGCCATTATTCTGCCTGCCACACAGACCAATTGTTTGTTTGTTTGAGAGAGAGTCTCGATCTGTCACCCAGGCTGGAGTACAGTGGCACAATCTCAGCTCACTGCAACCTCCACCTCCTGGGTTCAATTGCTCCTCCCACCTCAGCCTTCCAAGTAGCTGGGATTATAAGCATCCATCACCACGCCCGGCTAATTTTTGTATTTTCAGTAGAGACAAGGTTTCACCATGTTGGCCAGGCTGGTCTCAAAGTCCTAACCTCAAGTGATCTGCCTGTCTCAGCCTCCCAAAATGCTGGGATTACAGGCATGAGCCATGGCATATGGCCTACACACACCAATTGGGAGGAGACCACCCAAGGACATGGATACCAGGAGGCATGGGCCATTGGGCACCATCCACAACTCCCCTGAGAGTTCCAATTAGAGCATTTGTTTGGGGATGACAATGAGAAATGCTGTAGCCTGGGCTCAGAGATACCAATGGAGATTAAAGCTCAATTTGGTTTTCTAGTCATTTGCATGGTCTGGTTATAATGACCTTCCCCCATCTTCTTGCTTATCATCAGGGCCAAAGTCCCCTCCAGAGGAAGACTGTCACGATGCTGGGGGCAGAGGTGGGGAAGTTCCAATTTCATGAAACTACACCACCACCATCTGGTGCTTTCTGTTTACACCTGCCTCCTTAAAACCAAGGACAACTGGAAAAGTACCAGTGTGACATTGCTCTTCCACCCCTCCCTAATCCCTTCCCTCCACAGAGTAGGTAAATCCATCCTTTGTTCCACACAGTGGACAAAACAAAATATGACGCAAAAAGCAGGTGGAAATTTAAGGAACATCTGATGTTTGGGACAGCTTAGTCGTGAGGATCAGGGTGTTTTTGTTTCAAGGTGACAAGCTCTAGGCATCTGATTTCTCAGCCTCACACCACCCCTGGTCTTTTTATGAGACATGCTCTTTTGCTAAGAGATCAGAGGAATGTTTTGCACAGTAACTTTACATTTGTATCTTCCAGCTGTATTTTCAACAAAAGGTTTATGGTTATGCAATAAGCATCTTAGGATGTGGAAACAGGTGAGCCAGGAGGCAAGATCAGCTTAAGGTCATTTTCGTGGCCAAACTGGTTGCAGGCAACTTTCTAGGCTGTTTGGTCCACATCAGGGCACCAGCTATCCACAGAAAAAGTCTTTAAAACAAGTCCAAGGATTCCTGGAGGGAGGCTGGCTTCAATACCCTCCTTCACTCTACTGCCAATATCCTGGATATCCCAGACCAATAACCAAGATCTGTTGCTTTAGTCCCCTGGATGTCCCTAGAATCTGTCTTCTCTCCATTCTCCCAGCTACCACCATCAGTGCCTGACACCTGTGAATAGCCACTGTACTCTAGCCTGCACAACAGTGTAAGACCCTCTTTTACATATATATATATATTTGCCAGGAGGGGTGGCCCATACCTATAATCCCAGCACTTTGGAAGGCAGAGATGGGAAGATTGCTTGAGCCTAGGAGTTCGAGACCAATCTGGACAACATAGCAAGACTTCGTCTCTACAAAAAACAAAAAAAAATTAGGCCAGGCATGGTGGCTCATGCCTGTAATCCCAGCACTTTGGGAGCCTGAGGTGAGCTGATCACAGGAGACCAGGAGTTCAAGACCAGCCTGGGCAACATGCTGAGACCCCGTCGCTACTAAACATACAAAAAACTTAGTTGGGCATGGTGGCGCGTGCCTGTAATCCCAGCTACTCCAGAGGCTGAGGCACGAGAATCTCTTGAACCCCGGGAGGTGGAGGTTGCAGTGAGCTGAGATTACACTGCTGCACTCCAGCCTGGGCAATAGAAGACTCCATTTCAAATAAATAAATAAATTAAATTAAATTAAAAATAAAATAAAACTGAAGTCTAGGTCAGGCACAGTGGCTCACACCTGTAATCCCAGCACTTTGGGAGGCTGAGGCGAGCAGATCACCTGAGGTCAGAAATTCAAGACCAGCATGGCCAACATGGCAAAACCCCGTCTCCACTAAAAATACAAAAATTAGCTGGGCATGGTGGCACATGCCTGTAATCCCAGCTACTCAGGAGGCTGAGGCAGGTGAATCGCTTGAATCCAGGAGATGGAGGTTGCAGTGAGCCAAGATTGCACCACTGCACTCCTGCCTGGACTACAGAGCAAAACTCAGTCTCAAAAAACAAAAAAACAAAAAACTGAAAATCTAGTGCCCAAAACCCACGCTACCCACTCAGCCTCAGGAAAACTGGGATGGTTGGTCACCCTACATGCCCCCTCCAGCTTCAAAGCTGCTGCACACGCTGTTTCTTCTGCCTGGGAAATCTTCCAGCAGTTTTTTTTTTTTTTTTTTTTTTTTTTTGAGACAGGATCTCGCTCTGTCACCCAAGATGGAGTGCAGTGGTAGAATCATAGCTCAGCTATCCCCATAATTTGGCTTCCCAAAGTGCTGGGATTGCAGGCTTGAGCTACTCTATCTGGCCACCTCTCTGTCTGGTTAATTTCTCATGCTTATCCTTTCAGATCTCACTCACATGTCATTTCCTCAAGGAAGCCTTCCCTGACCTCCCAACCCTAGGTCACATCTCCCTGTTCAAACATTCAGTGCACCATGAGCCTCATCTTCACAGAATTTCCACGTGGTTATAATTTTATGTTTAGTTGCATAATAGTTTATCAATGTCTATCTCATGTGCTTGAGTCAGTGCTCCTGTGAAGGAAGGCGGTTCTGTGTTCTCTTATGTGCTGGTCAGGTGCAGCCACAAGGAGCATAGTGGAGGCCTAGGAGGACAACGTTTATTATACTCAGAGGTTCTAGAAACAAGAAGCAAGGCTTGTCACACACGGCCACATGGGGAAGCCTCGGGGTGGTCAGGAGACAGAAGGCAGGAGCGAGGGTTTCCCCAGGACAGGCAAAAGGGAGCAGGGTAAACAGTTCAGGATTGGCGAGGTTTTTTGGGTTTTTTATTTATGTATTTGTTTTCAATAGGGTCTAGCTCTGTCACCCAAGCTGGAGTGCAATGGCACAATCTCAGCTCACTGCAGCCTCAGCTTCCTGGGCTCAAAAGATCCTCCCACCCCAGCCGAGATAGCCACTGCACTCCAGTCTGGGCAACAGAGTGAGACTCCATCTCAAAAAAAAAAAAAAAAAGAATTTAAGGTTAATGATCACTGTCCAGGTGTGGTGGTGCATGTCTTTAATCCCAGCACTTTGGGAGGCCAATGCAGGAGGATCACCTGAGCCCAGGAGTTCAAGACCAGCCTGAGTTACATGGCGAAATCTCATCTCTAAGAAAAATACCAAAAAAAAAAAAAATTAGCTGGGCGTGGTGGCATGCACTTGTAGTTTTAGCTACTCAGGAGGCTGAAAGGTGAGAGGACTGCTTAAGCCTGGGAGGTTGAGGCTGCAGTGAGCCTTGATCATGCCACTACACCCCAGCCTGGGTGACAGAGTGAGACCCTGTCTCAAAAAATAATAATAATATCACTAATAGAATTAAAATAAGATGTGGAACTTTCAAGTGACTAGAAAAGGGATAAAAATCAATTATGCAAAATAAATACAAAACATAAAATAGGATGACAAGGACACCATGAAACTTATCAATGGTTACAGTATATGTGAATGGGTTAAATTCCCTCATGTAAAGTCAAAGACTCGGAGATGCTCTGACTTTTGTTTTATAAAAGCAAAATCAGCTACATATTACTTACAAGATATATATATACACACATACAGACACAAACACATTTGATTTGATCTGTTTTTTAAATTAGAGATAGAATCTTACTTTGTCACCCAGGCTACAGTACAGTGGTGTGATCATAGCTCCCTGCAACCTTGAACTCCTGGGCTCAAACGATCCTCCTGCCTTAGCATGCTGAATAGCTGGGACTACCGGTGTATGTCACCACATCCTGCTAATATTTTTATTTTTGTAGAGACAGGAACTCACTGTGTTGCACAGGCTGGTTTTGAACTCCTGGACTCAAGTGATCCTCCTGCTTTGGCCTCCCAAAGCACTGGGATTATAAGCATGAGCCAGCACACTCAGCTGAGATACATTTTTTAAAATAAAAGAAGTTTTGAAAATAAAAGGATGGGAAAAGCATCAGGCAAGTGCTAAGAAAATGAAAGCAAATGAGGTTGAGATCAGGACTGGTACAGGAACGGGGGTGGATCTGGTTCTGGGTTGGGGAATATCAGTGAATCCAGTTACGAGAAGCCAGGAAAGGAGACCAAAGCGGATGTTAAAAGCTTGGCAGAAATAATACTAAGCCAACAGAAGCCTCGCACTGTCCACTGAGCTGTTCCTAAATATTGTCCTAGTTTGTCCCATGCAGTGTGACAAGCAGGCTCTCTCCTGTGTCCAGACTTGTTGGACTGACCCTCATATGTGATGCTGCCTCCGAGGAGGTTTCCTCACTGTGAACCCAGGTTGCATCATCTGAAACACAGTGAAGACTAATCTATGACCAGGACTTCCCAGCCAGAGACACCAGTCACAGAGAACCACCAGGACAGGACCTGGTGCCACCCTTAAGATCAAGTATCCCCTCCCAACAATTCAGCCCCACACCTGCTCTGCCCAAACCTTTGGCTCAGCCAGTAGTTGGTGGGGACATTGTGTTTTTCCTACCCACACCCTCACTGATCACATGTTGGTCCTTAGCATGAACAGGGCGAGCCATGCTTCCAGGTTCCTGTCCACTGGTCAAATCACCCCCATGCTATGTTGGTGCATTCTTGCCAGACCAGCACTGAGACATTTATGGCCCCAATTTATTGCCCACTTATGGCCAATCAGGCATGGAGCTAAGTGTTTTACAGTTACAATCTCATTTCATATTCACTCCTTTCAGCAACTCTCTGGAGAAGATACTGTTATGATCTAGTTTTTTTTTGTTGTTGTTTTTGTGTTTTTTTGAGATGGAGTCTCACTCTTGTTGCCCAGGCTGGAGTGCAATGATGCAATCTTGGCTCACTGCAACCTCCACCTCCCGGGCTCAAGCGATTCTCCTGCCTCAGCCTCCCAAGTGGCTGGGATTACAGGCGCCCGCCACCATGCCCGGCTAATTTTTTTTTTTTTTTTTTTTTTTTTTTGAGACGGAGTCTCGCTCTGTCGCCCAGGCTGGAGTGCAGTGGCGCGATCTCGGCTCACTGCAAGCTCCGCCTCCCGGGTTCACGCCATTCTCCTGCCTCAGCCTCCCGAGTAGCTGGGACTACAGGCGCCCGCCACCACGCCCGGCTAATTTTTTGTATTTTTAGTAGAGACGGGGTTTCACCGTGTTAGCCAGGATGGTCTCGATCTCCTGACCTCGTGATCCGCCCGCCTCGGCCTCCCAAAGTGCTGGGATTACAGGCGTGAGCCACCGCGCCCGGCGCCTGGCTAATTTTTGTATATTTAGTAGAGATGGGTTTTGCCATGTTGGCCAGGCTGGTCTTGAACTCCTGACCTCAGGTGATCCTCCCGCCTCAGCCTCCCAAAGTGCTGGGATTATAGGCAAGAGCCACCACGCCCAGCCATGATCCATATTTTACAGAAGAGGAAGGAGTTGAGGTTTGGAGAAATTACAGAACTTGTCCAGAATCTCCCAGTAGGAAAGGTATAGATAGAACCAGATAATGATCCCAGTCCATCTTCTGGAGCCTGAGCTTCTGTTATTATTATTGTTAGTCAACTTTTAGGTTCAGCAGGTATGTGTGCAGGTTTGTTACATGGGTAAATTGTGGTCGCTGGGGTTTGAACAATTGTACAAAAGATTTCATCACTCAGGTAGTGAGCATATACCAAGAGGTAGTTTTTCAACCCTCACCCTCCTCCCACCCTCCACCCTCAAGAAGGCCCCAGCGTCTATTGTTTCCCTTTTTGTGTCCATGTGTACTTCATGTTTAGATAACACTTTATAAGTGAGAACATGTGGTGCTTGGTTTCCTGTTCCTCTGTTAATTTGCTTAGCATAACAGCCTCCAGCTGCATCCATGCTGCTACAGAGGATATAATTTCATTCTTTTTTATGGCTGCATAGTATTCCATGGTGCATATATATACCGCATTTTCTTTATCTACTCCACTGTTGATGGGCATCTAGGTTGATGCTATGTGTTTGCCATTGCGGATAGTGCTGCAATGAACATACACATGGGTGTGTCTTTTTGGTAGAACGATTTATATTACTTTGGGTATGTACCCAGTAATGGGATTGCTGAGTGAAATGGTAATTCTGTTGTAAGTTCTTTGGGAAATCTCCAAACTGCTTTCCACAGTAGCTGAATTGTGATTTACATTCCTGAGTTTTTAAACTGTTGTGGTCTTTTGGGTTTTGCTTTATCCTGCACGCAAGGTAAACATCTTATGGTTGTTGTGGTCTTGTTTGTTTTGGTAGGCTCTCTTGCAAGTGAATCTTTTCCTTCGATATGTATATCCACATTCATGCATCATCGTACACAGGTTCAGAAGTGTAATCCTATGAGTGCTTTTTTTAGAGCACGCTTTTTTTTTTTTCTTACTTTCTTGGCTCCTTCTCCCTGTCTCATTCCTCCTCTTCCCATGGGTCCCTCCCAGGTAACTTATAAAAATCAAGTGCATGACCTTCTATATTTTTCTTTTCTTTCTTTCTTTTTTTTTTTTAAGACAGGATCTCACTCTATCACCCAGGCTGGGGTGCAGTGGCAGGATCTTGGCTCACTGCAACCTCCATCTCCCAGGTTCAAGCGATTCTGCTGCCTCAGCCTCCCAAGTAACTAGGACCACAGGAGTGCACCACCCCACCTGGCTAATTTCCGTATTTTTTAGTAGAGATGGGATTTCGCCATGTTGGCCAGGCTGGTCTCGAATTCCTGGCCTCAAGTGATCCACCTGCCTTAGCCTCCCAAAGTGCTGGGATTACAGGTGTGAGTCACAATGCCAGTGCCAAGCCTATTTTTCTTTTTCTTTTTCTTTTTTATTTTTCTTTTTTATTTTTTTTTTTGAGACAGAGTCTCACTCTGTCGCCCAGGCTGGAGTGCAGTGGCACGATCTCAGCTCACTGCAACCTCTGCTTCCTGGGTTCAAGCAGTCCTCCTGCCTCAGCCTCCCAAGTAGCTGGGATTACAGGCATGCACCACCACACCTGGCTAATTTTGTATTTTCAGTAGAGACGGGGTTTCACCATGTTGGCCAGGCTAGTCTCCAACTCCTGACCTCAGGTGATCCACCTGCCTTGGCCTCCCAAAGCACTGGGATTACAGGCGTGAGCCACTACTCCCAGCCATTTTTCTTAATTCTTATATAATCCTATTCTCTTCTCATCCCCCCAACACCTCTCCCTCTCTCTGTTTCTCTCTAACACACACACACACGCCTACACACATGCATACGCATACACACACATTGCATATACATACACAAGTTTTTTGTAATTTTGTCCTTTTTTAAACAAAAATATGGATTCGTCTTATATACACTTTTTCCTTTCTTAATTTTTCCACTCAATTATGCCTTGTGGAAATTCTTCAGATTATCCAGTGTGACTCTAATCCAACATTGTAGTGGCAGGATAACATTTGGTGGTAGCATAACACATGGCAGCATAACATTCCGTGGTATGAATAATGGTGCATAATGTATGCACCAGTATGCGTTCTCCCACTCTGTATTGATGGGCAGTCACTGTTTCCGCATTTTGCCACAAACAATGCTGCAGTAACTTCCTGGTACTCATGTCTTTGGGTCCTGATGCTTTTCTTTCTAGGGGACGAACCCTAAAGAGTAGGATTTCTGGATTGCGTATGTATTTTCATTAAAATTTTGAAAACATAGAAAAACATTCTCAGCGTAAGTTTCCAAGTATTACAATTCCAAATATTAATTCCCCATTGCTGCTACAACAAATTACTGTGAATGTGGCCAATGTGGTGGTTTAAAACAGCATGAGTTGCCGGGTGTGTTCGCTCATGCCTGTAATTCCAGCACTTTGGGAGCCCGAGGTGTCAGGATCGCTTCAGCCCAGGAGTTCAAGCCCAGCCTGGGAAACATAGCAATGCACTGTCTCTAAAATATAAACAAAAGGCTGAGCAAGGTGAGTTATGCCTGTAATCCCAGCACTTTGGGAGGCCGAGGCAGGTGGATCACTTGAGGTCAGGAGTTCGAGACCAGCCTGACCAACATGGTGAAACCCCATCTCTACTAAAACATACAAAATTTGCTGGGCCTGGTGGCACATGCCTGTAATCCCAGCTATTTGGGAGGCTGAGACAGGAGAATCGCTTGAACCCGGGAGGCAGAGATTGCAGTGAACCGAGATCACACCATTGCACTCCAGCCTGGGCAACACCAGCGAAACTCTATCTCAAAAAAATAAATAAATATATCAAATAAAATATAAACTAAAGTAAAAATACTTTTTAAAAAAAGCAGCACATATTTATTATTTACAGTGTTGGAGATGAGAAGTCCTAAAATTGAGGGGTGCACATGGCTGCGTTGCTCCTGGAAGCTCTAGTGAGAAACTGTTCCCGGACTTTTCCAGCCCTAGAGGCTGCCTGCATTCCATTCTTGCAGCCAACCTTGTGATTATATTGAGCTTGCTTAGATAATCCAAGATGATGCCCCCATTCCAAGATCTTAATAATCACATCTGCAAAGTCTCTTTTGCAATGTAAGGTAATACGTTCACAGCTCAAGGAATTGGGGTGTGCACATCTTTGGGGGGTTGTTATTCACCCTATACAAAGTGCAAATGAATAAAAGATAAATCTCCCTCCCGCAATGACTCCGAGGACTCTAATCCTCCACCCACCCATTACTTCCGATTTCTGATGTGTTCTTCCAATGTGAGCTTGTTCAACCCACTGCCCATGGGCCGCATTCGACCCAGAACAGCTTTAAATGCAGCCCAACACAAATTCATAAACTTTCTTAAAACATTATGAGATTTTTTTTTGCAATTTTTTTTTTTTAGCTCATCAGCTATCGTTAGTGTTAGTGTATTTTATGTGTGGCTCAAGACAATTCTTCTTCTTCCAACGTGGCCCAGGGAAGCCAAAAGATTGGACACCCCTGTTCTAATGTTTTATGTAAACTCCAGTATATATTTATGTTTGTTATATTTTACAAATGATGGCATAGTATATACCCCGCTTCTTGTCCCTGACTTCGTTTCATTTAACAACACATCTTAATAATTATCCCATTGCCAGAGCCTAGGCTCTGAACCAATAAAGTTGCAGGACTTGAAAAGAAGTCCAGTTCAGCAGAGAAAAATGTAACATCCAGACAGCAGGTGCTAGAAAATCAGGCCATGTCAGGGATACTAACAGGTGGGTGGAGGCCCAGGCCTGGGAACCCTGGCACTATTTGGAATTCCAAGAGGTGGATCTGTTGCAGGAGCTGTGATATCAGAGAGCTCCAGCCACTGGGCTGGTTCAAGGGCAGGACCTGAGTGTTTGGAGAGGAATGGTGAGAGGTAGGAGGAATCTGGTCCTCGGGAAGTTACCAAAACAGGCACTCGGGAACAGATAACTCAATAACCACATAAACAATTCCACAAATATTTACTTAGTGGCTGCTACAGGCCACGTGCTGAGCTGAATGCTGGTTTCTATCTAGGATGAGACAGGCATGATCCAGGTCCTCCCACACCTTCATGGTCAGGTAGACAGACAAAGAGAGAGAGAATGTTGCTATCAATATAGTCAGTGCCGTGGTTGGGGAGGAAAGAATTCTTCGGGATAATGGGAGTAGGGAAGAAGAGACCAAATAATTCAGATATATTTATCAGGGTAGGCTAATTGCTATAGCAGACAACCTTCCAATCTCAGTGTCTTAATACAATAAAGTTTATTTTTCACTTACGTTACAATCTAATGCTGGTTGAGGAAAGGGTAGGTGGGACTCTGCTCCACATAGTCATTCAGTGACCCAGGCTCCTTCTATCTAATGGCTCCACTGCCCTCCCATAAGAATGTCAGTTCCCTCTCAGATCCTCTGCATCCACCTGGGGGAGGGAAAGAACACTGTGGAAGATAACATGGAAGGTTTTCATAGGACAGACCTTGAATAGATATACATCATTCTACCCACTTTCAGTTGGCCAGAACTCAGTCACATGGTCTCACCCGTCTGCATGGGAGCCTGGGAAATGTAGTCCAACTATGAGCCCAAGAAGAAAAAGAACCAGGGTTTGGTAAACACATAGCAGTCTGTGCTGTGCCAGACTTGGGAAGATGGGGAAACTCCCTGGAAGAATGGTTTCTAAGCTGATACCTGGAGGATATGTTAAGAGTTATCAGGATGAAGGAAAGGGAGGAAGGGAAGGGCAATGTTGCCAACAAACAGATCAATGTAAGCAAAAATGAAAAGCATTGAAAATCATGGCATGTTGAAGACAAGAAGGATGTTCTGTCTATCTAGAGAGCAGAAGGCAAGCCATGATGGTGGAGCAACTACAGGGGCTAGACCAGGCGGGGTGTTATAAGCTGGGTCAAGGAATTTATCCCAATAATGATCAAAGCCATGGAAGGATCTGAAATTCAGGATAAATTTGCATTCCAGAAAAATTTATCTCGTTTGTATATGGAGAATAGACTGGAGGGGAAAAGCAGAGAAGATAGCAGGAGACCAGCTGTGAAGGTGAGAAAAGATGACAGTCTAAACTACAGGAGTGGCTGCAGAGGGCAGTGAGAGTTCCAGATATCAGGAAGTGGGGTTAGAGGATTCATAATGGATGAGATGGGCAACTAAGCAAAACAGATAAACAAGGATGAGGGCTGAGTTTACCTGTGGGATAACTGAATGGTTGGTGATTCCATTAGCCAAGAAAGACAACAATCCCAGCAGTTTGGGGGGTGGGATTAGTTTCGCTTTGGACTTGTCAGGTTTGTGGTACCTACTGGACATTTAGAGAGCATTGCTCTGTAGTTAATTTTCCTTCCTTCCTTCCTTCCTTTCTTTCTTTCTTTCTTTCTTTCTTTCTTTCTTTCTTTCTTTCTTTCTTTCCTTCCTTCCTTCCTTTCCTTCCTTCCTTCCTTTCTTTCTTTCTTTCTTTCTTTCTTTCCTTCCTTCCTTTCTTTCCTTCTTTCTTTCTTTCCTTCCTTCCTTTCTTTCCTTCTTTCTTTCTTTTTTTGTAGGGAGGACAGAATCTTGCTTTGTCACCCAGGCTGCAGTGCAATGGTGCAATCTCACCTCAGTGCAACTTCCACCTCCCAGGGTTCAAGTGATTCTCCTGCCTCAGCTTCTCGAGTAGCTGGGATTACAGATGCCCGTGAACATGCACAGCTGATTTTTGTATTTTCAGTAGAGACAGGGTTTCACCATGTTGGCCAGGCTGGTCTTGAACTCCTGAACTCGTTCATGATCCACCCACCTTGGCCTCCCAAAGTGCTGGGATTACAGGCATCAGCCACCGTGCCTGGCTTCTTTCTTTCTTTCTTTTTAAGAGACAGGGTCTCACTCCATTGCTCAGGCTGGAGTGCAGTGGTGTAATCATAGCTCACTGCAGCCTCGAACTCCTGGGCTCAAGCGATCATCCTGCCTCGACCTCCCAGACAGCTGAGATTACAGGCAGGTGCTACCATGCCCAGTTAATTTTTTAAATTTTTGAGGGGGTCCCAACTATGTTGCTCAGGCTGGCCTTGAACTGGTGGCCTCAAGCAATCCTCCTGCCTTGGCATCCCAAAGTGCTGGGATTACAGATGTAAGCTGGACCCAGCCTTGTAGTCAATTATATATGGGCCTAGAGATCAAGAAAAAGATTCAGGCTGAGGATACAGTCATGAGAGTCAATAAGTTCATTCCAGGGAGAGGAGGAAGGAGAGAAACAGGAGAAAGAACAAGGCCTGGACTGAAACCCCGTGGAATGCCAACATTTAAGGAGTGAGCAGAGGAAGTGGAGCTCACACAAGCATCTGACACAAAGCAGTGTAGCATCTGAGGACAAAAGACAATGAGAGCATGACATCATGAAGATCAAGGAAAGAGACAATTTCACGAAAGCATGTGCAGGCAACAGTATTTGCAGAGAGGCAAACTAAATCAAGGGCTGAAAACCATCCATCAGTTTTGGACAGGAAGGAACTTGATGTGTTGGTAAGAGCCAGATTGCCCCGGATTGACGAGGAGGGGAGATGAAGGCCACTCAATCGGGAGCATTGCTGTGAAGGAATGAAAGAATTCAGAACAGTGTCGGAGGAAAATTTAGCATGTCCATGGAAGGTATTCCTCATTTTAAGATAGAAGATGCAGCCGGGCGCAGTGGTTAACACCTGTAATCCCAGCACTTTGGGAGGCCAAGGCGGGTGGATCACTTGAAGCCAGGAGTTCGAGACCAGCTTGGCCAACATGGCGAAACCCTGTCTCTACTAAAAATGCAAAAATTAGCTAGGCATGGTGGCGTGCACCTGTGATCCCAGCTACTTGGGAGGCTGAGGCACGAGAATTGCTTGAACTCAGGAGGTGGAGGTTGCAGTGAACCAAGATCACTCCACTGGACTCCAGCCTGGGCAACAGAGCAAGACTCTGTCTCAAAAAAAAAAAAAAATATATATATATATATAGAAGACACCTTTCCTTGACATCTTGGCACTTTGTAAGCCCTTTGGAACTCAGACACCACCAAAGAGAAAAGAGTGAAGATCCCAAAATTCATTAATTTAACAAATATATATATATATATATATATATATATTTTTTTTTTGAGATGCTCTGTTGCCTAGGCTGGAGTGAGTGCAGCGGTGCAATCTCTGCTCACTGCAACCTCCACCTCCTGGGTTCAAGCGATTCTCCTCCTGTAATTATTCCAGGTACTTGGGAGGTTGAGGAAGGAGAATTGCTTGAACCAGGGAGGCAGAGGTTGCAGTGAGCCAAGATTGTGCCACTGAGACTCCGTCTCAAAAAAAAACAAAAAAAAAACACCAGGCAGGGTGGGGAGGGAGGGGGAAGCATGAAGGACAGAAGTAAGAAAATCCAGGTGATCCAGGTGACAGGTGATGCTATGTTGGGGAGGGGGAATGAAGTGCCAGCAGTGGAAATGGTGAGAAATGAATCCATTCTAGAAATACTTTGAAGGTAGACTCAGCTGGCTTCACTGGCTGATTGGCTGTGCGTTGTAAGAGAGTAGGATCAACCCTAAAGTGGAATGAAGTGCTGATACAGGCTAAAACATGCTTGAACCTCAAAACACTTGGCTAAGTGGAAGAAGTCAGGTCCTCTAAGTTGTTGCCAAGAAGGACAACAACCTCGGCTATTTGGGAGTGGGGTGAGTTTCGCTTTGAGCTTGTCAAATTTGTGGTGCCTATGGGACATTTAGAGAGAGATGATCTGTAGTTTTGTTTTGTTTTGCTTTGTTTTGAGACAGAGTCTCACACTGTCACCCAGGCTGGATAGCCTGTCCACATATTGTATGATTCAATTCATGTGAAATGTCCAGAATAGGTAAATCCATGCAGATGGAAGGCAGACTGACAATTGCCAGGGGGTAGTGGGAGACGGGAGGGGGGTAACTGCTTAATGAGTATGGGGTTTTCTTATAGGGTGATACAAATGTTTTGGAATTAGAGGTGATGGTTGCATAACATCTGAGTGCACTCAATGGTACTGGATTGTTCACTTTAAAATGGTTAATTTTATTGCTTGAGGCCAGGAGCTTAAGATCAGCCTGGGCAACATAGTGAGACCCCCCCACCCCTCACATCTCTACAAAAAATAAAAAATTAGCCCAGCTTGATTGCATGCACCTGTAGTCCCAGCTACTTGGGAGGCTGAAGTGGGAGGATCACTTGAGCCCAGAAGTTGGGGGCTGCAGTGAGCTATGATCGTACCACTGCACTCCAGCCTGGACGACAGAGTGAGAACTCGCCTCTAAAAAAATAAAAAATGAAATGAAATGGCTAATTTTATGTTCTGTGAATCTCACCTTAATAAAAAAAAAAAAAAAGGCGGGGGCGGGTGTTGAAAAAAAGCCTCCAAAGTCTTTGGTCTGAAAATTTTGTGTGTGTGTGGGGTGTGTGTGTGTGTGTGTGTGTGTGTGTGTGTGTGTGTGTGACGGGGGCTGACTCTGTCACCCAGGCTGGAGTGCAGTGGAGCAATCTTGGTTCACTGCAACCTCTGCCTCCCGGGTTCAAGCAATTCTCCTGCCTCAACCTCCCAAGTAGCTGGAATAATTGCAGGCGCCCACCACCACGCCTGGCTAATTTTTGTATTTTTAGTAGAGACGGGTTTTCACCATGTTGGCCAGGCTGGTCCTGAACTCCTGGGCTCAAGTGATCTGCCCACCTCAGCCTCCCAAACTACTGGGATTACAGGTGTGAACCACCACGCCCAGCCGTGGTCTGAAACCTTAAAGATCAGGGTTGCCATTTACTGAGATGGAGAAAACTTACAGAAGGAGGAGGGTAAGGGAGAAGCTTCTGGTGTTCAGTGCTGGATGATTCTTAATTTGGAGATGTCTAATGAACATCCAAGTGAGATTGTCAAGGACACAGATAGATGTGCTTGGATTTCAGGGAAAATGCTGAAGAAATTTGGGAGTCCTCCGCATATAGCTTATCTTTGGGCTCAGAATTGGCTGATATTTAAGTTTCTGCTTCTTTTTCGAAGAGGACAGAAATACAAATTACTTCGTTACAGAAAAGTAAACAGTTTTATGTGTTGCACGTCCAAGATTGTGGAGTGAAATTCGTACCTTCTACGTTCAGATGGCTTGCAGCTCTTTAAACCCAGCCAGGCATGACTGATCTGGAGCCAGGCAGGGCCGGGCTTGCTGGGAGGGCGGAGGAAGCCTGCAGAGCTCCGAGCTCTCTCCGGTGTTTCTGCAGAGCCCCTGGAGAACAACAGCTGACTTTGTGTATTCAATAAAGATGCATCTGTCATGCCTACTAGCACTGTTTTCATCCTGCTGAGACTTGTCGGTTGAAAAGCCAGAAGGAATGCACCTGGTTTCCTAGCACCACCGAAATTTTGCCAAACTAAGGGATGCAGATTTTAGAACAATCTTCCATTGTTGGTGGTCATGCGCAGTTACCAACCATCACCAACAGTTAGTAGTAACAATGGATTCAGTCCTTCCCGTGTGCCCAGCACTCCGCCGGGGGCTTTGCGTTCATCCTCTTGTTTCGCTCTTACATGAAGCTTGAGAGGGAGGTATCATTTTTATTTTTATTTTTTTAATTTTAATTTTTTTTTTTTGAGACAGAGTCTCACTCTGTCACCCAGGCTGGAGTGCAGTGGAACGATCACAGTTCACTGCAGCCTCAACTTCCCAGGCTCCAGTGATCCTCCCACCTCAGCCTCTTGAGTAGCTGGGCCCACAGGCACGCATCACTATGCCGGCTAATTTTTGTATTTTTGGTAGAGATGGGATTTCCCCATGTTGCCCAGGCTGGAACTCCTGGGATCAAGCAATCCACCTGCCTTGGCCTCCCGAAGTGCTGGGATTATAGGCGTGAGCCACCATGCCTGGCTGGTAGGTATTATTATTATGAGCTCTAGTTTTCCACGTATTAAACAAGCACAGAGAGGTTAAGCAATTTTCCCAAGGGCACACAGCAAGTAAATGAATAATCAGGAGGCGAACTCAAATATGTCTGACTTTCTAGTCTTGTGCTTTGGAAGAATAACACCAGGAAATGTCAGAAGCTTCCTCTTTCACCACTATGCAGTCAGTGGCTAGAGAAGGTGTGGTCTGGGTTCCCCAAGTGACCATGTGCCTCCTCACCAGCCCCTAGCACAGGATCGGCACATAATTGGTGTTCAGAGCTTCCTGAATGAATAAACGGATGAATGACTGAATAAATTAACAAGCACACAAACGATCTGCAAATATCACATTGCATTGTGCTTAGTAATTAATGAGCCAGCTCAGGCTGTGGGCTAGTTGAGGAGAGAGACACTTCCTTACATCCTGTAACAATGATGTCCAACATGCCAGAAAAATTTAGAGTACAGGTTAAAATGCATGGACCCTGGAGGTGGACTGCTTAGGCACAAATCATGCCTCCTCTTCTGTACAAGCACTGAGACCCAGTGATTTGATTTTCTCATCTGGAAAATGGGAAGAACAGTAATAGCTATTCCATAAAGATTTTTATTAAGATTAAATAAGGCGGTGGCCCACACCTGTAATCCCAACACTTTGGGAGGCCAAAGTGGGTGGTTCATCTTTGGTCAAGAGTTCAAGACCAGCCTGGCCAACATGGTGAAACCCCATCTCTACTAAAAATAGGAAAATGAGCTGGGCATGGTGGCTGGCACCTGTAATCCCAGCTATTCTGGAGGCTGAGGCAGGAGAATCACTTGAACTCTGGAGTGGGAGGTTGCAGTGAGCCGAGACCACACCATTGCACTCCAGCCTGGGTGACAGAGCAAGACTCTGTCTCAAAACAGATAAACAAACAAAAACGATGGAATAAGTTAAGACTCTGGTACATAACAGCTGTTCACTAAACATTAGCTGTGTGTCCATGGAGGAACAGAGAAAGAAGTCCCTGGCTGTCCCTGGTGGGGTCAGGTACAGTTGGCACTCTGTAACCTAGAATAAGAATAGATAAGGGTTTTTACATATTCTCACTTATAAGTGGTAGCTAGATAATGGGTACACATGGACATACAGAGGAGGAAGTTTCTGACATGTCCTGGTTTTATTCATTCAAAACACAAGACTTGAAAATCAGACATATTTAAGTTTGCCTCCTGATTCTTCATTTAACTGCTGTATGGACTGTATGAAAATCAGACATATTTGAGTTTGCCTCCTGATTATTCATTTAATTGCTGTGTGACCTTGGGCAAATCACTTAACCTCTCTGTGCTTGTTTATATGTGGAAAACTGGGGATCATAATAGTAATACTTACTGGCCGGGTGCAGTGGCTCATGCCTGTAATCCCAGCACTTTGGGAGGCCGAGGTGGGTGAGTTGCTTGAGCCCAGGAGTTCGAGACCAGCCTGGGCAACATGGGGAAACTCCGTCTCTACAGAAAAAATACAAAAATTAGCCTGGCATGGAGACTCCAAAAGGTGGGAGGGTGGGAAAGGGATGAAGGATGGAACACTGCCTATTAGGTACAATATACACTATTCGGGTGATGGGTACATTAAAAACCCAGATTTCACCACTACACACTATATCCACGTACCACGACTGCACTTGTACCCATAAATCCATAAAAATAGAAAATTTAATTTCAATAAATAAAAACAGTAATGTAATTAGTACCCCCCAAAATGAGGGGGAAGAACAGATAGGGTTTTCAAACATTTATTAGGTGCCAAGAACTGAGCTAAGCATCTACTATGTGTCTTCGAATTTAATCTTTACAACAATAACATGAGATAGGCACTATTATTATCCCATTTTCCTGATACAAAGACTGAGGCTAAGAGAGATTAAGTAACTTGCCAAGATTCACAAAGCAAATAAGTACAGATAAAGAAAGGAATCTATGAATACTCCTCCTTGGTTTATGATGGGGTTACATCCTGATAAACCCATCATGAGTTGAAAATATCTTAATTGAGGTAGGAGGCATGACTCCATTCCAGATGTGGGGCTTGGACACTGGACCAAATTGACAACTAGCTAAAACAGGGCCAGAGCAGAAGCAACTTTCCATAAGACACACCCACTAGTGTGCCATGTCAGTTTACTATTGCCATGGCAACGCCTGCCCCCTTCCATGGCAACAACCTGACAACCCAGAAGTTACCACCACTTTTTCTAGAAAATCTGCATAAACTGCCTCTTGATTTGTATGTAATTAAAAGTAGGTGTAAATACAAGTACAGCCCTGCCTCTGAGCTGCTTTTCTGGGCACACTGCCTATGAGGTAGCCCTACTCTGCAAGAAACAGTCCCTCTGCTGCTGCTGTGTGCTGTGGCTTCAATATAAGTTGCTGTTTAACACTACCAGCTTGACCTTGAATTCTCTCCTGGACAAAGCCAAAAACCCTCCTAGGCTAAGCCCCAACTTGGGGGCTTGCCTATCCTGCATCAAGTTGAAATGCATTTGATATACCTGACCTACCAAACATCACAGCTTAGTCTAGCTCCCCTTAAGCTCAGAACACTTACGTTAAGCTGGGCACAGTGGCTCACGCCTGTAATCCCAGCACGTTGGGAGGCTGAGGCAGGTGGATCACTTGAGGTCAGGAGTTGAAGACCAGCCTGGCCAACATGGTGAAACCCCATCTCTACCAAAAAGACAAAAATTAGCCGGGTGCGGTGGCACATGCCTGTAGTCCCAGCTACTCGGGAGGCAGAGGTGGGAGAATCACTTGAACCAGGGAGGCACAGGTTACAGTGAGCTAATATGGTGCCACTACACTCCAGCCTGGGTGACAGAGCAAGACTCCATCTCCAAAAATAAAAAGGACACTTACTTTAGCCTACAATTGGGCAAAATCATCTAACACCAAGCCTAATTTATAAGAAGGTGTTGAATGTCTTGTGTAACGTATTGAATATTGCACTGAAAGTGAAAAACAGAATGGTTGTATAGGTACTCCAGGTACAATTTCTACTGAATATATATGGCATTTGCACCATGGTAAAGTCAGAAAATCCTAAATTGAACCATTGTAAATCAGGGATTGTCTGCATTGTCCCTGAAAAACAAAACCATTGTAGGCAATTCAAATAGAGGAAATTTGATACAAGAAATTAATTACACAAATGATTCAACAGCTGAGAAGCCAAGCCGGAGATGGTGAAGCAATCCTGGACTCAGCAACATCAGGAAACTACTCTCACAGGTAGGGCTGGAGGGACACAGGGAGGATGTGGTGTTACCGATGCCCAGAGCTGGGTCATGCTCAGAGCTTGGTCCACCTAGAAGGAGCTAGAACCACAGCAGGAGCTTCCCAGTGAGAAGCTAAACCATGGAGGAGGTGCAGCCTCTGTTGGGAAATGTTCTCTGAATTTGGGGAACGAAGGACCGCCCTGGCTCCTCCCCTTGTCCCACCATCCAATCTCCTGCCAGTGCCTCTTTTTGGCCCAATTTAGATAGAAGTCAATTGACCAGTTGGCAGTAGAGCTTGGGAAATGTACCTTGCATTAGAAATGTTAGGGATGGCCGAGTGCAGTGGCTCACACCTGTAATCCCAACGTTTGGGATGGCTGAGGTGGGCGGATCACCTGAGGTCAGGAGTTCAAGACCAGCCTGGCCAACATGGTGAAACCCTGTGCCTACTAAAAGTACAAAAATTAGCCAGGTATGGTGGCATGTGCCTATAATCCCAGCTACTCGGGAGGCTGAGGTAGAAGAATTGCTTGAACCCAGGAGGAGGAGATTGCAGTGAGCGGAGACAGTGCCACTGCACTCCAGCTGGGCAACAGAGCAAGACTCCGTCTCAAAAAAATAAATAAATAAAAATAAATTAAGAAAATAAATAAAATAAAATGGCAGAGCATGGATCTAAGATCAAACAGGTCAACAACCCACATGTTGGTCTTGTTAGAACTCCAGCACCTCACATAGTGTTTGGCACAACGAAGGCACTCCATAAATAGAAAGAAAGCTAGGAGGCAGAGGGAAGGGCAGACAAACACTAAAGTCTGTGCTCTTAACCCAGAGGGAGCAACCTCAGATGCCTACAGCAGCCAGACAGAGCATACAAAAGCATGGAGTGAACCAGTTCTAGGGAGAGGTGAGGACCATGTCAAACTGGAGAGCACACCCCATGTCTAAATGGGGCAGCCCTACTAAGTAACTTTCAGCCAATTTCTGCCAAGGAATGCAAGTTCAGTGTTGCCAGATCTGCTGACTTCTCAGGAGAAATAGAAAATCCTGATTTTCAAGTTCGATCTGCTACTTTTTAAATGTTGGCAAACAAATCAAATCCAAATGAGCCTGGGGCATCTTGTTGGGCTGGAAAGCAAAGAAGCTTATCAAAGACTATGCGAGTTCATGGTCCCATCAGAAGGACACAGAGGTAGCCTGGCAGGGCTCCCACTTGCTCAATTTGGACCATTTTTTAGTATCAAAAAGAAAGAATGAATAATCCTGGAACAGAAAAACCACATTAGTGGAGAAACTGGTAACATTTAAATAAAGTCTAGAGTTTGGTTAATAGTAATGTATGAACATTGGTTTCTCACTTTTGTCAAAGGTACCATATGGTCATGTTAGACGTTAAGAAATTAAGACTCTCACTCTGTCACCCAGGCTGGAATGCCATGGTGTGATCATTGCTCACTGCATCCTCAGTCTCCTGGGCTCAAGCTATCCTCTTGTCTCAGCCTCCCCAGTAGCTGGGACTACAGGTGTGCACCACCACACCCAGCTAATTTTTTATTTTTTGTAGAGATAGGGTCTCGCTATGTTGTCCAGGCTGGTCTCAAACTCATGGCCTCAAGTGATCCTTCTGCCTCAGGCTCCCAAAGTGCTGAGATTACAGGCATGAACTAGTGCACCCAGCCTGAAAAAATATGTTTTAAAAAATAATAAATGGGCCAGGCATGGTGGCTTATATGTGTAATCCTAGCACTTGGGCAGGCCAAAGCAGGAGACTCACTTGAGCCCAGGAGTTGAAGAACAGCCTGGCCAACATAGCAAGACTCTATCTGTACAGAAAATTTTTAATTAGCAAGAGTAAAAAAACAATAATAATAAAAAAAACAATAATAGTCTGGGCACAGTGGCTCATGCCTGTAATCCCAACACTTTGGGAGGCCAAGGCAGAAGGATCACTGGAGGTCAGGAGTTCAAGACCAGGCTGGGCAACATGGCGAAACTCCATCTCTACTAAAAACACGTGAATTAGCTGGGCATGGTAGTGCATGCCTATAATCCCAGCTACTTGGGAGGGTGAGGAATGAGAATCGCTTGAACCCAGGAGGCAGAAGTTGCAGTGAGCCAAGATCGAGCCACTGCACTCCAGCCTGGGCAACAGAGCGAGACACTGTCTTAAATTAATAAATACCATTGAATGAAACACATTAAATCTATTTTTAAAGATCAATGAATTCATAATGATATTTTAAAAAGAGAAAGAGAAAACAGAAAAGGAGGAACTATTTGTCATCATTGGAGGCAGCTGTTGCATCAAGTCCTTACTCTAAAAATAGTAGTGATAACAAGGAAAGAATTTATTCTGCCCTAGTCAGTGAGGGAAAGAAGCTCTTCTTTAAGGAAGAATGCCAGCTCACAAATGTCAAAGGAATGAGAGCATTAGAACTTTGCAACTCCGAACAAAATGATTGACTCAGACAATGATCATCAATGGATGCTGAAACTGCAAGGTGAAAGGTTCAAGGGAGCCTGGATATTTAACCTCCGCCTCCTGGGTTCCTGCGATTCACAAGCAGCCAAGTCATCAGGCCATAGAGAACTTACTGGTTCTAAGAGAAGAAACGACTTCACAATGGAAGGATCTGGTTGTCACCACCTGAACCCATGAATCAATCTTAGCTTCACTAATGAGACAGCCTTTCATTTTGAGCTTTCTGGTGTGATGCAAGAGCATACTTATAACACCACCCAGGAAGAATTCTTGCCGATAATGTGTAGCCAAAATCTGATCAAACCATAGATTTAGCTTCTAGTTTATAGGAAATACAGCAGACAGCAGGACAAATTAAATACACCACAAGAAATCAATCAAACTCTAGAAGGTAGACCGTTCTACCAGCAAGACAATGGTCCTAGTTGCTTCAACAGCTCAATGACCTGGAAAAAGGAGAGAGAACGGGAAGGGAGGCTAGTCTAGATTTAGAAAGACTTAAGAGATGGAATCAAGCCAGGAGCCTGATTACAAGTGGCTCACACATGTAATCCCAGCACTTTGGGGGGCTGAGGCAGGCTATTGCTTGAACCCAGGAGTTCAAGACCAGCCCTGGCAACACAGAAAGAGCCCGTCTCTATTAAAAGTAAATTTTATGTAGTTTTGTTGTTGTTGTTGCTGGTTTTTTTTGTTTGTTTGTTTGTTTGTTTGTTTTGAGACAGAGTTTTGCTCTTGTCACCCAGGCTGGAGTACAATGGGGTGATCTCCACTCACTGCAACCTCTGCCTCCAGGGTTCAAGTGGTTCTCTTGCCTCAGCCTCCCGAGTAGCTGGAATTACAGGCACCTACCACCACGCCCGGCTAATTTTTATATTTTTAGTAGTGATGGGGTTTTGCCATGTTAGCCAGGCTGATCTCAAACTCCTGACTTCAGGTGATCTGCCTGCCTCAGCCTCCCAAAGTGCTGGGATTACAGGCATGAGCCACCGTGCCCTGCCAAAAATTAATTTTTTTAAAAAAGAGAGAGATATGATAAAATGCAATTTGTGAACATTGACTGGGTCTCGGTTTAAACCAATGGTAAAAGACATTTTGAGGGCGACTGGGGAAATGCTAATATGAGGAATTACATGTTAATAAAGATCCTGTAATCCCAACACTTTGGGAGGCTGAGGTGGGGGGATCATTTGAGCCTAGGAGTTCAAGACCAGCCTGGGCAATACAGCAAATCCCTGTCACTACAAACAATAAAAAATAATACTACAAAAATTAGCCAGCCATGATAGCATGCACCTATAGTCCCAGGGGGTGGCCTACAGATCCACCTCCTGGAGGATGAGGAGGGAGGATCACCTGAGCCCGGGGAGGTTGAGGCTCCAGTGAGCTGATTATACCGCCACAATCCAGCCTGAATGACAGAGTGACACTCAGTCTAAAAATAGAAAAGATCTGGGGCTCATTTTGTTTTGTGACATGATGGTATTGTGACTAAGTAGCGTTTCCTTTTTTTTTTTTTTTACGAGATGGGGTCTTGCTATGTAGCCCAGGCTGGTCTCCAAACTCCTGGGTTGAAGCAGTGACTCACACCTGTAATCCCAGCATTTTGGGAAGCCGAGGTAGGCTGATTGCTTGAGCCCAGGAGTTCAGGACTATCCTGGGCAACATGGTGAAACCCCATCTCTACAAAAAAAAAAAAAATTAGCTGGGCATGGTGGTGTGTGCCTGTAGTCCCAGCTGCTTGGTGGGCTGAGGTGGAAGCATCACTTGAGCCCTGGTTGAGGCTGCAGTGAGCTGACATTGCGCCACTTTACTCCAGCCTGTGTGACAAAGTGAGACCCTGTCCAGACCCTGTCTCAAAAAACAAAAAAGTTGCAAAGTATTGATTTTTTTTCTTCTTTTATTAGCTAGGATATATCTATAAAAGAAAACTGCCCCCATATCAGTTATATGACTACCCTCAGATTCCATTTGTATAGCACAGCCAGAATACATTCTTGACTCTCTCCTTTTAATTACAAATTTTCAAAATAATAAGTCAGTTCCCTAGTGTATTAGCTGACTATTGCCACGTAGCAAATTACCACACTTAGTGGCTTAAAACATTACTCATTTATTACGTGACAGTTTCTGCCAGTCAGGAACCCCAGCAAGGCTTAGCTGTGAGCTCTGCTTTGTGGTCTCTCATGGCGCTGTGATCAAGGTGTCTGCCAGGGCCAGGTGCGGTGGCTCACACCTGTAAATCTCAGCACTTTGGGAGGCCAAGGTGGGAGGATTGCTTGAGCCCAGCAGTTCAAGACCAGCCTGAGCAACATGGCGAAACCCTGCCTCTACAAAAAATAATTGTAAAAAGTGAGCCAGGTGTGGTGGTACCCACCTGTGGTCCCAGCTACTCAGGAGGCTGAGGTAGGAGGATTGCTTGAGATGGGGAGGTCAAGGCTCCAGTGAGCTCTGATCACACCACTGCACTCTAGCCTGGGTGATAGAGTGAATGTCTGCTAGGACTTGGGTCTCATTTAAAGGCTCGACTGGGGAAAGGTGGTTGTTAGCAGGATTCAGTTCCTCAAGAGTTGTTGGACTCGGGGCCTCAGTTCCTGTCTGGTTTTTGCCCGGAAGCCACTCTCAGTTTCTTGCCATGTGACCCTCTCAGCATAGTAACTTGCTTCATCAAAGGTAGCAAGGGAGGGTGCTAGCAAGACAGCAGTGAGCAACTTACATAGCCTAATCACAGAAATGACATCCCATCACCCTTGCCATCTTCGATGATTGGAAGCAAGCCACTAGATCAGCCTCCCCACACAGGGGTGTTGACACCAGCAGGCGGAATCACTGGGGGCACCTTAGAGCCTACCGGCCACACCTAGCACCCTTCGAAGATGACTGAGGAGTGTCACTCTGTTTCTTTAATATGGCTTGAGTCATAGAAGGATTATTCTGGCTCTGTGTGGAGACTCTAAACCAGTGGAGGCTGAGTGTGGTAGCTCACGCCTGTAATCCCAGTGCTTTGGGAGGCTAAGACAGGAGGATTGCATGAGGCCAGGAGCCTCAGACCAGCCTGGGCAACGTAGCAAGATCCCATCTCTACAAAATATTTTTAAAAATTAGCTGGGCATGGTGGTGTGTAGTCCTGGATACTCAGGAGGCTGAAGCTGGAGGATCGATTAAGCCCAGGAGTTTGAGGCTGCACTGAGCTGTGGTCACATCACTGCACTCTAGCCTTAGTGACAGCTTGAGACCCTATCTCAAAGAAAAAAAAAGAAATCCCTCCCCAACCTCAAATATAGAGCCAGAGAGAAAGGATGGAATCAAATGGACCTGCTATAGGCATCCCCACAGCTTTACTGTTTACTACTCCAATATTTAACTTTTTTTTTTTTTTTTGAGGCAGAGTCTCACTCTGTCACTTAGGCTGGAGTGCAGTGGCGCGATCTCGGCTCACTGCAACCTCTGCCTCTGGGATTCAAGCGATTCTCCTGCCTCAGCCTCCTGAGTAGCTGGGATTACAGGCATGCGCCACCACGCCTGGTTAATTTTTGTATTTTTAGTAGAGACGGGGTTTCACCATGTTGGCCAGGCTGGTCTCGAACTCCTGACCTCAAATGATCCACCCACCTCGGCCTCCCAAAGTGCTGGGATTACAAGCATGAGTCACTGCACCCGACCCAATATGTAACATTTCAATATGATCAAAACCTCACAAATGAAGTAAAAAGGCAAGAAACAGGCTGGGGGAAAACAACAGACAATGGATTTGACTTTTAGAACATGCACCCAGTAGAAATCTGCACGTCTCCGTTTTTTCCCCTATAAAATGAGGTTGATAGTCTCTGTCTCACTGGGCTATTGTGAGGATTAAGAGAGTTAGTAGATAGAAAATGTTTAAGATGATGGCTGGCACAGTTAAGTGCTACCTAAATGTAAGCACTTGCCACTTGCTGCTGCTACTATTATTGTTATTGAAATTATTATTAGCAACACTTATGTGATCAAACTCTAGGTTTTGTTTCTTTTGGAGTCAGGGTTTCACTCTGTCACCAGGCTGGAGTGCAGTGGCGCTGATCATGGCTCACTGCAGCCTCAACCTCCTGGGCTCAAGTGATTCTCCCACCTCAGCCTCCCGAGTAGCTGGGACTACAGGTGTGCACCATCATGTCTAGCTACTTTTTCTGTTTGTTGTAGAGACCAGGTCTTGCTACATTGCCCAGGCTGTTCTCAAACGCCTGGACTCAAGCAATCCTCTTGCCTTGGCATTCCAAGTGCCGGGATTACAGGCACGAGCCATAGCACCCCTCCTAAACTCTAGCTTTTAAGGCCCCATAACTGTTGACTTCTTTAAGACTGTTTATTTCTAAACCCCTATGTGTAAAAAATTTAATTTTAATTAAAAAAAAATTAGACTTTCTGGCTCGTATTCAGCTGTAAACCCTCACTAGCTAGAAAGGTGTTCTCTTTTAGTAGACCAAACCTAGTGAAGGTCTCTTATTTTCCTTCCCAGCATGAACCAGTGATTTCAGGCCACTTAAGTAGCAATTAAAAGTTTCGAAAGTTTCGAAAGTGAATCTGACTCATTAAGCATACAATTGTCTGAAAGACTTGGTCATAAATTAAAGCAAGCCCCTCCTATTCTTTTTAAAGACATAAGCACTGTTTAATAGGGTTTTTAATTTTTTAATTACCTAAGTGATATCTGACCACACACCTTAAAAAAAATTCATAAATCTAAGGATCAAATTCTTCTTTACCATATATTTTTTTCTTTTCTTTTCTTTTTTTTTTTTTTTTTGGCAGCATCTTGCTGTGTCGCCCAGGCTGGAGTGCAATGGTGTGATCTTGGCTCACTGCAACCTCCACCTCCCAGGTTCAAGCAATTTTCCTGCCTCAGCATCCCAAGCAGCTGGGACTACAGATGCATGCCACCAAGCCTAGCTAATTTCTTGTATTTTTAGTAGAGACAGGGTTTCACCATGTTGGTCAAGCTGATCTCAAACTCCTGACCTCAAGTGATCCACCTGCCTCAACCTCCCAAAGTGCTGAGATTATAGGCATGAGCCACTGCCCCCAGCCCAACCACATATTTATCCCCATTCCCTCCCTTTCTTTCCAGAATTTGATATGTATCCTACTGTAATTTTTGTTCTACATTTTTTATATATCCATATATATATGTGTGTGTGTAAGAGTGTGTGTGTGTGTGTGTAGGTATACATACCCATTAAATATTTAGTTTGTATCCTTCTAAAACATTGTCTCTGCATTTATTTTATTTATTTTTTATTATATTTTTTTGAGACAGGGTCTCGCTCTGTTGCCTAGGCTGGAATGTAGTGGTGAGATAACGGCTCACTGCACCCATAACCTCTGAGGTTTGGGTGATCCTCTTGCCTCAGTCTTTCAAGTACCTGAGACCACAGGCACGCACCACCACCACGCAGCTAATTTTCTTTTCTTTTCTTTTTTTTTTTTTTTAGTAGAGACGGGGTTTCACCATGTTGCCCAGGCTGGTCTCCAACTCCTGGACTCAAGCCATCCTCCCACCTCGGCCTCCCAAAGTGCTGGGTTTACAGGCGTGAGCTACCGCACCCAACCTGTGTCTCTGCATTTATATAAATAAATATATATACCCATTTAAATGTATTCTATTGTTTTACAAGGTTTTGTGTAAATACTGTAATGTTATATTGTAGCCGTTGTTCTGCAACTTGTTTTTTTCTCTCACGCCCCACATCCAATTCTTCAGCAAATTACATCAACTCTTCCTGGGCACTGTATCCAGAATCTGGGCACCTCCACGGCTTTCACCCTGCCCCCTGCTCTGCCCTTGGCACCCTTAGTTCATCTTAGTTCATTCTCAGCAATCCCTTTTATTTATTTTATTTTATTTTTTATTTATTTTATTTCTTTATTTATTTTTTTTTTTGAGACGGAGTCTCGCTCTGTCGCCCAGGCTGGAGTGCAGTGGCACGATCTTGGCTCACTGCAAGCTCCGCCTACAGGGTTCATGCCATTCTCCCACCTCAGACTCCTGAGTAGCTGGGACTACAGGCGCCCGCCACCACACCCAGCTGATTTTGTTTTTGTATTTTTAGTAGAGACGGGGTTTCACGTGTTAGTCAGGATGGTCTCGATCTCCTGACCTCGTGATCTGCCCGCCTTGGCCTCCCGAAGTGCTGGGATTACAGGCATAAGCCACCGTGCTTGGCCAATCCCTTTTACTTTTTATTTCTTTGAGACACGGTCTCACTCTGTTGCCCAGGCTGGAATGCAGAGGTGTGATCATAGTTCACTGCAGTGAATCTCCCCGGCTCAAGCAATCCTTCCATCTCTCAGCCTCCTGAGTAGCTGGGACTACAGGCACACTGTACCATGCCTGGCTAATTTTTTTATTTTTTGTTGAGATGCATTTTTGCCATGTTGCCCAGGCTGGTCTCGAACTCCTGGGCTCAAGTGATCCGCCCACCTCGGCCTCCCAAAGTGCTAAGATTATGGGCATGAGCCACTGTGCCCGGCCAGCAATGCTAATAGAGTGAGACTTATAATGTTTGGGTGCAGTGGCTCACGCCTGTAATCCTAGCACTTTGGGAGCCCGAGGTGGGTGGATCACTTGAGGTCAGGAGTTCGAGACCAGCCCAGCTAACACGGTGAAACCCCGTCTCTACTAAAAATACAAACATTAGCGAGGCATGGTGCTGGGCGCCTGTAATCCCAGGTACTCAGGAAGCTGAAGCATGAGAATTGCTTGAACCCGGGAGGTGAAGTTTGCAGCGAGCCGAGACTGTGCCACTGCACTCCAGTCTGGGCAATACAGGGAGACTCATTCTCAAAAAAAAAAAAAAGAAAAAAAAGTGAGACTTACAATCTTTCAGTCAGATCTACCCAAAAGAATTGAAACCAGTGACTCAAACAGTGAACACCCATAATCATAGGGGCACTATTCACAATCGCCAAAAAGTGGAAACAAACCAAATGTCCATAAACAGATAAATGGACAAACGAAATGTGTGGTCTCTACACACAATGGAATATTATTTAGCATTTTAAAAAGAAGAAAATTCTGACACATGCTACAACATGATGGACCCTGAAGAAATTATGCAAAGTGCAATCAGCCATATACAAAATAACAAAAACGAGTTTGATTCCACTTATACGAGGTCCCTAAGGTAGTCAAAATCATAGAGACAGGAAGTAGAATGGCTGCCAGGGGCTGGGGAATTATTGTTGAATGGGTATAAAGTTTCAATTTGGAAAGAAGAAAAAGTTCTGGAGATGGATAGTGGTGATGGTTACACAGCCTTGTAAATGTATTTAATGCCTCTGAGATGTACACTTAAAAATGGTTAAATGGGCTGGGCGTGATGGCTCATGCCTGTGATCCCAGCACTTTGGGAGGCTGAGACATGAGGATCACTTGAGTGCAGGAGTTTGAAATCAGCCAGGGCAACATAGGGAGACCCCTTCTCTACAAAAAAAAAAATTAGCCTGGCATGGTGGCATGCACCTGTAGTCCCCAACTACTCAGGAGGCTGAGGGAGGAGGATCTCTTGAGCCTAGGAGGTGGAGGCTGTAGTGAGCCATGATCTTGCCACTGTACTCTAGCCTGGGCAACAGAGTGAAACCCTGTCTTAAAAAAAGAAAAATGGTTAAATGGTAAATTTTATGTCATGCATATATGTATATTTTGCCACAATAAAAAAAATATAAAAAGTTTTCCAGTCAGATTACATCACCCCAAACCTTCTCAAGGATCCCACCTCACTCTGATTCAAGACTAAAGTCCTGGCCAGATGTGGTGGATCATGACTGTAATCCCAGCACTTTGGGAGGCCAAGGCTGATGGGTCATTTGAGGCCAGGAGTTCAAGACCAACCTGGCCAACATAACAAAACCCCATCTCTACTAAAAGACAGGGTATTTTTGTATTTTTAGTCTCTACTAAAAATACAAAAATTAGCCACGCAAGATGGCGTGCAACCTGTGATCCCAGCTACTCAGGAGGCTGAGACACGAGAATCACTTGAACCAGGGAGGTGAAGGTTGCAGTGAGCTGAGATTGTACCACTGCACTCCAGCCTGGGCAACAGAATGAGACCCTGTCTCAAAAAACAAACAAAGAGACCAAAGTCCCTACACTGGCCTATAAGACTCTCCCCCAAGCTTTGTTCCCATCCCCCCATCACCTCTCTGAACCCCCCTCTTAGTCTCTTCTCTTTGTTCACTTCCTGTCTGGACACACTGGTCTTGCTACTCTTCAAACACACCCAGCACACACCCCACCGCAGGGCCTTTGCCCTTGCTGTTCCCTCTGCCTGTACATTCTTCTTCCAGATATCTGCAGAGCCAACCTCCATACCTCCTTTAGGTCCTTGTTCATGAGTCCCCTTCTCTGATCATCCTATTTAAAGCTCAACCTCAGCCAGGCACGGTGGCTCATGCCTGTTATCCCATCACTTTGGGAGGCCGAGGAGGGTGGATCACTTCAGGTCAGGAGCTCAAAACCAGCCTGACGAACATGGTGAAATCTCATCTCTACTAAAAATACAAAAATTATCCAGGCATGGTGGCGCGCGCCTGGAATCCCAGCTACTCGGGAGGCTGAGGCAGGAGAATCACTTGAACCTGGGAGGTGGAGGTGGCAGTGAGCCGAGATCACACTGCTGCACTCTAGCCTGGGCGACAGAGCAAGACTGTCTCAAAATAAACAAATAAACAAAAAAAACTTCAACCTCCACTCCTCTCCTCTGTCCTGCATTTGTTTTTCTGTATAGCCATTATTACCATCTAGAAGTTCTTTATCTTGCTTGTGTTTTGTCTGTCTCCTCTCACTAGAATGCAAGCTCCACAAGGGTAGGAGTTTTTGCCTTGTTGACCGGTGTATCTCTAGTGCCCAGAACACAAAATCAGTGATCATTAATATTTGGCCTTACTTCATTTTTTTTTGAGACCAGGTCTCACTCTGTTACCCAGGTTGGAGTGCAGTGGTGTGATCATAACTCACTGCAGCCTCCAACTCCTGGGCTCAAGCAACCCTCCCACCTCAGCTTTCCCGAGTAGCTGGGACTGTAGGAGCGTGCCACCATGCCCAGCAATTTATTTTTTGTAGAGGTGGGATCTTGCTGTGTTGCCCAGGCTGGTCTCAAACTTCTGGGCTCAAGCAATCCTCCCATATCAGCCTCCCAAGTAGCTGGGACTACAGGCACATGCCACCATGCCTAGCTAAATTTTTTAATTTTTGTAGAGATAGGGAGTCTCACTTTGTTGCCCAGGCTGGTCTCGAACTCCTGGCCTCACGCAATCCTCCCACCTCAGCCTCATAAAGTGCTGAGATTATAGGCATAAGCCACTGCACCCAGCCCTGGCCTTACTTCATTCTTTTTTATTACCTCAGAGAAGTCAGCAGTTTGAAAATGACAGAATGTATATTATCATTCATTTCACCCCTGCACGTTTAGGAAGTTCTTAGGGTAGTACAGTGTTAGAGCCTTTTAAAGTCTCCAAGCCTCAACTGAACTTTCTCAGGGTTTCCAGATGCAACTGAAAACCTGCATGGCAAAATCACAGTTTGTTCCCAGATCCTCCTCTTCCCCAGGTCAAGGCCCTGGGAGCTGATTAAATTTTTAGTCTGAGCGAGCGGGAAGAGAAAAATGGAAAAGTATGCGCTCTGAGCTGCCAGGTGAGTCCTGAGCGTCAGGCTGGCTGCACCCTGTGTGATCTGGGGCTCTGCGGTTGGATTTCTGGGAACAATGTGAAAAAACTGCCAAGCTTGGTAGTGGCTGGAGGCTTTTGTGGCCAATTGGCCGGGCTGAAGGAGAAGTC